>NW_027287095.1:84192468-85392468 GCF_022747635.1 Hetaerina americana
GGAGCACGAAAGAAGGTCATTCGAGTAAGATGTGTCAGGTTAATGGGTTATTTATGCAGACGAACTATTTCGGCAATCAAACCGTCTTCGTAAGGTCGGATTCCATTGACTAGAGACTAATTTTAAATATGGCCTATTTAGTGAAAAATAGCACCGCTATTTAACCCTCTCGTCACATTTTTCTCACTAATCTTTCTCTTAAGTACTGATTTCCTGCTAGCTTCGTCGCACATTACCATTAGCAATGGGATTTCTTTGAGACTAATTTCTAATAGCCTTTGAATGGAAACAAATTGTATCCATAGTATAGCTTGGAATTGATTTTAGCAATCAGAACAGAAGACTTGCAGAAAACTATACATTTAATCAAATCTGTATTTTACGAGGTTCTCATGTCGCATTGGAACTAGATATTTTTTCTTGAATACATTTTAAAGAAGATCTTAGTATATGCTATACCTATATGCATTTCGTTTATATCAATTGCTCAAACTCTCTGATATGTATGTATATATATATATATTTATATATATATGTATATATATTAATATACATATTCATTATGTATGTGTGTATATATCGCATTATTTAAGTACAATCAATGTGTGTAGAAAGATGTAGATGTAAATGTGAAAAATGAACATTTCCACGCCATGGTTGGTATATTAAGAAATTTTACATATATATATATATATATATATATATATATATATATATATATAACTTTTGTTAAAGTCTCAAGGATGTTAATAATAATGTATATGAAGTTAGAACTTGTGGAAAAACACAAAAACAACCACAAAAAAAGAAAAGAAACTCACTCGGTTTAGAATTTTCGGTGGCCTACGCCATCTTTCTCAAGGAAGGGGACAGAACTGAGGGGAGAACTGAGGGTTATACGAAGCCTGGAAACGAAGGATGCAAGGGGAAAGTGGGGAGAGGTTTGCGAGGGAAAGAGTTGGGAGGGGAAGAGTTTGAAGGGGGATTTTCAGAACGGTGGGGGAAAATATGGAAGGTGATGGGGGTGGATGGGGGATGAAAATATGTGCAGTCAGGGTGATTAAATGCCCAATATTAATACCTGGACAATTCCAAGAATCCAAGAGCCAGATGAAGGCTTGCTCTATTGTTTTGAGTTTCAGTGGAGGGTCAGAGGGTGGGAGGGATGCTAAGATACTATACTACACTACACTATAGCATTTATCAAAGAGAGTGTTGTGTTCGGAGGCGTGTTTGGGGACTGGTAAAATTCCAATTAGAAAAGAATTCTTACATGAGGACCGGTAGTTATTGGTTCTAATATTGAGTGGCACGATGCATTGTCCGATATAAAAGGCAGGTCATAGTTGGCACTTCAGAAGGTAAACTACATTGCTGGAGGTACATGAGGGATGAGATTCTGGATTTGAAAATAGGGCATATTTTGCATCTAGGTTAATTGCCGGGCATGGGAGTGGTTCTGGGACGGGCGGGGATTGAAGGAGTGGATTGGTTGGTTTGGGAAGATCTGATAAGTTGGCGGGGCGTTTGAAAGTGACAGAGGGACATTTAGGAAAAAGATTGGCGATGGAATTATGGTTTTTGAGGATAGGGTAGAATTCTTTAGGATTAATCGCAGAGATTCTAGGCCAGGGAATTATGTGGTGCAGATTGAAAGAGGGTGGGTTTCCGCGGTAGTGGAAGGTTTGGTAGTGTAGGTATGCCCACGGGTCCTTTTGCTAAGGAGGGATTTATGATAACCTCGTTTGAGGAGGGAACAGTGTAGATTTAAGAGGAAATTATCAAGGGAGTCGGGATCATTGCAATTTCTGTAATGGAATTAGGAATGGAGCGTTTGTTGTGATATGAGTGGAACTGTCATAATGTAAATACTGTCGTTTATTAGTGGGTTTCTATGCACCAAAGTGTGAAATAGTTGGTCCATTAATGTTACGTTTACATCCAGGAAGGTGATTTGGGAGGAGGAAACCCTAGAATTGAAGGAGACAGAGGACGAAGCATTGAGGTCGGAAATGAAAGTTTTCAGGGAAGCTCTCCAGCACTACCTCTACCAACGCCCTGAGCCAAACATAACCAGCTCAGATTTTTTCCTTAGCCTCATCGAGTTCAACTTCACCCTTTTGTTAGTGGGTCTCTTTTTGGTGTGTTTTTTTTGTCTGTGTCCACTAGTGCTAAGTGTTATACATGATATATATATAAGAGTGTGTGTGTGTGTGTTGACTACTTTTCTACATCTACATCTACATCTACATAATACCCCGCAAGCCGCCGCAAGGGCGTGTGGCGGGGGGTGTTAGGTCACCAACCGTAAAAAAGAAAAATACCACATGCAAAAAAACAACACGGAAAGTTACACCCACAGCAGCGCACACACTCATGCAAAAATCCCTTCATCCAATACTCATGCAAACACACATACCGCAAAAAACTTTTGATGCATCTCGTTCAATATTATTAAACGCGTAATTTAAAACATTTAAATATGAATGTTTTTAGTTTGCCAAGAGAACAAAATAGTAAAAAATAAGTATTTTCATATATTTACCCAACATAGGTCATAAGTAACAGTAATATTAAGTATTTTATATAAGCTACACTTGTTTTTTTCCGTATTTGTGGTGTTCATGGGGCATCCGAGGGATAAATATTATTTCCAACATCATCCCTTACATGTATTTCACATCGAGGCAAAGAAACGATTACATTATAAATTATTACGACATTAACACATACCAAACTATAAGTGAAACAATGGCAAAAATATGAAAAAATAAAGTCAGATTAGAGACGTAAAGAAGTTTACGCTATACTTAAGCTCCCACAGTGTTACAATCATAAAGTGAAATATGGAAAACGACAAAGGGGAAGAAAAATGTATAACAGCGGAGTCGTAGTTTCTCAGAAGAATTAAAAGGGCACAAGAGAGTAGATACGAGAGTAAGTTATTTAAAATCCTATGGAACCAACTGAAAATGGAATAAACAGAAAGAAAAGAGTAGAGCTGTCTAAGGAGAATTTGATAGAGGATTTCAATTGAGTTTAAGACACACGTATGGTAAGAAATGCTTTATGTGAACATAAAACAAACTAATACAGACGGCCAATGAAACGTTCACGAAGCGATAGTGGTCCATAGATCTAAACTAAAATATGGTACGGCTAGCTGGGAAGAAATAAAGAGTCTGGCAAGGGTCGGGATGGCGTCGCTGAGGGCCGCTATACACAATTACCAATGAATGTTCCACTACCAAAGGGAACCTACCATGGCGACGATGAAGTTGCCATGTACGACGAGAAAAGTAATCTGGCGTCGAATTGCTCGCGAATTCACTTTCATCCACCTTCGGTGATTTTCATTCTCACACCGCGAGGGTCGGATCTTTCCGAGGTTGGCCTCCTTGCCGATAACTAACGAAAACCAAAAGGCTGGCAGCCCTGACGCGCATGGAGTCGTACACGCCAGTAGGTAGGGTCCATATTAAATGCGGACTCCGCGAGAGCCCTCTTCCATTCGCCAAGGGGTAATACCCTGCGAGCGCCCACCCTCTCCTTCCGGTACTCTTAAGCAGCGAACCCTCCCTCAGCCGTCGCATTACCCCCTCCCCAACCCCAACCCACCCCCCCTCCTCCTCCTCCTTGTGTCCCCCGCCGTGCGTGAACCCCTTTTCCGACCCTCTTATCCCCCTATCTTAAACCCCTCCCCCCCGCCTAACCACCCCTCATCTACGCATTCCTATTGCCCCCTCCCGCCCCTCTCTCACTTCTCATTCATTCTTCGGAGGAGGGAGGAGCACGGGGTAACGCCGGCCGGAGTCATGGCAACGGACAAGCAGGGATGGAAGCAAGCAGCCAGGGTTTCCACCCCTGATCAGCAAAGCTCGCGCCCTCGGGCCTTAGCGCCGGTTTCCCCGGAACGGCGTCTGGAGCGAAATAATTGCGTATCGAGATTCACTGTGACTAATTTTGGGAGTAAGGGATGACCAATCAGCCCGAGCATTCATTATTTGTTAAAACATTTCGGTATAAATGGGGGAAAGGGTCAAAATTTTTATAAAGAATCGGGAATTCGCAATGAGGACATTAGTATTAATTGCTGTTGGATTTACTATTGCTCTCTACGCATACAGCCATTGGAAGAAACCTAAAGCATGCTTGGTAGAATCGATTTCACTGAAAGAATTGGCACGCGAAGGAATAAGACGATGTCCCACAAAAACACACCCAATCGGTTACTTAAAAATTGTCAATTTTCCACAAAATAAAATATATTAAGACCGGTTTCAATGTAACTAAATCATCATCAGGTGATTACGATGAAGTTACATTGAAACAGGTCGCATTAAATTTTCAATTTTATTTCGTAGGAATATTGACACTTTTTTAATTAATCATGATATGCCACCATAACGCGCCTGAAACGTCTCTTTTTACATCCAATCGGATTTTCAAGTCGATGAAGAGAAATCGGGAGAAAAGGACGGAATGCGTAACGGCAATATTGGGGGAAAACTTCGGGAATGGGAATCTAGGAAATGTATGGCCAAAACTGTAGGAGATACGGCATGAGAATGCAAAACCGTACTGTCACATCTACATCTATTTAATACCCCGCAAGCTACCGCAAGGGCGTGTGTCTGGGGGTGTTACGACACCAGTCGTAATTAAGAAAGAAAAAAACCGTATGCAAAAGCCACAAATGTATACCATCCAGAAACAAAACATGGCATACACTCATGTAAGAACACTTACACCCCACACACATGCAAACACTCAAAATACCAACTAGCATACACATGCCCCTACAAATATACCTGATATCTTTGCAATTTTGATTTGTAAATTAAATGTTTTTAATATTTCTAAAGTGATTTCGGTTTCTTACTATTATGATTTCTGATTTTTCGGGGAAAGAATGAGTATATGCACTGGTATCTGTGCTGGAATCTAAGTCCCTTATTTTATCTTTGTGGTCTGATCTACCTAAGTAGTGTGGGGCCATTATAATTCCTTCAGTGTCATCGTTAAACTTGTTTGTTCTGAACCTTTCTAAAAGTCTGTCTCACTTGTTCTCTTCGCACTTCAAGTGGCTCCCAGCCTAAATCCCCTAAGTCACCCAAGTCACCATGGCAGCCGATAGATCGTACTTCTTCGCAGGTCTGCTTCCTATCGGCGGTGAATTGGCGATGAGATCTTTGAAATTGCACGATGAATGAGTGGAAAGTTCATTTAATTACGACAGCATTTAAGTTTTTATGTTCCAAAACAGATCGAAATATTTCTTTTTTTATTTCTGTAATTCTTAATACTACTAAAAATTAGCGATAATTATAATTTTGTTATAAAACATGCTTACTTTACGCGTTTTCAAACATTTATTTCGATATTATCATGGAAATATTTACATATTCATGAGCTAGCTCCTAAAATATGTACATTATCATGTAAATCATAGCACAAGTCTAGTAGATCTAAAAGAACACCCAAATAATTGGCATGAGGTATGAGCGCACGATTTAATCCATATAATTGCGTAATATCCTTGCACAAAACGGTAGTATTTTTAATTGAGAAACTGTTTAACTCTCAATTTTTGTCGAATGAGGTAGAGGTATTCATTAGTTTGGTTTGGAATTCATTTGGAGAAGGTGAGCAGGTATGACATTGGGTAAAAATGTCATAATACATAATATTTAAAAGCTCAATTAATTTCACCTTTGAGAGACGACTCTGGGAAGCGAGGTGTATTTATGAATGTAAATTATTAAATAGCAGAGTGAGAATATTTACTCCCGTTATGCGCGGTTTACGTGAGCTAGGAATTAGCGGAAGAAGTTTGTCCGTGGGTAGAATTCACTCTAAACGTTTCTACAATATTCGTCCCAAGGGCAGTTGGACTTATTTTTTCCCTTCCCTCTATTTTGCTCTGTCATGGATACGCTATTGACACAGCGCTACGCCATCAAATTATGCGTGAAACTGGGCAAAACGGGGAAAGAGACTCATGATATGCTCAAGGCATCTGATGGTGATAACGCCATGGGTAGATCGGGTGTTCTTGAGAGGCACAAGTTGTTTCGGAAGAGGGTACATCTACATCTACTTAATACCCCGCAAGCCGCCGCAAGGGCGTGTGGCGGGGGGTGTTAGGACACCACCCGTAATTTAGAAAAGAAAAAGAAAAAAAAACCGAATGCAATAACCACAAAATCATATATCCACAAAAAAAAATAAACATGGCATACATTCATGCATGAACACTTACACCCCACAAACATGCAAGCACTCAATCTACATCTTACATGCACATGCACCTGAAAGTATACCTAACAGCTTTGCAGTGTTTCACTTTGCTCCGACTTGTAAATTCAATGTTTTCAATATTTCTAAAGTGACTTCGGTTTCTTACTATTATGATTTCTGATTGTTCGGGGACAAGATAGGGGCAGAGAAGATGTCAAAGACATTCAGGATGCCTTTCCACCTCAAAAAGTGACGAAAATCTTGCAATAGGCCAGTTGCAGTAGGCCAAAGGCTTCGTTGGACAGGGATCGCAAATTCAGCGTTCGCATGGTTTTTGATGAGATTGGCATCCCTAAAAGTGATGTGCATTGACTTGTGACCGAAAACATGGACATGAGAAAGGTTTGTGCAAAGTTGGTACCACGAGTGCCATCCGACGAACAAAGGGATGATCTCACGCAGATTTTCCAAATCTTCTGCCCGGCCTCAGCAACATTACAACCCTGATGTTGCCCCACCAAACTTGTTCCTCTTCTCCTGCCTCAAATTCGTGCTGAAAGGACGTCGCCACGGCTCAGTAGAAGCGTCGCAACAGGCCGCGACGAGGGAGCTTAGCAGCATTCCAAGCCGCCTTCCAGAAAGCGTACTTCGCGTGAAAAACCCCTCTGGCAACACGTACGTATGGGGACGCCCCTATTTCGAAGACCTTTGAGTGATTGCATCATTTCTGTCAATTCATTTTTTTAATCAACTCAGTCCTACTACTTTTGGGTCAGACCTTTTAATTACGTCTGATTTTTGTCAGTTGCCATTTGTTACATAACCACACCATATTCTTACCGGCACAAAATAGTCACCATCATGCTCCTTTATCGAAGACGAGGTACGGAGGTCGCTACTTCAGGAACCGTTGGTAGCGGGAACATACATGTAGTTACTTAAAGTGGCGGCTCGCTAATGTTGTATCGATACGCTCAACACCATTGGTACGATAATTATGGTGTAGCTGATGTCCAGATAACTTGGCATCGTTACTCTCCGAATAGATAGAAGTAGAAACATAGTATAGATAATGGTAGTGGTAGATACTCTGTAGATAGTACTATGTCGTGGTGTCGTAGCTTACATTCTAAACATCACGAAAATGCAATACGAACTAGTGGTTAAAAACGAAATATTGGCACGACCCGTTCGGTCATATATGCATATTTATTGTCAAGGTTTATTTATCATTTTTACAAGTAATCGTCTCATAAAATCAACTTTTAACGTCAAAAAATTCCTCGCTTGCCAGAAAATATTTCTGTGTACATTTTTCGGATAGCATGAAAAGTCATTTTCGCCTCCAATTCGTCGATATACTACCTTCTTTGAGGCAAAATTTCTCAAAGTCTTTCCAAAAAGTCAAATCGAGATTATCTACGCCTATTTAATCAATAATAAAAATGTTCCAAAGTAATTAAGAGATTTTATGAATTTTTTTAAGCAGTTGAAACCACATGTTGATTATTTAAGTGAGTTCACTTCCGAATAGTACATTTCTTTTTTTATGCAATAAAATATTTGTCAGGTTTTATGGATCTGAAACCGCACTGTTTTTGGCAAGAGGATCAAAATCGATTTGGATGCTTTTGTTGTGCGGAAATGGTAAAGAGTGAATGCGATAATATGAATAGAAAGGAAGACGAAAGCTGGCGAAGGCGAATAGAGGAAGTAAGTGGGGTAAAAACCGAGAAAGGTAGTGAAAGTGGGCGAGGGAAGGCGATGCGATATAATTCAAGGTCGTGATAGAAGGGAGGGAATGCTGGGTAAGAAGAGGACTTGGGAGAATGTTCTTTTTAGACATTATGAAGGCAGGCATGATTTATGTAGAGGTGAAGAAAGAAATGATGACGGCTAAAGACAACGAAATTCTCGTGATACGATACGAGTTGTACGATAACATATCGTTGGAACCCGTCCATGGACTGCCTTAAAATAGAAAGAATAACTTGAAAGACAAACATATTGACAGCGCCACAGCACTCATGCAAAGATAGGACTATAAAGCCGCGACCCTTGTGGTAGTGGAGGAGCGACTCATCCACCTGACTACCCGACCGATTAGTACTCGTAGTCATGACATTTCGACTTCAATTAAGAATTTACGGCTATCTTAAATTATCACATTGGCGAAGAATCACTCTATATTCATTGCAAAAGAATGCATGGGTTTGTTGGTTATTAGCTGTGGTCGATATTCAGATTTTGGAAATTTACTTTGAGAACTTTGGTTTTCGTAAGTTATGCAAGTTGATTTTGCAATTTCGATTTGCACAGACATTATCAGTCAAACCTCGGGCTACGCTGGGCCAAGTTGTTAGGAAACTTCGAACCCTATTCCAAACGAAACTGGGGGAACTTCAAGGCACAATTCGTAGAATCTATTCTACACAAAATGAATTATAGGATGACTTTTTGGAATGCTAGTGTGAACAATATCGATCCTGCAACTATCAAAAGATGAAATATCGAAACGACTAAGGATCAATGTACATATATACGTGCATTGGAGAGTTCCTTCAAAAGTATCTTCAACAGGACATGCTTTGGTGAGGTGCCAACCTAAACAATTTATCACCACTCGATATATTGCGAGAATAAATATACATCGTACGAGTAATGCATTCCTCTAATTTACAGGGGTCTTTCCAAAAGTAATGCAATTACATTTCCTGCGCCGCTCCTATTGGTCGGAGGGGAATCGAACCACTTGGAGTAGGTGGGGTTAACGCTAAGGTTGGCCGCAAAACCAGTCTCAGTGCTCTCCAAGCTGCGGAAGCGGCAGAACGTCAGTTATTATAAGCCTCTGCGTGCCAACCGTGTCTCGAAAAAAATGGGATCGACGATCGAGCAACTTTACGCGATCACTAAGTTTTGTACTCAGCTGAAAAAGTCTCCTGAGGAGACAAACAAAATGCTTCTTGAGGCTTACGGGGACTCTGCTCTGCCCTACTCACAAGTTTCGAGGTGGTTAAAGGCCTTTAAGGAGGACCAGGAAGAGGTTCACGACGAATAAAGCTCCTGGCGACCGTTAACCAGCAAAACCGACGACAATGTGGCTTATGTACGACAATTGTTGGACTCAGACCGTCGATTGAGTATCAAGATTGTTGCCAATGAACCGAACTTATTGTTGGCCAAAATAATTGCAGGCATCGCCTTAGTTCTGGTGTTTCGGCCCATGATGCACCCGGTGACCGGCCAGCGAATGCTTGCCACTTGGGTTTCCATTTTGTCTGAAACTCGGGAATGGGAATCTAGGAAATGCGTGACCGTCCTGATCAGGGGGGGCGGGTAATGGTGAGCCAACAGACACATCTTAGTCACAAAAAGGTGATGGACCCTGATTTCTGCCTCAAATGTTCCTCTATTTCCCCCGGGCCCATTGTGTCTATTTAAAATCTGTGATTTTTCTGGCACACCCAAGTTGTGCTTCCAAGCAGCGATGTGGGAAGGTGTGAACTGCCATTTCGTCCATCGTCATTCTTCCTCTTTCATTGGCCACGTAAAATGATTACGACTATGCTTACTTCTCTCATTTCACTAAGCGTGATTTGACTTTAGCCGATGGGAACAAGTTTGCCGGAACTCTTTAAGGAGAGGCAATATTTTCTAACAAAATGGTCAGTTCATACCATTAGGATAGTAATACACTTTACCAGTAGCAACTGACAGTATCCATGGTTTTTTTTATAGTTGCAAAGCTTCAAATGTTTCCTTTGTGCATGGCCGAAGTTTGATAATTCCTAAGATTACACAGAGGAATGAAGAACGAAGAATAGAAGCATTTGAAACATGGTGCTGGAGGAGAATGCTGAAGATTAAATGGGCAGACAAAGTGAAGAACGATTAAGTATATAGAAGAGCAGAAGAGGAAAGAACCATATGGAGAGCTCTGCGGAAAATAAGAACTAGATGGATTGGACATACATTGAGGCACAATGGATTAGTTAGAAACATAATAGAAGGGAAAATTGAAGGGAAGATCCCGCGAGGAAGGCCAAGAGACAAGCACAAATAGGCAGAATTAAGGACGTAAAACAGGGAACCTATCTGAGGGTGAAGGAATCAACACTAAATAGGGAAAAATGGAGAGCTGAAGTTAACCAATCTTAGGATTGAAATACTGATGATGAATATTACATATGCTTAAATTGATAAAAAAATTATTCGCACTAAACGAAAGCAGGTGTCATGAATGTTTTTTTAAGTAGTTTGCGCTCCTTGAAATTTATTGATCTGATGACTCATTTCAATATGTTTCTTAATTTTAAAATGTGGTGTTTCACAACTCGTTTGAAGCGTCTATTCTTATCGCTGTTTAGGGTGACTTCGGTCCGTTTCATGTCCTTTCTTCCTACCATAGGGATGAATTATGTCAATGAAACCTTAAGATAACATTAGAAATACTGCCGTTGCACGCGGCGACGAACAGGTTAAGACACGTACCGCTGCTGCTGCGTAACGACTCGACGTAAACAAACGCAACACCTCTCGTTTTAGTCGTCAGATGTGTCGCTAGATGGCGCACTGTGTCTCGTTTCGATTCGTTGAACGGTTTGCGCAAAATAAAATCAGTCCGGTCTTTCTTTGATCACACATTGTATGTTTATATGGTTTTACACTGCATATTATGATACGTGATATACGATGAACTCGGAGAAAACCATTTTTGCAAGTACTAATACTCAATCGGTGCACGGCACAAATTTTCCGATGAATGTCAGCAGCTTTGAAATTTATCACCAGTAAAAACACCTTATCACTAAACGGATTTTACATTTGCCGGAATATCCAATTGTATTTTCCATTTTGACTCGCTGCAGTAAACAAATGACAATCTGTGCCGTCTTCCCAACACTGCAGCTCGAGGCGTGCTGCCCTTGTGTGTGTTTGTATGTAAATATAGTAAACATTCGGATATCCCGACTACTTCCCTCGCTACATGCAAACGTAAGTTACTTTCTGGACGGTCTTCGTGTTCCTTGATGGTTTTAAAGCCGGAGATGTTTTTAGAAGAACCTGGATGAATAAGCGAACTCTATGATAGGATTTCGCTGAACTCATGTATATGTGCTAAAAAATAGGGGGGTAACCCCCTTCCCCCCGACTCAAACACGTGCCTCCACCTCTCCCCCAAGGCGTTGAGCTACACCCCCCTAGTTTACCACGTCGAAGCGAACGGAGCCGCATCGCCAGCCCTGAGCCGGGGCCACCCCTCCTCGCCCCTCTCTCTCCTCTCTGGATCAAAGCAGAGCCATCTCCTCGTCCCCACCCATTCCACACCCATTTCCTGCCCCCTCCCACCCTCCGTCCCCCTCTATGAGCACACCGCGGATCTATAATCGATGTCGGGAAGGGTGTGCGTGCGTGCGTGCGTGAGTGTGTTTCGGGGGGTTTAGAGTGAGGGTAGAGAGAGAGATGGAGGAAGGAATGAAAGGGGGTTTTGCTTCTCCACCGCGCGGGTTCGTGATCAGAATGGGAGAGAGGGTCGGGGGAGGGGTGCTGGGGATTGGCTGGTGTACACCCTTCCCCTCTCTATCCCTACATCTATCTCTTGCACGCCCCTCTCCTTCCCTCTTTACCTCCAGCAGCGCCAAGGCAACCAACCAGGCCTTTGTAATTTCAACAAAAATTTAGGAACACCACAAGCTTTGTTTATGCCTAATTATGCCGAAAAACAATTCATCATTGGTCGTTCAATCCTAAGATTGGCTGCCTGCAGCCCTCTATCCTACCTTATCTGATGCTAATTGGCTTACTTCCTGGTATTTTTTGCAATGCACTTTCTTCTTTATTTGTCCCGTGCATTTATCCCTTGCCCCTCCTCTGGGGACTTATTCTTCTATTTTCCCTTCTATTATATTCTTCACGAATCCATTGTGCCTCAGGGTGTGGTCAAGCCATCGGGTTCTTCTTTTCTCTATGGTGTTCCATAGGGTCCATTCTTCTGTATACATACTTCTTCATTTCTAATTTCATTCGTCCATTTGATCTTAAGCGTCCTCCTGCATCATCAGGTTTAGAAGGCTTCAATTCTTTTCTGGTCTACTTTTCCGATGGTCCATGCGTCTGTTCCATAGAGTGAGTGCCGCGCTCCATACGAATGTTTTCACGTAGTTTCCTCGTCTGTAGTTCTATCTTCTTTTGACACAGCAGTTGTCTCTTCATTGCGAATGCTCTCTTAGCTTGAGCTATTCTTCGTTTGATGTCTGCAGTACTTCTTTTTCGTCCCATGCGATGGTACTTCCGAGATAGGTGAAGGAATCCACTTGCTCTAATTTTTGTCCTTTCAGTGTGGCTACTGTATTCCGCTTTTCTCGTCCACATACTAGGACTTAAGTCTTCGTCTGGTTTATGTTCATGTTGTATGTTTGTAGAACTTCATCGTATACGTTTAGTGACCTTTGAAGATTCTCCTGGTCATCTGCTATCATTACAATATCGTCGGCGAAGCGTAGCATTTTTATCTCTTCTTCATTGATCCTAATTCCGTTTAATCCGATTTCTGGGGCTTCTCTTATTGCCTTCTCCAGGTAAACGTTGAACAATCCATGGTGAGAGGTTGCATCCTTTTCTAACTCCTTTTTGAATTTTAGCCTATATATGGATTCCATATCTCATTCGCATTGTGGCTACTTTCATATTGTATAGATGATATTCTTCTGTCGTTGTAATCTATTCCGAGTTTTTCCAGCAGTCCAAATATTTTGTTCCATCTACATAGTCTAAGGATTTCTGAACGTCCACGAATGCCACATACAGTCGCTTGTTCACATGTATTATTTTCTCGTTTTCTCTATAAAACAATTAGGAAACTCCAAGTGCTGCATTTACTCTTTATGAGAAAACAGTTTTCTCCCTTCCTCTCGAGTAAATGTATATGAAATAGAACCACAATTATATATATGTACTTGCATCAAACCTCATAGGTCGCGGGTTCGATTCGCGCCTAGGTGGGTTTTTCTCCAACCAGGGCTTGGGTATTTGTTATTGCCTGTCGCTATATTACTGTTAAAACGTCCTGTGTAAAGGCCGAAGTGCCGTTTTCGAATTTATGTGAAATAAATAAATACTTAGGATATACTTAAGCATCCACTGGCATCCCGCAAAGAAGCATGGTTGGTTCATATTTTTTTTCTCATATGTATTGATTGCATTATTTGTAAAGTAACCCAGAGCCTTAGATTATTTTCAATTTTTATAACTTAAAATAAAATTTTGTTTCACTCAGTTCTTAAAGACGTAAAGAGCTTGTGAAGCAATTCACAATAAATATTTATGCAGAAAAATATTAAATAGATAAAAATATTGTGTGTTAACCTTGCCACAGAATGTACAAAGTACAGTGCTATAAGGAGGTATAAAATTATGTAAAATTCAAAGGTCAATTGGGGAATCCAGCCAATATGTAATGTTCTGCTCTAAGTAAAAGTATCTTCAGCGACTTTCCGAAATTAATTACCTGAGAGATTAACAATACGACAGCACTGGAACAAAAAGCATACGGTCATATTCCGCGATACACAGGCTACAGGCAAAAACAACTTGGACTGCGAGGGTCTTTCCAGGGATCTCGACGATATTAACGCTCGGCGTCAGGGGTGGGTTGTCCAATTAAATGTGCAGCAATGAATTTCTAGGAAAGGGTATTCATGCACCCTTCCCTCTCTTAGGTCTTAGGGTAGAAGTAAGAAAAATGAGTTGAGTAAAATGGTTAGGGATTCACAGAAACTATAGGGGGGGTAGGGGTGTAGTAGCATAGAGAAAGAACGATGGGCGTATCTGCGGGGCTACGCAGAGGAAATTTGAGTACACTAGGCGTGGAATAGTGGGGAAATGGGAGATACTATTAAAATGAACATGTCACGGAGAAAAGCCGGCCGTTTCGTTAATAAACATGGTGAACAAAGGGAAAGTATCGTATTATTATTGGATAGCCTAGTTTGGGAGACACTGCAAGAACAATGATTACGTGCATGACTCTTAAATGCGTAGATAAATACAAATAATTCTAGTTTGATTCTGAGTCAGAGAGGGAATGATTTTAACATCTCATTACGTTGATAGGCGATAAAAAAAAGCAAGGAGCTAATGTAAACAGACTCCCAAACAGATCTAAATTAACGTAAATACCCCGCGATGCACCGAAAAGGTGCATGGTAGGGGATGAAGGCACCAAATGGATTGTATAAGGCACATGGGAGAGGATAAGGGTGATTGTCGGGGAAAGAAAAGGGGAGAAACATTCATTACAAATCCCCAAAAAGATATACGAGGGTCATCCGGAAAGTAGTACCCGTTCGTGAAATAAAGACACAAAAGTAAATATTAACAAACATAAAAAATTTTATTTGAAAGAGGATACTTTAAACTACTTCTCAACATAATCTCCAAGCAAATTAAGGCATTTGTCATAACGTGTGACAAGTTTCTGTATTCCTGCTGCATAGTCCTTCGCCGCCAGCTCATTGAGATACGCGAGGGACCCATCTTGCACAAATTTTTGCATAATGCAGATGGTGTTTAACAATTTCATGAACAATTGTTCGAGAAACATTGGGAAAATGCTCACAGATGTCATCAATTGTGACGCGCCGATCGTTCCTCACGAATTCGTCAACTGAGCTCACCAGTTGGTCTGTAATGACAGACGGTCTCTCCGAACGCTCATCGTCGTGTGTGTTCCCCCTCCCCATGTTGAAGTTGCGACACCACCGCCGAACAGACGACTCGTCCATTACATTGTCTCCATACACCTCCTTTAATTGGCGATGAATATCACATGGGCGAACGTTTCTTGCATTGAGGAATTTAATCACTGCCCTCACTTCACAACTGGCGGCGTTCTCAATTTTTTTAAACATTGTAAACAATCACAGAAACAACACAGGCAATGCTAGCGTCACGCAACTTGGCTCAGAGAAGGCAGACAAGCCACTGAAGCTATCTGACCTCGTCCAGCGGCTACTCGCGTCGTCAGCACTTCATGCGGCACGAACGGGTACTACTTTCCGGATGACCCTCGTACAAATCCAAAGAAATGCTAGCGGAAAAACTATTTCCAAAACAGATTTCATTTTACCCATTAAAAATATCTTTGTTATACGAAAAAGGAGGGCATGATAAGTAACCACAACCATTTATGCGATGGACCTCTACTGTGATTGAACGGGTCAGCACAAAGGGTCGTTATTCCCACACAAAGTTCTGCAAGATTGGTTAACATCACGTACGCCAATTCAGATTTCCCGGTCATAAAACTGTTGTAGTAATTAAAAATGACTCTGATTTCTGCTGGTCTAATAACCCTTGCCACACGCCCTCAAGTCTCATGGTGTAAGAAGCAGATGTACACTCGCGCTCCCTCAGCTGGCGTTGGGCAGGGGGTGGAAGGAGTGGGGTTGATGAGAATAATTAATCTCGGGGAGGTTGAGGGGTTGCTGCGTGCGGGATTGAACGGGGTTGGATTAGGCGTGGGTGGTGATGCAAGGGTTTTAATCCGCATCCAGCTGCCTAATCGTGAATACATGTTAGCAAGAGAGATTTCTCTCGGCTCTAAAGTTAGAATTTATAATTTTATTGGACATATATTTACATATGTAATGCTTGGCCCTTTCATTAACAGAGACAAGTTGGCAGATGCGAGAGATTTTATCGGATTTTTAGTCCGTCAAACCGCCATATTTCGGATAGAAGTGTTCAATATTTAGGGGTCACCCATGTAATATTTGTAGCTCTAATGTGATACTGCGTATGTGCTGGAAAAAAATGCTACAAACCTTGCCTAAACAAAAATAGCAAGTGGTGTTTGCAGTAATTATTTTTCAGATTCATCTCTTTTATCAGCCAGGAACAATGTTTTTCTGTATTGCAAATTAATGGATGTTAATTAGTAATAGCTTGAGGTTTATCACTACTTGTTCTATTCGCAGATATCGCCGAATTTAAGACGAAAAGTTTTTTTTTATTTCTTAAAAAAAATTTTAGCAAGTCCATATCTTCAAAGACGACAGGTTGCCGTGTATTTTTAGAATTAAAAAAAAATGAACAATCTCTACTCATACTCTTACGATTTGTTATGCTATTATAAATTTTAAATATGTTACGATAACTGATAAAATGGTGACATTGCAATCAGTATTTGGACACTTTATCGACATTTTCGTAATTAATTATGGTCTATAAAACCTACCCTTTTGCTGTCAAAATGACGAAGACGATTCCGTTTTGATGAAATTAATGTGTTATATTTCGAGAAATCATGGGCGAAAAATTCCAATCACAGACTTATGAGATCAGGAGAAGGAAATGGAGAGGAGCGCACTGGTTGGCCCTTACTGATGTGAGTGGAGGATTCTGCAACGCCTATGTCGTTTCAAATCGCCTTATTCCTTCTGTATTTTCCAATCTTTCTTTCGTCGTAGTTCCCATTAATAGTGCCATGGATTCGTAAAAAATTGAAGTAGATTTAATTTGGGATTCTGATTGAACAACTTTTCATGGCGAGAAGTTTCTTTTAAGTGATTGGGACAGACTTCATTGCATAAAAAGCATGTGACGCCTACCTTCACTTCTGGAATCAATGAACGCCGACCCCGGTGGCGGCGGGGTAACGTCCTCGTCTGCCATTCCAAGGGTCGCGGGTTCGATTCCCGCCTGGGTGAGTTTTCCTCCACCTAGGGCTTGGGTGTTTGTAAATGTGATCATTGTTATCGTTGTTAATAGTTCGATGTAAAGGCCAAAATGTGCTGTTTTCGGACTTATACTGAATAAATTTCGATCGAGTTTATTCTCTGTTCATTTTCATGCTGGAAGGAGAATTTCCATGTCATAGTGGAAAAAATTAACCGTAGAAATTGCATTTAAACCAACATATTTATCACGAGGATGCCTTGACAGGGGATGTTAGGACAACATCCAATTATAAATTAGTGTAATTGACGACCATTACCATTTTGTTATATTTCTTTCACGTGAGAATATAATTTCCGTTGGTGATGTGTCATTCCTGCCACAAAGTGTACCGTGGAAGGGTGATTCCTTACTTCGATCTTTTCCAGAGTTGATACTTCTCTCAAACTCTCGTCTGCCATACGCGATGCACGGCTGAGGTCATTCTCGCGTGAGTTTGTGTGGCAGAGAGAGGAAGGGGTGGAGGATCGTGAAGGTCACGGATACGAGTATATATGAGAGTGGTCAAATAGACTCAAGACTAGGTATGTTAGTAGTCTCAGGAACAGTAGAGCTGGTAAAAAGCATTGAAACTGCGTATTAAAATGAGGAATATTTCATGAAAGGAGGAAAAAGCATGAATGAAATGCATAGAAGGAGAGGGTTATGGGTGAATGTGTACAGAAGAATGGGTGCATAAACATCTACATCCTACATAATACCAAAGAAGCCGCCGCTAGGGTATGTGGTGGGGGGTGTAATGTCAACAGGAATGCATGCCCTATTACAATTTTTACATATCTACACAAACATTAGTTCGATCATGTACTCAAACAAATTTAATCGCAAGAGAGAATGTATATTTACGTGAAAAAATACTCAATAACAGGATAAATTCATATCATGGGGGAACAGTGTCATAAAGATGGGTCTATTTAAGGATCAAGAAGGATATCAACAAAATACAGGATTTCTATATGTACTACCAACACTAATTAACCCCTTTGCGCCCACTATTATATCTATTTTGATCTCTAATCGTACGAGGAGAAAAAACAAAATTTTAAAATTTATCCGTTCTATTACCTATCATCTTAAATTTACGTATGTGATCTGATCTACAATAGTAAGTCGGGGGTCTGTTAGATACCTTTAACGTCCTCTGATAAGTGACCTGCTTCATATTCATGCTGTAAATTTCACCTGTATTGAAGCCTACGGTTCAACTTGTGGCTACCGTCCTAATTCTTCCAATAGTGTCGTGACACGTTGCTAAGTTGTTCGTAACAAATTTTCAAAAACCTAGGTAAATTCTAGGAAGAAGATAATCGAAAAAACGTTTCATGAAGTGGCTTCAGAACGTACTTATCCCCACTTTGAATTCCTCAGATGGGAACGACATGAAGGGTACTCATATATGTAAGAATTAATTGACGTTTTATTCGGATTCAATGGAAGTGATATGTGCGTGCGTTCGGACCCACTTTAGCCATCACGCACACACACGCGCAATCTCCTCATTCGTTTCGCATCTGCCATACTGGATCGCGGATGCATCCATTCTCTAGTTTGCATCAGTAATGACCCTGTGATCAGTGCCCGCGTATATGCACCCTGCGGCCATTATGCAGATGGGGAGGGTTGGCCTTCGCCTCCTCCAGGCGGGCGAGCAGCGGCACTCTCCCTCCAATCACCCTTTGGGCACCAAACGGGGGCGCACGAGAGCTGCCAGTATGCAGATTGGGGTCGAAGTGGGGCCTCGGGATTTCGCGCCCGGCTTCGCTTCGACCGAAAGGGGAACGAGGGGGAGGAAGAGAGAGAGGGAGCTCGGAAGCAGGGCTACCGTGAACCTAACAGGGACCCCATGGGGTTGAAATTAATGCTCCTTCGTGTGTGTTTGAGGGGGAGGGAGGGAGGGAGGGGGGGGGGGTGGGGGGAAGGATACCCCCGTTGTTGTTCAACAAGCCCTTTGGGCCCGCCTACTCTCGCCCCTCCCCGACAATCACCCCTTAAATAGGAGGAGAGGGTTCCGGTCCGTTTTGTTTCGATGTCCGATCCTTCGTGGGCGAAACGTCGAATCGCCTAGGGCGCTGTGGTCTTTTCAACTTTTTAATCACGTGCACATAAAATGCCCACGCACATATGAGGTGTGTCCGACCTGCGTTAATATCTCCGCATTGGTGCTGATCTTCGTCATCCAGGCCGTGGCATCCTTCCAAGTAGTCCCCATTTGATTGAACCACACGCTCCCAGCGGTGCTTCCACATCTTAAAGCAGTCCTGGAATTCAGATTTTGCAATAGTCTTCAGCTCGTGCATCACATTACTCTATTTCGTCGAACCGCTATCCTTTGAGCGCCATTTTCAATTTTGGGAGCATCCAAAAGTCGCAGGGGGCTATTTTTCGGGACTGTACTGAGGCTGGCGAAGCTGTACAATCTTGCTCTGAGCCTAGAATTACTGAACAAGGTTCGATGAATGCGTTGGCGCGTTATCATGGTGGAGAAGCCAGTCACGACCGCTTGACCAGAGACGCGGTCGTTTTCTTCCCACAGCGGCATCACGTAATCTTTTCAGAACTTCAACGTAATATTCTTTGTTGATCGTCTGACCTCTTGGAGCAAATTCGTCGTGAACAGCACCCTCACCATCAAAAAAATAATTAAAAAACGCAGGTCGGATACTTTCCGGACACACCTCGTATGTGTGTGTGCATGAATATTATTATTATTTTATTTATCAAACTGGAAAAAAATATCAATAGTCAGCATCGTTGTCAAGTTTTAGGGGAAAATATGAAAAAACATAGTAAAAGAGACGAATACATTGAAACTAGAGAATTGTAAAGAGATATTAGCATATATATAAACACAGAATTCTAAATCCACAGCTACTTAGTACCCGGCAAGCTGCCACAAGGGTGTGTGGCGGGGGGTGTTAGGACATCACCCGTAATTAAGAAAGAAAAAAAACCGCATGCAAAAGCCACAAATTTATACCATCCACAAACAAAATATGGCATACATTCATGCAAGAATACTTACATTCCACACACATGCAAACACTCAAATTACCAACTAGCACACACATGCACCTGCAAATGTACCTAATATTTTTGCAATGTTTAATTGTGTTCCGTCTAGTAAATTCAATGTTTTTAATATTTCTAAAGGGTATTCGGTTTACTACTATTATGATTTCTCATTATTCGGGGAAATAATGAGTGTTTGTATCTGTACTGTAATCTAATATTTATATAGTCTAATTACTTATCGGAGAGATAAGATAGGAATTGGGTGGAAAAGGTGTTTAAGGGTTAACGAAAAGGGTCAATGCTGACAGGGAATGAATTTAGGAGAGGAATAAGAGAGGCGGAAGAAGGGCGATATTTTAGTGAGTGACGATCTAGGGTGAGGACCAAGGGCAGGGAATAGGGTGAGGAGTGATTGAGGGTAAGTCGATATGGTCCTTCTCATGTACATCGGAGAAAGCAGATCAGGGCTCTCTGTGACGGAGTTGACTGTGTTATCAATGAAATTAAAATTTGTTTTAACCGAGGAACTGGGAAATTTAGTGATTGAGAGTGAAGAAAGAATGACATTGAGAACTCTGAAGAACTCAAATGAAAATTGATAACTCTGTGCTACCCTATTCAATCAAAAAGAAGCAGATCAACTTTAAAGAATTTTGAGATTAGATGGAACGAATACTTACCAAATTAAGTTTCATATTTCTATGGAAAAGTATGACACATGGAATCCGAACTCGGCACCTCTCCCTGTATGTCGCTCTAATTACCCTTCGCGTTCCTTCGTACAGGCTTCCTCACCAATTTGCCTCTACCTGTATCCAAAGTGCATTTACAGGGTTTGTATAAAAGTTATCTGGTAAATTTTAAATTAAACGTTAAAGAAATTGTTTGAAAAATATCATTATTTCAGATATTGCTACAATGCCTCAAAATTATTCAAACTACATCCCTTGAGCGTCGACACGCTTTTGCTAGCAGCTTTTCCACAACTCGAAGGCTCTCTGGTAGGCGGATTCCGGAAGGTCCATGAGGGTATACGCGCAAGCTTCTTTAAAAGCACTTAGGGTACCATAGTGGCGTCCTTAAAATAAGGATTTCATTTTTGGGAATAGGAAATAGTCAGCTGGTGCCAAGTCGGGACTGTAAGGGGGTTGGGGAATTGTCGCGATGCCGTTGCAGAGTGCCTTCGCAGGCAGACATTCGACTCTGCTCTTAGTGGTCTGTCAAGGCCTTCGGAAGGAGTTTAACGAAGAACTTTCGCGTCGCTAAATTTTCAGTGACAAATCTGTGCACTGTCATCTCATCGGTGCCAATACGATCTGTGATCATGTGCACAGTTGGTAAGTGATGGTCCTAATGCAGCACTTCACGCACACGTAGCCACGTTGTCGTAGGTTCTTGGCGTCGAGGGCCATCCACCGTGGGACTCGTCCTCCATACTCTCTTGGCCATCTTTGAAGAGCTTCTGCCATTTAAAAACTGCACTCTGTGACATAATTTCATACTTGATCACTTGGTGAATCATGCCCAAAGTCTCGTAACCCAATAATCCCCAATCCAACACAAAATCCTGATGGCATACCACTGTTCAAACAATCGCTGTATTTTGTGCTTGCACCAAGTCACTCAACAGGGGTGCATTAAAAACACGGTATTGTCTAAACGAACGCTCGCAGGCGATTGGCGCTTGTAGGAAAGGTCATGTGGAAGGTCAGACACCCCCACCGAGCCTGCGCGGTGCGAGCGCGCTGCGACGCCAAGTCAGGAAAAAATTGTTAGCGATACTTTTTATACATACCTTGTAAATTTCCGGGCGAATTACAGTCGCCAATGTAAGAAAAGGAAAATGAGTAAAATTTACAGCTGTATATTGCATATTTCAGAGCGTTGAATTAGAGGAAGAAATTGTGAAGTGGCAAAGAGGCCAGTATATATGTAGAGCTTGGGCGATTGCAGTGGGAGGGGGAATGCGGAAGAGGGGCAAGAGCTGGGAAAAATGAGAGTTATTGCGGATTTTAAAAGTAGGTGATGAATGGGTTTGGAACCATCAGGGTGATATATAGTATTATAGCGCGAGGAATTTAT
The DNA here is from genome assembly GCF_022747635.1 of Hetaerina americana. Classification (NCBI taxonomy): domain Eukaryota; kingdom Metazoa; phylum Arthropoda; class Insecta; order Odonata; family Calopterygidae; genus Hetaerina; species Hetaerina americana. Next base: position 84,214,540 of record NW_027287095.1, read on the forward strand.
CAGGCAGAAGAGGGGTAAGATTTATTATTAAGTAATTTGTCGTGGAACACGCATTCGGATAGAATGTTAGAAAGAGAAGTGAGATGGGATTGTCCATCACCACTTGTCATATTTAACGTACATATGTATGTGGATAAAATGTTTAAAAAGCCATGGGAAGAACCGGGATTAAGGCTAAAATTCAGCGGAGAATTCATAAAATCAGTTAGGTTTGCAAATGATCAAGCTCCGGTTGACTGTAAGTCAAGGGGTTGCCAGCATTATTGAGCTCATTGAAAATTCAGTACAATAGATATCGGATGAGGAACAGTCTAAACGAATCAAATGTTATATGGCATTTTTGAAGGAGGGAGACTAACTTACACGGTGCCATAGCAAGGCAAAATATAGTGCAGGTGGAAGAGTTTACGTAATGTGGAAATATCTCGGACGAAAATGGTCATCGCAGTGGGAATATAAGAAGAAAAATTGTGTTAGGAAAGGAGCCTTTCACAAGGAGGAAGTTCTTTTTATGACAGCGGCGTTAGGTAAGGAGTGAAGGAAAAGATAAGTAAACAATATGGTATGAAGATGGTTTTGTATGGCTCGGAAACTCGGTCATTGAACCAGAATGATAAGTGTGGATTAAAGACATTGGAGATGTAAGTGTGGAGAAGGCTGCACGGAATAATGGACATCGAGTAAATCAAAGGAAGTGCTGGGCATTGTGGGAGAATTGAAAACGGTTGCTGAAAAATTCGAAGGCAGGAGAATTGTGTGCAGAAAGTAATACTGAGTGGTAATGGCGTGCTGAATATGCCGATATAGAGTAGACACAGTTTGGAAGGTGATACAGAGGGATGAAATGAATAGTGTTTCTGGTTAGAACGATCGGGGATGGAATATATTCATAACTACATTACGAGTTGCCCACTCTTGATTGAGCACACTATCGTATCCCGCAATAAAAATGTACTATTGCATTTTTTTATACGTTTGACCATCATCTGCCCTTGGTGCCCCAAACTCCTACAGTAAATATCATAGTGTCTCATTAATTTCACCACCGAGTTATCATAACATTGTCTTAAAAATATATCTCCGTCTCCGTTTGTTTTAAAGATATATGTAGTACCTCACCTTACATATCGAGACGTTTTGTCGGAATTTTTAGAATTCCTCTTTTGTTTTCAATGCACGTATTTTAAGGATGTTTGAGTGGAGAGAAGTAAGCGATCTTTTTCTCTTGTTCATTAACTCCACCACCCATCCCTCGCCCCCCCTCTCGTTAAATTCAATCGCATATCCTTCGGAGGGGTCATTTCTTCCGACAGAGGCACACGGCGTGGTGCATAATCACCGGGGGCGACTAAGCTCTTCCCCCTTCCCCGTCGCGCCGAGTTCCGTCACATCACAACCGAAGCGAGTGGTCCTGTGGGAAGCTGGACCTTTCACCTGGATATCGAACACAGCCGCTCTCCAATTCACGAGTTCGTCATCGATATTTCGACCGGATTCGATACTTTGAATGCAGTGTGTAGCTGCATTCTCTGGTCGCCTAGCCGACAGGACGCTTGGTTCTATGGAACAATAAATGAAACCACGCGGTAAACAACGGGAAGAACACGTTTATTTCTATATTTCATCATTAGCTTCAAGCATACATGCAATTAAAATTTTTCTTTATTGTTGGCACCAAGTTCTTGTCCTTCCCTGGCATAAAAACGGCATTTTACTATAAAATAGAGCTGTTGGAAAATATGAATTTCATTTTAAAACATTACTCACATACCGCAGAAGCGCCAATCTACAGTGAAAACTATAACAAACATGAAAGAGGAAAATATACGATAACAGCATAGCAATAAACAAAGAGAACCGAACATGGGCAGGGGGAAAAATTTAATTTCTTGTGAGGTGGGATAAAGCTTGGGTGGAGAAATTGTTGCATGATAAATTAAAAGGGTCGACAGTGTGATGGAGTGAATTTAGAAGGGAAGAGAGGCGAAATAAAGGTGAGCGCTTGGCGAGAGATATTCTAGGAATAGGCAGATGGAGTAGGGAGTGGGTAGCGAAGTGGGTAGTGGGTGGATCGAGTTGGTATCCTGAAATTGAAGAGAGAGAGAGAGTAGTTCAGGGCAATCAATAGTCGAGTTTAGGGTGTTGTGGAGGAGTTTTAAATCAGCTTTAAGTGTTAAGGTTTCGGGGACTAGAAATGGATAAAGAAGACAGAACAGCATTTGAGGACATATTGCGGAAATGTGGGACTCGGTGTTTGACTATTTTGGCAAAGAAAAAAAGAGATGCAGTCGAGGGATTTAAGATTATAGTTGGGGATGAGGTGGACCAAATTGGGGAGCAATATGATACCATGGGAAGGACAATATTGTTGAGAAGTACGAATGGAGGTCTATTGGATCTTTAATTTTTGTGAAGCAAGAAGCAAGTTTTCAGTTGTTTTGCACAATTTTTCGTTTAAAATGCCGCCAACAAAATTGAAATTCGTGTTTTTTTCAATGTAAACCAAAAAGCAGCTTGTTTCTATGCAGAGTCAAAACAAACTTTTGAAGCCGCATGAAATATGAAGATAAAATACAGCAACAGAATTTGGCTGCTACGCATATGCGCGTACCTAGGTACTCTCACATCACACCTCTTTTTAGCTCTTTGCAAAGGAGAATATCCAGCTCGACCAGATTCATTTCGCTTTTGCCTCACCAGAAGATGCTTTGTGCATTGATTTCCAATTCAAGCAGTTACGCTGCTTGTTGCTATGCAATGTCACAATAGTCTTTTCGAAGGGACAATGAAATGCAGCTTTTAAGGAAAAACTCTCATTGGCTTTAATTATGTCGTGAACCTTTATTAAAATATTAAAGTTATTTTCAAAACTTTCAGCTCAGTGACAACAGTGGCAACGTTGGTAATTGTTTTTGAAGTTCAGAGATGATTTGCGTGCCAAGTTGAGTCGATTTCTAAATCGATTCGATTGTAGTCTATTGTGTGCGAGTCATATCATGTGTTTTACCCGCGTGAAAGGTAGTTGGGCCCCTGAATATCGAGAACTACAGTCGCTCCTTGAGGTTATAGTTGAGTTTGTGATGGGTCAACCAGTTAGGGGACACGGTTCCATAAGTGGTCATGAGAACACGGTGTGAGGGGTAAGTAATCCCGCGGCGCTGACAAACTTAAGAGCATTCTTTTGGCTTAAACCGTACGTATTTCCCTCTTTGGAATTTTTCTTGGACAGGTTGTACTCCATGATCCGAGTAGGATGTTACTAACTGTTGGGACTAAAAGTTAAGCCACTGGCGGAGACTTTCGATTCGGTAGTTTGGCCCCTATTTAACAGATTCATCAGGGTTAAGGCTAGGTAGCGATCGCAGTCAACGCGATACGTCAACCGTGATTTGTGTCTGCGTTCGAAAATTTGGTTTACGACCGTGCATTAGCCAGAGTGCGCTTCGACAACCATCGTCCATCTCCATCTGTTGCGTCCGTGGCCCCGTGAAAATGGAGGGGAGGGGTGAGAAACAAAACACCATCGCAAGATCAAAAAATATGCGACTCCATGGTCGTAACGTAGATACACTCGCTTGACAACAAAGAGCAAAACTGAGTATTGACAAACGGTTATTGAGAATATCGGTTACGTATACGAAAATATCTGCTGATGAATTCTAAACTAAGAGAAATATTTTCGAGCACGCCTTTCATAAAACGAGAGAATTGTGATATCACATAAATATCGACACCTGAACTATCTCTGCTAAGGTTACTGTCATGGTTACCATTCATTAAAGGACATTTGCAACCTATTCAAAAAGTGAAGGAACGATGTTTTCTTGCCCTAGTCAGGCCCCACCTAGAGTATGATGCCAGTATATGGGATCCTCAAGAGATAAATTTGATTTCGGAATTGAATCGAGTTCAGCGAAGGGGGCCTAGATTTGTTGAAAAAAATGTTATGACCAACGCAGTAGCGTAACCACTTTGCTAGAAAATTTAGGCTGGGATTCCCTTACACAGCGGCGTTTACAATATAGATTAAACTTATTTAAAACATTTAAAGATGGGTCCTTTTCCGATGACATCAAGAACATAATACGAACCCCAATGTATTACGGGCGGAGGGATCACGAATAAAAGATTAGAGAGATAGACTGCAAGACTGACAGGTTTAAATCGTCATTTTTTCCAAGAACAATAAGAGACCAGAATGCTTGTAATCGAAATCCCCCAGGAGTCAGCTTGACATAAATATTAACCTACAAGGTAGGGACTGCACATGGTTATATGAGTATATTTATATTTTTTTTTGCAGGTTCCCCTCACCTTTCCCCGTCCAATTGAAATACTCTAACCCCTTCATCCCTTACCCTTTCCTCCTGGTGCTACACTCCCTGCCACACACCTTTTTGGTGGCTCGCAGGGTATTGATATAGATGTATTCACAGTAATTTGCAAAAAGTATTGAGGTTATAATATTCCTCAAACTCAGCCTGCGTATTTATCCACCCACGGGGTCATGGAATGTACGTGGAATAAGTTTTCAACGAAGTACCTCGTTGAACAGACATACTCCCTCGAGGAAAAGTTGATATCTGGAAGGAATGTGATTCTTGCTGGGTTTTTCTCGATAAAATATGAATGAATTTTGAATTTAATCTCATTAAACATTTTATTACATGCTATGTTATTTCCAAACAGCTTAATTATAATTTAGACTGATCTAGAGCAACATTTTCAAAATAATCAGTGAAACTATTATTTTATGGTAATCTACCGGTTAAGGTAGGTTTTCGGATGGACAAAATTACTAATTCAACAATTTGTGACCCCCAGCAAAGTACAACATCCCACTCTACATCACTGAGTACTTCATCACTGAGTACTTTCTTCCTCCCTTCATTCCGTCCAACATCCCTATACTGTTCCTTCCCTTTCCTCGTTTGCCTCACATTCTCCCCTCAATTACAGTCTTCAACATCCCGCTGCCGGTCAATACCCCCTTCAGCCACTTTTCCTGCCTCCATAGGATTTCTCCCAACAAACCCCTCTCTTCGTTCACCATACCAAGTGCTTCCTCATTTGTTTTCTTCTCCGTCCACTTCACCTTCTCCATTCTTCTCCACACCCACATTTCAAAAGCCTCCAGTGTACGCCTATCCTGCTTCAATGACCACGTTTCCGCACCGTACATACGCTTCTTCCTACATCTTTATTTATAATACTATGGCAACAGCTCGTTGGCTCTCGTCCCCGCCGCTGTATATTATTCTATAATTGTCACTCCAGTAATCCCCGCTATCCTACCATCTCACCTCACATAGACCTAAAATATCTATTTTTCCCCTTTCCATCCCTAGCTTAATATTCTCCAGTTTCCCTGTCCTCATCATCGTCCTAACATTCCACGTTCCTATTCTAACTAACTTGGTCTTCCTCTTCTGCGTCTTCTGTCCTGCTACTGCCGGTTTTCCCTTGCAAGGGTTTCGTGGGATGATGACCGCGGAAGCCTTGCCTCCCCCGCTGCCGGGCACGACACACGGCCGATTGGGCCGAGCACCGTAGTTGCCAGGACTCAAAATCTCTGTATTGTCCATCATTTAAATCTTGGGAATGATAGATGAGGTGGTTTCCCGTTGCCTTCCTCAATAGTGTTTTTAACGTGACACCATCACTTATTGGCCGCCCCACTGGGGTCAGACGCCATTGCAGTCGCCTCACTGAGGAACAGATGCTGCGTGGACTACCTTTCGCCTGGCTGCTACCCTTCGACCCATCTGGCATGGGTGACCCTACCAGGAGCAATTATTATTACTCCCGCCAGCACAGCTCTAGGGGTCATCGGAACGCACCAGCCCTTCCACTACGTCAAGGTTGTAGTCCGGGGAGGGATATATGATATATATATATATATATATATATATATATATATATATATATATATATATATATATATATATATATATATATATATATATATATATATATACTCATATATACAGAAACATATATAAGGAAAAGGGATAGGAACACGTATAAAGGACGAACACAATAGAGGTGGGGAAGGCGGAATCGAACGGATCACAAGAGTAAAAATATCTCCTCAACCGGGACTCGAACACCGGATCTTTCCACTTGCCGGGCGGATGCTCTTAACCACTTGAGCTATCGAGGATATGTAATTTACCCTGAGATCCGTGGGTCTTATATGTCGCCAAGCGCCCCGATTCTTTAGCCAAGAGATGGCGTCAGGGGGCTGTTTCATCCACCAAAGGAGAAATAGACAATACACAAGAGGAAAGGCCAGTGGTTAGAATTCATACAACATCATACAGGAAAAGAACAGTGCGTTTCGTGGCACGCATAGCCAGAAGAAAGAGATGAGCCACATTGGCCAAATACACATTCAAACACGAAATCCCGCCAAACGGCGAATAAATACTCATATATACAGAAACATATATAAGGAAAAGGGATAGGAACACGTATAAAGGACGAACACAATAGAGGTGGGGATGGCGGAATCGAACGGATCACAAGAGTAAAAATATCTCCTCAACCGGGACTCGAACACCGGATCTTTCCACTTGCCGGGCGGATGCTCTTAACCACTTGAGCTATCGAGGATATGTAATTTACCCTGAGATCCGTGGGTCTTATATGTCGCCAAGCGCCCCGATTCTTTAGCCAAGAGATGGCGTCAGGGGTATACGTGTTATACGTGTTCCTATCCCTTTTCCTTATATATGTTTCTGTATATATGAGTATTTATTCGCCGTTTGGCGGGATTTCGTGTTTGAATGTGTATATATATATATATATATATATATATATATATATATATATATATATAATACACAGTAACACATAATATAGAAACACAAAAAAAGAGAACACTCACACGTATTTTCTTGATATTTCGACGGAAACAATCCGTCTTCCTCTGAAGATATAGATTGATTGATTAGATTGAAGATATGATTACTTCTATATCTTCAGAGGAAGACGGATTGTTTCCGTCGAAATATCAAGAAAATACGTGTGAGTGTTCTCTTTTTTTGTGTTTCTATATTGTGTGTTACTGTGTATTGTACTATTCGGCACTTCCGTGTTACGTCTATGAAAGCATATATATATATATATATATATATATATATATATATATATATATATATATATATATATATATATATATATATAAACATATATATATACATATATATATACATCCCTGAGCACAGAAATCAACCCGAAGGTCGGTTTGGTAGGTGATGGTAGAGTTCAACCCAGTACTAAGCCCGACGGCGTGTGAACTTCACACGTAAGGGTACGGGGAGTTGCTTTCCCTGTGCCGGCTTTGGTTTCTAAGGAAGATCTGGTACCCAAAAAACTACATAGCTTGGGTGGAGCTGTAGGTGCCCGGAGAGGCTTGCCGGGAATCAAATCCGGCCCCCTCCGGTTGGCATTCCAACGCTCTACCCCTGAACTACCACAACCAACCCCCCACACACATACACACACACCTACCCACACACACACATACATATATTTAAATTTTTATTTATTAGGTAATATACCGGTTAAGGTAGGTTTTTGGATGGACCCAGCTACTAAATAAATATTTTCTGACTCCTAACAAAATGCAAAATCCAGTATCCTACTCTACATCAGGTCCCTCTTCATCACTGACTACTTTCTTCCTCCCTTCATCCCATCCTACATCCCTATCCAGTTCCTTCCCCTTCCTCGTTTGTCTAACATTCTCCCCTCTATTACAGTCTTCAAAATCCCACTGCCGGGCAATACCCCCTTCATCCACTTTTCCTGCCTCCATAAGATTTCTCCCAACGCACCCCTCTCTTCGCCCACCAAACCAAGTACTTCCTCGTTTGTTTTCTGATATATATATGTATATATATAAATAAGTATATACATATATAAATATATATATATGTATATATAAGTATATATATATATATATATATATATATATAATGTGTGTGTGTGTGTGTGCGTGTATGTGCGTATATGTAATGCAGTCACTAATTACGAAATAGCATTCTATTCATGCCGGAGGTACAATTCACATATACGAATATTAGATCTATAAATATGCTTAACCCACCACACTTGCGAGGACTAGCGGTAAAATACGGATGGCAACTCAAGTCTGCGTTGTACGCTGAGTTTGGAAACGTATCCGCGGGGATGCGACCGTCGTAACCACGGCAACTCGGTTGATGTTCGAGAGGGAATATTTCTCCAGTCGCAGCATCCCTTCATCCCGAACAACCACCCTCGGCACCAACCCCAGTCACGCTGTACTCTTGGGGGGGGGAGGGAGGAGGGGAAAAGGGGGCTTCGGACGGGGATTGGGCCCTCCGCATGGAACTACCCTCCATCTGACTCACGCGCGGGGTAATTCCACGAGAGGAGGCGGGCGGGCCGTATTCTGGGGATGCTCGCAGTTCCATTTCCCGCTGGGGAACCTTAAAGGCACATCTGGGGTGGGGATGGGGCTTAAGGAGAGGAAGGGGGTGGGGGCAGAGGCTTTTATTCCACCACCCAACACCCCCAAGCTGGCTTTATTGCCCCCCTCCACACACCTTCCCCCTATCCCTTCCTTCGCTCACTCTCCCTCATTGCGAGGGAGATACGTAGCGGGAAGTCATAGCCGGGTGGTGAGACTACGGAAGGGAGAATCTTCCTCGGCGACGAGCAGTGCTTCAAACCCCATCCCAGTATTCTTTCTTGCATGGCCGGATTACCCCCCCCCCCGCACCTCGTGTTAATGGTATCAGCGAGGTCGAAACAAATGCGGTGCGGTTTGGGTTGGTACAAAGCGACGTAATCGTGCATCCGGTTTTGCGTTGACGGAATCTGCACCGTGTCGCATTTGAGGTAGCCGTGTTCGAAAACTGACGATCGCCGTTCTGTTGCTTGTCCATTTGCCGTGGAAAGACGCGGCGCACGGGGCACGGTCGCCTTCCATTTCCTTATATTGCTGCCGCACGCGTGACACCCGGGGTATTTTTACGTGACTCGTGATGGAGTGGCAACCAAACTATAGAATGAATAACGTGGTTGAAGGGGATTTATTTAAGAAAGAACCTCTATGCTCGATTACTAAGTCAGTGGTAGACATATCATTTTTGGGATTCTACCGTTCAAGATAGGTTTTGAATGGTCAATGCCTATACCCCTGTACAACGATATATTTACTTGCCTTTCCCAACATAGCACAACCTGACATCCAATACCACAGTAAATCCTTCTTTTGTTTTAATTATTTCCTACTGGATTTCATTCTGGTCAACATCCCTATCCTATTTCTGCCCCTTCCTCGCTTCTCTATTTTTCTCTACTCATCACAATTCTCAACTTTCCATGGCCGATCAAAGTGCCCTGCATCAATCTTTCCTGCCTCCTTGGAGTTATCCCAACATTTCCCTCGTTCGTGTTTCCTTTTGTGCGTCTATTTTACCTTTTACATCCTTTCACTACCACATTTCAAAACCACGCTCCTAAATAAAGATTTGAAGAGTCTTTAATTAACATCCTTACTCAATACCTTTGTCAAAACATTCCCTCCTCATTTTGAAAGCTTTTTTTTCTAACAAGTTTCTTCACCTTGAGTCCCTTCGACGTCGACCTATTTGTTCCGAAATGCTGACAAAATAAGTAAACTCTTCCGCCTGATAAGTAAACCCTTCCTCATTTAGTATTTAACTTAGCCTTCCTCTTTATCGTAAACCACATGACATTTTCTTTGTTTACATTGATTCTCATTCCATACATAGCACATATGTGTGGGATGTCAATATGACTCACACCGACTTTCTGATGGAACTTCTTTATTCTTTGGAACACTTTGAATTCGTTACGAAATATGATAAATTCATTCTTCAGTAAAACTCAATTTTTGGCAAATTTTTCCCATTCGACTTCTCTGCCGGCATTTTCAGAATCACTGGGGAGAGGCAACCGTAAAACCTTCCCAAATGTATTTATTTTTCCTTATCTTTGCAACCCTTTTGCTCTGTCGAACCATCCCTTAACACGGCAAAGGTAAATGGTCCATTCTCTACGTTAAGATTGACTAAATATTTTGTTATAAAAATAATTTATTTTTATCTCCTTCGACACCGGTGCATAAGTGATATTTAGTGCGCAAGATCACATAGACATGGATGCGCCGATAGTTTTCGTCGCACGTGAATTTCCGATCTATGAAAAGAATTATGCTTGGCGATCCCCGGACTATTTTAAGAGTAGGACGCGTAGGGGAGTAACCTTTTAACTCCTTGCAACGCTACAAGCTTCGTGCTTTTGTTGATGTCCACGAGCACGATGGTTGAAAATGGCAATTGGAGACTAAAAACGGGAAGGGATAAGTTTACCCAACATTAGAATCCAATGAAATAATTTTAAAAACTTTTAAAAAATATTTGAAAACACTGATAAAACAATGGATATCGATCTGATATTTGAAATATCTGCTGCACAAATATACCGCCCATTTTGAATAGTATTTCAATAGGACATACTATATTTAGGATTAAATTCTGTGGTACATATGTAAGTACTTTATATTAGCACTTTCAGCCTGTTCCTTTTTTCTTGCCCTCTATTGCTTTCATTTCGTAAATCTTTCAAAATGGAATCGTTGAAGGACCCCTTTCCGTCGTGATCTCTCCCCACACAGCCCGAGTTTAGAGAAAAAAATCTAACCGACAATTAGTCCCTTACGAATCCGGACTCCTATCTAGTTGCCCTTGGTCTCTTAGAAGAGCGATTCTTAGGGACTCGTTGAATTTTTCCAATATCCAGACACGGATTACATTTAAAATGCCGCTTATGTTCCGACTCTCTTCCGCAAATGAAACACTCACACGAGCAGTATAATATTGGGACGGCACAATAGAATACAAATAAAATAGTAACACTTAAAAGGACACTCACACGGTGAATTATTTAAGCTTTCGATCTCTTGAGCCTTACTTGAAGAAGACCTCGGAGAAGGCCGAAAGCTTAAATAATTCACCGTGTGAGTGTCCTTTTAAGTGTTACTATTTTATTTGTATTCTATTGTGCCGTCCCAATAATATATATATATATACAGGTATATATATATATATATATATATATATATATATATTTACACACACCGGTAGGTCTTTGCATTTTTAAAACACAGAAGCAAATGTGCCGTGAACTTCATGCAACATTTCTTTGAAGTCTTCCGGCGTTAAGCGTTAAAGCGTTTTCAATAGTAGTGTTTAATCACTGAAAGAAACTCAGGTTTTTCATTTTTCTCAAAACATAGAAGTTTTTTGTTTCAATTAACTGATGAAAATGAAACTGCGTCATGGATATAGCTGAAACTCAAAAACATTAGTCTAGCGAAAGGTTAGGCTTACAAAAGGCAAACCTTTTCCGATGCTACGAGCGCCATCTCTTGGCTTTTCTAAGGAATTATTGAACGACGACGTCTATGTACATCTTCCCTTACAAGCTACCTCGAGAGCATGGGTTGCCAGGTCGCAATCCATTTGAGTAATTGACAATAGGATACTCCGGGCAATTCGGCATTCGGGGTATCCAATTTGCTATGAGTTATGTTTCCTACTGTTGAACTTTCGAATTTTGAGCACGTGAGCAATGAGCTCTTAATTCATCGCTCATTTCGGGAATCAATTTCCCTCATCATTCTTCACCGTGGCTTCGCCTGCCAATGCAATGCGGCACTAGAGTTGTTCCCTCTGTGCGGGCGTCAAGCATGAATGATTTGTGTCTCTCAACAATTTCAAGAAGTTTAGTTAATCTTCCGGAAACTCCCGACTCAGACTACTCATCAATAATTTGTCCTTTTCTGTTTCTCGTGACATTCTCCACGAAGCGATTCTTTTTCATTTCAAAATTTAGTCCTTCTGCGAAGGGTCCCATTATTCCGCATATTCAATTTATAAAGTCTAACGAACGGGAATCTTCCTCGTTTATCTTTTCTTTAAATATGTTCCTTCCCCACTCAATTCGTTTGCCCCTATATACCTCAATGCAACTCTGCAGTTGACCCAAAAATGTTTTCACGCAGCTAGGATTTCAAAAATTGATAGGTTAGGCAGTCCGATACCTTCTCTGATTTCCTTTCCTTCTGGTGTCGCCCAGCAGTTTAATTCAGGGGCTGAAATTATCACATATATATATATATATATATATATATATATATATATATATATATATATATATATATATATATATATATTTGCCGGCCCCGGTGGCGGCGGGGTAACGTCCTCGTCAGCCATTCCAAGGGTCGCGGGTTCGATTCCCGCCTGGGTGAGTTTCGCTCCATCTAGGGCTTGGGTGTTTGTAAATGTGACCATTGTTATCGTTGTTAACAGTTCGATGTAAAGGCCAAAATGTGCTGTTTTCGGACTTATACTGAATAAATAAATAAATAAATAAATAAATATATATATATATATATAATATATATATATATATATTTTTATATATATATATATATACATACATACACACACACATGGGATGTTATCAATTGGATATCATGGGATATATATATATATATATATTTTATTCGACAAGATTTTTATTCGACACTTCCGTGTTACTTATATATATATATATATATATATATATATATATATATATATATATATATATATATATAAGTAACACGGAAGTGTCGAATAAAAATCTTGGACAGCAACAAACAATATAAGAACACATAAAAAGAACACTCTCACGGTATTTCTTAATAATTTCGACAGTATTTAGCTCCGTGTGTGTGTGTTGGCGTTGAATTCGAATAAATTATACTTCTTCAAAGGTTTCGGTGGTGCATGTGATTTCCTTGCTTTCGGCGTCCAATAAATTGGGCAATTCTCAATCAGCCTTAGGATTTATTTTCACTCCTGAGGGTTCCCGAAACGAAACGGGAAGTGTTTTTTCCCGCATTTTGTGCTCGCTCAATTTTTCAAACCTCGTTAATAGGATGTCATCATTGGATGAACAGCTCGAATGTTTAAGAATTGATGTTCAGGACTGAATTGGCAAAACACATGGGAAATTTACTCGTTAACCGTTACCTTCTATTTCACACTTCGTGTATATTTCGGTAATGTATTTCTCCTCCAGAATACAGAAAAATCCTCCTGTAAAATGAGAACTTAGGAAGACTACGTGCGGCACGATTAAAAGGAAAACACCGAATTATTTGGATGTAATGATACAAATAAATGCCAACTTTAAACACGAGACAAATGAAATACCTGCATGTAGAGGTAAGGTATCTCCAAATCTAAACGGAATGTCTGAACATTTTTTTAATAATTACTGTTGTGAACACCGCTTTTCTCTATCTGATTCATCTTAGAGTCCTAAAAATATTAAGCATTAAAAAAACTTAATTCATGAAAAATAGCCTATCTCTTCAAAATGAAGCAATATTATGCATGCATGCTTGCTATTGTATTTACTTGACCATTCTACTTTCTTCCATTACTGTGTATCAATTCAATACATAATTCTGCTTTCCTACTATGCACTGCTGAAACTAATAAAAAAAAATTCCATTATCAACACGAGAAAGAAAAACCTCCTGCCCCCCACCCGATGGATTCCAACCCCTACAAAGTCCTCCCTCGTGACTGAGATATCATTCTTCCCACCCCTCCACCCAACGCACCACGCAATATTGTTTAGTAGAGTGACTACAAGGTCTGTCCTAAAAGTAGCAGTAGGTATTTTTTCCCGGATAGACGGACGGACGGGTGGCGGCCTCTCTGGCTGGGCTTGAGAGGGAAGGAAGGGAGGGAGGGAAGTCTAAAGAAAGGTTGGAGGCCGGTGACAGTTGGTTCCCAGCCTTTTTGGTGTGCGGATCGTTCGTTTGCGAAACCTCTTTAACGTTACTTCGTTACGCTCCGTCATAATTGCGTTATTGGTATAGCGCTACGCCATCAAATTATTCATGAAACTGGGCAAAACCGGGAGAGAGACTCATGACATGCTCAAGGCAGCTTGTGGTGATAAACCTTTGGGCAGATCAGCTTTTATGTGTGGCACAAGTTGTTTCGACAGGGTAGAGAAGATCTTGAAGACGCTGAACGTTCATGACGCCCTTGGACCACAAAAGGTGATGAAATTCTTGCAATAGGGATGGTTTTGTTGGACAGGAATCGCAGATTAAGTATCCGCATGGTTTATGATAAACTTGGCATCACTAAAAGTGATATCCATAGACATGTGAGCGAAAACATCGGCATGAGAAAGGCGTGTGCGAAGTTGGTGCCGCGAGTGCTCTCGGACGAGCAAAAGCAAATTCGCATGAGGATCTACCAAGAGTTTCTAGACCATGTGGATTAAGATAAAAATTTTTTAGACAATGTCCAATCAGACGTCTTACTCTTCCCTTGCCTCAAATACGTGCTAAAAGGACGTCGCCACGGCTCGGTGGAAGCGTTACACCAGGTCGTGACGAGGGAGCTTAGCAGTTGTCCGGGCGCCGCCTTCCAGAAGGCGTACTAGACGTGGAAAACCAGCTGGAAACTCATATGCGGAGGCACAAGGGTGCTACTTTGAAGACTTTTGGGTGGGTGTATCAATTGTGGCAATACATTTGTTTTAATCTACTCAGTCCGACTAATTTTGGCAAAGATCTTGTATAAAGAAGATGCTTTTTTGTACACTACCTGCTGCGCTACAATGTATTGCATGATCAATAGTTCATGTCTTAAAAATGAAAGGGCTTCATATAAAATTATATATAAAACACAATATTAATGCATATCACAGATAAATATGCACAAATGTATAAAACCTGTTATTAAACTAATATCCTCGTCACTGTGTTTACTTGGTTGTAATATTCTGCACCAATTTTGATACTTATTTCTGCTTTCCTGCCATTATCCGCAGTTAAAACTGATATAACGTAGGACTTTGTAAACATAATTTTTCATGCCCGAGACGACCACGTTTTTGTTGTTTTTTTGTGTTGCATAATTAGTGGCACTTAATTTTTACTTTGGAGGGAATTTCCACTTTCCAGGTTTTACCCTGCATTCCCGTCCTCCAGTCTTCTAGGTCGTTGCAATATTTCTCTTCCGAGCGTCATTCTTCATTATTAAGGCTATCTATGTTCTCTCCGTGTTTTCCTAGGCCTTTCCACGCTTCCTCCTTTCTAGTGGTGACCATTTTAACAGAGTCCGTGGCCATATTTCCTAATCCATTCTTCGTTCATGGTAATATCATTAGAGAGTTAGCGTCTGGATTCTTTCTACCAATGATTCTTTCATGCCCATTGCATTTTTAATGTCCTCATCTGTATTTCTTTCTAAATTGTACAGCCTGGCTCCTTTTCTTATCTCATTTTTGCATCTCCCTAGTTTTTCATTCACTTTTAAGGCGTTCACTCAAAGTCTAACTCTCTGTCCCGTTAGTCAGTTATGCTTCTTACGATTATTTGCAGGATTCTCTTCTTTAGTTCCTTAGACAAAACTCTGTTCTATAGAACCCCATTTATTACTTTAATTGCTACTTAAACCTGAATTCTATATTTCAATTAAAACCCTGAGGTATCCTAAATAATGGAACCTAAATGTTTAAACTACGTACTTCACTGATTTTATGGTTCCTTGGGGTAGATGAGCAGCTTTTCCATCTCCTCCTACTACCATTTATTCGGCTTCCTTCATGGTTACTCGAAATCATTCTAACTCAAAGGCCAAAATAACTTTCTCATCATAAACTTAGTATCCTGCCAGATTTTAGCAATCAATATCTGTTTGTATGCAAAGAGTAGGGAGTACATTGTCCCATAGCTAAAGGGACACCGATTCCACCACAGGATCGAATCTTTTGTTCCAACACCCTGTACAAATACTATTTTGGAAAGGGTAGGAGATATGACGCACAATTGTCTAAGTCCTTTAGATGTTTGAAGCAATTCATGGTTAATGGTATAAATCATCCCGAACAAAATTGAAATTAATTAGTCACAGACATTAACATCCACGAAAGGTCCAAGACACTTGATGCATATTCAAGGTTCGATATTACTAAACGGAAATAACACCTATCCTAAATGTTCGATATTTCTTTATTTTCCGTTTGATGGACCCTATTTCTCCTAATGCTTCTTCTTAGATATTCTTAATCCGTTGGCCAGCCTGACGTTTCTTTGATTCCTAGAGGTATTTTTCCAGGTCTGTAAATTTTTGGTCTTTCCCTCAGGTGTTGGGTGGTAGAAGTCTCCATAGTCTCAATCTCTCCCTAAAATAAGGACGGCTATCTATCTATCTATCCAAATCTGTAGGTGTAAGGGTCTAAGGATTTCTTTTATAAGATGTTCAATTAGGCGTTGCCCTTATTTTCAGGTGTAATTAAAGATCGCACTCCTGACACCGTGTTCTAAAATCATGAGATTGTCAGAAAGATTCCAGCATTCTATTTTGTTACTTATATCGCGGGAAATGACCGCATTTTCAGCGAATAATCTGATTCAGCCGTTCCTTTACAGTGAATGTACAGTTAAATTGAATGAGAAAAATGAGTGGACCGATGACGCTTCCCTGCAGTACTCAGCCAGTCAAAAAATTTTGAACTAATCCCAACAATATTTTGTTTTCGTTCGAGAGAGAAACAGTCAGATGAATGAACAGGTCATCTTGACCTTTCGCGTATGATATCATCTCAAAAGTCAATAACAAACCAGTTTGCATATCATGAATGACATCAATCGAACAGAGTTTACCCGTAAGTCACGAATCGCATGAATCATAACTCTCGTCGGCCGTTCGTGGGTGATATACCGAAGTCAAAATCAGCTCGTCTTCGTGCATGATAATGATTGGTGTAAATAAGATATCAATAGCGAATGACTCACTAGTTAACCAACTGCGAAAATATTCGTGAGTTCCTGCGGTCCGTGAGGTCATGGGTGGTTCATTCATATCGATCACGAATGAAATTTTTCAGTGATCAATCACGATTGATCAGGAAGGTCAACCAGTTCATGACTCCTGACTCCTAAATACAGGTTCCTATGTCATGACCTATCACCATATGCAAATTGAGAAAGTTCAATCGTGATCGACTTAAGCAGATTAACAATGTGGAAAATTATCCTCACAAAATGGCAAAGTTGGCATATCGCAACGTGCGCAACGTGCTTGGCGGTTCAGTGATCTAAATTTTTCTAAGCTAATATACTTAAAGTTAATTTCTAAAGTTTTCAAATATCACGTGATCCAAAACGCCTTCTTAACCCGCACTCCAATTGCATGAAAGTAGTCTCACATTCATACTTCATAACTTTATTTATTTAGCTAAACCAAGACACCGAAATATTGGTTTTTATGCCATATTTTTACATGAATATGCCACATATTTGAGAGGTTTTTTTCATCTCTGTACAAACTATGTAGCATGTACAAAGTTCAATACAGCCATTAGTGCAAGTATGCGTTTTCCGAAATTCAGATAAATTTTTATCTGCATGCCAGTGATTTTCCCCAAATGTGGTTAAAGAACCTCACTTCCAGGTAGAAACGCTCCCTAGAAAACCACCGACACCATACCTTGACGTTTGCTGCATCACACATTTTTGAACACTTAATATCTCCATATAATATTACGCTATTTTTAAATTATTTCCCTACACAACATTATACGACGCACGAGTAGGACTTCAAAACTATTGCAAATAGTTTTTAAACATGGTCCACGTTCGCTATCAGTCTAATGGGTTTGGGTGGAGCAAACACCCCTTGCCATATTTCTTGCGGGATGAGATGTAGAAGTTTCCCTCTTCAGCCCCTGGCGAGAGGGCGCACAACTACGCACCATCGTACCCCTCCCCGACCCCAGCAACCAACTTCGCGTAACCATGGGCCCTTCCCCTCCAACTCCCCTCTCTCACCTCCCCAACCCCTCAACACACTCCTAACCCCCTTAATTTCGAGGAGAGCCAACCACCCCTTCCCACTTCATCCCCCCGCAACGGCATACCCTTTGAATTCTGCATATCTCTCTCCACCCCTCCCCTCCCCCCTTTCCTCCATCCCCCTCCCCCCAAACACCCTTCGTCCATGTCGCTTGGAGTGCAGAGGGGTTACTGGGAGGTGGATGGGGCGGTTGAAGAGAGAAGGGTAGTGCGGGGGTTGAAGGGGGGGGAGGGGGGGAGAAGGAGGGTGGCCAGTTTACATCAGAGGGATCCCTTGGCCTCCTGTTTTCTTGGTCAACTCGGCGCGAACCCCAGGCCGCTCAGAATCCTGTACAAACTTCTGCTTATATTTGGCAAACGTTGACATTGCCCTAAACTAAAAAAAACGATGGGTTGAATCATATATCTCGAAAAGGTTTTGATAATTACCCGGGGGCTGTTTCTCAAAACTACAAGTTAGTTTACATTACCTTGTAATTCGCTAGTATTAAATAATATATATATATATATATATATATATATATATATATATATATATATATATATATATATATATATATATATATATGTATACACACACACACACAACCAGGAGGTATTTGAATGTTTCGTAGATTTCGTAAAAGCGTTTGATAGAGTGAATTGGGAAAAACTAATGAGTATTCTGCAGAAAATAGGAATAGATTGGAGGGAAAGGAGGCTAATCCGCAACCTGTACATGTCTCAGACTGCTCAGGTGCGGGTGGGAAACGGGGAGTCAGGATGGGCAGTGCTAGAAAG
Organism: Hetaerina americana; assembly: GCF_022747635.1. NCBI lineage: Eukaryota > Metazoa > Arthropoda > Insecta > Odonata > Calopterygidae > Hetaerina > Hetaerina americana. Next base: position 84,233,276 of record NW_027287095.1, read on the forward strand.
GGGTGTAAGACAGGGTTGCCCATTATCACCGTTGCTGTTCAACCTGTATGCAGAGGAAATGATTTTGAAGGTTATGCGATTTTCTAGAAAGAAAAAGGCCAAGCTTAACATTAAAATAGGTGGGCAAAAAATAGAGCAGGTAGAACAGTTTACGTATCTCGTTAGTGTTTTGGACCAACACGGTCAAAGTAGTAGGGACGTAAGGAGAAGAAATGCGCTAGACAAAGAGGCTTTCACAAGGAGAAGGGAGTTGATGACAGGGACTTTGAGTAAGGATGTTAAGAAAAGACTCGTAAAAACTTTGATATGGAGCGTAGCTATGTACGGTGCGGAAACGTGGTCATTGAAGCAGGAGGATAGACGTAGATTGGAGGCTTTTGAAATGTGGGTGTGGAGAAGAATGGAGAAGGTGAAATGGACAGAGAAGAAAACAAATGAGGAAGTACTTGGTATGGTGGGCGAAGAGAGGGGTTTGTTGGGAGCAATCCTATGGAGGCAGGAAAAGTGGATGAAGGGGGTGTTGACCGGCAGTGGGATGTTGAAGACTGTGATAGAGGGGAGAATGTTAGGCAAACGAGGAAAGGGAAGGAACAGGATAGGGATGTTGGACGGGATGAAGGGAGGAAGAAAGTACTCAGAGATGAAGAGGGACCTGATATAGAGTAGGATGATGGATTTTGTGTTTTGTTAGGAGTAATAAAATATTTGTTTGGTAGTTGTGTCCATCCAAAAACCTACCTTAACCGGTAGATTACCTTAAAAAAAAAAAATATATATATATATATATGTATACATAAAATATGAATAAATTATAAAAATATATAGATGTATATATGTAAAAAAATGTGTGTATATATATGTTTTATATATATATATATATATATATATATATATATATATATATATATATATGTGTGTGTGTATACGGGTCGCGGTAGTCCAGTGGGTAGAGCGTTGGACCGCTGACCGGAGGGTTCCGGGTTTGATTCCCGGGACAGGCACTCTGGGCACCTGCAGCTCCACCCAAGCTATGTGATTTTTTGGGCACCACGTCTTCCAGGGAAACCATAACCGGCACAGGGAAAGGAACTGGCCCCCTACCCAGATGTGTGAATTTTCACACGCCGTATAGGGCTTAGTACTGGGTGAACTCTACCATCACCTACCAAACCGACCTTTGGGTTGATTACTGTGTTTATGGTTAATATATATTTTTTCATTCACATAGATTCAGGCCTTCCCCACCTCTCCTGTTTTTTTCTTTATGTGTTCCTATCCATTTTCCTTACGTCTGTATCCATGAGAATGAATATTTGTGCGCTATATTGCGGGTTTTTCGTGTTTTAATGTGTGTGAGTAAACTTGGACAGCAACAAACAATATAAGAACGCACCGAAAAAAAGAACACACGTTATTTCTTAATAATTTCGACGGAATATAGCTCCGTCTTCCTCATAAGATAAGGTAGTAATCAGTAGTGAAAGTACAGGTAGTACTCTTCTGAGGAAGACGGGGCTATATTCCGTCGAAATTATTAAGAAATAACGTGTGTTCTTATATTATTTGTTGCTGTCTAATTTTTTTTAAACTTTTCCGTGTTGCTTTGACGAAATCAACTATATATATATATATATATATATATATATATATATATATATATATGAATATATATATGTATATATGAATATATATATGTATATATGAATATATATGTATATATATATATATATATATATATATATATGTATATATGTTTTTATATTTCTATAGTTATAAGTATTTCACGTTTACATAACGTATAAATGTAGCTATATGTATCGTAATCTCCATTATTAGAATAGTTTTACGTGTAGTTTGGTAACTAAGAATGATTAATATTTGATAACACTTATGTGGTATTTTATAGTGAACGCTTCCATTGTACCATATAATGTAGATATACTTTGTACATGCATATAAATCTACAGGGACACCTCGCGATCAACCAAGAAGGTGTGTGGCATGGGGTGCAAGCACCAGTTGAAAGGATCTTAATGGTTGGGGGTGAGGGAGGGTTTTTATGTATTATTTTCAATTCAATTCTAACGTCCAACCCTTGCACAACTCCTGAGTCTAGTCGAATGCGGGTAATCGCATTAAAAGCATATCCAGGTTATATTTATAGAAGCTAGGTTTCGAAAGACCGGTGGTAGGACAATATAATGAAAAAGTAGGACAGAGTTGTTTGTTACTTCACTCTATTTAGCCCCCATTTAGAATAAGCGGCAAAGTATCAGGGCTCTAAGGTAGAAAACGTTGTGAATCATAGATTTAGACAAGATTCAGAGGAAACTCTGCAGTTTTGTGAAAAATTGTTGCTACAAGCGAGTAATCGTGACAATATTCTTAATTTTGGAGGGATTAATTTTGGAGCCAGTTGACTCTCGAAGATAGCAGGCAAGGCGGACTTTTAGAAAGGCTCAGGTCACCTGAATGTTCTTGGTACAGAAACGATACGGCACCAAATAATGCTGGTAGATTCGATCAATGGGATAAAATAAAAGAGAGATAGACTCCGTCAAAGACAGATTTAAGTACTCGTTTTTCCCTTGCTCCATAGGCAAACATAACGACATCGAGCTCATTAGCCCGAAAAAAATAAATAAATTTGATCACTAAAATTTAAAGAATTAGTCTAGCGCATCAGTTATTAGATTATGCATATAGGTATGTTTATACACCGTAGATGAATGTAAGAAAACATGTATTCAAGTGTTTGCATGACCTAGTATTTCTGCTAGTGCCCTCGACATAAACCCTTGAGGCGGCTTGCGGGGCATTGTGGCAATGTAGATGATTCTGAAATTGTGTCTAGGACACGTGAGAATAGTTTTTAATCGAATAGTGACTTAAACTATCTATGGATCGTCCTGTTGTTTGCGAATGACGTTGTGCTACCATCAAAATGATTTAAGTACATGTATGTAATACACTACAGGGTTCCTCTAGTTTGTGTGATCATGGGGGTATATTTGGAACAAAGGCCTCAAAACATTACTACAGATGGATGTTGAGGAAGTTGAATGTAGAACTTATTTGAGTTATATCAAATGTAACACACTGTCAAGTGAGTTGGGCGGAAATTTTTTGAACATGATAGAATTAAATTTAGTTAATTCAATGGGAATTACCTCAGTAGAAGTTAATCCAAATAATAAATTTTAAGATGCATTTTTATTCATGCCGACAAATTATATAAAAATGTTTCTAATTCTCAAAGAATAAATTAATCATATTAGCTGAAGAAACTTTCTCTATATAAGGTAGAATTTATTTGTTGAAGTTGAGGTCATCTCGTTCCCTCACCAATTTCCTGAAATTGATCACATATTAAAACATTTTTATTTGAGGAACCTTCGTTTGATTGGAAAAAATTTACTTCAACCAATTCAAGTTTTCCATCACGTTTTCCAATTTAAAATAAAGGCCTTACTATACACATTTTTTGAAAGGAAAATATGCAGTGAAGTAAATAAAGTCTTATAGCCAAAAAATAATCATACCAAGAATTATTAACCAAAAGTAAGTAAAGAAAACTGCCCATTATAAAATTACTTAAACAATTAGTTCTCTAGTCTATACGTACCTGTATATACCTTATTGCTATATACTGAAGTTATCTGCTAAAATTACATCTACATTTTGGTATTAAAACTACAAGTCATCAAAAGGGAGTGTGGCAGAGGATATTATGTCACCAGTTATCAGTTCCATGCGGGAAGAATTAATTACATATTATCAGGTGGCTATACACTTGGAGGAGTGGAAATTAGAACAGCGGACAGAGTTAAACACTAGCTGATAATCGCAGTAAAAAAAGAAAGTTAGGAATATCTGCAAAGCAGCGTTAAAGAAACTATGGCACATGAAATAAATAGAGGGAAAACATTAGGATATTTTGGAGAAAATGACGTAATTAAGGAGAGTGGTGAATTCGCGTTGGTTAGACCTAACCTTGAGTACGCGTCGAGTTTTTGGGATACTTCGTAGAAGGTATGAAGTTGATCGCAGTCATTAGAAAAGCTTTCCATTTCTGGAGATTTGTTATAATTAACTTCGACGTACAATAATAAATAATATTATTATATGTTCATTATTACTTTAATACTTATTTTTGTGTATAACACGTTTGCCTTTGAGCCATAACCGTACCTAGAGCGTTGTTCGAAAGTCTTTTTCATAACCTTTGAAACAAATTTATTTTCGTTTAATGGAAATCAGTGTTTTTTCTATAATCTCTATGTTGTCTTCTATTGTCCATACAGATGAAATATTAACACGCTCGAAATTATTATTTTTTCATCCCCGTATGCAGTCAACTTTTTGAATAGATTTTTTATTTCGACCAAAATCTGAGATGCTCTCGCTTAAAAATGGTATATTTTTTTCTTTTTTTCTGTAAGTTTAATACCACCAACAATAAGGAATTTTAATTGGATAAGGAATGAAACGTAAATACTGCCAGGAAAAATATGAAATTACCATATTTTCAATCTCCGAATGAATGTCAGTCAACGGAATTAATATTATATTTGAGTTTCGTTCGCACTTCTTCCCTTCGTTCGTTCACATACGCCCACATATTCGCGCGCGCGGGGGCGTGCGTTTGTGTGTGTGCGTAAATTCGTACGCGTTTGGCGTGGCTGTATTTATATTTCATCCGTGAAAGTGCACTCAGACGGAAACACAAAAGGCACCACGTGCAGATAATGCAACCCCGCGCGCATAATTAATGCAAACACAAGGAGGGCGGCGAATTGGGGGGGGCGGGAGGAAGGGGGTGGTGCTGGTTGGGAGAAAGGAGGGGGGGGTCGCAGGGGGACTGCGCGCACCCCTCTCTTCTTTCTTTTTTTTAAACCCCCCTCCCCCCAACACTCTCGTTCGCACGCGCGCGCCCCCGAAAAGTCTTACGCTCTTAGATCCGGCAACGTCGCATAGTGAAAGTTCCCCGCGGGTGTTGGCCAATAGGCGACGGTGCCGCATGACCCACGGCCTCAACGTATCGATTTCTTATTGGCCGGGGTTGCCCCTGTTGCCGGATCTCTCCATCTTGGGGCTCGGCGGAGGGGCAGGGGAAGAAAACTGCCTTCCTTTCGCGCTATTGACTCATCCCCCCCACCCTCCCCACACGCCCACCACTGCCCCCCTCTCTCTCCCACTGCACCCACCCCCATCCCGCGCAATCCCTCCCGCTCCGCGCAACAATGACATCACCATTCATCAGCATGCGCTTAATGGGCGAGGGTGTAAGAGGGGAGGGGTCGTCTCTGGAAATGGAGGGGAGGGGATCCGCTTTAACATGCGTGCTACGTCCTTACTAGAGGGGCGGGGGTCTAACGGAGGATTGAGTGGAGGGGCGGAGGAAGAGGAGGAGTGGGGGGAGAGGAGACAGCCGCATGTGCCATCGGAAGGAGGGGGTGGGATGCTGCCCTGAGTGGTCCACGGACCTGGAAGGCCTTCGTTTGGCTCTCTGGAGGGCGACACTCCTCCCCTAACTCTCTCGCACTCTCTCTCTCTCCAGAGAGGGAGAGAGAGGGGGCGGATGTGCCCCATCCCGATCCCTTTACTCTCGACCCCTCATTCCGCCCCCGTCAGTGCCTCAGGGGGGCAGAGCAGGAGTGACGGCTGGCGACTCGCTCTCCGGGAGTGGCGCCGTGTCGTCTCTCATCGCAGGGCAGCGCGTGTACAGTCGTTACCAGGGTTTTGTACCCGTACCAGTACACCGCTACCTGAACACTGAGAAAGTCATCCACATCGTATCCGGAAATATACGAACGAGGGCGTACGGCAGGGGGTGTAACGTCAACAGCTCTTTGAATATTTTCCAATTGATGATTTATGGCCTCCTGGAAGTTCAATCCATTTTAATTTACTATGCTGCCTACTACTGAGTTTTTAAATTGTGTGAAAGAACAACAATTCCTCGTGCATCGATTTGTTTAGCAGATAATTTTTCGACTTAAAACCGTCCTCTTGCCTATCAAGATTATGCTTGGAGTATTATTCTGAGTCAACATTAAACTCTGATGATTTGCGCTTTAATTTTAAGTCAATTTTGAAATGAACCCAATTATCGTGTTCCCCTGTAGTCCTAACCTATGACTAGCATTTAATGGAACACTTTCTACGTCTACATCTGTTGCCATACCCTGCGATTGACCTAAAAGTGTGCGGCAGGTGAGAGTTAGAAGGTAGTTGCATAAACAGTAAGGGAAAGGGAAACTCGTAGTTAAAATCCATTAAAAGGACCTGCATGGTGCTGGATGCATATAAACACATTAACGACAAACTTAGTTTTAAAAAAATTCTAATTTTACCCTCTACGGGCTTTTTCAGGCATATTAAAGAGGAGGGTACATCTACATCTACATAATACCCCGCAAGCCGCCGCAAGGGCGTGTGGCGGGGGGTGTTAGGTCACCAACCAATATAAGGGTATAAATATGAACATTAACCACTTATTTGTTAGACTACCGCCCACTATAAATTTCATTTCCAATCCTTTTTGCTCGTCTAGAAAGGTTGTAAACATATCGGGTGGCGGTTTTTCCTGGTTCCTTTTTCCCTACTGTTTACTTTCGAGAAGGTACGAAGGGTCTAAAACATTCGATGCGTTTTCAGGGTTCAAGTACTTGGTTATACCATTGCTCTTAGGTACACACACACATATATTATGTATATATAGTATATATATATATATGCTTCCCATCATAATACCCCTTTCAACCAGTGTTACAATGTTTCCGTCCTAGCGTCCCTTCCCATATCCGATAACCCTATAGAATTAAAAAACTCTTGAAATGGCATTCATTTACATCTGTATGGCCTATCAGCATCCGGGCCTCAATGTCGTTCACTGATGGGAGTGGCCTAAAATTGTTACTTTGTGGAAGCAAAGCATATCGGAGGGTGGACACTGTGTTTTTCCGAATGAGTTTTGGTGTACGTGGCCTTTGTTTTGACTTGCGAGGTCTTTATCAACACTTTGTAGGTTGAAACATGAGTCTCGTATGTTGCAATAGTTGCGGTGAGCATGTTGTTCTATTTTCCGATTTTGTGTCAATTCCACCCCTTCCCTCTCCCTTTCCTCTCCCCAACCATTCCTTTTACCCCTCCTTCGCCTCCCGTTCTCCCCTTCCCCTGGCCCCCTTCCCTTTCTCTCGCACCTCTCACCTCAACAATTCCAGCAGTCATTACTTCTATATCTTCAGAGGAAGACGGATTGTTTCCGTCGAAATATCAAGAAAATACGTGTGAGTGTTCTTTTTTTCTGTTTCTATATTGTGGGTTACTGTGTATTTTACTATTCGGCACATCCGTGTTATATATATATATATATATATATATATATATATATATATATATATATATATATATATATATATATACACACACACACACACGAGTATATAACGATTGTACGGAAAAACTCACACGAGCGGCACAGTAATGGGCTGACACAATATAACACAAATAGAATAGAATAGCAACATTTAAAAGGACACTCACACGGTTAATTGTTCGAACTTTCGGTCCTCTCAGAGGCCTTCTTCAAGAGAGACTCTCTTGTTCTATTTGTGTTATATTATATACGAGGGTCATCCGGAAAGTAGTACCCGTTCGTGAAATAAAGACACAAAAGTAAATATTAACAAACATAAAAAATTTTATTTGAAAGAGGATACTTTAAACTACTTCTCAACATAATCTCCAAGCAAATTAAGGCATTTGTCATAACGTGTGACAAGTTTCTGTATTCCTGCTGCATAGTCCTTCGCCGCCAGCTCATTGAGATACGCGAGGGACCCATCTTGCACAAATTTTTGCATAATGCAGATGGTGTTTAACAATTTCATGAACAATTGTTCGAGAAACATTGGGAAAATGCTCACAGATGTCATCAATTGTGACGCGCCGATCGTTCCTCACGAATTCGTCAACTGAGCTCACCAGTTGGTCTGTAATGACAGACGGTCTCCCCGAACGCTCATCGTCGTGTGTGTTCCCCCTCCCCATGTTGAAGTTGCGACACCACCGCCGAACAGACGACTCGTCCATTACATTGTCTCCATACACCTCCTTTAATTGGCGATGAATATCACATGGGCGAACGTTTCTTGCATTGAGGAATTTAATCACTGCCCTCACTTCACAACTGGCGGCGTTCTCAATTTTTTTAAACATTGTAAACAATCACAGAAACAACACAGGCATTGCTAGCGTCACGCAACTTGGCTCAGAGAAGGCAGACAAGCCACTGAAGCTATCTGACCTCGTCCAGCGGCTACTCGCGTCGTCAGCACTTCATGCGGCACGAACGGGTACTACTTTCCGGATGACCCTCGTGTGTGTGTGTATATATATATATATGTGTGTGTGTGTGTGTGTGTGTGTGTGTGTGTCTCTATATATATAATATAGATAGATATAATACATATATATAATATATATATATATATATTTATATATATATATATACATGTATGTATGTATATGTATGTGTGTGTGTGAGTGTGCGTGTGTGTGTGGGTCGCGGTAGTCCAGGGGGTAGAGCGTTGGACTGCTGACCGGAGGGATTCGGGTTCGATACCCGGCAAGGGACTCTGGGCACCTGCAGCTCCACCCAAGCTATGTTATTTTCCGGGCACCACGTCTTCCTGGGAAACCATAACCGGCACAGGAAAGGAACTGGCCTCCCTACCCTGATGTGTAAATATCATACGCTGTCGGGCTTAGCACTGGGTAATGAAGTGTCACCTACCAAACCGACCTTCGAGTTGATTACTGTGTTAAGGTTTATTTATATGTAATTATTAATGTCATAAATGTAATTTATTAATGTAATAAATAATATTACAAAATATAAATAATATATATATATGCACTCCCGAGGGCCATTGGAAAAGTAAAATGCCCCCTTTTTTTAAGAGAATTCAAATTTATTCTCAACTTTGTATGCATCGTTGGAAACATTGAGCATTTATCTATTTTTCTACATAGTCGCCTTGACGATCAATCACTTTTTGTATCCTTGTAAGCAGCTTTTTAATACTGGCGTCGTACCTTTCTCCCGCCTCGTTGCAAAACCAACTGACGACTGCTTCTCCGATATAAATTCATAGCCATTTAGTTGAAGTGTACGGTGCTGAGTGTATGGACATCAAAAACTTGTGGATGTGGTGCAGGGAGTTTTTTGATGGCCGGGAAAACGTCCACGATGAGCAGCGGTCGGGGCGGCAGAGTTTGCCGGAATCAAAGGTGGCTCCAATTGACGAGAGGGTATGCCATAACCGGAGAATTACCCTTCATGAGATAAAGGAAGGCCTTAATTAAGAGAGTGGCTACTTCCCCGTGCAGAATATTGTGTCGGAGGTCCTCGGTTACAACAAGGTGTCTCATCAAAGGAGTGTGCTTGCACTATGACAATGCAAGTCCACACCAACATGCATGTGTCAAATCAAACGACCACCATACTCAATATATTCGGCTGATGGGGTATCATCGACCACCCTCCTTACAGCCCGGACGTTGCCCCCAGAGACTACTGCTTGTTTCCCCCCCTCAAAAAAACACCTTGGAGGACCGAAATTCAAGTCAGACGAGGAAGTGCAAGAAGCAGTCGTCAGTTGGCTTTGTGACGCGGCGGGAGAAAGATACGACGCCGGTATTAAAAAGCTACTTACAAGGGTACAAAAAGTGATTGATCTTCAAAGTGACTGTGTAGAAAAATAACTCTAAATGCTTAATCTTTCCAACAATGTACACAAAGTTGAAAATAAATTTGATTTTTCATGAAAAAAAATAGGAAACCTTACTTTTCGAATTGCCCTCGTACCTCTACTATCACCTACCAAATCTTAGGAAGGGTAGATTACGTTTGCTGGATAGCTCAAGTAGTTAGATAATCGGCCCGGCAAGTCGAAAGATCTGGTGTTCAAGTCCCTGCCGGGAATTATTTTTGCTCTTGTGATCTGCTCGATTCAGCCTTCCCCACTAGTCCTGTGGTCGTCCTTTATGTCTGTTCCTATCCCTTTTTCTAACATCTATTTCCATGTGAATGAATATTTGTTCGCCATATGGCGGATTTTCGTGTTGGAGTGTGTATTTGGCCAATGCGGCTCGTCTCTTTCTCCTAGCTATGCGTGACATGTTGCTATTCTTCATTATGTTGTAAGACTGCTTTCCTACTGTCCTTTTCTCTTGTGTGTCGTCTATTTCTCCTTTAGCGGGTGAAATAGCTCCCTAACGCCAACGCTTGGTCTAAGAATCGGGGCACTAGGTTGCATAAACCCCCCCGCAGTGTTCAGTGTAAATGACATTTCTCAGCTCAAGTGGTTAGAGTATCGGACTGGCAAGTGGAATGTTCCGTGCGAGAAGCGAGATAGCGCTAGCGACCAAAAATGCAGAGAAACACATACAATTGAAACACACTTATTCTGAATTTTCGGTGGCCAAACCACCTTTCTCTGGGGAAAGTAGGAACTAAGGAGAAGGTTTCAAGAGGAGAGGATAGGGTGGACGATGACGTTGAATGGGCATGGAAGGCGGGGAAAGGTTTATGAGGGGAAGATTTGAAAGTGTGGGATTGGTATGGAAGGTTTTGGGAGCGGAGGGGTGATGAAAATATTTGGAGACTTGGATAATTAGTGTTTGATATTAAACCCTGGCTTATTACAGGTATCGACGAGCCAGATCTTTTTTCTCAGAATAGCCTGTTCAATTGTTTTTTTAATTTGAGTGGAAGGTGGGAGGGATGCTAGAATGGAGACACTTTATCAATTTTCGAAGGAGTTTTGTTCTGAGGCATGTTTTGGGATTTGGAGTACCCCAGTGAGGGAAGAATATTTGCATGAGTCACGGTGGTTATTGATGCTAATATTTAGGGGTGTGGTACTCTGTCTAATTTAGAAGGTGGGTTTTAGAGTGCATTCATAAGGTAAACAGCATTACTTGATGCACACGAAGAGTAAGGATTTTGTAGGAGAAAGTTAAAAAGCGGGTTAAAGAGGGATAGGATTCGGGTCTTGAAAATAGGACGTTTTGCATATAGGTTTATAACAGGGCATGGGAGTGTTTTGGGTCGGGGAAGGGATTAAATGAGTTGATTGGTTGATTTGAGGCGATCTGAATAGTTACTGGGGCGTTCAAAATCACGGTGGGACATTTGAGGAAAAGGTTGGTGGTGGAGTTGTGGTTCTTGAGGATAGGGTAGAGGTTTTTTTAGGATTGATCTCAGAGACTCTAGACCAAGGAAGTAGGTGGTACTAATTGAAAAGGGGTTAGTTTCTGCGCTGGAGGAAGGTTTGTGAGTGTGAGCACATGACAGCATGGCGGGAGCAACGATTTTTGCGGGCATCGCTATATGCATTCACCGACAGGCAAACGGCTACCGAATCAAAATAATGACTTAAGTGGCTTCAAAAATAACCAATAGATAGCGCTGAACGCGCCTAACTTTTTTTTCTGATCCTCCAGTATTTAAATGAAAGAAAACGGCCCTTACTTTTCAAATTAGACCCAGGTATAGGCAGTTAAAATGTTGTATCTGTTATAAAATGTTGAAAAATAACGTTTCAAGTCTTCTTTTTCTTATGATTTATGATTAAAAATACCCTAGAACAGCATGAGCTCTAACTGAGAAATCCTTTAAAAAATGAATAACTCTGGCAGTTTTAATTCCAATTCTACCTAACTTACCGAGAACATGATGCATGCATCAAGGTTGAAAATATACACAGCGAGTTGTATTTACTGTCCTGATTTTTAAATTGTGGTTTATTTCAAGCATACCTGTCGCACACCGTAGTTACGGCTTAGGTGCATGGCAGAGGAGCTTAAAATGAACCCCCTGCCACACATCCAAGCCACAACTAGGGTGTGTGGCTGGGGGTGATTACAAATGTAACATCAAAAATGAGTTTTTTCGTAATTGTTGAATGCAATTAATGTGTTAAATAATTCAAATAATGTATAAAATGAAAAATACAGGTATATGGAGAAGTACATTCACATGAGATGGAAATAATTCTTTACGATCCATCTATGTAACCTCTTAGTTAGTACATTATTCAAACGGAAAAGCACTTTTTTAATTTTTGTGATTAGGCGAAACCTATTGTTTTAGCCCACGACTGTTGAATCTACAAAAAATTTCATTGTTGAATCTACCCTTAGCTGGTAGACTTCTTATTATTTCCATTTTGTGATCAATATGTTTATACCTGCATACTTTCTACCTTTCTTTATTCTCCATCCCTGTATCTATTCTGTCCCTAATTAATTCTCGTTATCTCAGCATCCTCCCCACTGATATATCTGGCTCCAGCATCCCATTATCCTCTCAGTGTCTCCTTCAACCCCTTGTCCTGAAGGCTTCGAATTCCTCCCGACAAACTCATCTCATCCCCAAACAATACCTAGAACTTTTATCGCTGGTTTTCCTTTCTGTCCATACATTTTTTCCATGCTTCACCACACCCACATTTCGAAAGTCCTCTTTCTATTCTCATCCTCCTGACTCATTCATTAAGTTTACCATTCATACAACATTAAGCTGTTTAATAAAGTATTCAGTTCTCATTTCTTTACACTCTTATTAAAGGGACCTGCCAACGATTGCAACCTTTATAGTAAATAGTTCTTGGCACAATCAGATCTTCCTTTTACGTCCTAAATACTTCGATCGGATTCTTCAAATCACTACCTAAATAGGTGAACTTTTTCACCTGTTCCAGTTTATGTCCCATAACATCGCCTTTGTTTGCTTTGGTCTTTCTATGTCTAGAGAATCTCATTGTAATAGTTTTCTTATAATTAATTCTTATCTTAAAAATATCGCATTAATTCTATAATGCGATAACTAATGACGGTTAAACTTTAACAGGCGCTAAAAGCAATTTCCGTGTGATTTCTAAAATAATACTATTATTGAACGTAAAAATCATTATAAATGATGCCATTCATTGCAACGGAATAATAAAAGTATAAATATTGGCTGTCATAGTGCCCAGATGTCCGTGAGTCCTGGAAAACCGGGAATGGGAACAAACCTGGAAAAACCTGGAGTTGAGTGGTCGAACATGCGATTTTGGAGAATTCATATTATTTCCACGGAAAAACAGATGTTGGGTAGTAATTAGTAGTTACGAGGGAGAGGCGACCGATGGTAGAGGTCACTTTCGCCAGAATGTATTAGGTGGGTAATTCGGCAGGGGTAGGATGTTTCAGGGGATGGAGGAAGGGTGGAGAAAAAGGTGGCATCATAAGAGCTCACACCGATGATTCGAACACCCGGTCCTCAGGGTGAGAAGCTAGTACCTTGGTCACCGCACCATCCCGATCCCTCGATATCAGACAGCAGAGGGTAAATATATATTTAGCATTATATTTATTTAAATTTAATGTGATTAACTCAAGTAGAGATTTTTTAAAACCGAAGGGATTTCAATTGTTATGTACTTCTCAATAAGGCAAAGAATGGGTCGTCAAGTGTACTTGTACTCTTGCAGTTGATCGGACCGACCCCTGTGCCCCTCTCTGCGAAAAAAATGCGTACCTACCGCCACACTACAACGCTGACTGGTAATATTTACGTACTTATTACTTTTTATGAGAAAAAAAAGATAGCTATAGAATGAATTATTTTTTTCAGTAATACTTAAATCCCTATTGCACCCTTATTTCGATATTACATAGGAAATTTACCGAATAGTTAAGAAAAATTTGAAACCCATGCACCATTCTGTTTAATAATTGGGTAATCCTCAAGGAAATGCCAATCCCTGCCTGGACCACGGTTTGCTTAATGTTCAAAGTGGCAATGAGTTTAAGCCTTTCAGGTGTTTGTATTTCAGTTTTGGCTAGCATTAAAAACGTAAAAAAATATGTCCTTTTCTGCCGATGAACGTCAATGTTGTCGAGGAAAATAGGGAAATATTAGGGCATGGAAAGTTCAGCTATGTCTGTTGGATCACATCAGTGAATCTTGTGGGCACAAATGGTGGTGCAAATCATATAAAAGCGAATCCATATCCTCAAAAACCCGAAATTTATCATAAAACACTTCACACACACGTCACTTCACGTCACAATATCCTCTCTATTTACTGCTACTTCGTTCAGGATAGCTCTGATGGTCTGAAGTCCATCTCATGGTCCATGGTCTAAAAGAATGCAGCTCTGTGACGTCCTCTTGGTTTCTTCGCCACTACTTTTCCTTTAAATACGCACTTAAGGAACTGGTTATGCCTTTGTAGATGTCTGATTAATTTTTCTATTCTTTTTCCTAGTGCTCCTAAGTGCAATCTATTTTCTTCCACGCTTCTGCTAACGCGCTTTCATTACTTTTGCTTTCTATCAAGTTTGTTTTTGCTAGTTTTCTCAAAGTTTACATTTACATTCCCTCAAGCTTTTTTCTTCTCTCTTTCCCAACTGCCCACATCCATAGTATAATAACACTCCACACGAACGTTTGCATGTACTTTTTTCTGGTTTCTATGCTTACCTGATTATTGACCAGTAAATTCTTTTTTCTTTTGGAAAGCTTATTTTGCCTAGGCTATTGATCTCTTAATATCAGCTTTACATGTATTTTTGTTGATAATAATACTCCCCAGGAAACAAACACTTTCAACCTGATCCAAGGTAGTATTGTATAGTTTCATGTCAGTTTTGACAATTTATTTTCTCTTTTATATCATTATTACCTTGGTCTTCTTCTTGTTTATTTTCAATTTCAAATCTTCTAGGTCTCTGTATAGTATTTTGAGCATCTTATGCAAGTTATTTTCTGAGTCTGCAATTGTTCTTATATCATCAGCAAAGCGGATGCTGTGAATTCTTCTTCCACTCCCTCCAATATCTTCAGTCCTTTCTTTCCTTTTTTGTAATTGCTCCTTCGATAAATACATCAAAAAGGCAGGGGAATAGGGGACAACCTTGTCTCACGCCTATTTTTACTTTCCTTAATCCATTTATATCAATTTCGGATTTCTTTGTCTTTTACAAATTAAAAATAGTTCTTCTATCTTTCCAATCAAATTCGTTTTCCGTCGATATTTGGAAGAGTAGTCTCGAGTGAACTATGGCAAATGCCTTTTACAATCTATAAAGGCCTTTCTATTTATCTCTTCCCTCCTCTTTCAAATCTGTCGAAGTGCTAATATCGCTTCTCTGGTTCTTCTGCCTCTCCCAAATCGATTATCTGCTAAATTTTGGTCAATTTTTCTTTTTACACTCTTTTTCATTATGTTCAATAGAATGTTAGAGTTGTGTGAAAGAATGGATTTTTTTCTATAATTGGATAGATTTGATTAAAACATGAAACATAAAAACAATGCATAAAAACCATAAACACAGTAATCAACCCGAAGGTAGGTTTGGAAGGTGATGGTAGAGTTCACCCAGTACTAAGCCCTATACGGCGTGTGAAAATTCACACATCAGGGTAGGGGGGCCAGTTCCTTTCCCTGTGCCGGTTATGGTTTCCCAGGAAGACCTGACACCCGAAAAATCACATAGCTTGGGTGGAGCTGCAGGTGCCCAGAGTGCCTTGCCCGGGAATCGAACCCGTGAACCAGTCCACGGTAGTCCAGGGGTATAGCGTTGGACTATTGACCCTCCGGTCAATAGTCCAACGCTATACCCCTGGACTATCGTGATCCAATGTTATTTAATGATAATATAATATTAATATAATAATTAAATAATATAATAATATACTAAAATTATAATAATATTATTTTAATATTATAAAAATCAGTCGGTTCTGTTATCTTTCTTGGGGATTGTGACTATTTTACTATTAGTAAAATCTTCAGTGCCAGTTTCATAGCATCAACCTGAGAGTAGCTACTGTATAATTGCTGGTGTATAATACCGGTGCCTATCACAGACTAACCCGTCTTTATTATCTACTAGTACTTTCTGTCTCATGAATGCAATAGTATTTCAAAGTGAAGGTTTCCCTCAATGCGGATAGGGTTGGCGCAATTCGCGTCTAAGGTTCCCTGAGTCAACTGCAGTCGGCTTACAGGGGTGGTCTCTCTTTTCCAACGCAGGGGGGTTTATGCTGGAGGTTTCGGGGGCTGAGTGGGTTGGGTTTGAATACACCACCCACCCAGGGTGGATCTGTGGCTCTTGCGCGTGCTTCTGTGTGCATTAAGAGTGTGGTATTGAATGAAGTACAGGGGGCAGTAAAAGAGAAAGAACTGTGCGCGTGCACGGGGGGGGGTAGATCCTGCAGCCGGCGCCCGTGGGACGTGGTGGTGGGAGGAGGGCGTGGTGGGATTTTTATTTCTACGGGGAGGGGTTGAATGAAGGAAGGGGATGGAGGGAGAGGACGGAGGGGAGGTGGGGTGGGGGGTGGCGCGGTGGGTTGAGAAAGAGAGGGAGGGATGGTATATTGTGGGCTTCTTCGGGGCGTGTGAGGGATGCAATGGGAAAGAAGCGATCCGTGGAATGGATTAGGGTTGAGGGCCCTGCCGTGGTAGGGAGGCGTGGAGTATGGTTCCGGTTTCACTACACGAAGCTATCCCTGGTGGCTATGGTGACGCAATCTTGGGCGTGAGTACTGCTTTGATTGACTATGAATACAGGGAATCAAAAAATTATATTTTTCATCAATGAAAGACCATTCCTAGTACATTGATGAAGGTTAATTTATGAAAGTGGACAAATTCGGTTTTCGAATGCTCTTAGGCCTTTGGTTTAATACAGAGAAATTAGTTGCGGGTCATGCAATGTCATGCTACAAGAACAATGCTAATGTTGTTATGATAGTTACGAAGCTAAAAACTTCATCCCTTCCTCTCCACTACACATGTATTTAAACATTCATCATTGGTCCTCCTATTTTAATTTGACCTCTCCCTAACTTATTTTCTTCAATCTTCTGCACTAACACGTTTAAAAAACCTCCAATATACCGCATTCTAAGAGTAAAGCATTTGAATTTCCTGCGCCGCTCCTATAGGTTGGAGTGTAATCCAACCACTTGCAGTAGATGGGGGTAACGCCAAGCTTTGCCGCGAAATCAGTCTCAGTGCTCTCCAAGCTGTGGAAGCGGCAGGACGTCAGTTATTGGAAACCTCGTTACTAAGAAAGTTAGTTATTTGGGAAGAAAAATTTTTTCTATTTCTGGTTCTCGTCAATTCGGAAGTTAATTTTTATGAGTTCATACTAAAATATAAATTTAAAAACATTCGATTTTTTCAATATTGATTAATAAAATAATCGGTTCTATTACACCGGCAGAATTTTAACTAAAATATCTCTTTGAATTTAATCTGAAAAAAGCATTAACAGTTGCAAAACATCATTGGGTAACAAGTGCCATTTCCTCCTTCATTAAGAGAAATTAAAAAAAAATACTTGGGGAATCAAAGCACTTCTACGTCCCGAGATGGTAACGCTGGTAGGTGTTTGTTGTTTGACGTTTTTTTGCCACATTTTAAATAATAATATTTTAACATTAGTTCATGAGAACACGTTTTTAGTCCAGGTTTATTTTAGGTTATGCCTAAAACTGGCCCCTATTGAGTTTTCAGAATATGTATGGGGTTGTTCGACACATGCCTGAACTAATGCAGCCTTTTGAACTAAACTTCATATGATTCCTCAAGTTGAAGCACTGGTGCTCATCGAGGATCAATTTAAATTAATGGCGAACTCACTCTTAAATAGAACGTAGTCATTTTTTTGAACAGTATGACCGCCGTGCTGTTTTTATAAGGAAGTCGCCCTTTGCCGTATTTCATGGTTTTTAGATATTGCTACGCAGATCAAAACGAGAAATATGTATCTGAGAAGGCGGCCGAAAGAGGTGCCCGCGCAAAAGTATGAAATTGATTAAAATTATGGGAGAAACTAACCAGTTGAACTGTGTGTGAGTTTTAACTGTAGAGACAGTGTGAATCCCCTTCAGAAAGCTTAAATTCTAATTATTTTCATAAATGCAGGAGCTTCAGAAACTGAAATAGTCATGGAGAAATTGTTTCTCATTGGCTTAAAAAATATTAATTTATTGGCGCTGACGTAATTTTAATGTGTGGCGGTATGTAAAAATATATACGGGACTACAGTATATGTTGCAACCTGTGGTGTACTTCCATTATGTGAAGATAGAAGCAACACTTTTCGGGCCAGTGACCACGTGGTCAGATGCCTGATGGATATAACGGTGAGCGAGCTGGTTATTTATTATAAGTACTCTACCAGTTAAAGTAAGTTTTGGATGGACACAAGCTACCAAACATTTTTCTTGCCTTTCCCAACAAAATACATCCCAACACTCCACTACACAATGAGCCCCTCTTCAACTCCATGGGCTACCATCCTCCCTTCATTCCGTCTAGCATCCATATTCTACTAATCCTGCCCCTTTCTCATTTGCCCAACATTCTCCTCTAAAGCGGCCTTCAACATCCCCTTGCCAATCAATATGCTTTGCACCCATCTTTCCCGCCACTTTCGAACTTTTCCCTATAATCCCCTCTCCTCCCCTTTCACTATGCCTAGCACTTCCCCATTTCTTTTCCAGTCAGTCTACTTCACCTTTTTCATCCTTCTCCACACACTCCACCCACGTTTCAAAAGCCTCCAATCCAAAAGTCTATCATCCTGCTTCAATTACTATGTTTCCGCGCCGTATATAACTTCTAATTTTTGACTTGCTCTTTATTAACTTTATTTCTCAGCGTCCCTGTCGTCAAGTCCTCGTGAAAGCTTCTTAGCCTAACGCCATTCTTCTAGGTATATTCGTACTACCTTTACCATTTTGGCACAAAGCACCTCTGAGATGCGTAAATTGTTCCATCTGCTCTAGTTTTTTGCCTTCCATTTTAACGTTTAACTTCGCCTTTCTTTTTCTGGAAAACCGTGTAAACTTTGTTTTATTAATATTGATTTTCATCCCATACCTTTTGCACTGAATATCCAATTCACTAAGCAATGCTTGCAGCCCCTTGGCTGACTGACAAACTAAAGCTTGGTCATCAGCGAACCTAACTGATTTTACGAATTCCCCGCCCACCTTTATTCCTACCTCCAGTTCTTCCCATGCCTCTTTAATCATTTCCTCTGCATACAGGTTGAACAGCAACGGTGATAATGGGCAACCCTGCCTTACACCTCTTCCTAACACTGCCCATCCGGACTCCCCGTTTCCCACCCGCACCTGAGCAGTCTGAGACATGTACAGGTTGCGGATTAGCCTCCTTTCCCTCCAATCTATTCCTATTTTCTGCAATATACTCATTAGTTTTTCCCAATTCACTCTATCAAACGTCTATTCTAAATCTAAGCAGCAGATACACTCTGATTGTATTATACGTTCCTCTGTATTAGTGACCTCATAAATAAATTGGCATCACGCGTGCATCTTCCTTTCCTGAACTAATCTAACCCTTAGTAATCATTTGCCCTACTCTCTATCCCACTGTTGATGATCCTGATAACCACTTTTGCTGAATGGGAAATCAAACTTATTGTCCTGTAGCCCTCACATGATGTGGCCTTAATTTTTTTCAGAATAGGAACCAGCACTGATCTCACAAAGTTTTCCGGCCTGATTCATTCCTCATAGATACTACGAATCAGTCCACATAGACTTCCTCCCAAATTTTCCTAAACCTTTTAGTAGTTCCACAGGAATTTTATCTACGCCTTATTTGATTTCATCTTCCTTAATGCCCTTTCTATCTCATCGTCTAGTATGCCTGGACCTTAGCTATCTTCCTCTACGTCATGTTCTCTTTCTATGTCTAACTTTGCTGACTCAAGTGCTTTACCATACAGTTCTTTTATATAGTCCATCCACCTCTCTTGCGATTTCTCTGTTTTAGCTATCATTTTACCCGACTTACACCGTCAACCTTTAATAGAGATTTCCCTTTTTTACTTCCCTATAGTGTTTTATATAGCCCACCAATTTTACCCTTCCTCTGCAAACTTTCCATGCTCCTTTCCCTCAGTCATAAGCATGTAAACTGTTTCAGATGTAACTTTTATTGTTTTGAGATCTGATTGTCGCCAAAATAAAACCCCATTTTATTACTTGTAGTAAAATACGTTTTGAAACAATCACAAAAATAATAAATAATAAGTTCTCTATCAAAACTTAGATCTTCTATTAGGTCTGATCTGACGTATGTAGATCTTTATGGAGACCTACAGGTCGTGTTGCGCTGACTATTCTTTTTGAATTGACAAAGTTACACCTTTTATTTTAAATAATTGGCATTTTAAATGTACCCTTGCTATATGTACATTACAATGCAACCATTTCAGAGTGTAATAGTCATTCACCTAGACCGGGATTCGAACCCGGATCCCTCGTTGTCCGGCCGAGTGCCTAAGCCAGTTAAGCTATCGAGGCGTCCCCCACGGTATTTTTTTAGTTACAATTCTGCGGAAAACTTATATTCTTGCATGCGTTCTCTCTTTTTCTTTCTCGTTTAGTTATCCAATAACTTAACTATACTTTAGAATAAATGCTTCACTGCAAAAAACATGATTTTAAGCGTGCAAGTAGAGTAAAATTAATAAACCAAAAGTTAGGATTCGGTTTGTATTGAACATATGATTACCGCGTTCCTGATGAAGTAAATATCTTACTCGTCTCCCTTTTGTTTTCCTGAAAATAGTTCTAGTAAGTTTAAGTTAATATGAGGTACTCCACCGTGGTTTCACTTTAATTATACATGGTACCTACGATTGTGAGCCACCGAAAGGACGTGTTTCGGAGTATTTTCAGACCACCAGTGACTTATGCTTAAGTATGTCCTTATTGATAAATATGGATGCATGTTTGAATATGTACGACAACTTATGTACAAAATAACGTAAAGAAAATGCGCCTTCGAACAGTGGCATAGTGTAGACGAGGGCAGAGCCAACTACACTTACAGGCTCACGGAAAGGGGTTGCTGCCCTCTTCATTATTATCTTCTCAGCCCACCCCTTCCCTGCACCCTGCTCATCATCCCTGCGCACAACTCATCCCCCTTACGCCCCTCACCCCTCCCTACCCTCCCCCTCTCTTTCCCGTTTTACTATGCGAACGGTTACGTCACCCTTCCGTAAATCCCTGGCGAATAATAAATGAATCGATCCCAGATGCGCCGGTAAGGGGGGTGCGGGAGGGGTGAGGGCGCGACGGAGGGTGGTTGGGTGGGGATCATTGTTGCGCGGGAGGGCAGCGCGCCTTGTTGGCAACTAACTACGTCTACGCATGAGAGACCCACATTTCCCGCTCGCTCGCTGCTATGTCGGGGATGGTGTCGTCCGTCTCCGGCCAAGTTCCCCGGAACTTTTCGGGCTTTGCATTGGGTTCGAGCAGAACGTCCTGGAGTAGTAGGGTTGTAAAATTGATGCTGGGCACTGGTCGAGGGCATTACTGACCGATAAAACAAAATTTTAGCAACGAAGTAAGTTGGTAGCGCAGTAACGAAGTACGTTGTAGCTATTTTCAAGGGGTTGCTTCCTCTTCCTCCTCCTCCCCTCCCTATCACCCACCCCATCCCGTTCGATTGGTCATATTTTATAGCTCCACGAGAAAATCATTCAATTCAGTGCGGAGGTTTCCTTATTTTTTGATATTGTTTTTGAATAACTCGACTTCGAGTTATGGTATTTCTGGCTTGAAATAAATTACGGTTCGAAATATGACCTGCCCTATATTCAGTTTGGATGATTTAATGCTACTCGTTTGGAAAAACTGATTGAATAGTTTTCATGTGAAATTAAAAAAAAATAAATTTTTAAACTTTTTGTCGAGGTAACCGTGATCGCGGTGTTGTTTCATTTTGATTATTTGATTTTTCATATCCAACTTTTTATGAAGGATGTGTTGTATGAGGAAATTTCTGCAAAACAAAGCTTTAAAATATTTATTCTTTATATTTCCTTCTCAGGGAATATTCGTTTAAGTATCTTGTTTTATTAGATACGTGTGTGTTTAGATCACAAGACGGAAATGAAAATGAGATTCTCGAGAATCTGGAATACTGAGATGTGCTAAAAACATGGTAGAGAGTAAGGACGTAAACTAGGGCAGTTTATCCTATTAGGGAAGTGTTTTTGGGAGTTGTGGGCATATTAAAAGAAGAATTGCGATAGGTGACGAAGCGTTCAAATTAATGCGGGGAATGATGGCAGGCGCCTTAAGAGAAGATGTAAAGAAAAAGACAAGTGTAAACTTCAACGTGGAGCGTCGTTTTGAATGACTCGGAAATTTGTTCGTTGCGACGGGAGGATAAGCGTGGACGGGAGACTTAATAGATTTGGATGTGGGGAAAAATCGCAAAATAATAAAAAGCAGGACGGAAAGAAAGGAACACGCGCAGAAGCTCTGTGCATGGCAGGGTAAGAGAGAGGGTTATTGGGGAAAATACGAAGAAAACAGGGCAAGTGGATGCCTCTGATACGTATTGAGAGGTAAAAAAATACCGAAGATGGTAATACTTGTAGATAGGAGAATTCTGGAATGGGGATGTAGAAGAGAGGAAAAGAATAGACTTTTTGTATGAAATTAAGGGAGGCAGACGGTATAGGGCAGTGCTAGAGAATGACTAATTGTGATATGAGGTTTAAGGTTCTGTCATGTCGGTCAAGGCTTAGGATCGCAGTAGTGCCTAGTGCTACAGGCTCATTAAAAATCTACCCTAACGCGGCACAACACCGATTATTATTATCAATGATTTCAGAACAAATAAATTGTTTGATGCATAAAAGTAGCTAGATATCAATGCCGTGAAGAATACAAAAGGAATATAATAGCATGTTCGTTCTTTTACAACAGTGCAGCAATAGCTTACACAGAATACGGTGTAAATTTCACTTAAATATATAGTTACACGTTTCTCAGACAGGATATTCTCAGAAGTCATGGCTGTGATTTGCACTGCAATTAATACTCATCATCAATTTCCCATAATGCTACTTGTACGTAGGCCTTTGGTTTAATACAGACAAATTAGTTGCGGGTCATACAGTATAATGCCTGTATAATGTCATGCTACAAGAACGATGCTAATGTTTTTATGATAGTCGCGAAGCTAAAAACTTCATCTCTTCCTCTCCACTACATATGTATTTGAAAATTCATCATTGGTCTTCCTATTTTAATTGAACCCTCTCAAACTTATTTTCTTCATTCTTATTTTCTTACAGGTTGCGTTCTAAAAGCAAAGCAATTGAACTTCCTGCCCCGCTCCATATTGGTTGGAGTGTAATATAACCTCTTGGAGTAGGTGGGGGGAACGCTAAGGTTTGCCGCAAAACCAGTCTCAGTGCTCTCCAAGCTGTGTAAGCGGCAGAACTTCAGTTATTGTAAGCCTCTCCGCGCCGACCTTGTTTCGTAAAAATTGGAATCGACGATCGAGCGACGTCAAGCGATTACTAAGTTTTGTGTTAAACTGAAAAAATCTCTTGAGGAGACTAAAAAAATGATTCGTGAGGCTTATGGGACTCTACTCTGCCCTACTCACAAGTTTCGAGGTGGTTAAATACCTTAAAGGTTAAGGGCCGGGAAGAGGTTCACGACGAACAACGCTCCGGGCGGCCATCAACCAGCAAAACCGACAACAATGTGGCTCGTGTACGACAATCGTTGGACTCTGACCGTCGATTGAGTATCAAGATGGTTGCCAATGATTTGAACTTGTTTTCTACTGTTTTGTGTCGCATTCTTACTTGTTAAAAGGGCCACTAGGACGAGAAAAGACATCTCCGCTACATGGCAACTCCATCACGACAACGCTCCTTGCCACAACGCGCTACGAGTCCGCGAGTTCGTGGCCAAACACCAGGTGCCAACGTTGCCCCAACCCCTCTTTAGTTCTGACGTCGCCCCACAAGACTTCTTTTTGTTCCCTCGGATTAAGGCAGCCCTGAAAGGAATCTGTTTTTCGTCCTCAGAAGAGATCCAATCAGCCGTGACGAAGACCTTGAAAGAGGTCCCCGGAGACGCCTTCCAGGGCGTGTACCGGTCATGGTAGAATCGCTGGAAAAAATGCTTAGAGGCCCAAGGACAGTACTTTGAAGAATTTTAAGTGTTTATGCAAATCTATTCAAGAAATTACTTTAAAAAAATAATTGCGTTACTTTTGGAACGCACCATGTGGCCCCTTATACTATGCCATGTATCCAACACCTCCTTCTTTTACCTCCAAAACTATGTTTGAACTAGTTTTAAGTAATTTAAGTCGTGGGTCAAAGCCTAGAAAATATAGAACAGTTCACCCACCTTAAAAGTAATTTTTGTCTAAGGGGAGATAGTAGGAGGGCCATTTAATGAAACAATTCGTTTGGCAAAGAAGTTTTTAAAAAGAGGAGAGAGTTGGTGACATGCTGCTCCACTAAATATGCAAATAAGAGGCAAGTGAGAACTTGTATATTGAGCGTAGTTTTTTTATGGCTCTGAAACTTGGTCGTTAAGGAGGAAAGAGGATAAGTTAAAATTGGAAGGTTTTGAGTGGTTTGGGGGGCGGGAGGGTGGGAAGAGTGTCAATGAAGAGGGCAGTACGGAGAAAATTGTGTGGAAAAAGATTTTCTCGTCAAAACTTGAAATGTGACTTGTTTTTCAACTCTTTCTCCCAAGGAGGGGCAGAGTCTTGAGTTAAAATAAAATTACATGTAGGAAAGAAGGCTGGCGTTAAATATAACAATAAGGGGAAAAATATTGAAAATCTGAATATGAGGTAGTTTAAACCCGGGAAGAAGTTCAAAACATAATACAAAATACGATGTAATGCGGCAGGTTGGATAGGTACGACGTAATGTTCAAATTTTGTAGGATAGTGCAATATTTTTTTGTAAAATGAGCAACACAATGAACTTAGAGTAGTGCATTAATCTCACATCTGTGACTATTAATAGTTTTAAAAAAGGGTATTACAAAACCCCGCTATTTGTGAGTGAAAGGTCATATTTCTCAGTCACTGCTGCTAAAGCATTGGTCATTGAAGCAGGAGGATAGACGTAGACTGGAGGCTCTCGAGATGTAGGTGTGGAGAAGAAAGGAGAAGGTGAAATGAACAGAGAAGAAAACAAATGAGGAAGTACTTGGTATGGTGGGCGAAGAGAGGGGTTTGTTGGGAGCAATCCTATGGAGGCAGGAAAAGTGGATGAAGGGGGTGTTGACCGGCAGTGGGATGTTGAAGACTGTAATAGAGGGGAGAATGTTAGGCAAACGAGGAAGGAAATACTCAGAGATGAAGAGTAGGATGCGGGATTTTGTGTTTGGTTAGGAGTCACAAAATTTTTTATTTAGTAGCTGTGTCCATCCAAAAACCTACCTTAACCGGTAGATTACCTAATAATAATATATATATATATATATTTATTTATTTATTTATACATATTACTTTTACTTACGCTATTTTTTCCATAATTATTTACCTGCCCCATGCCATTACATAAATATAAATTCAAAGAGACTGTTGAACAAATACGATTCGAAAGTCATTTTTTCTTCCTGATCTCAGGAACCGTAATGGTTTTGAACGAAATGTGGAACGGGATACTTAATAAGGAGAGGGTGCAAGAAATTCAAATTTTTTAGCCATTTTTTCTCGTGACTTGAATGCACAGAAAAAAGTTCTCCATTTTATTGTAACTATACTATATATGTCCGTTTCCCATGTAATGACGATTAGAATTAAAAATCCTTGCTTCGTGCGAATGCTATTGCTCTCATCCTTCGTTTTAATTATAATGAAAAATGTTCGATTGTAGCACCTAGTGATTTGAAACACTAATTTACTTGATGCAACTCTTGTAGGTTCTACTTTAAAGAATCATTTTACCATAAGTTTTTCCCCAGAATATGTTGTTATTCGTGATTTCCACGTCGAGAACTGTGTTCTTGCGGTTTTGCGGTCATTTGCGGTCACGTGCTCATCGAGGAGCTGAGTGAAGATTTTATCACGTATGACGACGACCCCTGGTAATTACCGGAGGGGTATCATTAGCAGCAGCTATATTGTCACAAGCCAAAAGATTAATAACTATCCATCAGTGTTCAAAGCGGATGTATTTCTTGATCCTTAAAGCCTTACAAAACGAAGCTCCATGAAAATCCTTATATACAGCCTCTAGTAATTAAAACGTCTATTTTAATAGGTAATCAATCTTCCGATTAAGGCAAGGGTTTGGATGGACACGAGTTACCAAACGGTAAAGCGAGAATTCCCTCGTCTCTGAACGTAACAAAACGCAACCCGACATACTTTTCTGCAAATAGCCTCTCTTCAACTCCGTATTTTTTCTTTCTCCTTTCATTCCATCCAACATTATGCAGGCGTAAAATCTTATTGCTCGTATAAGATTAAAAATATGCATAGTTTGGGTTTTTACCAACAAAGAAAAGTTGATTGCTCACCAAGTACGAGTTCAAGTTTCCTTCGAAAAGGCGTGTTCATCAGCAATTGTATCAAATTTAAAAAATTATCTTTTGGTTTTATCAATACCAGTACATTTAAGGCATTTTTAAAAGGATAAATGTGATGTCTATATGCGTATACGAGGGTCATTCAATAGGTAAAGAGACAAATTCTCTCATTTAAAAACCATTCACTGAATCTTTACCATTTTTTCAGGGGTGTTAATAGGCAACCTTGGAATGTGCTCCGATTAAGCTTTTTGATTATATCATGTCAATATAAACTCGAATCTTCAGTTTACCATGGCAAGTCCACCAAAAGATCGCCCCTTACAAGAACAGCGCTCTGTAAGTAGATTTGTATTCACAGAAGGTGTAAAACCAAGTAAAATACTTTCTTAAATGTTATTACAACACGGCAAAAGTTGCATGAACCGTGCGAATGTTTACAAGTAAGTTGATAGTTTTGAAAGTGGCCGATTAAGTGCGGGTGATGCACCCCAAAGTTGACGTCCAGTCGAAGTTTCTGATCCCATTTTGGAATCGAGGATTGCTGGACTCATTCGCTATCACAGAAGAAATACTATTTGAGTGAGGAGGTTCAAGTAAGCATTGGAACTGTTCACAATATCATGCACACTCATTTAAAGTACAGAAAAACATGTGAGAGATGTGTTTCCAGGCAACTCACTGATGCTCATAAAGAATCGAGACTTTCCATTAGTCAAGACCTAAACAAATGAAGTTTGATTAAAAGAGACGTTTCCTTTAAGGAATAGTTGTAATATGAATTGCAACAAGGTCTGGATTCATCCATTACTACGATCCTAAGACCAAAAAATAGAGTATGGAGTGGAAACACATCAGTTCTCCAGGTGAAAATCTTTTAGTGGACTTGCCATGGTGAAATGAAGATTATGAGGTAGTTTTAATATAAAATAATGATAGAGCTAATGAGAGCTTACCTCATGGTTGCCAACTAACTTCCATGAAAAAATGATGAAGATTCATTTGATAGTTTTACAATCATAGTATCTTTATTTAATGAGTGATCCTCGTTTATTTATTCGCACAAAGTTGTTAACGGAAGCATCTATTTCCCCAGAACCTCGCCAGCTCGACAAGCGCGAAGCATCTTTCCCGAAGGGTTCCCTATAAAAGCGGAAGTCTCCTCGCCTTTGACCAATGGCAATCGGTGTGACGCACCCTCGCCCGGCCGAAATTGCTGAACGCCATCCCACCCACACATCCCGGGCATTTCCCTCAAGTCTTGCGGACTCTTTTATTTTTTCCAACCCTTTCATTTATTCTAACATACATAAATAATTTATGTGTCGGGAATCGCCTGATTACGTTCGAGTTTTTAATTATTAACATTGTTTTCAAAATTACCGCTCGCGTGAATAATTAATATTGACTTTTTTTTGGATGGGGGCTGGGGGAGTCGCCTCGCTCTCGTGGACGTTCGATTTTTTATACTCAACGCATTTTGTTTTAATTATCTCATCTAAATATATAAATAAATCTTTCTACATTGTGGCGGTAATTTGTGAGTATATTTTTTTAAATGTGAATTGATTAAGTAGTTAGTTCTTGTTGACCTTACATTATCTGTTCCCTGAAAATAAATTATGTATATACATACACACAGATATAAATAAATATATATATATACATATATATATACATATATATACATATATATATACATATATATATATATATATATATATATATATATATACAAACTTATATAATTACATAAATACACACACACACATATACATATATATATATATATATATATATATATATATATATATATGTATGTATGTTACATACTTACAACCTTGTATATACCTATATGTTGTCTATTTCTCCTTTTGTGAGTGAGACCACCGAAAACACTGATTATAATGTCTCATCCAATAACATGTTCCCCTACGCCATCTCTTGGCCAAAGAATCAGGGCAATTGTTGACACATAAGTCCCTCAGATCTCAGTGTAAATTACGTTTCCTCGAAAGCTTAAGTGGTAAGAGCATCCGCCCGGCAAGTAGAAAGATCCAGTGCTCAAGTCTCGGTAAAGGAAATGTTTTTGTGCTCATGATGTGTTTGATTCCACCTTCCCAGCCTCTCCTGTGTTCGTCCTTTCCATGTGTTCCTATCTCTTTTCCAAAAATCTGTTTCTATACAAATAAGTATTTGTTCGCCACATAGCGGGATATCGTATTTGAATGTTTGTGTGGGTGTGTGTGTGTATATATATATATATATATATATAAAGAACACAAATAAAATAGATAACATTTCAAAGTTCTTACTTTAAGAATGCCTTGGAGAAGGCCAAAAGCTCAAACAATCTGCAATTTGAGTGTCCTTTTTAGTGTTGTCTAATTTATTTGTGTTCTATTATACCATCCAAATGTTATACACTCTTGTGAGTGCTTCTACATTATAAATATATAAATAAAAAATAATTATATATATATATATATATATATGTGTGTGTGTGTGTGTGTGTGTATTCGCAATGCGGTAAGACCGAGTGTCACCGTAGTCATTTGTTTCAACCGTGGGCAAGAGAGACTTTTGTTTCAACTTAATGATAATTGAGAGTTCCTCCTCGATAGCCACCCTCCCCCTTTAATTGTGTCTATTGTTTACGTTAATGAATTCCATAATAATATTTACATAATAAAAAATTCCATGTCGTGTCCAGCTCGCTGGAAAAGAAAACAGGAGTCCCTCCTCCCAGGGTGCCTTTATTTATTTTTTTGATAAGGGTTTTCGTTGCTATGCTCTCTCCTCCGTCGTTTCGGTGTCACGTGACATCCATCTCCCTTTCTCTCATTCGCAAAATTCATGAAAATCATGAAATGTTTGTGTTATTCTTTCATCTTCGTTTCCGTATCACTTTCTATTGCCAAAATAATTAAAGCTATCTATACTTGAAGAGAAAACCTGGAGTACACATTAAACGCATGAAATTAAGTAGAACCACCTCAGAGTAGGCAAGATTATAAAATAAAGTAATTCTCTACTGTCGAAGTATTGAAGATGATTGTCCGATAAGGTTACAGAAGGATGCTGGCGGTGAGATGAAATATAGTATGCAAGAACGTAGGGAAGAGGGTTTATATTTAGGAAACAAAAACGCTAGGCACGAAACTAACAAAATGGAAACAGGGATCATACTAGGAATGAAAAATAAGCAACTTTTAACGACATGCAATACTAGCACAGGTATATGGAAGCGATTCGTCGAAATTAACAAATGAAATCTACTTTTCAACGGATTTAACATACGCTGACGATGGGATGAAGAAAAGAAAATTCCAGGCGATTATAATTTGATTACACAGGGTACGTTCCAAAAGTATTGCTTTCATTTTTTAAATAAATTTATTGAACATATTAGCACAAACACTCATAATTCTTCAAAGTACACTCCGTAGGCCTGAACGCATTTTTCCAGCGACTCTGTCATGACCGGTACGCACCCTGGATGGCGTCTTCGGGGACCTCTTTCAAGGTCTTCGCCACGGCTGATTGGGTCTCTTCTTTGGGCGAAAAACGGGTTACCCCCTGGACTGTCTTAATCCGAGGGAACAAAAAGCAGTCTACTGGGGTGACGTCAGGGCTGTAGAGGGGTGGGGCAGCGTTGGCACCTGGTGTTTGGCCAGGAACTCGCGGACACGTAGCGCGTTGTCGTGATGGAGTTGCCAGGTAGCGGAGACGTCTTTTCTCGTCCTGATGACCCCTTCTCGGAGCCTTTCCAGCACATACACGTAGTATAGCAGCGTTAAATGTCTGTCCTTGAGGAACAAACTCCTTATGGACCACTTCTTTATTGTCGAAAAAGACAATGAGCTTTTTTTCACTCTTGATTTGCTCATTCTTGCCTTTTTGGGCTTGAGGGACTGGTCGGTGTGCCACTGATCTTTGGCGTTTTGTTTCTGAGCCGCATTAAAAAACCCAGGTTTTATCACCAGTGATAACGTTGTCCAAATAATCAGGTTCATTTTCAATAAGCTGCAAAAGTTCACTTGAAATTTCCGCTCGATCGTCGATTCCATTTTTTACGTGACACGGTCGGCGCGCAGAGGTTTGCAATAACTGACGTCCTGCCGCGTCCATTGCTTGCAGAGAACTGAGACCAGTTTTGCAGCAAAGCTTAGTGTCTCCTCCATCTACTCCAAGTAGTTTGATGCCACTAACTCCCACTCCAACTAATAGGAGCAGTGCGGGAAATCGAATTGCATAAATTTGAGAACGCCCCCTGTATGCTGAAGAATGATGAATACAGAATTGGTTTTGACTGAATATCTGATGAAGAGGGACTTAAATGAATGGGTGAAGAGATAAGCCTATGTGGGACGCTTGCAAGAAGTGGAGGGAAATTGATTGTACGTGTCCCGAGGTACGATAGCTTGCTGAAGACCATGATAGGAGGAGAATAATTACAGAAGGAGGAACCAAGAGGTGATGGGCGGGGGATGTCCTTCCCTTTCCGATCTTAATTCGTGCATTCTCAATCGGTCTGCGGAGAAAATTGGGCGTGACGCTCTTTCGACGACGAGTGGTCCCCATCTGTTTCCCATTTCTCCGACATCTCTCGCTTCCTTTGTGCGCTTCTTGCCAAAGGGTTTCCACCCCTGGGGGGGGGGGGTCGGGGCGTCGGGCGGGGGGGGATGGTAAGAGGGGAGGTGTGGGCTGGGTGAGGCAATTATCCAATTACATCCTTGTCGCCGATTTATCGCGAACTCGATCCGCACCCTCAACACCGTTCCCCTTCCCCACTATCTTCATCCGACATGGTTTCCAAAAGAGCTCATCTCGTGGAAATCGGGGGAACTAAGGGGAAAAAGTGAACGGCGAAGTTCTTAGACTTCAAGGAAACGGTTTTAAGAAATGTACCATACTATATGTATGCTGATTTTCATAGTTCGATCATATGGAAGTAAGGACAAATTAATGATTCGGGTTTGCGCTTTTCTTCCTCATAGACTATCAAGAATAAGAATGGATTGTCTTTGTGAGGTAACCATAGATGCGACAAATACAGTCCTTAATCATTAAAGGAATAATGTCGATTCCGTGCATCCCTTGCGCTCCAAAGGGAAGCTTGGTCTATCCCCTCCTTTTTCTCATTAACGTAAGTGACATTGGCTGTTAAATATTCAGTAAAATCAGATTATTTACCGGTCATCCACGAGATACGCTCATGTTCTAAGATCACCCAATTATTTCCCGGAACTGATAGCAGTATATAAATGTGGTTGTGGCTTAGAATACACGAGCACTCTTAATGAATGTTAGGCATAAATGACCGCACCGTGAGATGCACAAGACTTGCTAGAGGGAAAAGCTTTTTTAATACTTAATGTACAAGAACAATAGCATGTACTCATCCATTTTTTCACTTGTGTGGTTTAAGACCAATAAAAATTCATCAGTAGTTGAGTTAGGTATATGATGATGATGGCGCTGAGGATGCGAATATGCATTAGTGGGTGTGTCACCTCAGAGAAGTCCAAACGTTGGGTGACATCGAACCCAAGATGCCAAGGACCAGCCGGTTTCTCCAGTGGGCAATATTTTTTTTTTAAGGTAATCTACCGGTTAAGGTAGGTTTTTGGATGGACACGACTACCAAACAAATATTTTATTACTCCTAACAAAACACAAAATCCATCATCCTACTCTATATCAGGTCCCTCTTCATCTCTGAGTACTTTCTTCCTCCCTTCATCCCGTCCAACATCCCTATCCTGTTCCTTCCCTTTCCTCTTTTGCCCAATATTCTACCCTCTATTACAGTCTTCAACATCCCACTGCCGGTCAACACCCCCTTCATCCACTTCTCCTGCTTCCATAGGATTGCTCCCAACAAACCCCTCTCTTCGCCCTCCATACCAAGTACTTCCTCGTTTGTTTTCTTCTCTGTCCATTTCACCTTCTCCATTCTTCTCCACACCCACATTTCAAAAGCCTCCAATCTACGTCTATCCTCCTGCTTCAATGACCACGTTTCCGCGCCGTACATAGCTACGCTCCATATCAAAGTTTTTACGAGTCTTTTCTTAACATCCTTACTCAACGTCCCCGTCATCAACTCCCTCCTCCTTGTGAAAGCCTCTTTGCCTAGCGCAATTCTTCTCCTTACGTCCCTACTACTTTGACCGTGTTGGTCCAAAACACTACCGAGATACGTAAAGTGTTCTACCTGCTCTAGTTTTTGCCCTCCTATTTTAATGTTAAGCTTGACATTTTTCTTTCTGGAAAATCGCATAACCTTTGTTTTCTTAATATTGATTCTCATCCCATACCTGTCGCACTGAATTTCCAATTCACTCAGCAATGTTTGCAACCCCTTGGCTGACTGACAAACTAAAGCTTGGTCATCAGCAAACCAAACTGATTTTACGAATTCCCCGCCCACTTTCATTCCTACCTCCAGTTCTTCCCATGCCTCTTTAATCATTCCCTCTGCATACAGGTTGAACAGCAACGGTGATAATGGGCAACCCTGCCTTACACCCCTTGCTAACACTGCCCATCCTGACTCCCCGTTTCCCACCCGCACCTGAGCAGTCTGAGACATGTACAGGTTGCGGATTAGCCTCCTTTCCCTCCAATCTATTCCTATTTTCTGCAATATACTCATTAGTTTTTCCCAATTCACTCTATCAAACGCTTTTTTGAAATCTACGAAACAGGCAAATACCTCCTGGCTGTGTTCTATATTCCTCTCGATTAATAATCTCATTACTGCAATTGCATCACGCGTACCTCTCCCCTTCCTAAACCCAAACTGATCATCCCCGAAGTAATCATTTGCCCTACTCTCTATCCTTTTGTATTTGGGCAATATATGACCTTCAGAAATATCTCGGCGCCCATGAAATCATGGGGTGGATTAGTGTAAATGTGTTTGTCTACGGGGAGATTAACTCATCGTTCAATAAGTTCCGGGACTAACTAAGAAAACAACATTTGTTTCGTAAAATTTATATTCATCAACATAATCATCTTCAAGAGTTATACGTTCAATCATTCCAACGATTTTCTATCTTTTCAATACAATACTTGTGAAACGATTTGCCCTTGTCCTCTTAAAATAAGCTTCAGTTGATCAGCGATGACTTCCTCATTCGAGCCAAATTTTTCTCCCTGGAGTATCTTTTTGAGATCAGCAAACAGCAAGTAGTCGCTGGGGGCTAGATCTGGAGAGTATGGCGGGTGGGGAAGCAGATTGAAGAGCCCAACTCGTTCAATATGGCCATTGTTTTCATTGACTTGTGGCACGGTGCACTGTCTTGATGCAAGATGATTTTTTATTTATGTATAGCAAGGTTTTCACCTTTAAAGTCATGTATTTTTTAATAAATCAACAAACGACTTCGATTATGAAGAAACCATTGAAGATATATTTTGCACCGTACAAATTGGAGCTTCTAATCATACTCTACAGAATATACACCGAATATATTTGAAACGATAATTTGTGATTTGTAATTAATAATAACGAGTTTTTGGTGACGAGAGATTTCTCGTCCTGCCTACATATATCGTTATTTTCCGTCTTTTTAAAAAGGTTAGAAATGGAATTTCTATAGTCAAATCGATATCAAGGATACAAGATTAAATACCTCTGCGTCGATATTCGTTATATCGCTTCCTCTTGAAGCATTGGCCCTACCTCTTGCAGGCGCCGCCGGGTCCTTCCTCTACTCGGTCGTCGGCCCCCTCCCTTCCGGTTAACAAGCGCCCTCGGAGTTGACGCATCTAGCTGCGCCGCCCTCCC
Organism: Hetaerina americana; assembly: GCF_022747635.1. Classification (NCBI taxonomy): domain Eukaryota; kingdom Metazoa; phylum Arthropoda; class Insecta; order Odonata; family Calopterygidae; genus Hetaerina; species Hetaerina americana. The sequence continues at coordinate 84,267,505 of NW_027287095.1, forward strand.
GACAGGGTCTCTCGTCAGACTTAAAGGAGCCGTAAATTCATTACCGCAGCGAGCTACTGAATAGGGGTGGGCTCTCTTAATCAAGGAGGGGTCGTCAGGGAAGGGGGTGAGGGCGAGTCAGTCGTATTGGTGGTGTGTGCTATGTATGTAATGCATGTATATATATGCATATATATATGTGTGTGTGTGTATATATATATGCATATATATATATATATATATATATATATATATATATATGCATGCATATTGGAGGAATTAAAGAGATAGGGTGTGAGGGTAGGTAGAAGGGGTTTGAGGCGTCGGGGTGTGCTTGTGTGTGCTGGGGGAGGTTGAAAGGGGACTGGGATGCGGAGTGATTTGAGGGTTTGTGATGAAGAGGGTGTTTTGTGTGGAGCATTAAGGGGGAAAGGGCCTTTCGGAGAAGGAGCGGAGGCTGCTAAAAGTGGCGCGAGGGGGGTGAAAGTTTTGGGAGATGGATGCCTTTAAAATGGCTGCGGTGAAGGGGCCGAGGTGGGAGGCGTAGGGTGGGGGAGGAGGGGATGGCGGCCGGATGCATGGGGAGCGAATGTGCATGGAATAAATCGGTTTTGGACCATTGCTACGAGATGCCAAGAAATCGAAAGCTGTTTTCTTTTTTAAGTCTGTACTTTCAGATTTTAGCCTTCCAATATCATATTTAGAACTGTTTCATCATCTTTTGTAGCATATCTGTGAGACTTTTTCGATGCCCTCCTCTTTCTCTTGAACAACTCGATATTTAGTAGGAATTAAGGAATCGTTCGAAGGCACTTTTCACAGATTTTGAGGAAAACGTACTTCAATTTCTAAGCTATCAGTATGTATTTTAAAATAGATTATTTGAAAAAAGAGGGAAACCAGGTCATACGAGATCGCAAGAAGGCAAAAGAAGAATGGATAGAAAGCTGTTGCGAGGAAATTAATGACATCATTGAAAAGGGAAGTAGCGAGATGGCTTATAAACTAGTGAAGAGGCGATTCGGGTGAAGAAAAACAAAATCGTAACACCATCGAGCCTTAAATGGAAAAACACTGATAGATGATGACAAGGATGCAACCTCTCGCCAGCAATATTCAACGTATACCTGGACGAGGCAATAAAAGAAACACAAGAATAGGGTATCAAAGGGGTCATGGTCAATGGAGAAGAAATCAACATGCTCCGGTTTGCAGATGACATCGCAGTAGTGGCGAAAACGCGAGAGGGCCTGCAAGCAACTCTAAGTGCTATGGACCACGTATTGGGAGAATATATAATGAATATCAACATGGAAAAAACTAAAATCCTTGTGTGCGGATGAGAGAAGCTGAATGCAGATATTACCATTCGAGGGGTGAAACAAGATCACGTGGAATCCTTGGGCAGCAGCATAACATGGGATGGAAAAAGTTCGACCGACATCAAGCGAAGAACAGCCCAGACAAAGAACGCATTCATGAAGAAGAGGCAATTACTATGTTCAAAGAACTTAAGGCTGGAAACAAGGAATCAATTCGTCAAGACTTTCGTGTGGAGCATGGCGCTCTATGGTTCCGAGACTTGGAACGTTGGAAAAGTCGGCCAGCGAAGCCTTTGAAATATGGTGCTGGAGACTGAAGATTAAATGGACAGACAAAGTAACGAATGAGGACGTATATAGAAGAGCAAAAGAGGATAGTGACATATGGAGAACTCTACGGCAAAGAAGAACTAGATGGATTGGGCATACATTGAGGCACAATGGCTTGATTAGGAATATAATTGAAGGAAAAATAGAAGGGAAGATTCCACGAGGAAGACCAAGAGACATGCACATAGGACAAATTAGGAAGAACGTAAAATAGAGAGGGTATCAAGGATTGAGGGAATTGAAATTAAATAGAGTAGAATGGATGGCTGCAATAAGCCAATCCCAGGGTTGCAATACTGATTATGATGATATATATATATATATATATATATATATATATATATATATATATATATATATATATGCACATACACACAGTCCGTCACGTAAAATCGCCGACAAATCTTCATTCATATGGATATACAAAGATCTAAGTAAAAGGGATATGACCTGTAGCTATGTAGATACAAGCAAAAGCAGGTGTAGACATGTAGATATAAGCAAAATGGATATAAACACATATAAAGCAGAAAATTTCCCTACTATCCATTCCTCTTGTGTCCTCGTCCATTTCTCTTTTGTTGGGTGGAACGGCCATTCCTAACGCCATCTCTTTGTCAAAGAATTGGGGCACTTGGTTGCATAATCCAACACAGATATCAGTCTAATTTACGTTTCGTCATTACCTCAAGTGGTTAAGGGCAAGTCGAAAGATCCGGTGTTTATGTCCCAGTCAAGGAAATATTTTTACACATGTGATCTGCTCGATTCCACCCTCCCCAACTCTCCTGTAATCGTCCTTTATATGCGTTCCTATCCCTTTTCCTTAATCCGATATCCATGTTAGTCAACATTTCTGTTTATCATGCCAGGAGCAAAAAGCCAGGTCTAGAGGTCATCAGAACGCACTAGTCCTTCCAAACTCGTCAGGGTTATGGTTTATGTGTATTGTCTCTCTTTCTATGCAGCTTATTTTCTCCCTTTTGTTTTGTCCTCACATCTCTCAAGTCTATAATCTCATCCTGCTACATAGGAACCATACTTCAAATCCATAAAGCGCGAGGCCCCATTTTAAGGTATGAAAGGATCATTTTTTCCCGCACCTTATTATCACGTTACCCTTCAACGTGTAAGACAGACGTATTACAGGTTTAAGGTATGTTCAAAAAAAAGGTGAGACTGTTTGAATAAATAATTGATTTCATTAGCTACCCTTTAATCATGCTTGTCGCTTTCAAATTACAGCCCTTTGCTGCCAATACAACGTTCTCAAGTTTTTTTATAGCTTTAGAATGCTGCCTAGAACGCTTATTTCGGGAGAGCCTTTAAGTCTGCGGGACAAGCTTGTTGGATGTTATCAATTGTATCAAATCGGCGTCCTTTCAAGGTGGATTTCAACTTAGGAAATAGGAAAAAGTCCGGTAGGCGAGACCAGAAGGGTACGATGGCTTTGGGATCACTGGTGTGCTGTTTTTGACTAAAAACTCGGTAACAATCAATATGGTGTTTGCCGGTGTGTTGTCATGATGAAATCACCAAGCCTTGTTTTTCCACATTTGTGGTCTCTTCTGCAACAGGGCGTGTCTTAACCTTCTCATAACCTCTATATAGTGCTGTCCATTCATTGTTTGTCCTTCGGGGGCATATCCATGATGAGTAATCCCTTCCCAATCGAAAGAAACGATCATAACTTTTATGGCAATGTACGAGACTATTTCATATATGACGTACATTGTACGTCATATACATAGTCGCGCCAATCCTGGTATTGAAAACCAATGATGCTGCAATCGAGAAGAACAGGACTGATAGGATGGAAGATTGGTCAGAGTGTGTTTGTGCGTTTTGCTAATGCGAAATTGCAGGCGGGTCTTTCGTGGATATGCCGTATGCTTATTGGCGGGACGAAAGGATTTGCCCGGGAAATACGGTCTCTAGAGGATGGAGATGATTGTGAGGAGAGGGACGATTGGAGAAAATTGATGGCCGGGCTGTGAATGGCGTCTTATTGAGGAGCGAAGTCGGGAAGAGGTGGGAGGGCGTTTTCGAATAATATTGGAGGTCATAATGGAAGGACGGAAATGGGAAAGTACGTACGCATTGATTTACTAAGCGAAGGTAAGGGAAGATCCGGATGTGGAAACATTAATTGGAATCCTCTGGAGGGGAAGGACTATGGGAAAACGAGAACAGATTTCCGAAGGGTTTGAAGTGGATCTGGACAATGTAGGGTTTTACGGATGAGAAAAGTTTTTGACGCGAATTTCAGTAATTAAATTTAATTTTTTTATTATTATTATTAATAGTATTATATCGATAAAGTCAGCTTTTAGAAAGACGCACTGCTGCATTTCTTAGCCTCGCTTAATACGACACAACATGTCATCCTACAATACGATCCATTCTTCTTCCATTCTGAATACATTCTTCCTTTATTCTTTACGTCCAATATGTTTGCTATTTCCCCCTCCTACAGCACTTGCCAGACATGATTCCCTCTGCCGCACTCATCGAAATTCCTTCACCGGTCGAAATGGCCTGAATCCACTTTTGTAACCACCTTTGGATTTCTCCCAAACAATATCAATCAAATCTGTGTTTTTATTAAGGGGAAATAATTTGGAAATTAGAAACGAAGAGAACGTATAGTTATGTCGGTGGTGTTCATGAGGTCAGCATCATAATCCTCGTGTAAAAGTCATTCTCGCAAACTTTTTATTGCAGGGTTGTGGCAGCACAACTTGCTAATTTGGAGGGAATTCCCAATTCAAATCAAGATATTATGTTGCCGAATTATGTATTTGTAGTCTCTTGAGCACTCTATTAAATAACGACTATAATTTTTGGGATATTTTTGATAAAATTTTGCATCGGAAATGGAAGATATTAAGCATGCTCTTATTGTATTGAAGGATCACCATCAGAAAATTAAATATTCTGATTGAAGAAAAATACACGTCGTTCTTACGAAAAACGGATATCATGAGCGTATTATTTAATATTTGTAATTATATTAGCATAGGAAAACCTATCCATCTTTGCTTGAATCATATCGATTAATTTGTGGGAAAAAACAAGCAGAATTTCAAGTTCAACAGAGGTCAAGACGCGTTGGGAGTCATGTACTTGTATAATTCTGGATGGTTACAATGTAGAGAGGTCTTATGAATAACAAATAAAAATTAAGTCTCTATCTCTATAAATGTTTTTAAAATTAACTAGAAGTTAATGATAACCCCTCGTAAACAGGGCTGCCGCGTCACACTAGGATACCGCTATGACATTTAAGGAATGCCGAAAAATATATTGAAAAGTTACATCACGCTCTCGTTATGCCATTGGAACTACTTTTTTTTCCATTCTTCGGACACATCCTGGTAACCGTTTTTTGATAAGTCCTTCAAACTCGTCTCAGCAGCCTTCATCACCTTTTCTTATGATGAATAACGCTTACCACAAAGATATTGTCTCACCTTGGGGGGCAGAAAGAAGACACATTCGGGCATATGTGGGATACAGGAGGGGAAAGGAACATAATTGACGCTGATGTTCGCTAGATACATTGAGCAGCGAATCTCGCACGGTCGCGCATTATCGTGGTGCGGCATCCAACCTATTTGCTTTGAAATTTTATCTTTTGCAATTGATATTGCTTTGATGAATTTTAAGTACATTACTGTAGCATGCTCCATTTACATTTATTTCTGCCGTTGCAACATACACTGTTTGTATGACCAGTATCGGGAAGGTTTTTTGAAAAATAGTTCTATTTCAGACATTGCTAAAAATGTCTCAAAATTCTTCAAAGTGCATCTCTTGAGCTTTGACGATCTTTTGTCAGCGGCTTTTCCACGACTCTAAGGCCTCCTGGTAGGCGGATTCCAGATGGGCCTTTAGGGTACGCGTGCAAGCTACATTGAAGACACTTAGATAGATAGATAGATAGATAGATAGATAGATAGTGGTCTTTATTTGGGCGAAATTGAGACCAAATGGTCCCTTCTTCCATTTAACCCATCGTCATATACATATTATATTAGCCATTAAACTTATAAATACAGTCATATGTACACATAAATACATATAGACAGACATCAATTCATTAACACAGATTTGCACATCGAAAAGAAAACAGTATATACATATATATAGACACACACATACACATACATACACATACACACACATAAATACCTATCATACACATACCTACACATATACATACATATCCACACACACATACACATACACACATAAACATACATACATGCATTCATACACATACATAAATACAAACATAAGTACGCACATACACACCCATACATACATACATATACATATACATATATAAATTAAGAATACACCTACATATACTCAAATTAAATGACAGTGAAGTCAACAGTACAATAAAATGAGGAAAGTCTGAGCAAAGAATGAGGTTTGTGGGAAAAGCTAGGGAGAGCGTGGCATTGCTCAACTAGTAAAAACCCACGCAGGAAAAACACCCACGAAGAGAAGGGGGGTGTGAAAAACCTGCGAAAACCCTATTAATTAGAGGAAAGATACATGTACATTGTAACAATCATTTTTACAGAGTATACATATTATTAAGTTACTGAAATTGAAATGGAGAAATTAAATACATTGACAACACATGCGGAGTAATGAGAAGCGTGATGTTTCTAAAAATAATTACGCAAACTCCTACCGCTTGAGATGACAAAACAAAAAGCAGGGTAAAAAACAAAGTAGACACAGTGATCTGTATAACAGCTGAGTGGAATGACGGAGGGATACTGGTTAAGTTAAGTACCTGAGGAAAATGAACTTGTGAAGTGCTCTTCTAAATGTTGTTGTTGATGAAGAGTTTTTTATGTCATCTGGGAGAGAGTTCCACAGACGGCATGCTGTAACATGAAAAGATTTGTGATAGATTTCCGTGCGATGGTGTGGGACAAGAAGTTTGTTATTACCCCTGGTATTTCTGTTGTGGATTGAGTTGATGAAGAGGAAGTTTTTGTATAGATAATTAGGGGTGTGCTTTGAAAGTATTCCGTAGAGAAGTGAAAGAATATGTAAATGCCTGCGGCCTTCTAGCTTTAACCAGGATATTCTATTAAATGAGTCGGAAATATGATCGTACTTCCTAAGATCACATATGAACCGCACACAGGAATTATGGGTCTTCTGGAGTTTGGTTTTTAGTTCGCCTGAAAGGTCTTGGTATACTACATCACAGTAATCAAAGTGGGGTATGAGAAGAGTGGACACAAGAAGCATCTTTAAGGAGGGGGGAGCAATGTGCTTTAACCTTTTCAGTGAATGCAGGGATGAGTTAATTTTTCTGCAGATAGCAATTGCATGATCAGTCCAAGATAATGTTTCATTTATGGTTAAGCCTAAATTATTTACTGTCCTTAGGTATGGTATGATAGATCCTTGCAATTTTAGTGGTGGTAGTTTATCAATACTTATTTTAGAATGTATTTTATGGTATCCAATTATGATGGACTGACTTTTGATTGGGTTTATTTTCAATAAATTTTTTATTCCCCATAGTGACAAAGCAGCCAGATCTGCATTAATTTCGTTTATAATTGTAGGTAGGTCTTGAAGGCGGGAATGGTGATATATTTGTAAATCATCGGCATAAAGGTGATGATTGCAATTTAAAATGCATTTACTAATATCGTTTATATACAGGGAAAAAAGCAAAGGTCCAAGAATGGATCCTTGTGGAACACCCCTGTGTATTTGAAGCCAGTTAGAGGATGAATTAGGTGTAGTGACACTTTGGAATCGGTTACTTAGGTATGAGCGAATCCACAGTAAAGACGAGGAAGAAAAATTCAGGTTTTGAAGTTTTGCTAAGAGAATATCTTTGTCAATAGAGTCGAAGGCTTTGGTAAAGTCTAGGAGAGTCATTATTGTCACCTCTTTGCGATCCATGGATAGTCGGATGTCATCTGTTATTTTAAGGAGAGCGGTAGCTGTGCTGTGAGAGGACCGAAAGCCAGATTGTAGAGGATCAAGTAAGTTATTTTCATTCAGAAACTTTGAAATTTGTTCGTGAATGAGTCTCTCGAATGCTTTTGATAAAGGAGGCAAGATGCTGATTGGTCTGTATTCAGCAATGTTAGTGGGTGTGGATTTTTTGGGGATGGGACGGACGAGGGCACGCTTCCAGAGGGAGGGATATGTTTCAGTTAAAATAGACCAATTAAAGATATGAGTTAAAACAGGAAGTACAATGGGAAGTAACTTTTGTATGAGAATAGCTGAAATTCCGTCAGCTCCATCTGAGGAGGACTTGATTTTTTTGAGGGCCTGGAGGCCTTCCATTTGTGTGACGGGAGAAATTTTGAATGAGCTTCCAGCAGAAACTGGAGTTGGTTCAGAATTTTGCAAACTGTATATGTATTCATTTTTTGCATTAAAGTCGATTTCCGTCGGTGGGGTTGTGAATAAACGGTTTAGGTCGTCTGGAGAAATGTCAGCAGGTAGGGAGTGTTGATTTTTAGTTTTTCCAACACCAAGGTACTTCAAGCTTTTCCAAATATGTGACGGGGGCTCTTTAGATATTTGGAAGGCATATCTGATTTTGGAATTTCTAATGACTTGTTTAGTTTTGTTACGCAGTTTTTTGTAGATATTGAATACATTTTCGTTTTTATGTTTTTTAAACAGGCTATAGACTGCGTCACGCCTACGCATCAAGTATTTTATTTCATCTGTTATCCAAGGGGAGCGTGGTTTGGACAGTCGGATTTTTCTAAACGGTGCATGTTTGTCTCCTAGATCATTTAAGAACGTATTAAATAGTTCTACTTTTTTATCTATGTCGTTGATGAATTCTATAGACTGCCATGGAATGGTAGCCGCATCGGATACCAGGTATTTGTCATCTATGGACTTGAAATCGCGAGTAAGAATGAATTTCTGCTTAAATTTAGGACATCTAACTGAGTATGTTAAAAATAACACATCATGCATGGATATTCCTGGGGCAGAAAGTTGCCCATATGTTGTGATTTTGTCAGGGTTGGCTGTAATTATTGCATCAAGCCAAGTGGCTGATGAAGATGTATGATGGGTAGGTTCTAGGGGAAGTATACTAAGACCGAGGGATGACATAGAGTTAGTAATTGTTTTAGAGTCATGAGTTGAGGAAAGAAAGTTGGCATTGAAGTCACCAGTAATAATAACATGGTCATAGTTCGGAATGAGGGAAGATAATGCTTCTTCCAAGTCGGAAAAATAACCTATCTTGGGTGGGCGGTAAACTATGCCTAAAAGAATTTTTTGTAGGTTGAAGGTTATCTCTAAGAATGCAAACTCGGGTCTTTTGCAGTAAACGGAAGAACTTTTTGATATAATTTTGAATGAGAGATCTTTTCTCACGTAGACACCTACGCCTCCACCACCCTTGCCGATACGATCATGTCGATAGAAGTTGTAGCCAGGAATGTCGATGGATGAGGTAGGCATATGAGGCTTAAGCCAAGTCTCAGCGATGGAAATTGCATGAACGTCGTTGTCAGGTAGAAGTTGACACAATTCGTCAAGGTGCGCAGAGAGACTTTGGGCGTTGAGGTAAATTATTTGAAAAGAACGAGGGTGAGATCTAAAAATGCTGCATAAGGTTAATTGATTGTTAAAGAATTTACTTGGAGCCACGTATCGTTCACGTAGATCAATGGTTGCAGAGGAAAGTCTTCGAGACGTATTTTTACCTTCAAGTTGGAAAGAGACGAATTCCGGTGCCAGAGGATTTAGGGATCTGTGGTGGCTTTTAGGGAAGAATTCTGGTGCAAAAGGGTCTAAGGGCGAAAAGGTTTGGGAAAATCCGAACCGGTATTTTGTGGGTAGCTGGGTAAAATGTAATGACACAAGGTCATTATCGGGGAATTCAGTCGTGTATGAGGGACAAGGATTAGCGATGTTACCTGTGGGGGTCAAGGTATTTTGAGTGGAAAGGAGTGGGAGAGCATCCTGCGGTGATGGTGGTGATGACACTTAGGGTCCCATGATGGTGTCTTTTGAGGGAGGATTTAACTTTTGGGAATAGGAAATAGTCTGCTGGTTCCAATACGGCCCTGTAAGGGGATTGGGGAATCATCTTCATGCCGATGGTCTTCCCAAGCAGAAATTCGACTCTGCTTTTGATCGTCCGTCAAGACCTTCGGGACGAGTTTAGGGCTGATCGTTCTATTCGCCAAATTTTCAATGGTAATGGTGTGCAGTGTTATTTTGTCAATGCCAATTCGATCTGCGATCATACGCACACTTGACCGACGGTCTGAATTCAGCACTGCACGAAAATGTCAGAAAAAAATGTTTTACCGATACTTTTTATAAAATCCTTTTACTGTCACCCCATTCCCCGAATATGGCAAGATGGTGTGACATAAATTTCATACCAGTTTGGATAGTATTTCTGTTGGTGATGTACCGGTGATTTCCACACACAAAACGTTGTTGTTTTCCATAAAATTGTCCATCTCAAGTTCCATCTGCAGTCATAGGATTTGAAATTAAATTCCCATTTTTCTCGCGAGTCAACTGCGAGCAAACCGGCACACATATGGTAGTACTATTTTCCGCATATGATCAACCCCAGATTGATCCTCCCAACAACCCTTTTCTCTCCCCCTCCTTGCTTAAAACTTTCTCGTCTCTTTCTCTCTCAGTCGATTTCACTCAATCGTTGAAAAAATTCGTTAAAACAAATACTTAAGTCGTTCTCGGAAGAAGGTCGAGATGTCGTCGTGACGTTCTCAGACCCAAGATCCCCCCCGGGGAGTTTAAGACTCCCGTATCTGTTGAGATGACTCATCGAACGATCTCACATGCCATGGGAACCAGGAAACATTCGGAAACCCGGTCACGTATCCTCTTATGTGCCTTTCCTGTCCCACCCCAGTGGTTTAATTTCTCCCGTCGCATCATCTGGTATCAACCGTCCCACGGCTTGCCCTCCTGCACGCGGTACTGGGCGAGCAACTCGGGGGACCCCCTCCCTACACCCCCCGCCCGTCCCCTCCCGCCATCCGAAACGAACCCCCTCCCCTCCCCCACCTACACACACACCCTGGAGAGTCTCTCAACCCCGCCTTGGCAACCCCTCGCATACGAAGCCAACCTCCCTTCACCACCACCTCCTCGTCCAACTCACTCACTCACCCCCCCCCGTGCCCGTGGCACCCCTTTGAGTCCTTCTTTCTCCTTTCGAGGGGGGTGTGGGGGGATGGTTTTTGGGAGAGGGTGACACTGTGAAAGGGGGCGGGGCGCAGTAGGGGAAGGCGGGAGGTGGAGTGGAGGTTTTGAACGGGGACGCTCTACCCCCCTCGATTGTTTAGAAGCCCCGCCGATATCGAACGGAGAAGGGGAGGGGTTGAGTCATTGGCGGGGATGGGGGAGGGAACTTCCCCTCTACTCCCTGGATGCCCCCCCCTCCAATCTGCCCACGACTCGATCCCCTTCTCCACAATGGGAGGCGCGTGAAATGCTCTAGGTGATCCCCCCCCCCACAGACTCCTTACGAAACAGAAAAGCAAGACAAAAATTTCCTCAGGGACTTCAAAGACGGACCACTCCACTCCGTGTTCTTTTATTATTTATTCCCTTCTAATTTATCCTTCTTCCTCCTCCACCTTAGCAGCAGCTCGTCTCGCTTGCGCTGGGAAATATTGCGCACTTAGCGATGCTTATGCTCATAGTCTGTTGCAAAAATTATTTCCATCGTTTTAATTGCGTAACATATCCGCTTGCTAATGTCATTGATCAATATTATATTTTTTTGTTGCATGTCTGGTTTCGTTTCACCAAATTCCTCTTCCTCTAGCTTTAGGGTGTGTAGTTTTCATGTAGATGTAGATTCCATCCTTCTTCGATTGATGTATCTTGGATGATAGGCTCGCTCTGTCATAGTTACTATCGGTATTCCACCGTTTAAGTTAGGTTTTAAATGGGTGCAGACTGAAAAACGACACATTCGCTTGACTCTCCAAAACTAAAGCAACAAGATATCGGACACAACAATTAATCCTCCTTCCATTCCGCGTACTTTCTTCCTGAAATCCATACAACGCCTCAATCATAATCCCTCCCTCCTTCCTCACTTGTCTCACATTCTACCTTCTATCACAGACTTCAACATCCCATTGCCCATTTGAACCATCTGCATCCATATTTTCTGCCCTCTTTGGAGTTCTCCCAAATATCCTCCCCCACCATGTCTAGCATTTTATTTCCTTCCTATTTAATTCACTCTATGCATCCTTCTCCGCGTCCACATTTCTGAAGCCTAACCCTATCTAAGTACGCCTAAAATCTGCACCTGCTTCAGTAACCATGTTTCCGCGCCGTACAAAACCACGCTCTGCTTCAAAAGATATGAAAAGCCGCTTGTTAACATCCTTATCTACATCCATTCTCTCCTTATCTACATCCATTCTCTCCTTCTTGTGAAAACACAAGCAGATACGCCACCACAGCTTATTATTTATTCCTAAGTGGTATTATATGAATATTTGCAAGTGATAGCATTTTCTTTTCAATACTTGTATCAACTCAATACAACTCGTTGAAAATCCCTTCTCGATGGAATTGAAGCGTTATTTTTCTGTTTGAAAGGAAGTTTTTGTAACGATCAAGCTTTCATGCACGTCACGTGACCACACCTCGATTCATAATAGCATGTTTTGGATGCAGCCCCTACCACACACCTTTCCGGTGGCTTGCATGAGTAACATGGAGATATATACGGCTTGCCTTGCGTAATCTATTTTAACTTTTTGTTCTTTCTTTTTCTGTTGCTCAATTGCTCTCTCGTCTACTTTTATCATATTTCTTATTTTTTTGTCGACTTTATAGCCTAAGAAAAAGCTGGTATAGAACAAAATGACTTCCAATTAGACGTACATGGAAAATGTACGCACTCGTAATGTCGGATCCCTTACTCGCTCGTACTTAAAACATCTCTCATACGTCCCTCATTACTAGACCTATTGAGTTTCCCCCCTTAGTCATTATCATAGGGTCTTAACTTCTACTATATTCCCATCGGATCCATTTCGTATCATGTTGTTCCCAATTCATTTGGTTCTTCTTTTTCCTATCATCTCTTTCTTGTTTGAGATCTGATCATATGCTCCTTCCCAAAGTTTCCTACTGGGATATCTATTTCTTATTTGATGGAAAGGCTCTTCACACTTTATTTCCTTTTGGTAGCTTTTCCAGGTGAAAGTTAGGCTATATTGGTTTCCTTTCAAGTGTTTCGCGTGCAAATATATTTCTTTCCCTTGTTTCCGCTTTGATTATTCCAGTGCTTTCGTGAAAGAAAGACTTCATTTAGCCTAAAACTTTACGGCAAATCTATCTGAATGCAATACTTGCATATATGTAAGTATAATTCATAACCGTTCAGTATCAAGGGCTTGTAAATCTGCCTCGAATGTAAAAAGCTATTTCGGTACTTAATATTGCATCGCTTAGAGAACTATATGAACGTTTAATAATCTTTTCTACCCACTGCCGTGGTTTTGGTCCATCCACGCCCGTCGGAGGTAATTGTCAATTGATTTACTAGATTTTTTCTTCAAACCAGACTTTTGAGTGAAATTTTTCTTGTAAACGTTTTTTCAGCTTTTAGAATATCAGCCGATACTGTCACAGTGCCTGCATACTTGTCACCGAACTAACTTGCAATACCTTTGACAAATTCCAAAGAAACTGCGGGAGATGCCGCAACAGTAACTTTTAACGGAGTCATCCGCTAATGTGCATTTTAATGCAACAATTTCAGAGCGTAAAAATCATTCGCCTTGACTGGGACTCGAACCCAGATCCCTCAATATCCGGTCGAGTGCTTTAGCCACTTAAGCTACCGAGGCGTCCTCTTAAACTCTGAAATTTTGGGGCTTTTTAAAGGAACTAGATGTTATGACGAAATACCGTACATACAATGTCACATACATTCGTAGTCGTGCGCGAGGCGCCACTGTCCACGAGGTTAAAAGCCAACTTTAAACACGTATGGTGTTTTCCCTTTGACAAATTCCAAAGAAACTGCGGGAGATGCCGCAACAGTAACTTTTAACGGAGTCATCCGCTAATGTGCATTTTAATGCAACAATTTCAGAGCGTAAAAATCATTCGCCTTGACTGGGACTCGAACCCAGATCCCTCAATATCCGGTCGAGTGCTTTAGCCACTTAAGCTACCGAGGCGTCCTCTTAAACTCTGAAATTTTGGGGCTTTTTACGCTCTGAAATTGTTGCATTAAAATGCACATTAGCGGATGACTCCGTTAAAAGTTACTGTTGCGGCATCTCCCGCAGTTTCTTTGGAATTTGTCAAAGGGAAAACACCATACGTGTTTAAAGTTGGCTTTTAACCTCGTGGACAGTGGCGCCTCGCGCACGACTACGAATGCATGTGACATTGTATGTACGGTATTTCGTCATAACATCTAGTTCCTTTAAAAAGCCCCAAAATTTCAGAGTTTAAGAGGACGCCTCGGTAGCTTAAGTGGCTAAAGCACTCGACCGGATATTGAGGGATCTGGGTTCGAGTCCCAGTCAAGGCGAATGATTTTTACGCTCTGAAATTGTTGCATTAAAATGCAATACCTTTGATGACAATTATGTAAAAATGAAACCCATAAGCCATTACATACTCATATATGTAATAGCCTTCCCTTTCCCTACAGTAATGATTTTTTAGGATAGGAGTCGATCAGTCAACCCTACTGCATCGGAAATACCAAAATAGAACATTTAGACTCGGTCAAATATTAAAAGGGTTACAATTACTCACGACCTCTCCTGAGTGAAACATACGGTCAATGTATACATGTACACGGGGATATTTGTGAACAAGCTAACGATTAAATTCGGGTCAATTAGAAGAGTATTGGGGCGTTGTGGCGGGAAGGTTAAAGGCAAATGTTATCTTTCGCTAGTTGGGCCTCATTTAGAATATGCTGCTTGTGTAATGGATACTTTAGATTATTTCAGGAAACTTATTCCCTTTAACCATTCTTTTTCATACTCTCTGGTACTTCCTTACTTCTACCGTCATCTGTGTTTGATAATATCAGTTCTCATTTGTACCTGAGAAATTGATATTTCATAGAGTAGTAGACTGAAGAGTATGGGGAAATGTGTCGAGAAGGAGAGGGTGATGCAATACAAAGGCGAAAATTAACATTGCTCTTTAGCCTTTCGTCAAAATTCCCTAATATTTTTCCAATAGTTGTTAATCCTAACATATTGTTAGCCTCTTCACATATCCTATGTATATGTTTAACCAAAAAAGTCTTGTCTAAGGGTAACGCCTAGGTATTTAACCGAGTGCACAATTTCTATTTAGGTATTTTTTGGTACCATAGGTTTTCGGAAGAGTGTATTCCCAGCAAAAAAAATCAATCACTACGCCCTTTTTTAAAGTTTAATTCTACTTGCCAAGTGTGGTACCTCCCATGTATAGCATTAGGCCATCTGCTAAAACTGCGCACTCCTCAGGATTATGAATATCTCTGTAAACCACAGCGTCTTCGGCAAATAAGCGTAGCTTACTATTAAACCACGGTGTTAATGTCATTTATTTAAAGAAGGAACACAAGAGGCCCCATTACACTTCCCTGAGGAACACTCTAAAATACTTCTACTTCATTAGAGGGTTCACAAAGTCCCAATTCAGCCCAATTCTATTGTCATCTATGCCATATGCTTTTCGAGAGGCTAGCTGTAAGGCATTTTGACGGACATTAAAAAAAAATAACAGTCTCGCTGGATGCTTGTTGCCATCACGGAAACTCTGCTGAATATTTATCTACAAATATCAATTGTGATGCCTAATTCTCGAGATGCATTTATATGTACCTTGCACGTCTATTTACGTATATACTAAGTGAGAAAGTTTGAGTAAAAGGTTGCGGTGATAGGGTAATGCTCCTTTTGAGGGTGTGTGTGTTCACTTTTATGCTTCGAGAAGAATGTCTCCCGTAGATATCTTAGTTCATGTAGCTTTAGTTATCACAACTTAAACTATTTGATTTATTAAAAAAAGTATTGTTTCCAGCAATAAAAAAAATCATTTTTGATGTTAAATGCCCGGTGTTGAATCAAGTCCTGCCATATATCCGATTGGAGGATTTAATTTTACATAGTACCCTGCGAGTCACCACTAGGGTGTGTGACAGGGGGTGATTACACAATTAACTACCCTTGAAAAACCTTTTCCGTCTAGCGCGGTCGGACAAACGTTATTTCATTCCGATCCCTCATCGTTCGTGGGCAAAATGACATTTCAAATCTATCTGTAATTTATCTTCAGAATTTCACTGACAGGGTCTCTCCAACCGTAATACGATGAGACTAGTAGAACATTTTCCACGTCATTCTTAAAGAGAGATTCTTCCAATTTCCAATAAGCAAGATATTTCAAGCAATCACGTATATGTAGATGTACAAAACAGGTAGTCGAAATTAAAATGGTTTGTGTATCTTCTTCATTTGAATTTGATATGAAGGACTAATCTAATGATTTTGGTAAAAATCGAGAATTCTAGTAAGTCACGTATTTTGCAAGAATGTCAAAATCTGGGTGTCACGTTTGAAACTGCATTGAAGAGTATTTGTGGGTTTATTTTGCTAATGGAGTGTCTCCCTGCAAAGTAGATGCCTGTCTATCACTACACGACAACGTTGTGCGGTAATCGTTAGGTGTTTACTTCTTTGAGTAAGAATGCTACAGTTAATGTATGCTCGACAACTAAAAATGACGTATGCTCTACGGGGTAGAGTGCTGAAATATTATTGCATGAAAATTTAGAATTGTTCGTTTGATTGCATTGGGAAAACTACGTTGCACACAATTTTGGAAAACAAATTTTCATCCTTAAAAAACCTGGGGGAAACATGTAATAAGGATCCATGCAAAGGCAAGTCACACTCTATACACTCCTCTGTTGACATTTGGAGACTGTGCTTCGTATTGGTATAAAAGAGATTTGTTTTACCTGAGCTACGGAGAATAAGGTTGCTCTTCGCGAACCAAGGAATGCTGTTAGGAAGGATAATGTTAACGCAAAGAAAGTTTCCCGATACATTTTCATCCAATCCAATGTGTACCCCGATTCCTTTTCCCAGAGCTACCATTTTTGTCATTATTCCTCACTTCTTGTAAGATAATCTGGAACTGATCAAAGGAATGTCATGATTTGCCTCGAGCAAATGCCATTAGTTTTTGCCGTCTCCCGTCATCTATCGGGAACACCAAAATGGGAGGATGGGTCCGAATGCGTAAAACTGGCAACGTTACTCTCTCTCTCCTCCCACTATATCTGTATCAACTCATCGCATATAATAGAGCAATAATATTTTACATGCATTTTACTGGAAAACCTGTTGAAAGATTTTCATGAAATTAACTATCTTTATATTTTTTTGGAATGAGAAATTCACTAACATAGACCTCATCTTTGGAAACCTTTATTTAGGGGTGGAATCGGGAGTGTTAATATTTGGAATTGATTGTATGGTATGGTTGTCAATTAATTAAACGATAACGGCTACATGGAAATTCTTGATACATGGTTTCATGAGATTATGACAATGAGACAGTTTGGGCTTTGGTAAAATTAAAAAAGAAATCTCAGGAAAAATTCATTTAGAGGGTAAAATTGGAGGTGCGAAGGTTACATTTACGTATATCTTCACAACTACCCGCAAGCCACCGCAAGGGCATGTGGCAGGGGGTGTGAGGGCCTGGACCATCAATTCACGAATATGAATTAATACGAACATATTAATATAGGTATACTTTTTGACGCACGCAAACACTGGTGCACATGAAAACATGAATTCCCATACGCACCACGCAATAATTGGTGGCCAAGGCTTAATCTTAAAATTTTGGATTTCGACATGATTGTTTAACTTTAGAGGAAAGAAGGGATTTGAACTTTACATCTAAATCAATACCCTGCGAGCTACCAAAAAGGTGTGTGGCAGGGAGTGCAGCACCAGGAGGAAAGGGTAAGGGATGAGGGGGTTAGGATTTTTCAAATGGATGGGGAAAGGTGGGGGGAACGTTCAAAAAATGTATAAATATACTAGTATAGCCATGCGCAGTCGCTACCTTGTAGGTTAATAGTTATTATAACTTGAATACAAGTGTATTGGAGACGGTGTCTATCTCTCCTATTTTATCTCGGGGGACCGATCCACTACTACATTTTGGGGGATAAAAAATTCACTCAGAGATGTTTAAGGTGGAGTTTGAAGAGTTAGGATTGAGTTTAGGTGAAAGTCAATATTTTAAGGAGAATATCTTCAAGGATATTTATCAAACCTCGTATCTTAAGGTTTTTCGGCAGGAGGAAGATTTTGAGCAAAGTCTAATCTTTTGGAAAATCGGAGGTGGAAAATTTAATTAACTTTGTACGCACGATTGTAAATATTTTAAGAGCTCAACTCCGATGATATCCGAAAAAATTCGTAAACTAAGATTTTTAGGCTTGAAAAATCAATTGAACGGGGTAACTTGACGACTACTCTCTTACACATTTATATTACACGAAGGTGATAAGAACCCATCATTCAATAAGTCCCGTGACTTATTGAAAAAATTAATATTTTGTGATGCACAAGGTATAATTTACATCGGCTACCTTGAAAAGAGTTAATCAATCAATAGCGACTCTTACATTGAGTTATTAGTACTTTTGAAGGACAAAATCGTAAAAAAACGACCGTACGTGAAGAAGAAAAAAGCATCTTTCATCAAGACAATCCACCGTTCCACGATTCAATGAAAACAATGGCCAAATTGAACGTGTTGGGCCCTTCAATTTGCTTCCCCCCCGTCCACCATACTCTCCAGATCTGCCAGCCCCCAGCGACTACTGGCTGTTTGCTGACCTCAAAAAGATACTCCAGGGAAAAAGAGTTGGCTCGAATGAGGGAGTCATCGCTGCAACTGGAGCTTATTTTGAGAGGACAAGGACAAATCGTTTTACAAGCATTGTATCGAAAAGATAGAAAAGGATTGGCATTATTATATAGCTCTTGAAGGCGATTATGTCAATGAATAAAAATGAATTTTGCGAAATAAATGTCTTCTCACCTAGTCCCGGGACTTATTGAACGATGGGTTACAACATATTCTGGATATACGCTCAACCAGAAACTTTGGCGAACAAAATAAATCAATAGAAATACATCATTACATATCTAGTTAACCCTATGGAGATCTAAATAAAAGAAAGAATTCCGTGAGATGTCGACGGCGGAAGTCTTGCCTTTCCCGCCGGCGGGAACGACACACGGGTCAGTGGCCCGAGTTCCATGGCTGCCAGGAACCATACTCAAATCTAATATCATTATTTTTTCGTGGGATAATAAATTGAATTAGTTTCTCGTTGCCTTCCTCATTAATATTTTTAATGTGACACAATCGCTCAATGCCTGACTGGGGTTCAGACGCCTTTGCAACCGCCTCACTGAGGAACAGACACTGCGCAGACTACCTTTCGTCTGGATCCTAACCTTTGACCTAATCTGGGATAGGTGACCCTACCAGAAGCATATACGCATCATTGCTCCCATCAAAAGCCCTTCCACCACGTCAAAGTTGTATTCCATGGGGAGGGTATCGTCAGGATTGATAAATAAATAGTTAAACTCTGTTGTAAAAGTATTTTGTTACTTCTGTTACTATGGATATACAGAATTCCACGAAGTGTATACTCAAATGATGTTCAATTAATGAAGGCAGTGTTTTATATGTCATCTCTTTCCTTAATAAGCGACATAAATGAAAGAGGGTATCTGCAAATATAATTTTATCTATTTCTAATTTTAAAAACCGTACTGAACTTGTCCCTTATTTCTTGTTACGTGGTTCATGCTTTACATGTAT
Organism: Hetaerina americana; assembly: GCF_022747635.1. NCBI lineage: Eukaryota > Metazoa > Arthropoda > Insecta > Odonata > Calopterygidae > Hetaerina > Hetaerina americana. Next base: position 84,287,064 of record NW_027287095.1, read on the forward strand.
TTATATACCCCTTATATGGACGATTCTGAGCTTCTTCATAAAAAGTACCATTGAATATATGAATATTTTAAAACTAACATCTAACAGAATACTTTAATATTTAAAAGAATTAAAATAGACATTCAAATTATGCGTGGATGTTACTTGTACACATTTCTTCGAGTTATCCGAATATTTTTTTCTATCTTCAATTGCTTCAGTTATCATTGGGAATGGCTCTCTGTAAGTTTCCGAGACCGGAAATGAGCGAAATTGTGTACACGTGTTCAAGTTGTGGAGGCGGGGTGAAGTTTATTCTGGGGGAGGGTGGGGTTGAATGTTAGTGTTGCCATTCGCACTTACAATTGGGTTCTCGGGAGTTTACTCTGTCCTCCACCAAAGAAAACCAATGAACAACTTGGCAACAAGGCACTCGATACGTACCTGACGGAGAATAGAGTGACCTCACCAAGGTGAAGCCTCGAGTGGGCTCAACACTATTGGTTCTCGGTGAATCACGTGGGAAAAATGCTCCATATTTTTCTTCTTCGAATGCCTCCGTAATTTCGAAAGAACTACAAATCTCAATGTTTTCAAACCTCTCTTCCAAAGGGTATGAATGGAGCCCAGACTCAAATATGCTCGGAATTTTTTCAGGCATCAGTCAATTTAAAGTTTAATCGATCATCTTCAGAATTGGTTGCCAAGCAACCATGGCGTATTATTTTTTTACCGTCAAACATCACAAAAGTTAACGTTTTCGCACAAAATTCCCACTGAAGAGTAAAAAAAAAAACTGTTGCAAAACTTTTGTGAAAAAAATAACGAAAATCAATGAAAAAGAGGAAAGGACAAGTGACTCCGATCGATATCGTTTCGCGCACATACACGATCGTCAAAGGGTACAGGCGGACGAACCCCTAGGGGTTCCGCTCGTCCAAGGCTGGAGGGGGTTTTGGTTGGGGAAACCACCTTCACTCGACAGTAGGATATAGATGAAGGGGGTGAAAGGGAGGGAGGAAAGAGGGGATTGGTGTATGTGTGTGTGGAGGGAGAATGTGATCTAATTCGCAACTTCCACCACCCCGAACATCCGCGAGGAATGCAATTATTTCGAATGTAATTAGCAGCGTCCAAACTCTCCCCACCCCTCCACCGCGGGCTAAGGGTTTCCCCCTCTCTCTCTCTTCCGAAAGGGACATCGCACACACTCTGAGGGTGGTGTGTGACGGGGAGGGATGGAGGGGGTTGGAAGGGGTCACCAGGGGAAGGGAGAGGTCGGCTTGCAGCCTGGAATGGCATCCAATTGCTGCTCCTCTCCCGACATCACTTTCGATCCTCCGGCTGCACCCCACCCCACTCCTATACCCTTTCTTCCATCCCCCTCCCTCCCTCCCTCCCCAGCCACACACACTCACACTCGCGTAACAAAACCCTTGTATCTCTCCCTCAACTCCCCTCTACCTCCCCCTCCGACCATCTCGCCACCCCTCCTCCCCCCCCTCCCCCAAGTGGAGCCTGCCACGTATCCTCCCCTTCTCTCCCTTTTGATAGCCCTTCCTGGCGCAGACCCTTTTAAAAGTTTTAACCCCTCCCCCACCTCACCCCACCATTTCACCCCCTTCACCCTCCACCCCCTACCTATCATCCCCTCCTTCACACCACCCCCCTCTAATGCCCCTCCTCCACTCTCCTCTATTCCCTCGCCCTTTACTTCTCCAAAATCTCAGAATGGCGTTCTTTTTTTCGAGTAAATCGGGACATGGGAGTGACTTTAAAAATACAAGCTAATACAACATCAAATGACCTCAGGGATGCAGTCGATGAATTGTTTGTTCCCATGGATACGTATGAAAAAATGGTATAGGGTAGCCATGTTTTTTGGCATAAAGTTTTATATTTAAGATTAAACGACCATGGTTTCGCATGGCATGAGTATATCATGTTCTAGTGGTACAAATGTACGTGGAAAAAAATACGTTCAACTCCGTTCCAATTGCAAGGAATTCCATGAAGCTACATCGGATAGGGTTAAACCGTATTAAGTTAACTTCACGGATTAATCCACTTTCAAATATTTTACTCGATAAGCGGTAATAGTGTGTAGTTTGTGTACGTGCTATCGTGCGTACCTATCTATGCTATCTGCTATTGCTATGTTATCGTTTTGTTTTACCGTAGTAACAAAATTTCCGCGTACATTCTTTGTGATGTAGTTACCGAAAGTCAATAGGCCTGATATCCCGATCGATCAACAGCAAATCATAGCTTGTAGAATATTAATAATAGTGGACGATTCCATGTTTCGTCTGGACCCCGTCAAGGAAGCGCTAGTTTCCCTGAGTGCTTCATGATTTACTTTGGCTTTTATTATCAAAAGAAAGATAATTTTTCTTCAAAGAGGTATTATTTGCCAAAGAAGATGTGTTTTCTGAAAACTAAATAATTTTGGATGGATTTTTTAAAAATCATATAGCCTATCATTTAAATAATTCCTCAAGGTCTTTGAATGGTGCTTATGACTTTAATTTTCGTTGATCATGCCTAAAATAATTACGGATTTCTTTAAAACGAAAGTAGGTAATTTACAAAGCCTTTTAAAGTCGCTTATAATTTGAATTATTTTATTATAAAATAAATACCGGTTTTTATGACGCGCAGGTTTTTATATTATTTAATTCAAAGCTTCTGCAAGGCGCTCTCGAACAAATTGTTATTTGCGGGGAAATATTTAAATCGAATATAAAAAGGTAGCACACAATTGGGTCTTCAAGGAATAATACAAAGTGATAAGAAGGGAGAATGATAAGTTAGCGGGGGAGAAGAAGGGAGAGAATGGGTTTTTTTAAGACAGCATGAAGGCAGGTGGAATGATATAGAAAGATATGAAGAAGGAAATGATATAGAAAATGCATTATTATTATTAAATAAATCTCGTTGCAATTAGGCAAATGTCCTCATTGCAACGTAATTTTCGCATAGAAAACCTCCTCCCAGACATATAAATATATACTATGTTTGACCTTTCAAATTTTACCTGAAGATTTTACACTATAACGAAACCTAGGTCGTAAATATGTGTTCTGTGTGGAAAAGCCAAGTTAGTCATTGTTCAACTTCAGTGTATAATATATTATATGCGTGGTGTTTTCAAAAAGTAAGGTAACTTCATATTTTTATGAAAGAAAATTTTTATTTATCCTTCAATATCCAAGTTGTCCCCTTCAAAGTGATCCCCCCCCCCAGATATGATACACTTGTGCCAACGCTTTTTCCAATCCTCAAAGCAATTCTGATAAGCACTTTCTGGTATAGCCTTGAGCTCTTCGAGCGATGCAGTCTTTATCTCCTCAATAGTTGCAAATCACCGTCCTTCCATAGGTTTCTCCAGTTTTAGGAACAGGAAAAAGTCGCAAGGGGCGAAATCCAGTGAATATAGTGACTATAGCATGATTTTGGTGTTGTTTTTGGCCAAAATATACCTCAAAACAACAATGAGTGAGCATGTACATTATCGTGATGCAAAAGCCATGAATTGTTTTTCCCTATTCCGGTCGTTTTTTAGGTATTGCTTCTCGCAAACGACGCATAAATTCAATGTAATGCTCCTTATTGACCATATAACTTTGTGGTAAGAACTACTGAAGTACTACGCCACGGCAATTGAAGAAAACCGGGAGCAACATCTTGGCATTTGATCGACCCTGGCGTGCTTTTTACGGTCTTGGGTCTCTTTGGTTCTTCCATTGCGCCGATCGGGCTTTAGTTTCGACGTCATAATCACATACCCATAATTTGTCATTAGTTACGATCCTTTTGAGCCAATTAGGATCATCATTGACGTCATTCCGCAGCTCCTGAGCGATGCTCATGCGACGGTTCTTCTGGTCAAAATTAAGCAGTTTCGGAGCGAACTTCGCTGACGCATGTCTCATGCTCGATACATCCGAAAATATTTCTTGGCACGAGCCAACCGATATGCCAACTTCCTCATAAACTTCTCTAATAGTGATTCCGCGATTTTTCATCACAATTTTCTTCACTGCTTCAACGTTTTCATCTGTTGTCGACGTGCTGGGGTGTCCAGAGCGGGGTTCATTATTGGCATCTTCTCGGCCATCCCACAAATACTTTTTCAACTTGAAAACATTTTTTTACTCAAGAGCAGACTTACAGTATGCCACCGTTAACTTTTAAAATGTTCTGGAGCAATTAATTCTATTTTTTACACAAAGTTTGATGCAAATTTTTTGATCAATTTTTTTATATAGCACAAAATCGCCGAGCACACCAAAACACGTGGAAATATTGTATCTGTCAATAACAAACTAAATATATTGTATTGTTGAAACAGTAAAAACATATTTGGGACTTGTGTACCGACATAACAAAGCAAAAAAATCGAAAACCGAATGTATGTTGCCCGCGCAATTTGAAAGGTTATCTTACTTTTCGAACACACCTCGTGTGTGTGTGTGTATATATATATATATATATATATATATATAAAATATATTATATATTATATATATATAATACTTGGTTACTCGGTCTTCATCAAACAAGTTTGTTGGTTGATGAAGTTGGGTTGGGTCACACATGGCGTAAATAAGGGCCACGTTACGTATCGAAATTGAGCACAGTCTTCCTGTCCGGAATTGTGGCAGTACTCCCTGTCATTCTTGCTCATGTGGAAAACATAACTCATTCTGACTCCAATGTGCTTGCGAGCAAGTTAATGTTTGCCATAGGGCGGTGGTAAGCACTTGCGTATCGAAATTGTTACCACAAAAGCCAAAATTTATGCAAAAATGTTATATATATTTTTGGGTCTGTCAAGGTAGACATCAAGTACAAAAAATGCAGATAATGATACCACAAAGTTCATAGTTTAACCCTGCGCATATAACAAAGGCGATGCAACTACAGCTGCACAATATTCCGCCGGTCGCCGTAAGGGTGCGTGGCGGGGGATTCATGTTACCAACCATACATGATCAAATATTACTTTTTACATGCATTTCAGCAAATATTCGCATATATATATATATATATATATATATATATATATATATATATATATATATATATATATATATATATATATATATATATGTAAACCCTCGTGGACATACACGCATGCACATCATGCACTAATTGGTGTGCACGACTGAAGTAATAAAATGTTGTTCTTAAAAATAAATATATTCGCGTGCTTGGGTTTGATTTTGTTATAATGGCGTACCGTGCGATGGCCATTCATCGATGATGTAGAAGCACTCACGAGAGTAATTTAACACTTGGAAGGCACAATAGAAAACAAAAATATACATAAAAAACAAGTGACAAGACACTCACATTGAAGAAAGCCCAAGCTTTCGGCCTTCTTTTGAGAACCTTCTTCAGGCAAGACTGGAAGGTTTCGGGAATAAGGAATGCACGGACTGGGATATGGGAAGCCGAGGGCGTGATGGGAAGGGGGGAGGAGAGCGATAAGGATCTAGAGGTGACGGTTGAGCCATGAAATTTCAAAAGATCGAAATGCTATGGTGCACTAGGATTCATCTCTATATTGTTGGCTGAATCGGGTAGACATTCTAGGATGGTTAGGAAGAAATACAGGTCGAAGGAAAGGTTGTGGGATTTTGCGTGTGAAGGGATAGGAAGAGAAGAGAGTGAGGAAGAATTACTGGAATATTCTAGATTGGTCATTCGGATGGAAAATGGGGTGACCGGGACTGTTCCGGTCAAGGAAATATTTTTACACTTGTGATCTGTTCTATTCCGCCTTCCTAACCTCTCCTGTGTTCGTCTTTTATATGTGTTCCTATCCCTTTTCCTTTTATCTAGTTCCATGTTTGTATATATATTTATGCATATATATATATGTTTATATATATATACATATATATATATATATAATATAAAAACTATATGTGTATATATATATGTTATATATATGTGTATATATATGTATATATATAAATGTTATATAGAAATTATATATATATGAATTTCTTCGAAATGGAACTCTCTTCGGCGACGCACAAATATATAAAAACACAGACGTACAGTTTTGAAACATAGAAACACAAAGAAAGGACACTCGCTTTTGACATTTCGATGGTTCGACCGTCGTCGTCAACGACATTCTGATGACGACGGTCGAGCCGTCGAAACTACATATGTGAGTGTCCTTTCTTTGTGTTTCTATGTTTTAAAAATCTACATCCGTGGATATATATATATATATATATATATATATATATATATATATATATATATATATATATATATATATATATAATGGGCTGACACAATATAACACAAATAGAATAGAATAGACACATTTAAAAGAACACTCACACGGTAAATTGTTCGAGCTTTCGGCCCTCTCAGAGGCCTTCTTCAAGTGAGACTGAAAATATGCTGTTGCTGTGGAGAGGGGAAAGAGGTAAGGAAGGGGAGGGGAGGTGTGGAGGGAATGCTGGGAGGGAAATTAAAGATGGCGGTTAAGGGACGGAATTTCGAAAGAACGGAAAGCTAATATGAAGGCGGATTCAAGAGTTCTCACCTCTATATTGGTGGCTGAATCAGGTAGGGATTCTAGGATACTGAGAGCAAAACACTGGTCGAATGAAAGGTTGTGAGAATTGGCGTGTGAAGGGATAGGAAGAGAAGAGAGTGAGGCAGAATTGCAGGAGTACCGGTGATTATTCATTCGGATGGATAAGGGGGTAATGCATTCACCTATGTAAAAGGAAGTGCAATGTTTGCATGATAAAAGATAAATAATATTTTTTTAAAGGCAGTTAGCGTGGTAACGAGGTGAGGGTAAATTAGGGGATTTAGGGAGAGGGGAGTAGGCATAATAGGAAGACAGGTTTTACATCGGGGGCGGTTGCAAGTCGGGGAAATATTAGGAAATTTGTCACGGGGGGGCGCCAAATGGTTGGTGGATCTCAGAAGGTTTTAGAGATTGGCGGGTCGTCTGTATGCCATAGATGGGCATTGGGGTAGTGAGGATGAGGTCACGTCATTGTCATGTAAAATTGGAAACAATTCTTTAAGGAGGGTTTTCAGTCTGTGTGATCCGGGGAAATAGGTGGTGCAAAGGTTGTGTCCTGCGTCAGATGTGGGCTTGTTTTTGTGTGGTGTGTGTGGGTGGGTGGGTGTGTCGGGTGGAACGGTGGATTTTATTTTGTAGTAACATTTCTGCGTAACCGCGTTTGATATATATATATATATATATTTTTTTAAGGTAATCTACCGGTTAAGGTAGGTTTTTCGATTGACACAACTACCAAACAAACACTTTATTACTCCCAACAAAACACAAAATCCATCATCCTACTCTATATCAGGTCCCTCTTCATCTCTGAGTACTTTCTTCCTCCCTTCATCCCGTCCAACATCCCTATCCTGTTCCTTCCCTTTCCTCTTTTGCCCAACATTCTACCCTCTATCACAGTCTTCAACATCCCACTGCCGGTCAACACCCCCTTCATCCACTTTTCCTGCCTCCACAGGATTTCTCCCAACAAACCCATCTCTTCGCCCACCATACCAAGTACTTCCTCATTTGTGTTCTTCTCTGTCCATTTCACCTTCTCCATTCTTCTCCACACCCACGTTTCAAAAGCCTCCAGTCTACGCCCTGCTACAATGACCACGTTTTCGCACCGTACATACCTGTAGCTACGCTCCATATCAAAGCTTTTACGAGTCTTTTCTTAACATCCTTACTCAAAGTCCCCGTCATCAACTCCCTCCTCCTTGTGAAAGCCTCTTTGCCTAGCGCAATTCTTCTCCTTACGTCCCTACTACTTTGACCGTGTTGGTCCAAAACACTACCGAGATACGTAAACTGTTCTACCTGTTGTAGTTTTTGCCCTCCTATTTTAATGTTAAGCTTGGCCTTTTTCTTTCTAGAAAATCGAATAACCTTTGTTTTATTAATATTGATTCTCATCCCATACCTGTCGCACTGAATTTCCAATTCACTCAGCAATGCTTGCAGCACCTTGGCTGACTGACAAACTAAAGCTTGGTCATCAGCAAACCTAACTGATTTTACGAATTCCCCGCCCACTTTCATTCCTACCTCGAGTTCTTCCCATGCCTCTTTGATCATTTCCTCTGCATACAGGTTGAACAGCAACGGTGATAATGGGCAACCCTGCCTTACACCCCTTCCTAATACTGCCCATCCGGACTCCCCGTTTCCCACCCGCACCTGAGCAGTCTGAGACATGTACAGGTTGCGGATTAGCCTCCTTTCCCTCCAATCTATTCCTATTTTCTGCAATATACTCATTAGTTTTTCCCAATTCACTCTATCAAACGCTTTTTCGAAATCTACGAAACAGGCAAATACCTCCTGGTTGTGTTCTATATTGATATATATATATATATATATATATATATATATATATATATATATATATATATATATATATATATATATATATATATATATATATATATGTATATGTATATAATATATATATGTATATGGTTATATATAACCATACATTCATATATATAACCATAAATTATATATATATATACATACACACACACACACATATATATATATATATATATATATATATACTATATATATATATATATATATATATATATATATATATATATATATATATATACATATACATATAAATATAGACATAAATATAGACATCCTGTAGCTACTTGAGGTGCTTTGTGGAGGGCACTTTGAGTGAGTACGCCGTCCGTCGAATGGGACGTTAAACTACGGACCCCTTGGCGCCTTTCGTAAAGAGTAGGCTAATGCCCACGCCGGGTTTCTCTCCACTCTTCATCCTTTCCTGTCCATCACCTATGGCGCAAATGACCTTAGTTGTCGGTCGCCTCCCCTAAAAACTACTACTACTAATACTGTTGAGATTTTCTTGTGCTCGTTTGTATCTTTCATTGAACTTCTTCCATCCATAGAGTTATACAGCTGCATATGCTGCTGATGAATGATTTCTTTTCAACAACCCCCCTCCCCCCAATTATCCGTGACCACTTCGCAACAGTTCACCTTTCAAATTAACTATTTCTACTACAGTTTCAGACTAAACTTTGTGATAACATTTAACGTCCATATTAAAAATTTGTTTTGTATTTTTCCGCATCAAGCCGGTGAAACGCGTCGCATCTTTATATAAAGTCTGTTGAAAAGTACCAAATGTTTTAAAAATGGAAAGTATTTCCGTTCCTTCCATCGGAAAAATGCTTTCCCCCATTCACTAAGCTTGCAGAAAGTCAGTGTTTACCCCCGATGGCAACAGCAGGCTATCCGGGGAAATTGATACGTTGCAATATGAATGCGTAGCGTCGACGTTAAAACCCCTGAGTAACGGGAGCGCCCACCGCCCACGTTAATACCATACGATAACAGAAGCTACCCGTTGATCACGTGACGGAAAACGTCCGCGCGAGCGATTGGATGGAAGCGGGATTGATGGAAGAGTCAGTTGGATCAACAGAAAGGGCTTCCCGCTCGTCCTAACGCCCTAATTTATTTCAAGGCAAAACTGGCACTTTGAAATACTTTACTGGACTCAGTAATGCCCGCTTTGTTTAATATTAACGTTTTCTGATTACCCTATTCAGAAAAATATCATGGCGAATCAAACTTAAGTTACATTTATTTACTTCCTTTTGAAAACTGTTACGTATTATTCTTGCAGCTATTATTGAATAGGAAATATGGAGCATTTATGAGGAATTATCAAATGAATTTGATGTGAAGCATATAAAAAATGCGTTTTTCCTTTTTTACGTAAATATAATTTGTCATTTTTTTGGAAACGTTTCATTTCACTTTTTTTATCTATTGCCCAAAGACTCGATTCCCAGAATTGTGGTATTTCAACTCTAATACCCGTATTATAATAACAGTTAACAGGCTGAAAAATCATAGTGTCCCTTCTTATCAAATATACGTGGTAAGCTAAATATGTTCACCATATTGCCTTGGCCTAATTATTGGTTAAAGATATTTGTAGGAGGAAAAGGGGCGTCGTTATGTCATGTTGGAAATATAACTAGAGGCGAGGTTACCACATTTTCACCAGGCCTGGTTTTCTATGTTAAATTTGATGACCTAGAGAAACATACCTTAACTGTTCGCTATGGAAATGCGTGATCTACGATACCAAATGCATGTTTAAGAGTCAGTAATCGTGCGTCCTTGAAAGAGAGGTGAGGTGTCCCGCTGCCTCACGGGAATCACCTCGAAATCTGAACTCGCCTCGCAAATATATCGCCTCCGCGCTAGCGGGAGGGTTCTCTGGCAGAGGGCGGGGCTTACCCCAAGCCCCTTTCACCTCTTGACCCTCTCCCCCGGCCGCTGACGTCACCAGGACGCACACACACACACGAAAGATGCGTCAGCGTCGGAATCCCTGTTAGTTCCCCGCGAGGGATGGGCATTCGTGGGGATGACGCCAATTTCAGGGGGTTGCCGCTGAACGATGGGGAACTCCAGGTGAATCGGAGAGTCAAAGTGCGGGGGAAATCATGGATAATTTTTCGCTCCGAAATTTTTTTCGCGAACGATCGATCTTCAAAAAGATCAGTCGTAATGCTGCTGCGCCCATCCCCGCGTGTTTTGTTTTTTTATAAATATCACCTTGGAAACGGGTCGAACTACGTGTTCCTCTGTTAATCACGGATCTGCGACGAATGGTGGCCGCTGCTCATTTTATCACTTCCTCGTTGACACATTATAAATTAATGGTTGATTATATTTTTCATCCGAAGTATTTTCTTCTTCTGATATAAGCCAGAAGGGCTAGCTCGTTATATTTTAGGGTAAAGGGAGGGGGAATCCAAATTTGAAAGTCCTAATTCATGAGAAATATGTCTCGCAATTGTGAAGGTGACGGTGAAACCTACATGAGATTGAGAATTTCAACGTCAACCGTGAATGAATGCTTGAAATAATCATGAAAAATTCAAACCGCCGATTTTTTTTGGATTATGGCCTGGAAACCCCTTTTTTTTCCTTCCACCATTTTGAGCACGCCATCAGAGAATTACTATAACGGCGAAAAGATTTGTGTGTTCATATTTGTTAACAAGTAAACAACTTTGGATGAGTTTTTCTGAAATAAGACCTATCATTATCTGTCTACGAAATGCACTTTTGATTTTAAAGTAGTTAATGTAAAACTAGATATATTTTCTGATTAATTGAACATAAGAGTCTCCTCCAAGAAATTGACAGATACTTTATTACGACTCCTTACTTCGTCATCATCATTATTTCTGACCATCAATCCGGGGATTGTTTTACACCAGCTCTCCAGAGCCATCCCAGGTGCTGCTACTCGTTTCATTCTATCATATTTCATCGTACCGATACAAGTAATTAATTGATTCTCGTATTTTATCTCTAAAGTTTGCCTGCAATTCATCCCCTGTCCATCCCTCCTTCAGTTATGGTCTCAATAGTATACTAATTACTTCAATTTGCATTTATGGGAATCATATTTGCAAAAATATCATCGAAGATTGACAATCCTGAAATAGCTCCGCTAAACATTGGTACATAAGATTTTAAAGGCACTGACTCAGTGCAATAAGCTTTTAAATTACTCAGCAATGCTCAAAGCGTTAACATCATAGGCTATATAGAGGCAAGTGTATTTTTTGAGTGTAATATAGATGTAATTGTTGCTGATGGTTTTATTGGCAATGTAGTGCTCAAAAAAACCCTTCATGCCTAGGGGTGTGTCCAATTAATCTTCCTCTTCTTGTAAGTGTCTTGTTAAACTCATCTCTTCACTCACTCTTCAAAATACACTCCTTCTTTTGTTCCTCTGTCTACACCCACGACATTTTCATCATTAATTCTTCTCTTGTCTTCCAATCTTCTTCCTGCTATTGCTCCTATCGTCCACTTCACAATTCCGTCGACAAGTAGACTCCAAACACAACTTTTAACCCATTGCTTCTTTGTACATACAAGATTTGTATAGGAAGTAAAGGTAACATTTTGTCCTGGCGTGTGCGTAAAGTGCTTAATTCAGACCGTTGGTTAAGTGTGCGTATGATCGATGATTGTATTGGCATTAATTGACAGTGCAACACCATCATCACTGAAAATTTGGCGATGCCAAAAGATCTGTGCTTAACTCGTCCTCCCGAAAGTCTTGACGGACAACTAAAAGACCAGAGTCGAATATCTGCTTGCGATGAACTTCTGCAACGTCATCGCAACGATTCCCCAGCCCCCTTACAGTCCCGACCTGGCACCAGCAGACTATTTTTTATCCCCAAAAGTGAAATCCTTCCTCAAAGGACACTGTCATGGGACCCTAAGTGTCGTCAAAGAAGCTTGCACGCGTACCCTTAAGGACCTTCAGGTATCCGCCTACCAGGGAGCCCTCGAGTCTTGGAAAAGCCGCTGGCCAAAGTTTGTCGACGCCCAAGGGATGTACTTTGAAGAATTTTGAAGCATTGTATAGCATAGCAATATATGAAATAAATCTATTTGTCTGAAACTTTTCCCGATAACTTTTATACAAAACATGGAAATGCTAATACTATTTGCCCGTTACTAGTTGCTTCTTCTGATGGGAAGCCTTATTAGGCATTCCTGTCATGCTTACTGTATATCCCTCTTGCTTCTTCCAACAGAAGTGTTACTTCTTTATAAAATGAAAGACTCTTCCACTTGTCTTTCCCTGATCTTAAATTGGAGATTAACTTCAATTGCAGGCCACTGCATTAGTTTAGTCTTGTTTAATTGAATTACGAGAAAACACAGATACAGTATTATGCTTCCACTCATATTTAAACATGTGATAATATCCGTGGCAAAGTTCAGTGGTACCTTTGTTTCGATGTGCCTATTAAAAACTTCCATGAAGTGAAACCTATAGCATTTTGAGGTTATTAACATTGTTTGATTTTGGCTACACTCATTCATCCCTTCTCCATATCGGCTAGTACCCCTGTCACGTATCCGTTCTGGTCTGCCATTATGGCTGTCGTCCACATTTTTCTGTACCCTTTATCCCCTGTATTCAAACGTCATTTGTTATTTTTCCCTTAATGCACACATTAAATAGTAACGGCGATTGGGGGCAATACTGCTATTCTCTCTTCTTATTTTATCTTCCTCCCTGCTTTCATCGCAACTAATCACTGATGTCTGCTGCTCTCTATTTTAGATCCTTCATCCAATACCTTTCGTTCTAGTTAATGCTAATTTCTTGTAAGGTACGCAGTATTCTATTTCAGTTCACGTTGTCAAAAGCGCTCTCCAAAGCACTGAAATCAACATGGTCCGATTGATCTTTCCTTTTCCTTTACTCTGCGAACAGGTTGAGAGCGAGAACAACTTCTATTGCTCCTCTTCTTATTCTAGATCCAAGTTGGTCCTGAAGTACTCTTCCGTTTCATTCTCCATTATTTGGCGTATTCATCCGGCCATAATATGCAATGTGTGGGTCGTCGAATTGGTTTTTCTGAAGTTTTCACAATTTTCTGCCTTTTTCTTCTTTGTATTGGGACAATTGCAATCTTCTTACAGTCCAATAGTATTTAAACTCTCTCTCTCTCACACACACTACGTATTAGATTATAATTCAGAATTTCTATTATTGAATTTTTTACTTGTTCTGAAGGCATAGCGTCGATCCTTAGTGCTTTGTCTCTCCTTAACCTTAGCGTCAAACACTTGAAGAATGTAGTTTCTCTGCTCATTATTGTTGGGGAGATCCTCTTTTTATTATTTTTGCATTCATATTTATTTTACGTCGTAAAGGTTATCGAAATGCTGTCTCTTCGCTTTTGCTTCATCTTCAGCATTAATATTTAGCACCTAGAAAAAGAAAATATTTAGTTATTCCAATTATATTTTATTATACAAGACCTAGGTTTCGACTTACAAAGTCATCATCATAAAATATATGTGGAAGAACTAAGTATTTTCTTTTCCGATATGAATCGCCTCCTCAAAGCGACGACTTAATCCATTTTATTAAATATTTAGCACATTAATTCGTATCTAATAATTAAGCAAAACACAACTTTGTCGTTGAATGCTTGGTGTAGAATCATCCCCTTCCACGCGCAGCTACTCTACCGGTAGCTTGCAGGTTAGATAATAGACATAATTTATGAGGAATTAATTTGTTGCTTGAATATAAAGGAGAAGCGTAAAAACATTGTCCTAAAGAAACGTAATGATTTTCAGCATTGATCTAGTAGCAAGTGTGTAGGGACAGTCAGTTTTTATGGATATTAGCTAAAGGGCAACGAACATTTTCACTGATATATCATGAGATGAGTATATGCACCTACATAAGTGTGGTTCCTTTCCCTTTGCCTGGCTTCGGTGATTTGAATCCATCCACCCCGACAGAAATAGCAAAGGAAAGTGTTTATTTGGCGTTGGTTAAAAACTCACCAATCGAAAATACATTGAATTTATGAGATCTTTCGCAAATGGTACCTGATTTAGGAACTGAACAGGATATGTAGAGAAAAGCAAACTCTTCCTTATAGAATATTTACGAATGTACTGAAAATATTACATTATTATTGGATAGCCTAGTTGTAGGGACACAATGTTTGTATGAAGAGCTAATGAACCAACAAATGAATGCTGAACGCTCGAGTTTAAATGACTACACAGGGAATAAATAATTTTTATCCGCGAAAAACGAGGCCACTACTAGAAAAAAGGGTCAATTAACTATGAAGGAACCGATATTTATGAGTAAAATTCTGTTTCCCTCGCATTATTCGTAAGGTAGAGGCTGGGAATTATTGATACAACAATATATATTACCTGAAAATTTTAATTATACAGAATACCATTGACTGCCGAAAAGCAACATTAACGCAGGTGAAGTTCTCTAAAGTTCTCGACCTTGTCAAGTGTTTCTTTTTTCATGAAATTTCGGTGGCTAACTCTGACCATGCTTCCGCACTTTTCAAAATTGCGCTGCGTAACAAAGATTTGACGAACTGTTTGTTTATACCCTTATTCAACGCCCTTGTCATCGATTTACTCCTCTGTGCGAAAGCTTCTTTCCCTTTCGCAATTCTTCTCCTAATATTCCTCCTACTTTGACCATTCTGGTCCGAAACACTTCCAAGATACAAAAAATAGACCCACCTGATCTGACATTTACACTTCTATTTAAATATTTAACTTATATTCTGTCTTTTTGCAGTAATTTACAGCATTTTGTACTTCAGGGTCAATCAATAAGTGAAATAATTTTTATCTAAACATCTCGGTTATTTCTCAGTGATAGTTACGTAAACACGATATCCCCTCGTATATATGTCAGCCCATCAATACTATAAATATTAACGGTAAAATTGACAAGTTACGTGACCAGAAACACCTTTTCAAAGGTTCATCAACATCTACAAGGTGTAATCAAACAAAGACCGGACTGATTTTATTCTGCGCAAACTGTTCAACGGGTCAAAACGAGACACAGTGCGACATCTAGCGACATATCTGATGACTAAAACGAGGGGTGTTGCGTCTTTTTACGCCGAGTCGTTACGCAGCAGCAGCGGTACGTGTCTTAACCTGCTCGTCGCCGCGTGCAACGGCAGCAATAAAGGAGCTAGAGGAACAGGCTCACACGGCGTTGATCGTGACTGAGTTTTTCGATAGAAACGGAACTTCCGTGATCCCGTAGCCACCCTACTCTCCACACGTGGCTCCATCAGACTCCATTGTTTTGTTTCCAAAGTTAAAATCAACCTTGAAAGGGTACCGATTCGACTCTAATGCGAACATTAAAACTAATTGTACGGCGGACCTGAAGAGGATCCCTAAGGCGGCTTACCAGGCAGGGTTCGAGAGCTGGAAGAATCGTTGGCAAAGGTGTGTCGTCAGCCAAGGCATGTACTTTAAGGGTGACAAGTTCTATTAAGCTGTATCCGTCGAAATAAACAAGTTATAAAAGTAGTTCGGTCTTTTTTCGATCATACCCCTTATACCATAACCCGCAAGCCCTCGTAAGGACATGGAAAAGATTAAACGCAACAAATCCCTAGGTCCAGAAAATATACTATCTAGGTCGTTGAAAAATTGACTCGTAATCTCGTGCCATACTCTTTTTTTATATTTGACATATTACCACACTGGATCCTCACTGGTGAGAATTGCTCTTACTAGTTACTGCTGAATATTTCGCACGCAAGAAGCTGGCGTGTGGAAGTGATATGGTTTATGGCGGTTTCAATATTTTATTTTACATTACGAGGCCTCGATATTAAAATGACGAGTCTAATATTGTTTTCACCATTTTCTCAACAATTATTCAAAATTTTCACACTCATCATAGTATTTAAATACTATGAAATGCTGAACGATTTTTGCTCCATCATTGGTCCTGTGGTCGTCATTTTCTGATATTCCTGCTCTTCCTTTTACTGAGCTTACCTCAACATAGCAGTTTAGAGGCGGTATATTTCACATTTAAAAACGAAACCACTATGAAATCAAACTTATCAGCTGCATGATACACCCACTTTAGTTGCTTTGGCGACGAATGTGAAGTACCTGGCTTTAAACTTCGGGTCACAACCATCAAACAGCCCACGAGCCTGGTCGGGTAACCAATATGGCGACGGATTTCTCGAATGGTTAAGGTCATGACTCGAAATTGGGCAAAGCTTCAACGTAGACTTATGGCTGATAATTTTTGAAGAGAAAAAGTTCATTAAAAAATGCATAATGCTGACTTTATTTCATTGAAGCTCAGAGTCAATTTCATTCGAAAATTTTTTTGCACTGATGAGTGCCAAAATCAGTTCAATTAATTTTAATTAATTGTTTTAAGGCGATTGTTCTGTGTTGTCGAGTTGATACGGTAATATTGGCCCACATTTTAGCATTACGCTTAACCATTCAATTTGCGAGAAAGCAAATAATTAATTTCATTTGCCTAATTCTCTCGATACAACAGTTTCTTTTTACTTGGTTTTGTCCGTTTACAGTCCACCTTTGAATTGTTTGCTATTCTTTACAATGGATGTGAAATGACTTCTATTTATTAAACAATAATCCCTAATAGCCCATTTCCCTCCAAAAATCTTCGAAATATTTACGTGAGCTGTTCCAAATTCTCCGGTTAATTCCCGACTATTGTAATATTATTTTCGGAGGGACTTCAATGACCGATTCTAATGAAGTTGGGGAGGATGGGAGTGGACTGAGAGAAGGGTGAGGATTAGACAAGGGGAGCCGTGTGACTCGCGGGGCTTTGGAGAATCCTTCGATGATAGGCGCCAGCAGAACCAGTTGGTGGTAGGGATGTGGTGTAGTGGAAGGTAAGGGTATTTAGTCGAACTATTTTTTAGAGGAGTCAAGGGATATAGAGGTATTTTAATGGTGGGATGGATCAAGAAGGAAATTATAACAAGGGTATATACTACTCTAATGTTTAGCTTAGTCATTCTAAGTCTTAGGAATATCATTAATGTGTTAATTTGGTTAATATTTACGCCATACTTCCCGCATTGCCCTGGGTCAGATTTATAATTAATAGATTAAGAGCCTCGCCGTAAAATTTGTTGACTAAACAAATTTTTAACCGTTAAGTTCATGATGAGGGTAAAAAAGAAACTTTACACTTCCACAATAAATATTAAATGTTTCACGACCATGGTTTCAGAAAAAAGTGTTACTCTGACCAAGTTATGTACTCCGCATCCAAGCTTCACCACTCACAAAAACGTGCTCCTTTCATCCCATGTTACACAGGGTATGCAATATTCCAATGACACCATACAACAAAAAAGAGGAACTCCGTATCATAAAACTAATTACAGTCAACAAAAGTTACAGGGAAATAATGACTGACAACATGTAGAACAAAAAACAAACACAGATAGCCCAGAAATCTATATACCACGCATCTAAACTTGACGAGCACCGATGGCGAAGAATTCCATTTCTTGGCCACATTTCACTCAGGATACAACAAATACTCTCCAAAAACAAAATAAAGACAGCGTTTTACAACACCTATACTTTAAAAAAACATAAGAGGTTCACCCAAAGACAAAATTGACATAATGCAACAAAGCGGGGCTTATAAACCAAATTGTGCGGACTGCAACGCCATCTATATTGAACAGAGAGGGAGGACATTCGATATTAGGATTAAATAACTTCGTTCATGCTTCACAAAGAAAGACAACAGATCCCAATTCGCCAAACACCTCTCAGATAAAAATCACACTAGTAACTTCATAGCAGACATTATTCACACTGAAATAAAAGGACGTAGGTTGAATGCTTTGAAGGAGTTGGAAATTTGGCAATCCTTTCAGTCTGACAGGTTTGTGGTGGTCAATGAAACATTACACCTTTCCCATTCCCCCTCCTAAAATTCTTAAAAAAACCCCAATATCTTTCCGCACCAACCCCACCCCCACCAAGGCAGTGGTCACCATCGACCGTCCCTTAATTAAGGTAAAACCATTGTAGACAAACAGCCCCCCTAATCACATGTAGAACACAATGTGTTTTTTTCCCCCGCTATTTCTAAGTACGTCTGAGGGTTACATTGTGTTCTTCATTAAATGATCATTTAATTGGCATAAACTTCTACAAATTTGAGCCAGTAACCATCCAATACATACCCCCATACCCCTCCCCTAGCACACTAATAGGTTGCTGAACCTGCACCACTCAACTTACCCCCTCTCTCCCTCACTCCCCCTACCTTACCCCATCTCCTCTCCCTTGCTCCCCCTACCACACTCCCCACTTGGAGCCAGACTATATGAGTAGGAAAAATGCTGACGTATGTTACCTGGTGATGATGCGCAGCATCGATACCATGGTCGCGGCATATTAAATCTTTATAGTGAAAGTGTAAGGTTCCTTTTTTTACCCTCATCATGAAGGAATTCCACAAAGTTGAACCTGAAACTGTTATTTTCGTAAATTTCATGTATATTCGGGGAATAATTTGCTTTTTTGTGCAATTATTTAGTGGTGCGTCGATCTTTTAAACATAATATTGAGCGTAGTTAGTTTTCACTTTCATAAAAATGTGATATTTTTTAGAACCAATGGCACGCCACTTTCTTCCATACGGAATCGCACTATTGCCAGAGGTTCGTACAATGAAGTGCACTCGTGGTGAATTGTGGGTATCTTGATTGTTAGAAGAAGGCAGTTGGAAGCGGGTGAGGGGAGGTGGGGGGGGAGGGAAGGATGGTTGGCGTCTCTGTGACTTCGAGTGAAGACGGCGGAGACGACGGGAGATGGTTAATGCCTTTGGAAATTCGTCGGAAACGTCGAGGGAGTTCCAAACCGGGTACTCGTAAATTGCTCTCAGGGAAGGCAGACCGATGTCACACGCTCGGAGATAACAAGATAATGGATCTTACGCTAAGTTCAAGACAATTACGAAGATTCACACGAGATCCAGTGGAACATAGTGAACGAGGCAATAACCGCAGTTCTTCACTGGAAAGCAATTTCTTACGACCTAGAATTTACGTCTACATTGTACTACACAAGCCGCCACAAGGGCGTTTGGCGGGGGCTGTTAGGGTACCAGACATGCATGGAAAATCACAATTATTACCTCTACACAAATATCAGTTCGATCATTCACTCGAACAAGGAAAATCACACGAAATAAGGCACTTGCATGCAAGAAAACTCAATAACAGGAAATTACAATCAAATAATATGAGAGGAGTGTTAAAGTGATGGGTCTATTTTAAAGTTGCCAAAATATATACACTTACCGTAATATACACGGGAACTTTTCCCGTGTTTTTGGGGTCACGAAAATTAGATGTCGATAGGTAAACAAGGAAATTATTTGTAAAAGGGGTGTATTAGTTATGCTGTGTATTTATTTGAGTGAGATTTTGATGTTCACAATCTATTTCAGCCTTGGAAGCATATGAGAGAGAAGTCTCATTTGCCGGCAACAATGGTAACTATTGTAAATTTCCTGATAAACAAGATGGCGTATTTCGGGAAAGGCATTTCGTAACGCATGTATTTAAATTATCGAGAGATTTGAAATTAAACTCATTAAAAATACCCAAAAATTCGGTTTCTTTGTTCCATTTATGAAATTAGGCCTTTTTTCATTATTAATTTTTTTATTCCATCATAATGTTCTCAGTTATATCAATGGCAAAAATGTCAACAAATTACAAATAAATAAAAGATGATGTTTTTCGGGAATGTCACTTTCCGTGCACAGAGTTACACCAAAGCTTTGAAAGATGGAACAAAGTTGACGCTATTTATGTTTCCTGGGGATTTTGAGTCCCAGTTGAGGCGTCAAAACGCAAAATCTATATAATAACATCCGAACTGCATCTTTAATTCGTCTCCTTTCTCTCCGGAGGTATTAATTAATTAATTATGATTCCGTCCTGTCTCCTAATTCTGATTTTGTTCTTTGTATCAAATTTCGTCTCGCGAAACACATCACGTTCGAATCGAAACCAATAATCGGAATATTTTTATTTAAAAACCAAACTATTGATTTAATGAAACACACAAATTATATCATGATTCAGATATGCTGAAGTATTTGTGTGTGTATCTCTGTGTTTGTGTACGTATTTAAACAAATAACAAATATGTATTCATACGTATCAATGTTTGAACTCATATTTGTGCTTGTATGGATGGTGCCGTGAGGCATGTTTTGCGCGGATACTCATGCATCCATTTTCTCTTGAATTATTTTGATCTCTTGCTATCTTTAATATTCGTGTTTCCTCCATTCTTGCTGCACGTTTGTCTCGCCAATCTTTACCTGTCCAGTTATTGTGGGCGGTATTTCTAAATGAATATGTATTCATATTTTTATTTGCAATAGTGCAAAATTATTTAACGTAATTGCAAAAGTCTAAGATATTTAGCACGAAAGCATCTTCACGTTAATATCGAACAGAAAAGTTTTTTAAAAAATTCGATACCACAAGTATGGTACCTTAAATGTACCCCATGGAATGGGGAAAGAATTACTCAAATTCAGAATGCGTGGGATTTGGTTCATTTTTTCCTCTGATTGAATTTTAAAATACATATTTTCTTGTTTTTCTAGGTATATTGTACTTATGTGGTTATTTATTTTATTTCTCCAGTTTATTTTTCTAACATTTAAGGGCTCAGAAATGTCTCATATTGATTTGGTTAATATCATATTTTTCAGTCTAATTATATATCCTTAGTAACTCTTGGGCTTTGCCTGCTACCTCTTGTATTATCACGTTCTACCGTCTCAATCGTTCTTTCAAACAGATATTAAAAAATATTAGCCGTGTTTTATTTTGAATAATATTCTTTTTGTGGAGAAAAATCATCCCCTTTTACTATTTCCCTCAAGGTTTCATCCTTTAACTCACCCCCTGAGACAGCGGCGGGCGTGGGAAGTAAACAAATGCATTCGATGTCCGTAATGTCGTACACGTTCGCTTATATATATGTTCCCGTGAAAGCATTGCATCCGTTAGTTTGGAATAAAAGATCTTCAGAACATTAAACCGCGGAATCTGTTTCATTCTGGGGCGTCGGGGGGATGGGAGGGGGGCGTTGACCCGTCTGCCACAGGCAATTTTCCCAGCACCCCTTACACCAGGCACCCCCATGCTGTCCCACGCTCAAAGTGACACCCTTCCCCTCTCCTGCTGCCGCCCCTCCCCATTGTCGCCTCCCCCCTTCCTTCCCTCCCCAGCATTCGTCCCATCAATCTCTTGCCCTTCACTCGCACCGCCCTCTCTCCCAAGAAGTTCAGAGACATTTTGGGCCGACTGGCTTTTAGTCACAGATGTTCCGCGTCGCCTTCCTCCACCGTCTCCCCTCGACGCTGTCGGGATTAGTCGGAGAGAAATTATGACGTCATGTTCGCGTCATGGACCCCGAATTTTTGTGAGCAGGGATCGGGAATGAACGTGTTTGTGACGTCGAAAACCTCGATGTTGTTGGTGAACGAGGATTTTGAGACCTTTCCTAATGAATAATCCCTTAGATGCGCCATACAGTAAGGTCGCTAAATCTTCGTTCCTCGACAAAACCGATGTTTTCGACGTCGTATTCCCGATTCCTTTGCACACATATATCAGAATTTGTCGAGGTTGTGGCGTCAAAACTTCTCCATTATCGGAGATCAACAATTACGACTCCTAACAGATATTGCAAATTCATTCAGGAAGGTTTTGATATTATTGTTGCTCAACAATACCGGGGTTTTCGACAGTACAACCTCGATTATTCACAATTATTGCGCATAATTTAACGGGGATTCGTCGAAGTTGTGACGTATAAACTTTGTTTCATAATAATACTTTAATCAATGTTGACATAAATTTACAGAATAGTTTCGTGAAAAAAATATCAAAAAACCAGACCGGATCAGTAATATAGTGGTACAATGCTTATGTCTCTCACTTATGCCGAAACGTTCGGCCATTTTGAATGACCAGTTTACTATTGACAGCTGTTTTCCTTGGACGTGTTTTGGCTTGTCCTCGATTTTTGCCCTTCCCAAAAAATGGATCAAAGAGTCCGTATCAAATTTTGTGTGAAAAACGAAATTAAGCGCGCGGACGCATTCCGAATGTTGACTGTGGCAAATGAAGAAGCTACCTAGGACCGAGGCAACGTTTATCGGTGGTACAAAATGTTCTCAGAGGGCCGAGAAGATGTGAACGACGAAGAACGTGCCCGAGAACGTTAACAACAGACGAAAACATTGATGAAGTGGAGAAAAGAGTATTGCCCAATATTCGAATCACCGTTTGAGAAGTTGCTGAAGACCTAAACACATCGATTGGCTTGAGCCATTCGATTTTTACCAATTGACTGTTTCTTGTTTCCGAAACTGAAGAGGCCTATGAAAGGACGACGCTACACTGCGATTGACGTGATAAAGACTGCATCTAAGGAGGAGCTGAACAAGAACACAAACATTGATTTTTGAAGTGCTTCGAGGATTGGAAAAAATCGTTGGCACATGTGTATTATATCTAATGGGGATTACTTTGAAGGGAACAAAATAGATATTCATGAATAAATAAATACTTTTTGAAAAAAGTACACAAAAGTCGCGATACTTTTTGAACAGACCACTTACGTTGCGCAGCACAACAATTTGGGATGGAAGGAGTTCGGCCTCACATCAATTTAAGAATTGCTCAAGTTGAGAGGGCGATCATTAAGAAGAGACAATAACAATATTTGAAGAAACTAAGGTTGCAAAGAAGTTGGCATTTCTTCAAGACGTTCGCGTGTAGACTAGCACTCTACGAATCAAAGACGCATAGCATTGGAAAAGTGAATCAGCGAAGAATATAAACCTATGAAACATTATTCGGGAGGAGAATGGACAGACAAAGTTAGCATGAGGGAATTATAAATAGAAGTGCCTTAAAGTAATGGGCCATATGCAGAGCACTCTACGGCAAAGAAGAATTAGAAATGAATTGGGCACACCTTAAGGCACATTGTGCCTGTTAGAAACATAATGTGAGGGCCGGCTGAAAAGAAATGCACACATGTTTGTAGACCATTAGCAAAAACAAATAGCAAGATCGGGCTAAAAGTACATTCAAGTACAATTTTTAAGTTTCAAAATAATATATTTATTTTTCAACATAGTCACCATTAATACTTACTCATTTTTCTCAACGTGTGACAAGTTTTCTATTTCGTCACTGAAAAACTCTTCCGACTTTTCTCGAATCCAGGATTTGACAGCTGCCTTCGCCTCACCATCTGAGGTGTAATGATTACCCTTGAGGTGTCTCTTGAGTTGAGGAACAATATAAAAATCGTAAGGCGCATGATCGGGGGAATAAGGAGGGTGTTGAATTGGTTCAAATTTCAGGTTTCGCAGAGCTTCTCTAGTTGGGCGCGAGGTGTGTGGACGAGCGTGGTCAGGTTGTAATACTATTGGCGCCAGATTGCCTTTAACACGATTATTTCAACCAATATGGTTTGCGATACACTTTTGAGTGATTCGCCGGTCATTTTGACTCAAATCTTCGGCGAGTTTGCAATATTTATCGTCTGTGGCAGTGATCGGACGTCTTCTGCGTGTTTCATCAACAATTATGGCTTTTCCAGGCTCGCAATCACGACATTTTACAGCCCATCGATTTAAATTAGACCTAAAAACAGCATATTTACCATAGACACCCTTCAAAGGACGATAAACCTCAGCAGGAGCCACTTTTTCAGCAGTCTCAAAAATTTGATAACAGCATACTTTTTAACTCGCGTTGGCATAGCACTAGAACACGTCTCCATACTTTCGCATCTCAAAATACACTGGATGAATGTAAACAACCTCAAACCTGCGCTTACATATTCCAAAGAAACTGCGGGAGATGCCGCAACAGTAACTTTTAACGGAGTCATCCGCTAATGTGCATTTCAATGCAACAGTTTCAGAAGCTAAAGCACTCGACCGGATATTGAGGGATCTGGGTTCGAATCCCAGTCAAGGCGAATGATTTTTACACTCTGAAACTGTTGCATTGCAATGCACATTAGCGGATGACTCCGTTAAAAGTTACTGTTGCGGCATCTCCCGCAGTTTCTTTGGAATTTGTCAAAGTGAAAACACCATAAGTGTTTAAAGTTGGCTTTAACCTCGTGGACTGTGGCGCCTTGCGCACGACTACGAATGCCTGTGACATTGTATGTACGGTATTTCGTCACAACATCTTGTTCCTTTAAAAGCCCCAAAATTTCAGAGTTTAAGAGGACGCCTCGGTAGCTTAAGTGGCTAAAGCACTCGACCGGATATTGAGGGATCTGGGTTCGAATCCCAGTCAAGGCGAATGATTTTTACACTCTGAAACAGCTGCGCTTACATGTTGAGGAGGAATGTTACTTCTACATAACAGTGTATTTCTGAAGGTCATTTTCTTTGTGGTCTATTAGCATGTGTGCATTAGTTTTCAGCCTACCCTCGCACATTCTGAGGTACGCTAACAAATTAATATCAAATGAATTACTTTTACTTTAAATTATGCGAATAAAATAATTAATAATACATTTCGATGAACAGATCTCGACCTCGAGAAACGTCTTCCTTGGATCGATTATTTCACCCTCGAGTCTCCTCTGGGACATCGGCCGGAGACGCTTTCGCCTCGATGCTGAGTCAAGCGTTGATCTCTCATGCCCTGCCTCCGTCATCTCTCCATGTCCCCTCCGGGGCCACGTCGCCCGGCCCCCTTCGCCACCCTGGTGTGGAGGGCGTGTCGACGCCAGAGTGTCTGGATACCGTCCGATGGGACAACGGCCTCTCCCCTCCTAATCTTTTCGTCTGCCTCCAGAAGCATTGTCAGCGCCTCCCACCACCCCCTCCGCATCAATTCCTGCTGGATGCGGGGGACCGAGCGATGGCAGGGGGATGATAATCGAGGGGGTGGAAGCGAAAGAGGACATGTGTGTAGGGGATGGAAGAGTATTCCCCATTCGATATGCTCGGGAATCGATGATTTCGATTCGGGGCATTCTGGAACATGAGCATTACCTTGTCCTCTCGAGTGAAACGCGTCTAGTAGAAAGGTGGTACGGATGGCACCAACATTTACGCACTTACTCGGTGCGCTTACCCTAATTACGCCAATCAGGCTGTAGAGATCGTAGCTAGGTAAGAAAGGTCTCGTACGGCAGCCGGGGTTTTCAAGTTTTCCGCCCACCCCGGTCAGTTGTCATTACGCTTTGGAACAGTGAGGAGCGTGCGTTTGCCGTCCAGGCCTACTTTTCGAACGGATTTTCTGTGATTGCAACCCTGAGGCCCTTCCGAAATCGCTTCAAATGCAGCCCCGTTGGGCCCTGTCCCTCGACCCATCAGATCACCTGAGAACATTGAGGCAGTCAGAGCCGCCATCTTGCAATCAATCCCCACGGCGTTCTGCGCGCAAACATGCGTCAGCCCTTGTGCTTTCTGATCGTTCCAGTGAGGCGAATTCTTCACGATGACCTTCATTACCATCCTAGCAAGTTGGCGATTGTGTAGGAAATCTCCAAACGCGACTTCGATTCTCGGAGGAACGCAAGTGAACTCACTTAGGTCCAGTTTATTTCGAGCTTTGTTGTAAAAAAATATTGATCTAAAAAGACATATACATCTAAATAATATCCCACAAGCGGCCGCAAGGGCGTGTGGCGGGGAGATGTTAGGTCACCACCCGTAAATAGGAACAATACCACATGCAAAATCAACACATACATGTAAAACTACATCCACAGTGGCCCACACACTCATGCAAACATCTCTTCATCCCACACGCATGTAAACACATAAACCATAGACCAAAAAACAATTGCACCCACAGGTGCAGCGTGAAATGCATCCAACAACGCGCAAGCCAGACTATGAAAAGTAAGAAGGCGAAATTTCACTACCACATGAACATTAAACATAAAACGCTCTCGTTCCCAAGGACAAAGGCTGGGAATGAGTCTCAAGACTTCTCTACGATATACGTATTTTAATGAGTAAACCGCGTCGTCGCGTTCGTTTCAATTCTACCGTCCCTCGATAATTTCCCTTTCCCCTCTTCCGAATAAGATGGGAAAACATCGAATTTTCCCCCACAACTATCATTTAGTAGGTCTGATTACTACACCGGTCCGAGAAAACTTTTACGCAGGTCTGAGAGTTGATGGCAAAAATATAGAATTCTTCAGAATAAATGCTATGCAAAAATGATGGAAAACGTTCATATGGAGAGTAGTTCTACGCAGATGGGAAACTTGGCCGAAGGGGCTGAAGAAGTAGGGTGGTAGATTGGAAACTTTTGCGGCGTGAGGGTAGAGAGTAGTATTGAAGAAGATGAAAGTAATAGTGAACATGTGAGGAGAGATCAGAAGACGGTCGGGAGATGTTTGAAGAAAGCTTGCAAATACGAGGGTCATCCGGAAAGTAGTACCCGTTCGTGCCGCATGAAGTGCTGACGACGCGAGTAGCCGCTGGACGAGGTCAGATAGCTTCAGTGGCTTGTCTGCCTTCTCTGAGCCAAGTTGCGTGACGCTAGCATTGCCTGTGTTGTTTCTGTGATTGTTTACAATGTTTAAAAAAATTGAGAACGCCGCCAGTTGTGAAGTGAGGGCAGTGATTAAATTCCTCAATGCAAGAAACGTTCGCCCATGTGATATTCATCGCCAATTAAAGGAGGTGTATGGAGACAATGTAATGGACGAGTCGTCTGTTCGGCGGTGGTGTCGCAACTTCAACATGGGGAGGGGGAACACACACGACGATGAGCGTTCGGGGAGACCGTCTGTCATTACAGACCAACTGGTGAGCTCAGTTGACGAATTCGTGAGGAACGATCGGCGCGTCACAATTGATGACATCTGTGAGCATTTTCCCAATGTTTCTCGAACAATTGTTCATGAAATTGTTAAACACCATCTGCATTATGCAAAAATTTGTGCAAGATGGGTCCCTCGCGTATCTCAATGAGCTGGCGGCGAAGGACTATGCAGCAGGAATACAGAAACTTGTCACGCGTCTAGACAAATGCCTTAATTTGTTTGGAGATTATGTTGAGAAGTAGTTTAAAGTATCCTCTTTCAAATAAAATTTTTTATGTTTGTTAATATTTACTTTTGTGTCTTTATTTCACGAACGGGTACTACTTTCCGGATGACCCTCGTAGGATGCGAAATCCAATGAGGGGTTTTGTGCCGAACGTTGATGGCCTTAAAATAGAGGGGAGAATGCTAAGCAAGCGAGATTGAGGAAGAAAAAGAATGTGTATGTTGGGTGGAATCCAGTGAGGACACGAAGAATGTTTTACTGCGGAGCAGGATGTCTGGATGCATAGTTGCGTATTCGAGAGGGCTTATAATTGTGGCGGTAATCTCTGTATATCCACGAGAAAAAAACGTCTTTGAAAGGTCTGCCGTAACCTGACTTATACAATGAAACAAATGTTGAATTTATTCATTAACCTGCAATTATGAAAGTACGAATTTGATTATTTTGAGGGCACGATTCGTTTCAAGGGAACAAGTATAGTGATCATTTGATCGAATCGATTCGATTTGAGAAATCGATTGAGTAATCGATTTGAGGATCGAATCGATATAATTTGAGGAATCGATTTGATCTAATCATAATACGGCTTAATGGAATCGATTCTTCTCTTTCGATTCGACCGTCTTATTACTTTGAGATCTTAGGGAGGCGTTGAGTAGCCCATCCCTTTCGCATTTGATCTACTTTCCTGGCCTACCAGCCGAACCGTAGTTTTCCTTCATCCCGTGTCAGATCCCTCAGGTTACATGATGGTGCACTACATACGGAACGCCAAGCCTCCCACCCCCCCATCTCTCATTCCTTCCAGCCCCTTGTCCCTCCCCTCATACCACCCCACTTCTACGAGCAACGTTTGAATCGCGTTCGCCTCGTCTTTGATCCTCATCGGTCGTCGACAACCCTTCCCCCACCTCCCGCGCAATCGACAGGGGCCCATGCGAAAACTTAACACCGCCAGCATCCGCCATCACACGCCACATCCCGCTCCCCCCACCCTTCCCCAACGCCCGAAACTACCCCTTTCACCCGGTTCGAATTGTCGATTCAGATCTCTGCCGGACCAAGTGATGGGATATTCTGCGGATACGAATGCTGGGTCTGAAGCACACGGAATAGGTTGACTTTTGGAATAGGGCGTGCGGAGAGATTAGGCGTTCCAGGGGGGAAAAATAGAGAGCTCGCATCTAATCCGTTCGTGGGACAGCGTTGTTTGTTATAGCCCCTGATATCAAAGCTTACGTACGTGTCGTGGAAATGTAAATGGTAAAAATGAGAAAGGTCCAGCTCTGAAATACGATGGGGCAAAGAATGCATTGTCGAAATCATCGCTGAAGAGAGATATCTTTTCAATTTATGCAAGAAATTTAATCTGCGCCTGAATGATTTAGTAAGATAGGTTAGTATATGATCAATAATTATTCGGCTAAACTGTGAACATTTGCAATTAAATATCTTCATCAAAATGAATACTCCAAGCCAACGCTAAAATATTTCACAGGAAGCGATATCAATGATATCAGGCATGCAACTGATAATAACAGATTCTACCCTCTTCAATAAATACGCGAACTGAGGCCATAAAAACTAATTTTGCAAAATTTAGTCTACATTGATTTTGTCCCCTTCAAAGTACTAGTCTCCATTCATAGGCTATGCACTAATTCCATTTTCTTTTCCAATGTTTAAAGCACCCTTGGAAGTCCACGGCCGTTTGGCTTTTTAGTTTTCTCGCCGTTTCTTGCTTTATTGTGCCCATATCATCCCAGTGATGGCCCCTCATCACATTTTTACATTTAGGGAATAGGAAAAAGTCGCAGGGGGCGAGATCTGGCGAATAAGGAGGATTATCAAGGATGGTGATTGAATTTTTTGCCAGAAACTGGCGAACAATCAATGCTGAATGTACAGGTGCATTGTCATGGTGAAGGATCCATCCATCGTCTTCGGTTAAAATAGTGTACACTGTTGATTTTCTTAAATTCAGTTCATCAGCTCTCAATCGGACAGCTTTTCGACAAGGGACCGCACACGATCAATGTTGTCGTCAACACAGGAGGTGGTTGAAGGTCGTCCCGGCCTTGCATCATCCGTGGCGGCTTTTCGGCCATCTTTAAAACGCTTAATCCACTTGAAAACGGATGTTTTCTTCAGAGCATTTTCACCGTAAACAGCCGTCAACATTT
Organism: Hetaerina americana; assembly: GCF_022747635.1. Taxonomy (NCBI): domain Eukaryota; kingdom Metazoa; phylum Arthropoda; class Insecta; order Odonata; family Calopterygidae; genus Hetaerina; species Hetaerina americana. The sequence continues at coordinate 84,316,798 of NW_027287095.1, forward strand.
CAGTAATATATTGATAACTTTAACAGCACTTCACCAAAAAACTTGATGTTGATTCGTTGCTCCAAGATTTCGTCAATTTCCAATTTCGACGGACAGTCAACAGAACAAGGGCAACAGAGACTAAGATAACTGGCACCATACGCACATCTCGACGTTCTACCATGCACAGACGACTCATTGGGTATTAGGCAACTAATACCACTAGTGGGCGGGGCCCACGTCATGACCGCCAGAATGCACCAGTTCTCATATTTTTTGGGCATACCACATCTGTTAAGTTTATAATTCGATGGATTGAGATAATTGTTTACCACAGAACAGCATGATCTACGTTTTATAATTTTAAATTCCTCTCTTTGCTTTCTTGATGGGCTGATGGCGTAATAGGAAGCACAATAAAATTCGGGGTGGTTAAATAAAGTCATCTAATTAGACAGATTCCCAAGCGTAAAGATTTGCACTCATCCCGATCTCTTATATTCTTCATGGGAAAAATGACATCTTAAATCTGTTCCGCACTAAATTTATTTAATTTTATCGACATGATCTCTCATACCTTAGAACGATGGGAGTAATAATAAATTTTCAATATCATCGTTAAAGAGACGTCCTTCCAATTAATGACTTTAAAGACGTAATCTGTAATGAAATCTTCGCCCTGCGAGTGATCTTGACCTAATTCCTCTAATGTTTTTGATTCGCCACTCAGTTTGTCATTACAACCTCTGTTTTACGAATATAGCGCCTCTATGCCAAATGCAATCTGATGCGGCAATCAAGCCAAATGGAGGAGGATCCTTTATACTTGCAGAATATTCTGAATGAGAAATGAAACCAGTAAAAGAGAGAATCGCTTCTGTACCATCTCGTCGGTTATTAGCAATAGATTTGAAGGAGCAATGCCAGTACTATGTATATACGTAGTAAAGCAAGTAGTTAAGTATTGGACAAAGATTAACCAAGAAAAAAAAACCAACCCAATGTGATCTTTCATAAGGAGAAAAATAATATACCTGTTATTTAGACATTCCATCAGGAGTGTATGAACTAGAGTAGGTGAAATGATTCAAGTTTTTTTGCGTGTATTTGTGCGCATTTGTGGAGTAGAATCGAATCGGTTCAGAAGAAGGATTTGATGGAAAGCACGATAGGTATAATGCAACGAAGAAATAATTTTTGAAGACTTGAAAATGAGAAGCGTGAAGACTAAAAGTTTACATTCAAAACGGCAGCCTCTCTGCAGCAGACTCTCCACCCTGCTCCACCCCTTTCCCGCTTCACGCCCCTCCTTCCGAACTGAGAACCAATTTAGGGGGAAAGGGAAGGGAATTGGTGTGCCTCCCCACCCTTGCGGCAGTTAGCATTGAGGGGAGGGGGTGTGAAAATGTGCCAGCGGGGACAGCAGTATTCATCCGGACGGTGGGGTCTCGACGCGTTCGATACTGCCTTGAGTGTGACTCATCTGAGATGGGAATCGTTTCCGCTCCGTATCTAAACCTATCCTTGGTTACCATCGCGAAACCAATCCTTAACACGAAGAATACGAGGGGCGTTCAGGAAATAACGGGAATTTTTAAATTTCGGGGGTTTGGTGACTCCAATTGTCAAAAGATTTTTTTATTATGTCATTATACATTACCCTTAAGTACCTCTTATTACCTCTTATTAAGTATGATAAAATTTTCAGCTGCATTGTTTGTTTACTTGGTATGTGGCAGACGCTAAGATTAGACGTGTTTTAAGGAGATCGGCGACTTTTGGTTTTTTTCAAAACAAATTTTGATCAAAGAATTTGTATCAGGCCTTAATTTCGACGTCATATCCGTAAACCCATATTTCGTCACCTGTTGAGACACGTTTCAGTAATTCTGCATCGTCGTTGAATTCATTTAGTACCTCCTGAGCAACTTTCATTCGCTTCCGCTGTTTTTTGGTTCAAAATTCAACAACTTTCGAACAAATTTTGTTGTCACTTGTTTCATGCCCAAAAAATTCGAAAATATTTCACTGCATGAGTCAATGGACACGCTAATATCATCAGCGACTTCTCTGACTGTGATTTGGCAATCGTTCATAATAATTTCTTTCACTCTTTGCACCTTTTCATCGGTTGCTGATGTGCTGTGGCGTTCGTCATCTTCAACGTCTTCACGGCCATCTTGGAAATGCTCATACAACTCGTAAACTCTCGCTTTACTCAGAGCAGACTCACTCATTTAGGCTTTTTTTTAGCACTTCACACACTTTTTTTTACACTTTATTGCATTTTTTACGCAAAATTTGATGCAAATTGTTTGATCCATTTTTTTTAACAAACAAAAATCGCCGAGCTCATAAAAACACGTCTAACCTTACCGGCTGCCACAAACAGAGTTAACAATGAATATAGCTGAAAATTTTATCATTTTTAGGGAAATGTATGCAAACATAATAAAAAGAAATTGACATCTGGACTCTCCAAACCCGTGAAATTCAAAAACTCCCGTTATTTTCTAAACACACCTCGTATATATGGCAGTCGAGATCGGGGGCCATTTTAAATTACTATGCGGTTTGCGAAGTGAACCAAAAAACATTCACACTCATAAAAAAATATTAGTAGGCACCGCTGTCTTTTGTAGATATTAGTGATTTATTATGAAAATAGTATGTTCTTGTTAGCCTTAAAAGAACACACAACGTCATGAAGTTATCAAGATACGACATAACGGCTTATTACTGTTTTCAGATCGCGTTCAAAACACTAGTTTCAGCAATTTTGGGGAATATTTATGGTATTTATATCGTTCGTTTGAATTTTAAACCAAAATTATTGAATTTCTTGATCACCCATGCAATATCAAGAGGATTTAAATAAGAAAAGTGTTTATAAAAGATACAAGTGGTGTTTATAGCTCCTTGCTAAATTTGAACATCGATTTCAACTCAGTAATATGATATTGTTTACGATCCTAAGGATAAAAAGACGCTGCAGAAAAACTATATATCAATGTAAAAAAACTGCCAAGAGGCGAATTTTTTTGTGTTATGATTCAGTCGAGGAAAACACTTTTGGTTACAAAATACTTCTAATGCAAATTTTAACGAGGGCGATTCAAAAAGTAAGGTCTCCTATTTTTTAATGAAAAATCAAATTGCGGGAGAAAGGTACGACGTCGGTATTAAAAAGCTGGTTACAAGGATGCAAAAAGTGATTGATCGTCAAGGCGACTATGTTGTAAAATAGCTAAATGCTCAACCTTTCCAACGATGTATACAAAGTTGAGAATAAATTAGATTTTTCATGAAAAGAAATGATCGACTTTTACCTCGAATGATCGACCTTACTTTTCGAATCTCCCTCGTAGTGCCAGTTCAATATTTGCGCGATAAAACACGGTGCGGTTATGTAAAACCAATGAAAAGGCGCTTCGGATGCCGTGAACTTTGTCAATTTTAAGGTGAGCATAAATATAAATTATTTGTACTAAGGATTCGGTCTCATACTCTTGGCTTTAAGGCTTAAATTTCTAAGAAAATCGGGATCACATGCGACACTCGTTCAACACATATTTAGAAAGGAGCAACGCGAAGGGACACTTACCCTTAATTTATCCTTTTAACTCGAATTTTTCAACGCTATTCGCTCAATGTATCTAAATTTCCTTAACGCTGCCCCTGCCACTGGCAAACAGTTCGGATGATGAAATTTTGGTATTCTGTTTAAAGCTTTGTGCGCCATGAAAGATAGAAATTTCTGCCTTTCGATGTCCTGGCTTCAAATTAAAATAGGGACAGTATCAAGGGAACTGATGAGCAGTGAAGGTGAGATTCGAATCTTTACTCTTAGTAAATATTGATAGTTCCTTTTGTCTGTACATACCTATGCTGACGGGAGAAGATCAGGAAGAAAATAACTTGCAGAAGCATATTTTCTCCTATAAACGTGCATTGACAAATCTTATGTTTTAAGGCTGAAGGGGGGAAAAAGATTGTATGGTAAGGATGGATAAGGATACCACACATGCGCAAATTGCTTTTTCGACGCTTCGGAGAGTCATGGCAACGTGCTGTTGTTTCGACAATTGGGAAAGTGCAAACAACTTTCTCCTGGTTTATTAGCAGTGCGAATTCATGAGGACAAAACGTTTTTTGAAATTCAATTAGAAGAGTAGAAAATACGATATGTTTCTTCAACTTCTAATTATTACTGAATAAAATTCGAAATAGAAACTTAATTATGACATTTTATCATTATTAAATGTTTCCCTACAAGTCACCATCTAGAATAAAATGTAAAAGAGACTAAAAGGCATTTTATGTGTTGATATACCTGTACATAGAAGATGTGCATAGGCAACAGAGCACTTACCACACTTTAAATATTTCACGAACGCTTTCCTCGTTTATGTTCACAAATTAAATGAAATATGATTGAAAACATTTGAATTGTTGACAAAAATGAGATAATTCGAACAACTTCCCCAGATGAACTCTTCCTCACACCGCGGTACCGTGCCATGACGTCGTCTTACAATCCAGAAACTATTTTTTCGACTTTAAACCTCTGATGGCCATATCATATGTCTCTATGAAATAATTATGTGCTTCAAATATTCCTGGTCTACAATTGGTCGATGGTATATTTAATGCCCGAAAGGTTTTTAAAAATAGAGTAAGTCTTCCGTTCAGAGACAACCGCATAGACATCGGGGACGGATATGCTGTTTTTCAATACAGCTTGTCTCTCTGAATCTGCACGCAATCTAACGGCGAGAGGGTGGAGAAAGAAAGCCAGAAGGGCGGGCAATCGGAAGAATATGTGGGAGAGGGTGAGAGGGATGTTGGGGGGGGGGGAAAGAGACGGTGGGGGAGTGGATTCGTAGGGAGAGGGATTATGATACCATCGTGCAGGGGACGAGATTAGGTCACAAATTGGCCGAGGGGGGATGCTGGCAGACTGGAGATAGAGAAGGGGGATCAGTGGGGAGGATGCTGCTGGGAGGGGGGAATTGGATTGGGGATGGTAGGGTAGCAGTTATAGTGTTCAACTTCGCATCAGAGGATCCAAGGAGAGAGAGAGATACGAGTTATTTTCAGGATGAAAATTTTCTCATCCAGTAGTCCGCGACCAACCAGCACTCTTTTGTCACAAAATAAAACTATGACGATACTGCTGAACAGTATATCAAATTATAAATATATATATATATATATACATACACATGTACACATTTATATATATACACATATTTATCATAAAATAAAACTATGGCGCAGCTGAATAGTATAATACATTATATATATATATATATATATATATATATATATATATATATATATATATATATATATATATATATATATATATTTATATTTATATTTATATATTTATATGCTCTCAGATTGCTTCGTGATTTCGTCAATTTCCATATTTGACGGACAGTAAAAAAAGGACAACAGAAACTAATATAACTGACACCACTCGCACAGGTCGACGATCCGCCAAGCATAGACATCTCATTGGGTCTCAGGCCACTGGCGCCGCTAGTGGGCGGGGCTATAGACCACGTCATGGTCGCCAAATGCACCAAGTCGTGTTTTTTTGCGCAGGCCAATTCAAGGTACTAATATGCACAAGCACTTCACCTTACGAATGCACCAGATGACTAAACAGAGTTTTAAATCTTGTCCTCATTTGTTATTCCATTTTTGAAACATTTTAATGATAACTTCTATTTTTGATTACTGTGATTTCTGTCCACTCTGTTTATTACTGTCACGGTGGGATAAATGTCGAACAAGCACATCCTCCTCGTTAAAAAGTGAGCGGAAGAGAGAATCGCTATGTGTTGTGATGTCTTAGTGTTACCAAAAGTTCGCAAACTATAAAGACAATTGGACGGAGGGGGGGGAACGGTAGTTTTTTCTGCATTCGATGTTTCTTATGACTCTCCCGCCTCCCCCTGAGCGACGGGAACCCATCGCATCGCAACCTGGCAATTGCCGTCCCAGTCAATAAATGAATAAAAAAAGCAATCGTTTTCACCTCTTCCCAATTTCTGAGCACACTATTGGCTGCCTACAGACTTTAGCTAATGACAGTGCGAAGGTTTGAACACGACGCTCGCCCGGTAATGTGACGGGTTCTCCCGAGGGAGGGGCGACCGGGAGGATCGCTGAGGGGGGAAATACGGAGCCCCCTGGTTGGCTGCAACCAGTGGTAGCAGCGGAGAGATGCTGGGCGGCGTCCTATTTCCCCCTTCCTGGGGTTGACGGGGAAAGAGTTGGGGTCAACTCTTTCCCCGTCTCATCTGCATGAGCGGATGACTGCGACGGTGCAAGCTCTTCTTCCCTTGAGCGGTTTAACCGGTGCGGACCGATTCGTCAAGAAAACCGGGATCTTTTCAGTCGGAAATATTTTTGCAAGTTAATCGTTTGGGCGCATTCGTATACTAAGAAAGGCCTTTGTTTTGGAAGGGCCCCGTAACTACCATTTCAATACGTTTCCTAAGGAGGGTGGGTTGAAGGAGGAAGCTACAGGAGAAGGCCTACGAAATCTTAATCATTGCACATTGCACAAGAATTTAAATTATCCTTGATGATCTCTGAAGGAACGCAAGGTGTTAATGCTTAATTCATCCACATAGTATTGCACTAGCCGCCGGGAGGGCGTGTGGCGGGGGATGTTAAGGAACCAGGCCATTCATGCAGACATAGTAATATGTACGTTCACTTGAATATGCATCAGCTCATACCCAATATTGATAGATTTGCGCTCTTACCGCTAGTAGGATTGAATAAATGAAAAACTCCAATAGCCGTAAACAGTTTACCTTTCTAAACTAAGTACAAATGAGATTAGTTGGCTAACGCCACAAGTCAAGGATGGGGTAAAAGGTAAAAAGGAAAGCGATAAGAAAGTTGAATGCCTTTCTTATCACCTTTCATACCCAACTCTCTTTCGGAGACATGGAAGCATACATCATGTAATGAGTGTTGGATTTGACCAATTCATTTATTTTTTGTTATTATAATGACAAACTTCCACTACATCTAGCCTGAATCTGTCGTAAATTTTGGTTGATTTACTTTTTTTCATGCCCTAAGGTTCGATTTCGTTATGTTTTCGTATCGTGTGATAGAGGAAATAGTGCTCAAATATGTACGTTACGGTGTCCAACACTATCTTACTTAATTAGCCCGGTGGTAGCATCTATCAACACACGCCTAATTTAATATGATGAAAATTCCATCTGTTTCGCAAGATGATTTTCTGTGGCTTGTTAATGTGGAAGAATACACTTTGGTTTTCCATACAGAACATTTTTATTACAAACTAGGGATCTTCACAAGCGTAACATCATCAAGTTTCATTTCAGCGCTACATCTTACGCTGTAACGAAACCGAGGCCGTAGTAAAAATATCCAATTTGGAAAAGCTAATGGTCTTCTTTCACCATGAAGGTTTTCCACCATGTTACGCCGTTACTGTATCGTGTTATATATTTATTTAAGCCTAAATTAATATACGGTTGAATATTTTTTATGAAAAATAACAATATATCCATAAAATGATCAATTTGTAAGCAATCCACAAAAAGAGTTTCAAAAGGTTTCATTTCAGTGAATCTGTTATGATATTATTAAATAAAAAAAGGCGACCTGTCATTCACTATGAGTGTACTATTTTACACGATACTGTCTCAGGCGTTACTTGGCGGAAGTCTTTAATACTTGGCGTAAAAGTCTTCATTTACGCCTAGTAATTTGTTTAGTACAAAAAATTGAGGGTATAAATCCGTATTTAATTGCAGGGGAGAACGATTTCGTCAAGTGTAAGTACGTAAGTGTAAGTTTCTTTGGAATTTGTCAAAGTATTAACACCATAAGTGTTTAAAGTTGGCTTTAACCTCGTGGACAGTGGCGCCTCGCGCACGACTACGAATGCATGTGACATTGTATGTACGATATTTCGTCACAACATCTAGTTCCTTTAAAAGCCCCAAAATTTTAGAGTTTAAGAGGACACCTCGGCAGCTTAAGTGGCTAAAGCACTCGACCGGATAATGAGGGATCTGGGTTCGAGTCCCAGTCAAGGCGAATGATTTTTACCCTCTGAAATTGTTGCATTGAAATGCACATTGGCGGATGACTCCGTTAAAAAATTACTGTTGCGGCATCTCCCGCAGTTTCTTTGGAATATATAAGTACGCTTTTTAATCTTCGTGTTTCAGAAAATAGGACTCCTTGAAATATTAATGTAAGCGCCGATAAATTTTTAGGACGGTGGGACGGGAAGGGTTCATGCTTTACGGACGGCCCTTGCATCATGGAAGGGTGAAAAAAAACAATGTGACCTCGGACAATTAAAGGACGTCGCCTGTCTTCAAATAAATTCGGGAACAAATCGGAAATAAGGACCGATCTTTTTGTTTTAATCGGGAACCTGATACGCGGATTGGGAATTACCGATGATGGCGATGTTTCCTTTAAGCAAATTATGGGAGACCAGTTTGCGTTGGGCCTAGTCCATTTCGCGTGCCTACTCCGAGTATTAACGCCAAAACAGAATTTATAAACTACTAGTGACATGCGTAGAGATGAGAGATGCTTCACCAATAATACAAGTCCATATGCACTTTGCACTTTCCGGCATCACCGCGCGAAATTGTTTGATGTCCATATTAAATGAGTTTCTAATGTTCCTGTGTGTTTGAATTCACCTGACGAAGTCGCAAGTCGGTGAAACGTTATAAACCGTAAAATGAAGTCTTTGGAAAATTAAAAACTCATTTCAATTGGACAATACTAGTCCAATTAGACTCCAAATAGTCGAAAAAAATGACGGAACATTACCCTAGTTAGCTCTTCTCTGACGAAAACCCCAAAAAAATATCCCAATCCTGTCGGGTGAGAATAAGTCATATATCAGTCATGTGCACAGGACTACAGGTTAGCTAGGACATTTTTTTGGGAGTTTTGAATTGAATTTCGGAATAATCTGATTTTTCCACGCTGCAACACATTAAGGAGGAGACCGTTGTATGTTGCATGTTCATTTAGTGGTTGAATTTTGTCTTCTTGTTTTTCAAATTCTATTTTGCACGTTATTGGATGAATTTCTTAATGCATCCTAAGGTGCAATTATTTGTTAGATGATAGCATATGAATTTGCATAAAATGAAAAGATTTTTGCATTATTGCATGCGCCACTGTGGGTATGGGTTTGCATGTATGTGTTAGTTACAAAGTGAAACAAACCGAAATCGCCAGGGTAGATTCTTTTAAATACTTGAGTGTAACAATTACGCACGATCTGTCCTGGGGAAAGCATATACGAGAAATATACGGTCGTGCTAATAAAAATTGGGATTTTAAAAATAATACCAGGTTAATGCGACGAAAAAGTGAAGGAACGATGTTTTCTTGCCCTAGTCAGGCCCCAACTGCCAGTGTATTGGATCCTCAAAAGATAAATTTGATTTCGGAATCAGATCGAGTTCAGCGGAGGGGGGCTAGATTTGTCATGCATTGATTGCTATGACCAACGCAGTAGCGTAACTACTTCGCTAGAAAATTTAGGCTGGGATTCCCTTACACAGCGGCGTTTACAATATAGATTAAACTTATTAAAAACATTTAAAAATGGGTCGTTTTCCGATGACATCAAGAACATTATACGAACTTATTGCGGGTGGATGGGTCACGAATATAAGATTAGAGAGATAGCCTGGAAAAAATTGGCAGGTTTAAAATGTCATTTTTCCATAAACGATAACAGTTTAGAATGCTTGTAGGCGAAATCCCCCAGGAGTCAGATCGACACAATAAGTATCAACCTACAAGGTAGGGACTGCGCCTGGTTATATGTCTATATTTTTTTGTAGGTTCCCCCACCTTCCTCCACCCATTTGAAAAACCCCAACCCCCTAACCCATTACCCTTTTCTGATGGTTCTGCCCCCCCAGCCACACACCTTTTTGGTGGCTCGCAAGGTATTGATGTAGATGTAGTTTTGAATGTATTTTTGTTACCTTTCAGGGGTGATGACCTATTACCCCTCGCCAAACGCCCTTGCGGCGGCTTGCGGGGTATTATGCGGACAGATAGCTAGATAGAGGAATGAGCACCTTCTGTCAGTCATGTTGATGTACGCAATAGTTTACTGGTCACCTTCAGATGACGAAAAAAGGGTGAAGATGACCGATATCGTACACTTTTATTGTATTGCGAAAGGGATGTGATGAATGAAGAATTCCAGTCGTTAACCTCCGGTTGTGTACGTTGAAACGACCAACACGAAGACAAAGCATGAATCCTTCAAACAACGGGGGAGCTTACAGAATGAAAAGTTTACGATGTCTTGTGTGGAAAAAAGAGGTGGGGAGAAAAAGAAACTAGGGGTGTTGGACGGAGAAGACGCAGAACTGACGTGGAATTGACGAATAGTTTTTTTTATGTTGTAGATTGTTACCCGTCCATTTCAGTGATAAGCGTGACTCATAAATGCACAAATATTAATATATTTCCGTTCTGGAGTCTATCTACCTTGTCTGTTATTTGTGGACGTAATGATTAAGTTGGTCAGAGTTCAGAGAAATGTGTCGATTAGTGACTGATTAAATTTTGCTCGGATAGTAACAGAGTCCGAAGTTCAATTTCAAAATGCTCTCCATCAGACTTTATTGAAATAAATATTTCATTTCGAGGGTATTAGCGAATTGAGCCGTCGCGGGATTAAAATTCCAAATTTTAGGAATTAAAACCATTTAGTTAATATCCCTCCTGCATCATTGCAAAATGACATTTGTCGAAACTCGTCGATAGTTGGAATTAATACCCTTTGAATTGAGTAAAATTAAAATTGCGTGGATTATTTCGTGCGAGCACCGTGTATCATTAATGGGCGCAAATTTAGTTGCCAGAAAATGACATTTTGATATTTACTCAAACTGCTCCTGCCTTTTAGGAATGATAGCATGACTGTTTTTGGGTCAGTGTGCGTTTTGGGTGTGTGTGTTTCGAAGACTAATTCAAACTGATGGGTCGCATTCACATTGTGTCGAAGCAGGAAAAGCCCAAATGTTGAGCATGGAGAAAGACGTTTTCAGCGTTGGGTTTCTTTAGCCGTTTGGTTTATCAGTTTGCCTTGACGAACAAAATGGCACTGCATTAAAAATATCCATTCAGTTATGTCAAGCAATTTAAACAAAATACATTAATACCTATACCATGCAGTAATCAAGGCAAGTGGATAAACCATGAGGATATGAATTTCAACTAGCCAACTATCACACATGGCCAGTTGATACCAAAAATTTATAAATAACTCAGATGATAAAGACTAAGTATTTTTCGATGAATTTTTCAATCTGTTGATAAATAATCCCTCCATCATTTTTATATGAAGTTAGAACTGGCGAACAAAGACAAAAACACAGAAGTACACAAAAAAGAAAGGAAACGCACTCGTTTTCGAATTTTCGGTGGTATAAGCCACTTCTCTCAAGGAATAGAAGGTAGGAGTCCTTCCTTATATATATATATATATATATATATATATATATATATATATATATATATATATATATATATATATATATATATACACGAAAAACCGCCAAGTGGCGAACACTCATTCATTTACATGGAAATAGGTATAAGGAAAAGGGATAGGAACACATATAAAAGGCGAACACAGGAATGGTCGGGAAGGAGGAATTGAGCAGATTACAAGCGCGAAAACGTTTCGTTGACCGGGATTTAAATCACGGATCTTTGACTTGCCGGGCCGATGCTCTTAATCGCTTGAGCTGTGCCTACATATATACATTTACACACTCACACCAACAGAAATACCTCATGATGTACCAAAAACGTATGTGGCAGGGGGTGAAACAACCAGGTGTTATATATAAGGGAAAAGGGAGAGAACGATTGTTTAAAGGATTAGGGTATAGGAAAAAGCATCCACTGAAAACCCCTGAAAAGTCGTGATACACAAGTGGAAAACTTATTTCCATCTTGCCGAGGTTATGCAGAACTGGAATGCAAGAAGGGGCAAATTAATCCATGGCTATGCAACTTATGGTCCCCGCCCCTTAATTACGCAAGGCTTTTGTGGAAGGGTGGGGATAATGGGATATTAAGCTCAAACCTACCGCTCATTTCAAATGCTTGTTTGTAATAAAAAACTAAATAAACTGCTACAACTATAATATTCAATGCTTTTCGAATGCCTACAGTGAAATGAAACCGACAATGGTAACCAATTTTATTGGGCTGACGAGAAATGTCTAAATAATTCTGAAGCGATAGTTTCATCAGCGAGAGTTTGCACAATAATGTCTTCTTTGGTCATCAAGGACAATTAAAATTCTTCATTCATAAACAGTGGCTTAAGTAATGCAATAATAAATCTTCCGCAAGATTCTTCCTGAACCCCGCCCCCGCCACGGAAACGTAATGAAATGGATGCCCCACCCTGCCCACCCCCCGAAAGCCTTCCGTAATTAAGGGCCATCCACCCCTCGCCTGCTCACCCCGCGATTGTTGAAATAGTTTTAGATCATTGAATGCAACCCTCTGAACCTAATTTCCCTCCGCAATATTTTTTCTTACGTTTTTCAAGGGATGGACTTTAAATTCTGCCCCGGTTTCACTGCAGAGTTCTCGGATTCCTGACCGTTCCTTTTTCCCTTCTGTTGACAATCTAGCAGTTCCCTCTTTGGTAGTCTTTTTTCCTGAACTCTTCATGCATAGGCTTTCTGTTTTTTAACTACGCAATATTTTTTGCTCATATTTTGTACACCTGATCCTTTTCTTATTAATGACTAACCTTGTGATTTATTGATAAGCTGAATTTATTAGTATCGAGTTAGGTTTGGTTTGGAAATACAGGAGTCCTAAGCTAAAGGGATCATTTAAAACCTAGCTTGAACAATGGACTACTATTAATAATAATCTGCATGTACATAACACCATAAAATCAACCGCAAGAGCGTATGGCGGGGGGGGTTAGGTCAACCGGCCGTGAACGAGCAATCCCGGCCATGCCGCCTGTACACAAGTATCAGTTTTACCTTGCACTGCATCAAAGTTAATCACACGAAAGAAGGTGCTTACATGTAAGAATATAAATTAACAGGACTATTATACTCAAATTATGCGGGAGGAGTGTTACAAAGATGGATCCATTTAGAAGACAGGCAGGATGTCGACTAAATATAAATACATTACCAGTGCTAATTATCTCCTTCGCACCTACTGTCATGTGTATTTTGATCTCTATCGATTAATAATAATTACGAGTGGAAGGGATTACTTCAATGCTAAAGGTTATCTGTTGTTTTCTGAAATATTGCATTACAACTCACGAAACCACTTTCAATCGCTACAAAAATTCTCCACCGCGGATTTTCACGTCTCTTCTTGGATCAAATTAAACGGCGATAGATATTTGAGAAAACCCTCAATCATTTATTTTTCGTGTCATTATTCATATAAATATTAAATTATTTTTTAATCAAATAGAAACTCCTCTAAGAAGCGTTTATGGCAGAGGTGAGAGGAAAAGACTCTCTTTCTATGGTGTGCGAGCGCCCCACTGGGAAAGACGGCGGGCCGCACGCGCGACATGCAAAGCGGGCAAACACAATATCACGGATGCGAGGGTGCTGGGCGATAGCAAGGGTCAGGAGGGAAAGGGGTTCCTTCGGGGACACGCAAAGGGGCGGGCGGGAGGGGCGGGGACGTATCCTGTCCCCCAGGTCTCGGACGTCCGCTCTCTCTCCCGTGACCCTGAACGCGACCGACGGAAGCGTACCCTCCCGCGCTACCCACCCCCTTCCCCCTGGGGGCGTCCCTCGTCGCCCGCACTACCGGGGGGGTTTGCCAGGGTACCCTCTCGCCCGGCCATCCGGGAGTGCCCCCTTGTTGCTGCAAATGGCAGGCCAATGGTGGTGTGCATTGTGCGCGCGTCTCCCCTCGTCCGATGGCCACTCGACGCGGCGAACACATCTCTCAGCCGCCGCCGTTCCCTCAGAGGATTGCGGGGAAGGAAAGCTCCGTCTCCCAGGGTCCCCCCTGGTCTCTAATCTCCCCGCTCCCTCCTTCTCGGGGGACGGAAGAGGTGGGAGAGTTCCATTTCCTCTTGCCGAGGCCAGTGACGCTCGACCGGAGGGCTCTGGGTCGATCCCCGGGGTGAAAGGGGAGAGCCTCCCATCTCCAGAAACAGGGGTACCCGATAAAGTCGGGGATATCATTGTGTGAGTATTACTTCCAATTACGGTCGACTGGCTCAGTGAAGGTTTTTGATGGACATTGGTACCACACACTACTGCACTCATGGCTCATAACTAGAATGGCACTAAGTATCCTAAAAAAAAAACTAGACCGCAAAATTGCGGAGACGAAAACTCTTGCAATTTTTCACTTAATAATAATACCGTTAAAATAAATGCCTACAGTTCTTCCACATTACACTTGAATTTGTAATTTAACATATCACACTGCATATCACAAGAATTAGTTCTTCAGCTCTGCATACTTTCTGTCTCCCTTCAGTTTCATCCACGGAATACCACGCGCGATAAGATGTCGCAATGACGTGTGGCGGGGGGTGCTAGCAAACGACCCACAAAATAGAATATACCTACATGCAAAGCAAACAAAAAACATGGCATTGCACATCCACGCTGACGAAAATATTAATCCAAATCTTATTCCATCTTACGCGCATGCAAACGCATATACAAGCTCCTAGTATACACAAGTAGATGCACCTATGAATGTGCCAGATGTCTACGCAGCGTGTTATCTTGTTCTTACTTATAATTCGATTTTTTTCTAATTTCGCTGTTACTTCAGTTTTTTACTATGATGATTTCTCTTAACCCGTGGTAATTCAATATTGATTAATTGATTTTAATGCCATTCAAACTATATCCTCTTTCCTTCACCCTATCATGCTAAGCCAGTATTCCTCCCTCTACATCAGCTTTGAGAGTCGACTGTTTGCTGACGACAAGCGGGAAAAAGCGAACAAAACAGATTTTAAAATACTAAAAATTGACTTAAAATATATTCAAAATTGGTGTACAGAACATGGTTTGGATTTAAAAATTAAAAAAATTTTAAGGTTTTGCTAAAATATGTAAGTCTTGAGAAATAAAAAATACTCCCCCAGACTTATCAACTTACACGCTCGGAGGTTTGCTCGGATGAGCGTTGCAGACGATGGGAAATAATTCGCCGTCACTATTTCACCTCACATGGGAAAAACACGTACGCACTATTTTCCTACGTGATGCGAACTATTTTGCTTCAGTAAGACCCCGCTTAGAGTTTGCAGCGAGCATATTGAATCCATCAAAAAAGTCTTGATTACAGAATTGAACGCGGTACAGAGAAGGTCCAAAGGCCAGAATCGTGAAAGTTTCGTACGAAAGAATCAAATTATATTTTATACAAGACGTAGAATGGGAAACCTTTGGATATGCGAAAACCCAGAACAAGATTAAACGCATTGCAAAGATACCAAACGTTTAGTTTTGTAACTTTTCGTATGATCAACTTTGTTCAAGGTCGAACTGATATTTGTGTAGAGGTGCAATGATTGCGATATTTCATGCGTGTTTATGGACCTTACACCACCCCATATTTCCTGCCACAGAACCTTGCTGTGGCGATTTGCCGTGTATCATGTAGATGTAGACAGAATCTGTAAATATGTAATATAATGTGTAATCAGCAAATGACAGATTAAAGCGCTTCACTCTGGTATCATGAATTTATGATTAAAATGATCTATTATGCTTCGACATCTACATGAAAATATATAGACTACCCCGCAAGCCGTCGTAAGGATGTGTGGCAGGGGATGTTAGGTCAACCGTCATGTTGTACCTACTCCATTACTTCCACGAACACAGAACACGCCGTCATCAGCGTACAAGGTGTGTTGAAATGTAGGCCACTAAACACACCATTCATGCGATATTCGTTAAATGCATTACCATGATTATGATTTTAATATCTTCTACACTGACTACAATAAGAAGACTTATTAGGAAGCCCAATTAAAATTACGGATTCACATGTAACGCGGTCATTAATTAACAGGTGGCGTCCTATTTATGCAGGACCAATCTTACCTCTCTTCAACTACTATCTCTATGCTAAAACCTTCAGTGCCCCTTCCAAATCTTACAACTTCTCACCCCAATGTTTGTAACTACGCTAATGTATGTTCAAATGTAAGATTACTTGATAAATAGCGAGCGGGGGTTCGAACGAAGTTTTGTCGGGTTTCCCTCGTCTCGTGGTCAACACCGGACCACGCACCCCGGGGTTGCTCGAGAAGAGCCAATATGCTGTCGAAGGGAGTGAGGAGGTATACGGAGATGAAGAGGGGCTTGTTGCAGAGTTGGATGTTGGGTTGTGTTTTCTTAGGAGAGGCCAGAGAGTTGTTTGGTATTTGTGCCCATTCAAAACTTATGGAACTAGATCGAGTGCAACGTAGAGCAGCTTGGTTTGTGAAAATATGTTATGAGCAAGGTCAAGACACTTTTGGATGAATTAGGATGGAAGCCACTAATTGACTGTAGGTTTAAATGCAGGTTAAATTTACTGCCAATATTTTTTGCATGTTACTTATCTGAAGAAGTTAAAGACATATTACAGGCTCCGACTTAATATGATAGATCATATCACGTGCGTAAAATCAGGGAAATAGATAGTAGAACGGATAGATTTAAAATGTCGTTTTTTTCTTGTACCATGAGAGATAAAAATAAACATGACATCAGTCGCGTAGGAGATAATTAAAATTGATAGGTTTATTTTGTCCATATCCTGCATATCATTTATTTTATTTAATAGATCCATCTTTTTAACAGTTCTGCCGCATGATTTGATTGTACATATCCTGCTATTGAGTATTGCTATATGTAAGTACATTTTTTCGTTCGGTTGACATTTTTCGAGTGCAATGCAGACCAAACTAATATCTGTGTAGATGTGACATGTTTGGGATTGTGTATGCATGGTTGGTGATTTATCACCCCCCGCCATACGCCCTTGTGGCAGCTTGCGGGTTAGAGGGTAGATGTTAATGAAACCTAATTTAACCGCTATTTTACCTTTAATAATATCAACCCTGATTGGCATTTACCTATACTATGGTATTCACATCACATACTTCCGAGATAAAAATGCATTATACCTATAAGTTATCGTCTGTCATCGAAAGAAGAACTTTCAAATCAAATCGAACACACGTTTTTACGTATTTACCTGAAGATTACGTGCTAACGTCCAAACGCGTGGGGTGTAGTAATAAAAGTATAGTGTGAAAGTAAAGTCCGAAGTTATTTGTTTAAAATTAATTTCCACTCATTAGAGCCTGCGATAGCACCCGAGGTTCAATGATACACTATGTGTGTTCGGCTATTTTGCGAAAAATTAACTTGACGGGGTAGAAAATTGCTGTTGAGTCTCTAGGTTATCAAATAATTCGGGAGATGAAAAATTTAGGATAATGGAACAGTGTTCTCACGCAGACCTAGGAAAGAAATGTGCTGAGTCAAAGTCACGATTTGAAAAGCGTGAATAAGGGGTTTGTTCAGCACAGGCAGAAGAACTGGGAAAATAGTTATCGACAAATTTTGAAAGTCTTGATCACCATATTCGGCCGGCCGTGCAAGTAGACAAGATGACACGTTAAGCTCAGGGCGAAACTTAAAAATTATCAGGGCTGAAGAATTCCTCATGGCATTGGGTTCATCAGCCAAAACTGATCAGTCAAAATTAATTGAAATGCAAAAAAAACCTGTAGAGAGTCTACGAAAAATCTACACAACCAGCAGACCGCCGCAAGGGCGTGTGGCGGAGGGTGATAGTGATTCGGTATATTTACACAATTATTAATCCATACGTGGATATCATTATATATTTGTTCACGTGTACAATACATGTCTAAATATTCCGAGTAATATTGCTGTGATTTAACTCGTACTAAACCAATTAGTTATGGTCTTAAAATAAAAATATTCGGGTGCCTTTTTCTGCCTACGTGTTTAAGTCTATGAAATACAGAAAGGACAAAAAGCCCAAATATCCCATCTCGTCTTCCTCAACCTTCTCGTGATCGGACGTGTGAGTAAATGACCACGGTCATTCCTCGCTGACCGGTGGACTGTCCCTTTCTCCAATCGCCCTGCTACATGCTACCACCACCGCCTCCCCCCCCCTCCGTGACCTCCCCCTTTCATTCAACCCCTCCTTCGTGTATCCCATCTCCTCCCCTTCCGGTTCGCATGCTGAAATGTTAATCCCTCTCCTTCCTTCCGGGGGTTGTTCGGGAGGATGGGAGGCTATCGGTTGGAGACAAGGGACCCCTGGCCACCCCCGCGGGGTTCGCGTGGTGACAGGGAAGCCTCGATGGCGCCGCGGTGGCGACAGGAGAGCGAGGGTGACCGTCACACATTGCACCACCCTTCCCTGCATCTTCTGGAAGTACACGAGATTAATTTTAGATTTTATTATTATCATTGGCAGCAGTTAAGCGAGCAGCCATGCCAACCTTTTGTGGGTGTCTAACACGACACCCAAGCCCCGTGTTACTCAGTAAATTTTTTTTTTGGCACGTACTCTCTACTATAACATCGTTTTTTCAAATCTAGTTCCTCTCCGTTGCGCGCAATCCTATTCGGCAATTAATCCAATTTCATGAGGATCCCATGTACCAGCAGTATATTCTAAATTAGGTCTAACCAACGGAAGATAACATTCGTCTTTAACCTTCTTGTCACGTCTCCCCAATACTCTTCCATATTAATCTCATTTTTTTGCTTGATTGCCCACATATTATTCGTGCATGATCCTAAATAGTTAAAAACACTTTCGAAATTTCTTGAAAGAATCCGCAGGTCTAAAATAGGTGACCGTAAGCGGGATTCAACGCCATCCATACAAGGAAATTAAAGGTCATCCATTTCATCACGGCTCAGCATAATGGCATAATTTAGGCGTGAGTTATGCCAAATTCACGCATCGCTCACAATTATGCGGGACATGCTTTCCCCACGCATCTAACTTTCTCTTTCCTTCATCAACGCGGATAATGCATTTGCCCTGGATAGTTATTTTTTGTGTGTGTTAGTAGTTAATCTTAGCGGCTTGAGGTTGTTTTTGTTCAGCCACTCAGATTGGTTATTGGTATGTGCTATTTTTTAGTATATTTTTTCTTCGAGTACCCGACCTTATCCCAGCATTGTTTTTTCCGCTTAGACTTCAGATTCTATTCCAAAATGTAACAAATTCAGGTGACTTAGTTTGACGTAACCCCGTTTTAGAAACTTTTTGTGGGAACTTGTTTATTCAACTAGGATGACTTTACCTAGGTCCCCTGTAGCCATTCTCAAAAACGCTGGTGAATGCGTGGCTCTAAAGGCTCGTATCGCCACGTTGGAGAGACTGGTGCCGGAGCTTCGATCCAAGTTCGACGGCCGGGTGACTTCTCTCATGGGGGATGAAACCCGGGGTAGGAATTTGACGGCCCGCCACGCAAATAGGGCTGCACGGGTTCGCCCGAATGCTAAAAGTGTCTGGGCGATCGAATACCTACCTCTTCTACCATCTCCTAACGAAGGAATGCCACCCCTCCGTAGATAGGATAATTGGAGGGTTGACTCTCGGGGTAAAGGGAAAATAACACTGCGGCGGATATTGGACTCTGCGGAGGCAGTTCCAATTCCCGTCTTCGATAGGTACCAGCTACTGTAAGGTGAGTGTACCAGCGTATCGCAGCCCCTAACCCTACTTTGAGGCCACTACCTAGGTAATGACGTCAGCGAACGGGAAGGGTGGGAATTATTATGATAGGTAGTTGCAATGTCCGCCATGTCATGGTCTCATTGAGGAAATGGGCACGTGACGTGGGTATCGACCAAAATGTGACCGCCTGGTGTAAGCCAGGCCTAGGAGTTCCTCAGGCGACGAAGGTGGTCGAGGCGGGGGTCAGGGGCACGACGTTCTCTCGACTGATGGTCGTGGCTCATGTGAGCACCAAAGACGTCACGGACCGTGGATCCTAGGAGATCCTCCGTTCCCTTAAGGAACTGAGCATCGAGGCGAAGCGTGTGCAGAGCGTCGAGTACAGTAGTTTTCAACAATGCGTTGACTTACAATATATTCTCCTGCACCATCTTTTCCAGTCTCCTTCAAATTTCTCCCAAAAGCCCTCCCTCCTTCCCTCCGATACCCATAATTCCTTTGTTTGCTCGATCTCCGCTCTCTATACATCTACATAATTATCCCGTAAGGGCGTGTGGTAGGGGGTGTTAGGCCGTAAAACCAACAAATTTATGCAAATGTACATCCACAGAGGTGAATGCGATATTCATGCGAAAACCTTTTTATTTTACACCCATGGAAATACATATACTATTTTTCAACATACAAGTGAACTTACGAATATACCTTATGCCTACGCAACGTTTAATTTTGTCCTCATTTATTAATCGAATGTCTTTAATATTTCTAATTCATCTGAAAGGCCCGTCATACTCGTCTTCCCACCGCAACAATTTTTGTCGAATCTGGCGGATTTGTTCTGGAATTTATCTGATTCTTTTTCCCAATTTTTTCCCCAAGGATCACAAATAATTTCGCCATATTCCAAATGTGGTCTAACTGGAGAAAAATAACACCTCTTTTACTTCCTCATTACATTTCTACCACCACACGCTTAATGAAGCCGAGTCTCTTTATAGTGGATCCGCATATTGCCCTGATATATTATGCTCCCCATGAAAGGCGTGGTGTTAGAGCTACCCCCAAATATTTAACTTGATCTGCCGTAGTTAGCACCGAACCCTCCATTTCATAATTTATGTCCTGCTCGGCACTTCCGTGGCTCTACAATTTCAAAACTGCCAATTTGTCTACTTTAGGCACCAATCCCCATTTCCTTCACCAATCCGATATTGCGTCCAAGTCTCTAGAAAGTTACTCGTAATCTGATGGGCCCTTTATTTTCCTTTATACCACCGTGATAAAATAATCTAAGGTTGCTACTGACGAGTGAGCTGAAGCCACCAATGTATATTAAAATAGAAGCAGCCCTATTGCGCTTCCCTGGTGGATGCCCGAAGTTACATCCATGTCAGTTGAGCACAAGCCATAGATAGCTTACTATTTGTTTGCGGTTTGACAAGAATTCTCCAATACAATTTATTATTTTCTCATTGATACCATAGTATTTAAGTTTGTGCAGCGATTTCTTTTTTGGGACTTTATCGAAGACTTTCTTGAAATTCAGAAATACTCCATCAACTTATGAGTGGTTTTCTTCCGATCTAAGTATATCGTAAATAAAACGACCCAAATGAGTTTCGCAAGATCTGCTCTTCCTAAATACGTGCTGGTAGTGGATTATTATCTTCCTATTATTGAAAAATCTCAAAATGTTACTAATTATAATGTGTTCTAATATTTTACAAGAGATCGATGTTAAAGAAATGGGGCGCTAATTGATTGGTTTCTTTCTATTGCCGCCTTTGTAGATGAGAGTTACAAGTGTAAGTTATTTGTATATGGGCTAGCTTCAGTCTTAAGGTACTGAGCCTTCTTCTATCGATGTTATAAAAACACTTCCTAAAAACGGGGCGATAGCTTTAGCTAATTCCTTCAATATTTTAGCAGCTATTTCATCCGGAACTGGTGTTTTGTTGGCTTTGATACTACGAAGCTGATGTTCTATTCTTTTCTTGGTCAGTGTCAGGTCGCTCTTGTGTTCCCCGATTTGGTATGTGTATTCCATGGTTCTGTTACGTTTGTATCTTTACTGTAGACGCTCTCGAAACACTTGTGTAAAATATTCACCCGTTTTATGCTACCTGTAATAAGTTCACTATTTTCCATATTCAAAGAATGCACTTTTGAATGATTCCCCTGTCTTTCTCTAACATAAGACCAGAATGAGTTTGGATTTTCCTCAAGATATTCGCATAACATTTTAGACTCAAAGGCTTTGCAAATCATCCTTTCCGTTTTACCCTGATATTATTTTAGTATCTGTTTGGATGTATTCATATAAACTAAATCGACACTAATTAAACTCTTTTTAACCTTCTTTGCCTTAATGCAAATATTCATTTTCATTCTTCCTCACATTCACGTAGGTTTTAACATTTTCCATACATTGACAAGTGTAAATCAAGTAAATTTTAATGGGAGCTCTTAAGTACCAAATGTCTGCAGCACCTATTCATTTTTTACTTCCAATGCTAACCTATTTCATGTTATATTTTTTATTCCGTCATTATAACAGTACACAAGCATAGCCCATGCCTGATTTATACTGAAATAAGTGTTATCTAATTTCATGGCTCCTTTGTCGAGTTAATTTTTATTCATTCGCAGCCCTTAATATGCGTAGGGACCCTTTTCCAATTTTTAATATTGCTTCTTTCGACGTCTTTAATTCTATTACCCTGATGGCAAATCTTTTAATATCTCGAAATGAATACTTGTTTTAATTTCCGCGCTGTTCTCGAAATCTATAACTTTCTGTTCTTTTTATTGTTTTTCCGATCCTCCAAACCCAAACAACATTTTAAGAATTCGGTTACTTGCAAAAACTTATGAAAACGACATCTACATCTGCATCACACTCCACAGACCGCCGCAATGGCGTGTGGCGGGGGGTGTTAGATCACCAGTTCTAACAACCCCCGCCTACATGCCCAATAATTATATTACATCTCTACATAGGTATTTATTCCATCATGCACTCGAACGAAGTTATCAACACGAAAGAAGATATATTCAACAGATTCAAGCGAGATGCAATGGAAGTTCGTCATTGTGATGTAAACAAAATTTTCACTTTTCCACGGATTGAAATCTATGGAAAAGTGCTAATTTTGTTTTACTCTCAACGAAAGAAGATATTTGCAATCAGAAATATTCAGCGACACGATTATTCAATATCAAGATACGTACATTCAAATCACACGGGAACAATGTTATAAACATGGATCGATGAAATTATCATGCAGGGTATTGACAAAATATACAAACTGCATATTCTAATTATCTCCTATGCAATTGCTGTAAAATCTATTTTGATCTATAATGGTGATAGGAAAATACGATATTTTAAATCCATCCGTTCCTTGATTTTGCGCACCTCATCTAATCTACCATAGTAAGTCGGGGCCTGTATTATGTCTTCAACATCCTCAGATAAGTGACCTGCCTCAAATTTAGGCAGTACATTTAACCTGTATTTCAGCATACGGTTATCTAGTCTCTCCCATTCTAATTCTTCCAATAGTGTCGTGACACTGCTACCTTGTTCATGAAAAAATTCGATAAACCTAGCTGATCTACTTAAGACTCCATCTAGTTTTAAAGCTAAGCCTAATTCTTATGGATATCATGCATTCGTAGCATACTCTAGGTGGGGCCTATCTAACGTAAAATAACAAAGCTATTTTATCAACTTATTTTATTTCCAAAGTTTCTTTTTATGAATCGTATCTCTTTATCTTATCACTGCTAGTTTTTAATTAGCAGTAATAAAATGAAAAGGTAGGTTAGTAATAACGTATATATCGTAAAAAATAACTTTTTAGTCATAAATATTTCCCTGAGTTGTCAACATTTGGACTTTATAAACGACCTTGCGTCGCGTGGCATCAGTGCCTATGTCCTTGGGGTGGAGACCAATGTAACCTAAGTTGCATGTCCATGTGGTAGTCGAATTACGCCTTCATTCTTTAAAAATTCTAGTTCGCTTTTTATCGGATAAATTTTTCTACATTCTTAGGTGCATGTGTTTGTCAGTTGGTATACGCATTTTCATGCGTTTTCATACGTGTGGGTTAAAAAGGTTTTTGCATGAATGTATATGGGTGTAGGTTTACATAAATGTGTTTTTAATTTTCATGTGGTTTCGTTCTCTTTTACGGGTGATGACCTAACACCCCCCGCCACACACCCTTGCGGCGGCTTGCGGGGTGTTCTGTAGATGTAGACTTACTCTTCGTCAACAACGCTGTTATTAAATGAGATGACCTCCATTCTCCGCCACCATTCCTTAACTTTATAGTTCAAATTGGAATCGAGATTTTGATCTGAAGGTCACTAGGAAAATCTGGTGTAAGGACGTACGTGATTCGTCAAAGAAATCGGATAAAAGTTCGGGAATCGGAATACAGCCAATGCGTGGTCGTCCCAGTGCGTCATCCTCCATATTCATGACATGCGAAAATATGCGAATACCGTCATTTTTCTACGTTTAGTCTCAAACGATGATCACCCGACTCCAGAAAACAAAACAAATAATAATAATAATTCGCCGGTCATTTCCCATTTTCGCAATTCCATACTTCCACTCCGTCCAGCACTGGGCAGTCGACCGCACTCGACAAAACAGAAAATGAGTAATATGCAATAAATGTGTGTATATATTAACTTTTCATTTCACTTTCGTTTGCTTCCTTTTTTCCCCGCACACCCTGGGGAACAGGAGTCCCCTGTTGCTTCTGATGCTGCTAATATAAAAAAAAGAGAGAGAGTGCGATTTGTGAGGGCAGGGAGGCAAAAATGCAAACCGTTATGAGTTATGTATGAAGAGGTAATTAATAGCACTGACCTTTGCAGTTCCCCCCCAAAAAAAACAAACAAACGCAACTCTTATGAACGGCAACAATTATTAAATGAAGAAAAGAAAAGCAATGACAAATGTAACGCATATATAAGCGTTTCACAAAAGAAAATGAAAGTTAATGAATGATTTGATGCTTTGAAAAAAAACAAAATACGACAAAGATGAAACCTAATGCCATAATATGACCTCATTGCTGTGTACGTTTTTGAAAATATTTTCATTAAATGGTCTTTAAAAAACGAATGAAAGGAAAAAAATAAACGTACGAGGGTCATCCGGAAAGTAGTACCCGTTCGTGCCGCATGAAGTGCTGACGACGCGAGTAGCCGCTGGACGAGGTCAGATAGCTTCAGTGGCTTGTCTGCCTTCTCTGAGCCAAGTTGCGTGACGCTAGCATTGCCTGTGTTGTTTCTGTGATTGTTTACAATGTTTAAAAAAATTGAGAACGCCGCCAGTTGTGAAGTGAGGGCAGTGATTAAATTCCTCAATGCAAGAAACGTTCGCCCATGTGATATTCATCGCCAATTAAAGGAGGTGTATGGAGACAATGTAATGGACGAGTCGTCTGTTCGGCGGTGGTGTCGCAACTTCAACATGGGGAGGGGGAACACACACGACGATGAGCGTTCGGAGAGACCGTCTGTCATTACAGACCAACTGGTGAGCTCAGTTGACGAATTCGTGAGGAACGATCGGCGCGTCACAATTGATGACATCTGTGAGCATTTTCCCAATGTTTCTCGAACAATTGTTCATGAAATTGTTAAACACCATCTGCATTATGCAAAAATTTGTGCAAGATGGGTCCCTCGCGTATCTCAATGAGCTGGCGGCGAAGGACTATGCAGCAGGAATACAGAAACTTGTCACACGTTATGACAAATGCCTTAATTTGCTTGGAGATTATGTTGAGAAGTAGTTTAAAGTATCCTCTTTCAAATAAAATTTTTTATGTTTGTTAATATTTACTTTTGTGTCTTTATTTCACGAACGGGTACTACTTTCCGGATGACCCTCGTATGTAGGAAAATGAATTAATTATTATGGCATTTCATATGGTTATGATATTTTACTCTGCTCGTCTGCTTATGAAAAACTCAAAAAACTATCTCATTGGATGCGAATCAGAAAATGAGAGGTGGAATTACACGTTTTTAAAATGATCACGCACAAGGTACGCATTTGGTGCACGTACGTGTCAGGTACACTAACACGTAAGTGCTTGGTGCACGTAATAATGCAAATTATAATGCCGTCCAAGTCATTTCAGGGGCTCACCAATGAGGTTTTATCGGAGCCCTTCTACACCTACTTTTCCTTAACGACAATACAAATTTTGTTTGTGGTAAATTTTGCATGCTCACAAATGATGAAAGGGTTTACAGAAATAACCGTAGTCCTGAGGATAATGTATCTTAAGCAGGTGACCTTAATGAAATAAAAAACTGGTTCACAACTTTTCAGCCAGAATTAAACTTTAGAAACCGTGCAGTGATGAACTCCTGAATTTGGAGAAGTTCCCTCCCGAATGTCTACTGCATCAGGAATTCCGAAATAGAAAGTGTAGACTCGACTAAAGATTTAGTCGTCACCCTTATTCAAAACCTCTCCTGGGTGAAAAACGTACGAGAAATATGTGTATAAGTAAATGGGTGTTAATGTGTAATGTGTATAAATGAGTAATTATTTGTAGAGTAATGAGGAAATGAGACTAGGGGGTCAAAATTGATGCTTTCATTCGCTAGGGAGGTGCCATTTAGGATTTGCAGCTAGTATATGGGATACTCATGAATTTGAATTGATGATTGCCGGTTAAGATCGCGAGTAGCTAGATTTGTAAAATTCCAAGAAACTGCGGAAGATGCCGCAACAGTAACTTTTGAAGGGGTCATCCGCTAAATTTGCATGGCAAATGCAACAAATACAGAGTGTAAAAATCATTCACCTAGACCGGTATTTCTAAAACTTAGGGGTAGATTTGTAAAACGTTGTCATGACAAACTGAGTAGGGTATCGAAGTTATCAGAGTAACTAGGTTGGGAATCACTCACGAAGCGAAGGTTAAATTAAAGAAAATATCTGTCGCATTAATTGAAAGCAGATCCCTTTATAGATGAGGTTTAGTGGGAGAAATGTTATCCGTCGTTGGTTAGGCCTCATTTAGAATATGCTGCATGTTTATGGAATCCTCACGAAGTTGGATTAATTACCGATTTGGATCGCGTGCAGTTTATAGGAGCTAGATTTGTGAAACGTTGTTATGATGAACTTAGTAGTGTATCCGAAATATTAGAGTAGCCAGGTTGGGAATCACTCACGGAGAGAATGTTAAGTTAAAATTCAAACCTCTTGCATAAATCAAAGGATGTCTCTTTAGCAGATATGTTGAAAATGTACGGGGTTCGTCCGGAAAATAAGTGTACTGAGCTCAGGAAAAAAAGTTTATTACACTTTTACATATCTTAAGCTAATATTCCTCAAAATAGGACCCTTGTGAGTCGATACACTTGTTCCAGCGGCGTTCCCATTCCTGGAACGCTCCCGCGAAGGCATCATCGGGAACCTCTCGAAGACTCGTCGTCGACCTCTTCTCTACCCTCCACGAACAACTTGTGCCACCGAAAGATCATGTTTCTGGACATGGCTGACTCCCCGTAAGCCTGGTTAATCATACCGACAGTTTCGGTAGACGATTTCCCAAGCTTTACCGCAAATTTGATGGAATAACGCTGCTCCAAAAACTTCGGCATCGCGTTCCGTGACGTGGGTCGAAGCGTGGAGGTTCGCGTTAACAGAGCTACACCACAGCTCAGAGCCGACTGCCTTTTTCAGCGTCGCTTGCCAACATACCCCCCTCCAATCGCAGCCCGTCAGAGCGGTGCTGGGCGCGCCTGGAGCGGCGCGCCCAGCCCAGGAATCAGTACACTTATTTTCCGGACGAACCCTGTATCATTACCCCCTTCGTACTACGGTAGGAGAAATGATGCCAATAAATTTAGAGAGATTGAGTGTAGAACAGATAGATTTAAGATGTCATTTCTTCCACGAACGATGAGGGATCAGAATAACATTGTCCAACCGTGGTAGGATCATATTCGAGTCTAAATTAGTCTGGTGTGTAGTCACCCCCTGCCGCACACCCTAGCGGTGGCTTGCAGGGTACATAAATGAATAAGAAATAAGAAAATGTGTTATTTGCCTCATCCTTCTACAGTAGGCGAGGTCATGAAAATAAGATGAGAGAGATTAGCATGACCCGCAGGTTTATGATGTTGGTTTTCTCAGAAATATAAAATATCAAAATAACTGCTAGCGATCGCAGTAAGGAAAAAAAAAATAATTCATTGAAACGCGTGGTAACCTTGTCATTATTTTTAAAATCTTTATTGTATAGTTCTTCTGGATACTAAGGCCTCGTCTGCCATGCTTCAAGAAGTATTTTAATATTAGACCTGCATGTACTTCTGTACACGAACCCGCAAGCCATTGCTAGTACGTGTTATGGCATTTGTTAGGTCACCAGATATACTACATACTACTGCTGCCCCTCCCCCTCCGCGATCCACCGGAAGAGCGTATGGGAGGGGGGCGATTATACTGCGTACCGTTAATTAAAGTCCGTTAAATATATTATGAATATTATGCCATTAGTAATCACCCCACCGACGACAATAAGAAGAGACAAATAAGGAACCAATTAGAGAGGAAGGGAAAATTCAATAATATATCACATCTATAAATTTATTTCCAGGCCCCCGACCATCCAAAGGTGCGTGGCTTCGGACGTTAGAAAACCATCCATGAAGTGATTTGACTTGGTGGTGATTTGAAGTGATACAGTTTGGATGCTGAAAAATATTTTCGCCAAGACCCACCCAATTATGTTTTGTGTTTCCCCTTATGTTGCTGCCAAGAGTAGTACCCGAGAAAAATAAATGCTTGAATCTATTCGTTCAACCTCTCTTAGTTCATGACAATTGTTTATCCAACCGATGTAATTGGAGGCTGAAGTAATGGTATTTCTTTTACGTCGGATGCAAAACCACACGATTTGTATCTTTTTTGATGTGTTCATAATCTAGTTATGAGTATTCGCACATATAAAGGTTCTAATCGCAGATTTTTCAGTAAATGCATGGCGTTTTGTGATCATTTATAAGAATGTTTAAAAAAATCTGGCGATCTTTCTTTATTTTTTTGCAAATTTGTATGCGGGGATTTTTCAGATGGATCTCAAATTCCCGCCGAATACTTTATGAGGGAGCATACTGAAGTAACATTGAACGTCCCATTTACATTTTCCAAATATTCTTATCATGAATCCCAGCTATTTCTCACAGGTTTATTGCATTATCGTTAATTCTGTATCTTTGAAACTTGTGCATCAATTTGACGCGTGAAATAAAATAAAATTATCCATTTAAAATCCAACAAAATCGCATCTACCAGATTGTATCTTTACCCAGAATTTACGATACCGAGTGTAAAAGGCCCCAATGGTGGAACATGGCTAATTTTATTTTTTTTTATTATTTAAGTACCCTACAAGTCACCGCTGAGGTGTGTGGCAGGGGCGGATACACACCAGACTCATTCAAATTTATTATGAAATAATATTTTTTTTAAGGTAATCTACCGGTTAATATATGTTTTTGGATGGACACAACGACCAAACAAACATTTCATTACTCGTAACAAAACACAAAATCCATCATCCTACTCTATATCAGGTCCCTCGCAATCTCTGAGTACTTTCTTCCTCCCTTCATCCCGTACAACATCCCTATCCTGTTCCTTCCCTTTCCTCTTTTGCCCAACATTCTCCCCTTTATTACAGTCTTCAACACCCCACTGCCGGTCAATACCCCCTTCATCCACTTTTCCTGCCTCCATAGGATTTCTCCCTCTCTTCGCCCACCATACCAAGTACTTCCTCATTTGTTTTCTTCTCAGTCCATTTCACCTTTTCTATTCTTCTCCACACCCACATTTCAAAAGGCTCCAATCTACGTCTATCCTCCTGCTTCAATGACCACGTTTCCGCACCGTACATAGCTACGCTCAATATCAAAGTTTTTACGAGTCTTTTCTTAACTTCCTCACTCAACGTCCCCGTCATCAACTCCCTCCTTGTGAAAGCCTCTTTGCCTAGCGCAATTCTTCGCCTTACGTCTTTGCCACTTTGACCGTGTTGGTCCAAAACACTACCCAAATACGTAAACTGTTCTACCTGCTCTAGTTTTTGCCCTCCTATTTCAATGTTTAGCTTAGCCTTTTTATTCCTGGAAAATAGCATAGTCCTTGTTATATTTACAATGATTCTCATCCCATGTTTATCGCACTGAATATCCAATGCACTCCTTTGGCTGGCTGACAAACTAGAGCTTGATCATCAACAAACATAACTGATTTTAAGAATTCCCCACCCACTTTCATTCCTACCTCGAGTTCTTCCCATGCCTCTTTGATCATTTCCTCTGCATACAGGTTGAACAGCAACGGTGATAATGGGCAACCCTGCCTTACACCCCTTCCTAACACTGCCCATCCGGGCTCCCCGTTTCCCACCCGCACCTGAGCAGTCTGAGACATGTACAGGTTGCGGATTAGCCTCCTTTCCCTCCAATCTATTCCTATTTTCTGCAATATACTCATTAGTTTTTCCCAATTCACTCTATCAAACGCTTTTTCGAAATCTACGAAACAGGCAAATACCTCCTGATTGTGTTCTGTATTCCTCTCGATTAATAATCTCATTACTGTAATGGCATCACGCGTACCTCTCCCCTTCCTAAACCCAAACTGATCATCCCCTAAGTAATCATTTGCCCTACTCTCTATCCTTTTGTTTATGATCCTGAGAACAACTTTAGCTGCGTGGGATATGAAACTTATCGTTCTGTAGTCCTCACATGATGTAGCCTTTACCTTTTTCGGAATAATGAAATAATATATATTTGTTGATTGTTAAGGGGCAAAGGAAGGGTGGAACATATTTCTGATGGATTTGGTGACTTATATATATCTACATGGTGGCCTGAAAGTCATATCTAGGCTTTGATTCAAAATCAAACATGAAGCATCAAAAATTACGGTTTTCTTTTTTCGTTAGTCAGTATAAACATGTAAAATAATGCTAACAATGTGCATACATAGTGATGGCTACAGATGATTTCAGTATTGTCTTTAAGAGTTAAATACGTCTCTAAAAATACGAAACGAGCTCCTAGTAACACTTAGGACAATTCACTTAGGTTAAATGACATAATGAAAACATATAAGGCTACCTGAAATGAAAAAAAATAAATATATTTTATTTCCCCTATCGCGGTCAATTACATTTATTCTGATTCCTTATCGGTCGTGGTTAAAATGACATCTTAAATAAAATGTCGATTCTCTAAACCTGTTCTCTCTTTGATATTACTATGCTGATGTTACTACCGTAGTACAAAAATACATTCTCAACAACATCGCTGTAGAGACCAGCTTCCAATGTATGCAGGAGATTTATCATTCTCTGATTGGACCGTCGCTCCGAGAGTAATTCCAAGCCTAATTCCTCTAATAATCTTGAAACGCTACTCAGTTTATCATAACAACGTTTTACAAATCTGATTCCTCTACGCTACACGCGATCTAATTCGCCAATCAAACCAAATTCACGGGGATCCCACATACCAGCAGCATTTTCTAAATGAGGCCTAACCACCGAAGGATAACTACTCTCTTTAACCTTCTTGTCACATCTCCCCATTACTCTTCTATCTAATCCTATTTTTTGGCAGCTTGTCCGCATATTCTCGGTACGTGACCCTAGGTACTCAATTACCATTTCGAAATTTCCTTAAAAGAATCCTCATAGGTAGCCGTATGCGGAGTTTAAAGTCATCAGCAAGAGAATACTAAAGGCCATTAATTTCACGGCGCAGCATAACGGCGTGATTTAGAAGTGAGTTATGCCAAAGTCATGCGTCATTCATAATTAGGCGTGACATGTTTTCCCTCACGTAATTAATCCTCTCTTTCCTTCATCATCTTGGATAATACATCTACAAATCTGCAAGTACATTGGACCTAACTTTTCGACTACCCATAGCTACCGGTGTAAATTACATATTGCATTGACCTTCTTGTTTTTGCCCTAAGTTATTATTTCTTTCAGAAATTCCTCATACTTCTAACCTTTAGAGAACCCCTCTTCCATATGTACAACAGTTAGATTTAAGATCCTTCCATCTGCATAAACAAATATATTTAAGATGTCAATTTTCCCACGAACGATACGGGAATCAGAATAGAATAACGTTTGTCCGACCGCGATAGGTAGGAATTGTGTTTTGGGTCAAGGATAGTCAGGAACGTAATAACCTTAGTAAAGCCTTACACTCTAGCGGTGGCTGGCAGGCTACTAAATTAAACTATCCTGTCAGAGGTTTCAAGCGTATGCTCAGAAAGGGAATTCCTTGAGTTAAGTTCCTTTGGTTATGCACTTACGCTCTTGCATAGAAGTGAGGAGTCATGGGCGTAAAATAGTAATGGCCCGAACCTAAAATCTCATATGTTTTCATTTAAAAACAAGTTTTCCTGCAGGAACCCCAAAGGCCGTGTGGCAAAAATCGTTAGGTCACCAGTAATGAGAGGAATTGGTGAATGATGGAATTCCATGTAATGTTTATTTTCGGAAAATTATAAGTGTCGTGCGTGATTTTCTTTGCTACTGTAGTCATGACTTCTTAGAGTGAAAAAGGGTTTCTTATATCGGTCGGTCCTGCACTCTTTACTTTTTGTGTTGCCTCGATGTCCATTTAATGTGGCAGAGTTAGGCAACGTCGCAGGCAGATCCAAATACCCGTTGATACCTTTGACGACACACACTCATTGAAATATCGAACCCAAGAGCTCAGAGAAATTAAACACCTGGAGTAATAGAGGATTTGACTGAGTATTCACACGCACAATCATCCCATGATGTACGAGAGTTTTCCAGGAAGTAACTTATTTTTTAATTAAAATATGAACAAGAGACGAGACAAAATTTTATTATATACCTTTGAAAGATACATGATTAAACTATATTTCTACATATTTGCCATTCAAATTGAGGTATTGATTATAACGATAAATATGCTTTTTTAATTCCGTCACTGAAAAAATATGCTGCCTTACATTTTAACCACTTGTTTACACCAGCATGCAGTTCTGCGTCACTCACAAAGCGCAGTGTTGCAAGCCACGTCTAGCGAGAGATTGTTAATCGGCGATTTTCACGAATTTTTTCGTTGATCTGCGCCGTCATTTCATCTGTCATCAGGTTAGGCTGACCACTGCGGTCATCGTCGTGAACATTGATGCCACGGTCATTTTTAAACTGAATGCACCACTGCCTCACTGCGACTTCACTCATTATTCTGTCTCCGTACACACTTCACAAAGTTGCTTGTGAAAATCAATTGTGGCTTGTGGTATTTTGCCATTAAACACCGAATCATATGTCGCACTTCACATCTCGCGGGATTTTATATTGCAGCGCACATTTTAACAGTTTGCAGCGAGCAAAGTAGAAGAACCACAGTAGGATGCGTATTGAATTCATACACCAATTACAGTTTAGACACCAAGGTGTTGGCTCCACCGCCACGCTGGGCCGAAACGTAAGTTACTTTCTGGTGAGCCCTTCTATTATAAATAACGTTTCCAGCGAAAAGTTTGTTGACTGGATTAAATAATTCCTATCGCATCGTCGACCAAAGGAGTAGTAGTCGTTGGCATGAGCTCAGCAGAGATATTTGTAACATGCGCAGTGCAGCAGGGAGTTATTTTAGGAATTCATGGTGAAAGAGTAATAGGGAAGTGTTAATCGGCAACAGTTTAACCAAAATTTGAAATACGATGCAATTATTAGGGTTCCATAGGAGAAAATTTTAATTAAAGAACTTGATTAGGCTCAGAGAAAATCTGCAAGTTTTTTTAAAGAATTGCTGCAAGAAAAGAGCAACCGTGACGAGTTTGCTGGATAACTCAAGTTGGGATCAAGAATAGAAAGCAAGTAAGAACATTTTTACAAAAGTACAGGATTTATATCCATTACTAAAAAAGAAAGAAAGACTCGTACTTTTCCACAGATTTGAAATCCTGGTTAATATTTAAATCTGTGGAAAAGTACGAGTCTTTCTTTCTTTTTTAGTAATGGATATTAAATACTTACACGAAGTGAAGCCTGAAACAATAGAATATACAGGATTTATGATTGATTTAGTGACCAAGATGTATTATCAATGATTTATCTGGTAGTATTATTTTGGGAATGTGATCTTTTTGCTTCCTGGGTCTCCCAAATCATTCAATAAGGTTCCAGGGACACTTGGAAAACGCAATGAGAGGATTACAGACCTTTGTTATTTTACGACAGTTAGGCTCCACCTAGAGTGTCCTGCGGGTGTATGGGACCCTCAGGAGGTAGGCCAAATTTTGGAACTAGAAAAAGCTTAACGTAGAGCAACTAAGTTTATAAGAAGTTGTATTGCACAAAGTAGTAGTGTCGCGACACTATTGGAAAAATTAGAATGAGAGCTATTAGGTTACCGTAGCCACCGAGTAGGTAGGTCACTTTTCTGAGGATGTTAACACTATGTTACAGGCCACGACTTGCTATGGTAGATCAGATCACAAAATCAGGAAGATAGATAGTAGAATGGAGAGATCCAAAGTGCTTTTTACGCTTACGATTAGAAATCAAAATAGATATGATCAAAGGCGCGAAGAGGATGATTAATATTTTAAGTGTATGTATTTTATCGATCGTGGACCGCAGTAGGGCAGGGCTAGAGCGTTGGACTACTGACGAGAGGGCCCAGGTTCGATTCCCGGGCAAGTCCCTAAGTTATACCCAAAATATGTGATTTTTTGGGTATCAGATCTTCCTGGGAAACCATAATCGGCACAGGGAAAGGAACTGGACCCCCTACCCTGACGTGTGAATTTCACACTTCGTCAGGCTTAGTGAACTCTACCATCACATATTAAACCGACCTTGGGGTTGATTACTGTGTTTATGGTTTATTTTATCGATGTCCTGCATGAATTTTGAATAGACTCACTTTTATTGCATTATTCTCGCATGATTTTAATATATCTAATATATCCTTTTATTGAATATTCTTTCACCCAAGTACCCTCTTTCGTTTGATTAATTTTGTTCGAGTGAATGATCGAACTGATATTTGTGCATAGATGTAACAATTTGTGATAGCATATACGTGGCTGGTGACCTAGCACCCCTTCTCACCAACACCTGGCGGGGAATTGTGTAAACTGAGATGAGACCCATGCTATCAAACTTTATCATTTGGTTTAGCAAAACATTCTTAAACGAAACCATTAGTTCCTTTTGAAATTCCGAAATTAGGTCCTGTGAAGGTATCATCTAAATGATGGCGCATATTCAAGGTGTTCCGTCAAACGAACGTGAAGTGACTGGAAAGCAAATTGGAGATTAATCAGCCGCATAAAGACTCAATTGAGGTCCCCTCCGAATAGGAAATGTGTTTGATACCAACCACGTCACCGACGTGACGTAGCGGAGATGTGCGGTTTTCTACAAAAATGTCAGTGATTCTCTTTTCTCTCTCTCTCTTTCTCTCTCTGTCTTTTAAATACCTTCGCCGGGGATTGTAAATGAGTTGTTGCTGGGAGGTGGATTTTTTTGGGGTGGGATGGGGGATGAGAGTGATATATATATATATATAAAAAAGCGGCTCACCCTCGCGGTGGGAAAGCGAAATTAATTCGAAAATCGACTTCAATTTGCGAAACGTGCAGTCGGGAGCGAGTTCTGTCCATTGCTTGGTCGACCTTGTTTGTTGGCCGCGATAATTGCATTCGATAATTGGCCTTAACTCTCCCGTTTCTCCAGATTAATTAAGCCCCAACCCCTTTTACTCCCTCCCCCCTCTCCCCCCCTCCATCGCTCTTCTGCTAAACGGCCGAAACGATTCGATTGTGATTGTGTTTTTCCACGGGACCAAACATTGATTAGATCTCTTTTTTTTGCCTCTTCGGTGACCTACACCTGTCCATCTGTTAATTGAGTCCCTCACTCCTCTCCCTTTGAAGATCCACGCAATTCCGCCCCACATAAGTCATTTTGAAATTTGCGACATTTCGTTTAATGTAAATAAATAAATCCCTCACCCCTTTCCCGCCCTCCATTTTTGCGAAACCGATGAATGTTCCGTCGTTGTTCTACGGTGTGACCTCAACCCACATGCCCTCCGATTCGGCAACGCCGCCCGCGTCATCGTGAGGGAGTGTGTTGGATAGGGAGTAATTTATCTGTTCGGTTCATTACGCTCCTTGTCTAGCTATCCATATCTCCCTGCAAGCAAAGCCACCTCTGGGGTATGTGGCAGGGGGTGAATACACTACAGGAATTCGCCACCAAAATCGAGTGTTGCCAAAGGTTTTAACAGGCCTCATAGAGGAATTAGGTTGGGAGACACTTGAGTCGTGAAGAGGACAAGCGAGACAGTCTTTTCTGCATCTACATCTACATAATACCCCGCAAGCCGTCGCAAGGACGTGTGGCAGGGGATGTTAGGTCACCAGCCTTTCTACATATATTCCCTCTATTGCCTCATGCACCTGGCGCCCCGCGATCCACCAAAAACCACGTGGAAAGTGGGCGGCCGAACACCAATTATGCAACATGCCTGCATATACAATGTTACGAGTATTATATATGTTTAGAAGACAGGAGTTTAACTATGACATACATTTTTATCAGCATTAAATGTTTTTAACAGAATTAAGTCGAACAAATAATGTATGTAAGATTAGCAAAATTTATCAACATGATTAAACCTCATCATTTTCACGGTTGCACAATCAGCAGAAAATGCAATCTTTAATAAATTAATTCACTCTACTTTGGTATTAATTGATCACTATATTTATAGCTAAGAAAATGAACTAATTAACGAAGTTCCCAATTGAAGTTTAGTTAATGGTCCGACCTTGTCTGTAATGATATTTAGCCATTTTTTTCACAACTTATCCATGGAAAATGACGTTACTTTTCAACTTCGCTATTCCAACTACGCAATTGTCCCACAATTACCAATGCTGTAATGGTATCACCTGATCAACTGTCGTCAGTAAGTGATATATCTACACGGAACACATTTTAAATTTGTCGACTCTGGTCCATCATTGTCTTTACGAACATATGAGGGTAGTTTGAAATGTTCTCGAAATTACCGCCAGACGTCTGCTCTGGCTGATCAAAAACTCACTGGAAAATACTACGCTAACATCGTGAACCAACTGCAGCAAAATATACACGAAATAAGGCCAGGTTTAGCAAGGAAGAAAGTCATCTTTCATCAAGACAATGCACACCGACAGATAAGCGTAGTTGCTAAGGCAAAATGAGCTAAGATACAGATTGTTGCCACACCCGCCCTATTCGCCTAATTTGGCTCCATCGTATTTCCATCTCTTCCCCAAGCTCAAAATGTTCCTCAGCGGATGGAGATTCTCTTCAAACAAGGAACAAACAGCCGAAGTTGACAAGTATCGAATCTTATTTTTGAGATGGGATCAAGGCGTTGGAACATCGCCAGACAAAGTGAATTGGTGCACAGGGAGACTACGTTGAAAAATAAAAACTTTTCACCGAGCTAAGTAGTTTATTTCCTTTCCATCCCGAGATTTTTTCAAATTGCCCTCGTATCAAAGCATTTTTAATATCGATTACTGAATATCTATCGGATCTGCCGCGGTCAATATCAATCAGGCCAGAGAGTCTACATTTCATTGAAATATTTGCTAACTGAAAATTAGCAGAACAAAATATCCAGTATGGCAACAAATTCAAAATGTAAAAATCAATCGCCTTGTTCAAGACAAATGCTTTTTACATGTCGAAAATGTTGCATTGTAATGTGCATTTAGCGGATGACTCCGTTAAAACTTAATGTTGGGGCATCTCCCATAGCTTCTTAGAATTTTTGCGGCATTTTGTTTGGTTTTTTGCATATTGTTTAATTACCTTCTGTAAGTATTTCATATAATTAAAGATTAAGCATAATGACAAAGTATTAGTTATGATGGAAAAGAGATGAAGTTGCTAAGTGAAATAAAAAAGCATAAAAAGTGATTGGAGAAAATATGCTAAGTGGCAGAGGGGGATGTTGCCGCATCAGAAGGAGAATATTGGGGTGCAAGCAGGGTGGAGGAAGGAGAAGAGAATAGGACTTTTAGATAGCGTGAAGGTAGGCAGTCTTTAGAAAGGACATTGGAAAAGTATGCAGAACAGAACAAATACTTCAATGTGAAATACGCATTAGGAGAAGACTCCGTTAAAAGTTAATGTTGCGCCATATCTCGAAGTTCGTTAGAATTAAGTAGAGGTAAAATAGACGTTGATGGCTATGAGGAACTTAACCGTGAAAATTGTTAGCATTTGAATGAATATTTTTAGTACGACGTCCACACTACTCATTTACCTATAAAATAAAAATGTCACACTAAACGGGAGATATGTTCCATATTGAAATGTCAATTTCCTGGTCGTATAAATATTGTTTGTCGGCTCGCCAAATATTTATTAAACAATGATAGCAAGGCTTTTGCCACCAACGAAGTTTAACCAGATTAGCAAACAGTTTACTGTGATTACGGTCCGTTATGAACCAGTAGCGCGCACAAAGTCAGCAAGCTAGTCATTTGTTTCGGGAGCGGCGACATTATTTTATTTCCGTGCGAATTCCAATATTGGGCGGTGCTGGGATTTGCTATTTTCGTGTGCGCATTCCGATTGAAATTCATTCGGTGATGTAGTTGCTCTGCGGTCAGTGCCTGCTTATTAGCTTTCCATGACCCTGAGGGATCTTTCTCCATGTAATTTCTTAGAAATCATTAATTGGACACCAATTATCCGCGAACAGTTGCCAAAAATATGAGAGTTGCATCAAATATTGGACTTGGTCCTCCAA
Source organism: Hetaerina americana (assembly GCF_022747635.1). Classification (NCBI taxonomy): domain Eukaryota; kingdom Metazoa; phylum Arthropoda; class Insecta; order Odonata; family Calopterygidae; genus Hetaerina; species Hetaerina americana. The sequence continues at coordinate 84,355,456 of NW_027287095.1, forward strand.
TCGAGCATTCAATTTATCCCCAAAATTGAAAAGTCACACATTGCTTTTTTCCAAGCACGCCGATAATGACAGTCGATTTGTGTCAACTAATTGCCATTTCTAAAACTAATTATTTCCCCGTTTGGGAACAGAGGGACATTAAAATTTTCAAGAAAAAATATTGCGCCATTTTGTTTTCAAGCTCGTGTATAATGACACGTATTTCGATCTAACTTTTGCGTGGTTTCCTCAGTCACTCATTCTCATTGCTGTAAAGAGATTGTGTTCAAAAGACAACAAATGAAGGGCGTTCATATTGACCTCCATCCACCGGGAAGGGTTTATTCCAGAGTCGCTATTACTGAACAAAAACGGGTGTAGGTATTTTACTTCCTTCGCCTTTAGTTACAATGTAAATTATGCGAAGTTATCGGCCAAAAAATGGCTTGCGTTTGAGTTGTCTTTCTCAGCGACAATATAGTGCAGAGGTAACTTTTATCGAATATGAAGGTCATAAGAGTTCAGAAGCTGTTAGCAAGTGTTTTCAAGGATTGCCTTTTCAGTGGGAGAACTGAGCAAAATGTGAAGAATCAGCAGTGGTATTGGAACAATGAATGACCGAAGAAAATGAATTATTTGATGTATAAATAAAAAAAAGTAACACTGTGTGCGTTATAAAGGGAAGTGTTTTGGAGGAGGATGAGCTGAGTGGTTGGGACATGAAAAGCAGATACGTCATGTGTTAGGTAAAAGAGATCTCATAAATAGGTCGGTGTTGTTGTCAGTCTCTTTTTATACATACTCACGTACATTGTACCATAATATCCACCGCTAGGGAGTTTGGCAGAGGGTGATTGCATACCAGACTACCTTTTGGCTTTATTGCTCCACTTCTTTCTATTTTTTACATTTTAAGGAAAGACGTAAAGAGGAATCAATGAAGCATTAACAAGAAGCGTAGTGTTGTATGGCACGGAAACTTGACCATTAAAACAAGAAAATAAGTGTAGTTTGGAGGATGTCGAGATGTGGCTGTGGAAAGGAATGGGGAAGATAAAATGGACAAAAACAAAAATAGCTAAGGATTTCAAGACTTTGTATAGGTATAAAGGCCGCTTGTTGCGTGAAATTTGAAAAAGGTAGGAGAAGTGAATGCAAGTATTACTGAGACGCAAATGGGATGCTGAAGATAGTAATGGAGTGGAGAAACTGGGAAAGCGAGGTAGACAGTTTCTTTAATATGTTAATGCTTTTTGTGTCATATAAGTTAAACTTACGGAGTACGGTAGTGTGCGGCGCCACAGTCCAACAGAACCCAACCCTAAAGTGGGAGACTACTAATGATATAAATGTAGAAATTAATTTATTGCAATCCGAGGGTTCCGGTGAGCTAACCTGACCTTCAGGTAAGACGATGTATTGACTTCATTTTCAGGAACCTAAGTTGGGGTCACTCATTTAAGTTAAACCTTAAAAATGAACTAAGCTATTTATTTTAGCTAAATATTTTCCGATCTACGTTCAAATGCATTCTAGGTATGTATACTTATCACCTCTTTAGAATACACTTTAAACTTTAATTTATTATATGTACTCGCGTACTAAGGAAAAAGTGTCTTAGTGATGCGAGATGCCTCGTTATTGTTGTACTAGGCGTCGTATTTAGTTTCGCGTCGCATATAGTATATGCGATTACTTTAAAATCAATAGACAGGGTATACCAATGTTTTACTACAGTTTTTCTCAAAATTTTCCCTCCATGAATGAACTCTATTTTATATATATATATATATATATATATATATATATATATATATATATATATATTTATACATATAGCTCACTTGAAGAAGGCCTCTGAGATGGCCGAAAGCTCGAACAATTTACCGTTTGATTGTCCTTTTAAATGTTGCTATTCTATTATATTTGTGTTATATTGTGTCAGCCCATTATTGTATATTTTCATATATACGAGTGTGTATATATATATATATATACCATGCAGTCGTTTTGCGATAATTATCATATTTACTTTCTCTTTTAATTTTGTAAGCATGAGCTCTCATTGTTATACAATTAATAGAAGACGAACATTAGTGCAGACGGCTGCCATGAGTAACGGCGAATTGAATGTCGTCAAGGATGCTGGGTAAAAACCCATTTGATTTAAAAATGGACCACTCAAAGGTGCCATTGACGCGCAAATAAGTCGGATTTAGCTACCAAATTTTCCCAACGAGCAGCATTGGGTGGTGGGCATTATTAGTCACAAGGAAGTGATTCAGTTTTTTTTAAGGCAATTTATATTTCAGTTGCGATTACGAGGATAATCTCCCTCCCCACCACTTTCCTTTAATTTTAGCGACGCCTGAGAATATAGCCACGGCAATCTGCCTTGCTTTATTTCTAGCGAATTCGGGAAAGATAATGCCCGTGACAGAAATTGCAAGTATTATCCGGATGTGCCACGAACGCCCGCTGCACGACAGCGATGCCACTTTGAACCTCATTAATCGATTACAGTCGGAAAATGTGTCATCGATTGAACCGATTAATCGTGCTCAACTCATATATCAATCAACATTAATCTCTGACTTGGACCATTTCTGTTCCTCCATAATAATTCCCGATAAAAACGGTCGGTTTTTCTCCCGGTAGTCTAATTAAGACCCTTCCCTGTTCCTAATAATCGACGCCAAGGTCTGGTCGTGAAATAACACAGCTCTATATTTTCTATCTTCAAGTATTTCCCATTTGTTGGTTCGATAAAGCAAGGTTTATTTAATGCACAGGTTTCTTCAATCTTTGCCAGTGATGCTGAGCCTCCTCCATCATGTTTACCACATTCTAGGCACAATTTTTCTGTGGTCAACCCCTAGTGATTTACTTAGCCAATGGTGCTTATTTCGTGGTCCTCCGTATCTGTCGGTGTAAGGGCCTTTGGATATTTCCCCCAACAAATTCATTACTACGAACTGTCATCCAACTGGAGACCCCACTCCCTTACGCCCACGTGGCTTCTAATACTGGGCTTGGGGCAAATGAAATCCTTAATGCATACATCATCTTGGTGAATGGGCGTTGTCGCCACGTAAGTCGGAATTTCGTCGCAATGCGTTTTTCGCATTTAAATATGGCGTCTGGATTTGGGATGTCGGACGAAGGGGTTAGGGGAGGGGGGGGGGGACCGCGCTCTGTCGCTCTGGAAGAAAGCCACGCGGGCGAAATAACGAATGCAGTAGTTTGCCAAAAATAATAAAAAAGTTTCTGTGCGTTCTACCCCCAGACTGTGAGGCATTTCCGGCCCTTTATTTTTTTCAACACATTCATATTTATTCCTTGCTCCGAAACCCCTTATCCGGCGTGTCCTGGCGAAGGACGTCGAGTATTTATTTGGAAGGAATTTGACGACCGAAAGATGGAAGGATGTATAGATTAGATGAACGTATGTAGAAATACGTACATTTAAACACGAAAACCCACCATTCATTGACATGGATACAGATATAAGGAAAAGGGATTGGGACACATATAATATTATTTGTTCCTTGCCAAAATATTAGAGGAACTAGGGAATCACTCACGGAGGGAAGGTTAAATTTAATATTCATCTACATCTATACCGACACAATACCCCGCGAGCCACCGTAAGGGCGTGTGGCGGGGGGTGTTAGGTCACTTTCCGAAAAAAAGGAACAAGGCCACATGCAAAATCAACACATGCATGCAAAACTATCCCCACAGTGGCGTATACATTCAGGCAAAAATCTGTTAATTCTACACGAATGCAAATAAATATAATATCATGTAAGAAATAATTGCACATAAGGAATCGATTCAAAATTCATCCAATTACGTGAAATCCAGAATTTAATGAGTAAGGAGGTGAGGTTTCCCTACCACATGAACATGCAACATACAACGGTCTCCTCCCCATGTTAGGGAACGTGACCCAACGCTGCAGGTACCGGGAGGGTCCCCCAACGGATAGAGACGAGGGATGGCAGGGGAAACTTAAAAACCGAAAAGGCAGAGCATGCAATACTCTAAAGAGCACTACATTGATTAAAGACATTCTAATGAGGTCATTCGGAAGGAATGGGTTTTGACGACAAAACACACGAGGTTATCGAAAGATTAAATCTCTGGCATATATTGGAAGGATGTTTCTTTAGTAGTGATGTTGAAAATGTATTATTACCCTCATCGTACCACGGTATGAGAGATCGTGTCAATACAATTAGAAAGATTAGGTGTAGAACGGAGAGATTTCAGATGTCGTTGTTTTCCACGAACGATAGTATCATCAGATTAACATTGTCCGAATGCGGTAGGGTCATATTCGGGTCAAAATTAGTCTGATACGCATTAAGCCCCTGTCACATACCCAAGAGGTGACTTGCAGGGCACTTAAATATTGTTAAATAAAAAAATATCCTTATAATATCATTGGATACAATCGACATGTCCCTCCATTTATTCCAAACGTCCTAAAATTTGGCTGGGCATATTATAATCTCCGCAAGACCCCCGCTGATCACCTCCTCCGACGCTTCCTCACCCTATGACCTCCCATGGTGTAATAAATGCTGCCCTCTTTCCACTCCACAAAGTCTTCTTCATAACAAACCTTCATGGTCACTTCCACTTTAAAATATATCATGTGCCACCTCACTTGTAACTTATTCATTTCTTTTTACGTGGGCGTATGCAGCATTCCCTTCTCCATGCGTATTACCGCTGCTCCACAAAATACCCAGTATCCCTCAATCACTTTAATCTTAAACATTTTTGCCTCCCTCTACCAACCCTTCGCTGAATTCTTTTCCTTCGCCCTATTAAACGTCCTTCCAGAATCATTGAGGCAGCATTAAAGTGAGATCGCGAGAGACTCCAAATACATATGTCCACAAGGGACTTTTAAATCACACCCTAACCGATTCTTTCCCCAGATATGTCATCTAAATCCTCATTCGCAACATTTTCCCCTCCGTCGAACAATCTCTCCCCGATGCCGATACCAATTTGAGAGAAAAGGCTCGTGCTCCCGAATACATCTCGGCCCTCAATTCCTAACAACCCCTAGTTCTCAACAAAGTGCATTAAATCCGCCAAATTTGCACCCCCTTCATCCTGCCTGCCTCCCCTCTCAATTCCCATTTCCATTTGCCCGTACGTGCACTAAATCTCAGACTAGTAAGTAAGGTCCTGTAAGGTCCATCAAAACGATAGCAAAAAGATACCAACGCAAGCCCCATCAAAAGGAAAAACTGTTTATTGCGTTGAAGAAGGTGGTATATGACCGCCATAACTGTTATTTCTGTGTTTGTGCACACGCACATATACCTGTATACATAAGAACTTATTATTATTATAAGTATTCTATCGGTCAAGGTAGTTTGTGGGTAGACAAAGACTACACAACGCTCGTTTATTTGCCACTACAAACTAAATACCACCTGGTACTATCCCCTCGTTCCACATATTATCTTCCTCTTTTCATTCCATTCAAAATACCTACCTATTTCTACCGCTTCCTCGCTTGTTTAACGTTCTTTTCTCTACCGTAGCAGTCAAGATCACATATACAGTCACAAAGGTTCCGGGTCAGTCTTTTTTATTTCCTTTTTGGATTTCTCTCAATAATCTTCTCCACAAATATATTCAACAAATTCAGGCGAGATAAAGTGGAAGTTCTCCAAAATGAGAAAAACAAATTTTCATTTTTCCACAGATTTATTTGTAACGAACAACGAGTTTCAGTTCATCTTAGGTACAAGACAAGGTTCAAATTCATGAATGATATATCATAGTATTTATACCTGTTTTAGGAAGGGGGGAAGAAAATAGTTAGGAGTAAGGTGAGCCGGACAAATAGGGGAAAAATGGAAAACCCAAATAAATAGAGAAATTAAAGAAATGGAGAGGTAAAAAGAGAGGGGAGGGAAGATAAGCACTTTTGGTCATTTTTGAGTGGACGGTGCATATTTATGTGTGGTACATGGCGCCTAATGGTGAAATTACTGCCTTTCAACAAGGGTTCGGGGTAGCTTTTTAGTAGGAGTTTATTTTTCTCGTTGCCTCGTTCCGAAATACCAATATTAGGGTTTTACTGTTAATGTGTGGTTGACTCGTCCCGAAAAACCAATGACAAATTTTTCCTAGGCTGAAAAATTTTCGCCGATCTCGGAGCTCGAACCAGCGACCTTCGGCTCCACAGGCAGACCTCTGGTCTATCCCTTTTATTTAATCCTTTTTTGTGTAATAAAGAACTTTTTTACCGAATGAAAATTGGGTTCTAAACTTGTTTGAACTATGTCCTTCTGCACGCATAGAAATTTGCTCGTCATTTGAGATTTTTTTAGTGAATATATTTTCCCCTTTCTCTTCCTCTTCCTTATCCCTTACCCATCCCACCTGGTGCTCGCACCCCCTGCCACATACCTTTCTGATAGATCTCGGGGTATTTATGTAGAAGTAGACACGCGAAGAACGGTGGGATTGATACTGCATTTTCATCATCGTGCTAAAATTAGGTTTATACTCGTACCCTCGGCTTATGATTTTAGCTTTCGGCCAGTGAGTGATACGGTCTGCACTATGGAAGAATGATAAAAATTAATGTGAACGATGAATTATCGTGTGAAAACTCATACTATAATTCTTTCCCTTAGTTCTAAGCGAGTCTCTACTAATATAAGACGATATTTTCAAGTCTAATTTGCCCACTAATTTTAGGCATATCATAATTTTGTATTTTGTTCATAACATCATTCTACATGACAAGAACCGCTGAATACAAACACCCCTGGCCATACGCATTTTTGGTGACTCGCGGGGTATTTCATAGGAGGATGGAGAGTGTGTATGACATGTTAAAAACCCCGGGCTGGGCTGAACCTCTAAAAAGTAGAAGAAAAATAAGCAGACTTTGTTGTGGAATGCTCCGCATTCTGAAGGGGAAGAAAGCTTGAGCAGAACTAAGGAAAGAAGAGGGGAACCCAAATTTTATAGGGAGAAATGTCCACAAATTTAAGGTAAAATGCCGGGCACAAAGAATGAATAAAAAAAATTCTTTTCTAAATAAAACAATTGTTGATTGGAACACCTTACCTACAAAAATATTCGAGCTCTTTCCTAAGAGAGTGCACACTTTTAAGAAAATATTTAAGCACTTTATGTAATAACTTGATTGAAGTGTGGTATAAAATTATAGGTAACAGCTTAATTTTTTTAATCTATCTTATCTTTTTTTTCTTGCTGATTGATTGGCGTTAATGAGATGGGGATTTTCTTGCTTTGTGAAAGAGATTTGTGCTTTGAAGTTTCCTTTAAGTGTACTTTTGTTTAATGACTGATTTTTACCTTTGTGATTAATTGGGACTTATGTGCCACCTGACGCTGTCTATTAGAACATGTAGATTTTTAATAATAATAATATAGAGTAGTTGTAAACATGTAAGCATTTGTATGATCTTGCGGTCCATCTATATGTTAGGTCACCAAGCAATGGAGTATTAATTTACTATTAATCGTAAATTACTCCGATTGTGGCAGTCTCGAATGGTTCGAGGGGAAAATGATTACTTAAATATCGTTTTGTCGAGCAGTCAACGTTCTTCATCATTCCTCACTGTGATATTGCCTACCAGTGTTATGGCTCCATGACATAATTCCGACTGTGTCAGCGCTAAAAAATCACTGGAATTCTCCTTTTCACTACAGTTTCCTAAACAAGAATGACAATAATATTGCGATTTATTTCTTTCCTTCACAAAGATTCTTCACGCAACAGAGAGATTTCATTTGTATTATTTGTTAATAAACCTTCCAATTGCCCTTCATAATTATACAAATATATCTCCACAAATATTCTTAGACATTTTGACTGGATGAAAATATTTTGTTTATAGCAGTTGAGGAAGCTTATAAAACCAAACGCAACACAAAATTTCCATTTGATTATTCTAAAACATAATGACGGACAATTGAATTTAAATATTCAAAGATATTAGTCTACATCTACATGATATCCCGCAAGTCGCCGTAAGGGCGTGTGGCGGGGGGTGTGCTAGTTCAAAGGGAATAAAAACCCTGTGAAAACCAGTAAAAGAGAATAAAACCACATTCAAAACCAAATCATGTTACCTTTACACAAATATTAGTTTGATCATGCACTCCATAAATTTTAATCCCAAGAAAGAAGGTACTTACGTACATGCTACAATATTAAATTACAGGATACTTATATTCAAATAATGCAGTAGAACCGTTAAAAAAATGGCCAATTAAATAAAAAGAAAAACATGCAGGATATCGAAAAATATATACACTGCCAACTCTAATGATCTCTTTAGCTATTGCTGCCATATCTATTTTGAACTCTGATGGTACGAGGAAAAAACGAGTTTTTAAATCTTCCCGTTCTACAACAAATCTCGGTGTATGATTTTTAATTCTAATCATAGCCTTTAATAATTTCTGATGGTTCTCCAATATACGTCATAGGACTAACGTTATGGAAAATTTGAATCAAACTTTTTTTGAATGAATTCATAACAATATGAAATTTTAGCACGTTAGGAGGAAATTTCTTTGGGGAAATCCGAAGAAGGCAGAACAATTGGGTGGAGGTGATATGGAAAGTTACTGGGATGTTAAATACCATGATAGAAGGGAGGACTTTAAATGGATTGGCGTTATAGATACGCATAGCATGAAGGCAGGTCGGAGTTACGAAGAAATATAGAAGAAAATAATTTAGGGTAAACATGATGAAGCTCCCGTGATACGTAAATTAGTCATTGGGGACCGTCCAACACTCACCTTTTAAATAAATATAATATCTTGGATTAATTATGCATAATAACATTCAAAAATAGCCCCATTTCAAAAAAAAATCTTCTCGCTTTATGTCTTGAAGTACATTCCTTCTTCAATACTTCAACTTCCCTCTTCCATTTCGCTAATTTCGATTAAAACCTAACTCCCTTTTTAGTACTTCCATCCTTTGCTTGGTTTCATCGAGTTGTTTACTGCTTCTCCCGTATTTACGATCCCGTGCTGCGTGTGTAGATGCTCATCATTCGGTGCAGTCGCGTGGATGATTATGTCTGTCAATTTGAACTTTGGAACAAGGTTGACGGATGTGTTGCATGAATGAATGCGTCGTTGCTGAAACCAAATGCCCGCGTAACAAGAGTAAGTACGTAATTCATTGTCGTCCTTTGGCGCATATATGCAAGTGGTGGTGTGCAAAGTAAACAGTCCTGGTTTTTCCAACGGAATTGCGAACAGGTTGTACACTTTGATGCAGCCCACAGATATCAATCAGTAGGTTGATTTTCGATATTCGAACCTATAGTTAAACCCACGCGCGTGGACTCCATACGTGTGAAATGTATGTATATTCATAGGGCGGATAGTGGGGGCAGGTTTCTTTTACTGTACTGTACTGCTGAGGGTTTCAAGTATCTGGGACCACAGTGCAATTTTACACGAGTACAGTCATTTGAAAAATTGTAATAATTTACCCAGTCAAACCAATTATAATTAGGTGTGTCGGCAGGATGTTTAACGAGGGAAAGGTTTTTTGAGTTAAAAAATAAGGGTTTTTGAGGAATTAAAAAGAGAAAAAGATAGGAAAAATTAACCGTTCTTGGGATAATTGACTGTTAGTTATTTGGAATCATAATTGGCTGAACTAATTGGGGAAATGTTTTTGTTTTGCAATGAAGTAAAGGAATCTCCTCTCACGTCGCCAACGGCGGAGAGTCACATTTCTTACCTAGGACTTTGGGGATGGGGACTATAAGCCGCATGGCCATGGATTAATAGAAATTCCCCCTTCTTACTTTCCAGTTCTGCATGACCTGCATGTCTTGGTATGGTGATGGTCTATCGTATAAATGGTTAAGGTTCATTTTTATTTCATCCTTGTCCGCACACAAAAGAAATTTTACAATGGGTGATATGAACGCTTGTTGGGAAATAGATTTCCCACAGCATGCATATGAATTTTCACCTCTTTTTGGACCTTTTACAAATGTTTTCCCCTTTTCTTAACTGTCCAATCACCTTTCCTCTATCTTATACTTTACCCATCCCCCATTTGGTGCCTTTACTCCCTACCACACATCTTTCGGTGGATCGCGGAGTATTTATGTAGATGCAGGCGTAGAATTAGTCATGAAATTGCGGAAGGGATGGATGGAGCAAAGGTGTAGCGAGGTGCTCCCTCGTAATCCCTCCAGTTTGAGTATGGCCGTAACATGTCCCATTAGAGGGACATGTTACAGGCTCGGGATTCAGGGAGTTGGCACACACGCGTCACTATCCACTCGACAGGCGCATCTAAGTGGATTTCACACTTCCACCGGTCACTCGAGTGAAATAAAAATGACTTTCTTCCTGGAAAATGACTTCAAATGACCTAGTCCACGTAAAACTCGGCAGAAAGGTAGTACAAAATACTCACTTGAAATGAAAAAAACAACCTCTCGTGATTTAAGGGCCGGTGTAGATAAGCAGACTTCCATTAAACGTATAGTTTATTAGTGAAAACTTACAATTTTCTCTAATAAGACCCCATCTACAAAGTGTGTGCGGCGAGCATTTGAGTTTCATTTAAAAAAAAACACCAATTACTGAATTGAGAAAGGTACAGAGAATGACTGCCAGATTATTTAAAAATTCGTACGAAAAAACATAGAAGCATTTTACTCATTTTTAAAAAGATCTGGGAGGGGATGCTTTAGATATTCGTATATTGAGAGCTAAATTAAGTCTACTCAAAGGATACCAATCGTATTCTTTAATAAGTTGAATTAAATAAGCAGGAAAGAAAATTGTCGTAAAATAAGAGATATATACTGCCGAAGGGATAGATTTCAGCATTCGTTTTTTTCCGGGACACGGTTCCCGACTACTGCACAAGGGGGAAACTCTGATGACCGAAAATTTTCCACGATAAAATAGTGGAATAAAATACATACACCGCGGTATCCAATTGTAAAATATTTCTCCACATATGCGATATGAATTTTCATCAAGGAACGACAGTAGCGTGAGGATTACATTAAATTATGACAAGAAATTAGGGTAATTTACATTCAGAAAAAAATAAAATCTGTTGCCATAGCACCGTTTTCGTTTCGTTCTAGTTATCCCGTATCGTTCGAGTGAAAAATGAAGTTTTTGCGATATTTCGAACATTGCGAGGAAAAAACGAGCATATGACTTTGTTTGTGAAGTTTATCTCTTTTATTTTATCCTGGTGATTCAATGTTTTATGGTGTCTCAATATTTTCTCAGTTTCACAAGTAAACTGGATATTGTTCTGTGTATCCTTCATGGTATTGTCTGCTCACTTCGTTATTCAATTGACTCCCATTCCTGCGACCACTTTGGATAACTCTAGCGGTGATTTCTACTCCAACTTTTGTGATGTTTTTAAAGTTCCTCAGTAACGTTTCCTACCAAAGATTCCAAATAATTTTGAGTCGCGTATTTCCAACTGAATATGCAGGTCCGGTGGAAGCGACAAAGGGTTTGGTGAATTTCAGAATGCTCCTGAGAATGGCGTTTCTGTATGTGAGAGAGGGGCAGTGGGGCAGTAGATATGAGTACTTCAAAATTGCCAACTTTTAATTAATCATGATATTCCACCGTATCACGACTGAAACATCTCTTTTTACCCCTTTTTATTTAGTGGATATGAGGTAGAGTAATTATCGTGTAAAATAGGAAGCAATTCTTTAAAGAAAGGTTTTCAGTTTGCAGAATCCTGGGAAATAGATGGGGCAAAGGGTGAGTCCTGCGTCACATGAGGGGTTGTTTTTCTGTGGGTTATGGTCAGGTGGAGCGGCGGATTTTATTTTTGGGAGCTTTTCTGGGTAAACGCGTTTGCATAGTGCATTGTGTAGAACGTGAAAGTATTTGTTGAAAGTGGCTGTGGTGTTGCAAATTTGGTGTCCGCGGATAGAGAGAGAGAGTTGGGAATCGTCCGTTTGGTGTGTTGGGTATGGCAGCTTGTGTGGTGTAGGTATTATTTATGGTTGGTGGCTTTGATGTGTACAGAAGTGGTGAATTTGTTATTGTGTGGTGACATGTCTGTGTCAAGAAGGGTGATGGTGGAGTCTAAAATGGAAGAGCTTAATTTAACAGTGAAAGACGAATTTAAGGCCGATAAGAAATTGTTGAGGGACTCAGAATCGTGTCTCCTGAGAATAAAAATTTCGTCTACGCAGCAGACACAGAAAAGGGGCTGGAGAGGTTGCTGTGAAAGGGAAGTCTCTTCAAGGTGACCCATTAAGAGATTGGTACATAATGGCGCCATACTTATTCCCATCGCCTTTGGTCTGTAAGTAAAAACAATTTTGGAACGAAAATGCGTTTTTTTGTGAGGACGAAAGTGGCTAGACTGAGGAAAAGTTCGGTCGAAGGATGCTGGGTTGAGCGGCGCAGAGAGAGAGAGAGAGATATTGTCGGAGAGAGGATAAGCTTTCTGCATGGGGAATAGAAGTGTAGAGGGAAGTAACGTTGATGGTGCCCATAACTCATAATGCAGCGTTATTCTCTGTTACTATTTCCCGTGCCTTTGAATGTCCACAACTACGTAAATACCCAGCGGTCCACCCTTGTGGCCGGGGTGGTGCAAGCACTAGGTGGAATGGGTTAAGTATAAGGGATGATATTGGAGAGGAAGGGAAATGGGAAAAAATATTCCCAAAAAAACCCAAATAACGTGCCTATGTATATGCAACCTAGAGGAAGGCTTAATTCAAAACATGTGTTAATTTAACCCAGTAAAATAGTTCTTTGTAATACAAAAAAGGAGGGATAAAAGTGAACCACGACCATTAATACGAGAGATCTTTGCCGAAGGCAATGCTGAACTGGAAAGTTAGAAGGCGGAAGTTTTATCAATTCATGACCATGCAACTTATGGTCCGCACCCCCAGCGTCAAAATTAAAAAATGTGACATCCAGCTGCTGGTAGCGGACGGCATGAGGCATGGAGAGAGGACCAAAGAGATGGACCTGGGATAGAAGGAGGGTGAGATTCAAGACGCGAATATCAAGTTTAATCCCCTTGAAAAATCCCCACACCACAATTGATACCGTATTTACCATGCTTACTAATTCTACGTCTCTAAAATTATAATAATAAATAATATTATATAATGCTCACCTCTTCTCCCCCGCCACAAATTGTCCGCTGAGGAGAGCTAATTGTTGATATGACTAAGATAATATTAGTTTGAACTTTGTTGTCCCTGCATCGGCATAAAATTTCATGGATTTTGCGAAAGAAAGTAAGTTTACCTTGACTTTCTTACAATCGAGCACGCAGTGAGTGCTTCTCTTCTTGGGCTTTCGGAGCGATTCGTAGATTCTGCAAAGCAGGTTGCTTATGTACGCGGGGAATTTAATAGTCTCCGAACATTTCTCCCGCGTTACAGCAAGTTTTTGCGGAAAAATAGTATGTCAGATGCTTATTTGGGCGGCTCTAATTTTCTTTTAATCCAGGCGACGTTCGAGAAAGATTTTTGGTTGTGACAGCGTCGTTAACAATACTTGATGGCAGCACACAAGCAGCATCTAATGGCGTTAATTGAAAAATTACATATGTAAAATTAATTTTTTATGTGGATTATGAGCTGTTTACCTCAAAGTCAAATACATTTAACAATTTAGTAGTAATTTTCACATTTTTGCATGAGTTATAGGAGAATCTCTTCGTATATTTAGAGAATATACTCGTAAATACAGGAATAGAAAACGAAATAAGATTTAAATTAAATTTTTGGTAATTACAATAGAACGAGTTAAATATTTGTAATTGAAAAAAAACTCTAAGTTACTGAATGAGTAAAAGAGAAATCGACCAAAAAAAACTGAAAGCGAAAATTGTAGAAAACAGTATTTAAAAAAATTAGTTTGTCGATCAATTTAAATGACCTATGTTGTTTAGAAGAAAACTGGTTCTAGCACTTGGAAAGGGGAGGGGGGGAGAGGGGGAAAGAGCGTGCGCATCCCATGTGTGTGTGTGCGCCCCCTGGCTAAAAACTAGCGTATGCAATAAACAAACACATATGGACGTTTCTATTGCTTCTCTCGGAACGAAAACAAGGAAAATAACTCTCTCGATCCTAAATTTAGAACTTTGCCCCCTTGGATCTTGTTCTGTGACGTCATCTGGTTCGAAAGCTTTGATCACTAGTCGTCCTGATGAATACGCAAAATTCAATTCCGGGATCGCCAAATTTAAGGGCGTTTCGAACTTTTATAATTTTTCACTTTCCCCGTTGTTGCCCTCGTGGAAGGAGAAAGGTGGAGCGAGGCGTGTGTGCTTTTGATCAGTGGTGGGTGGGTGGGCGTGGATGGGGAGGTGGGCGGCGGGGGAAAAGGGGCGGGTAGGGAGGAAGATGAGGTATAGAGGCATGGGCTCCGCGCCACTCACACAGTGAGTCGCGATTCTTGCGTGAGCCGTGAACCGACTAAACTGTGGCCGACGAAATCGTCGAGCCGTCGGCTTATGCCGAGTTGCTCTTCAAGGTTAACTAAATTAATTTGTGCATTTATTTTTAAGAGTAATTTTTATACATTTTTAAATTTTGAAATCTCAAAATTATAACAGTGGCAATCTTCATCGCATACAAAGTACAAAACAGAAGATATCAACAAAAAATTCATTTTTCATGTAATCTAAATCACATACAATAGTCATACACTTATAATCTTTTCATTATATATACATATATATATATATATATATATATATATATATATATACATATATATATATACTTCCATCTTCCATTCAGCTCCATACGGAGCTGAATTCCGTCGAAATGATGAAGAAATAACGTGTGAGTGATCTTTTTATGTGTTGTTCTTTTATTGTTTTTTGCTGTCCAAGTTTGTTATTCAACACTTCCATGCTACTTCGACGAAATCATCTATATATATATTTATATATATATGTGTATATATATATGTGTATATATATATATATATATGTATGTATATATATATATATATATATATATATATATATATATATATATATATATATATATTTATATCATATGAAATAGAATCATGTCAATACAAAATACAATTGCAGACAATCTTCACCAATAACTACATGTAGTACCAGGTGTATGTATAAGCTTAAATCCGATGTTTACTCAAGGATGGCGATAGTAAGTAACTGTAAAGTTACTATGGACATGACATTCTTTTGTTTTTTATGAAATTGACATCTGTCAACAAAAAAATCGGTGCACATCATCAGCAATTTCATACAACAACCTAAACATTCCACAAGTTAATGATGTCAAGTTTCTAGCCTAAATAAGAGCATATGCTGGAAGCTCTGCTTTTCTGCTTTAATTTGAAGAAATCGGATGCCGAATCGCATCGAATGCTTGTTGAGGTCTATGGCGACAGTGCTTCATCGGAAACAACGTCCATAGATAGGTTTTTTCGGTTTAAAGACGACAATTTTGACCTGAGCGATGAGGAGAGTAAAAATCGGCAGGATGGCGGGATGATCTCCAATTATATACTATAGTAGTGTATGTATAATGAATTCTATAAATGGAATACTCATTCTGGTCGTGCTAAGCCACTCAGTTCTGATGACGGCAGGTGCCAAATAAGCAAAAAAGATGACAATGTTGTAATTATAAACCTAAATATATCAAGAGAAATTTTAGGGGATGAGAGAAGACGGCAGTTGCGTTCAATTCAAAGAAGGCAGGGCAAGTGGGTGCCGGACACAGTACTGGGAGGCAATGGGACGCTAGAAAAGGAAATTGAATGAAGAATGTTGGGAAAAATGAGTTGGGGAGAGGAAAAGAATGGGCAAATTGGATGGAAATAAGGAAGATGGAAAGTAAGCAAAGCTGAAGGACGAGTTATTGTTACATGTGGTATGGGGTCTAAGGATGATTTCAATAGTGTTAGTTATGGCTTAAGAGTACAGAAGTGTGTACAGACTTCGTTCGTCATGAACACAATCTAAACTGTTAGAATGTGACTAATGCAATGAGGATTATTATTATAAGAAACACTTGTTCATAAAACAACGTTAGTATCACCATAAAATAGGAACATATAATGTTGAAAGGTACCATTACTGCATGCCTGAGAAAAAGACAAGGCATTAAAAGGAAATAAAATTAATGTATGAAATGGGAAACTACCCAAGTATCTAGGAAAACTAGGAAGAAAGAGTTTTTACGGGCCCATTTTCAGACTTGATGACGGAGGAAAGTGGCCGAATAACTTTGCTAGATCAATATTGACACCCATTCTATTAAAGGGCAAAAGCAGCCGAATGTGAGGTCAGCAAATTTTACGTCAAACGTGGCTGGGATATCACTTAGGGTCATCAACAAACGGATATCGAAGAGAAAGAAATGAGTGCATAGGTGAAGATCAGTTTGGGTTCAGAAAGGGAATGATTAGGCATGATGACGTACAGATAATCAGGTCACTGAGACTGGTTAGAATCACGGATTATTCGTATGCTTCGTTGATTTTCAGAAGGTGTTTGACAGATTATCTGGACACAATTAATAAACATTTTGCTAAATTTAGTGGTTGTCTGGAGAGACAGATGATATATATGGAACCTGCACATACGTATCACAGACTACACACAATTGGACGTCGAATGGAGAGTCGGGGTGGTCAATGTGCAGGGGAATAAATCAGGGATGTCCACGATCACCTGTTCTCTTCCATATGAATCCGGACATAACTTTTATTGAGACATGGGAAGGGATGGGGACGGTAGAGAAATTCGGTGGGGAATCCATAACATCAGATATATTTGTGGATGAAAAAACGTTAGCTAGTCAATTAACCAAAATGCTACAATCATTACTTAGAGCAGGTCAGAGTCAACGTGATAGAAATGGGACGAGTTAGTAATAAGAAAAAAATGTAATGAGGTTATAAAAAATGTGAAGGAATTAAATCCTGGGAGGTGGGGACAAACTAGAAAGGATAGAACAGTTCACCTATTTCGTAAGTGTTTTGGATAAAGTTGGGCATAGTAGTGATAGCATTGATAGAAAATTTACGTTAGATAGAGATGCGTCTACAAAGAGGTGGGAGTCTATGACAGACCTGTTTAAGGAAAGATGTAAAGAGTAAACTGTTTCAAAGTTAAATGTGAAGCGTATTTTTATTTTGCTCGGAAACTTGGTCGTTGTGATATGGAAATGGAGAAGAATCGAGAAAATAAATGGATCAGCAAGGAAAACAAATGAAGAAGTTCAAGGCATGTTAAGGAAAAGAAATAAGATTTTTGGAAGAAAATCCAAGAAGGTAGGCTAAGAATATGCAGGACAGACTGAATGACAATGCGATACCTGAGACCCCGATGCAGAGGCAAGAATATTACAGTTTCAGGTTTATCTTTGTGGAATTCCTTCATGATGAGAGCAAAAAAGAAACTTTACACTTCCACAATAAAGATTTAATATTTCAACACCATGGTTTCGATGGTGTGATGCATCATCATCATCTGATGAATGAAAATCTTTATTGTGGAAGTATAAAGTTTCTTATTTACCCTCATCAGTGGCAAGAACCCAGGAAAATTGAGCCAGAGAAGGTAAAAGAAGCCACATAACAACCCGAAGGTTGCGAGTGTCTCTGATATCTGTAAATGTGGTACTAAGGCCAGTTGCGTGCGCAATTCACACAGCACTATAAAAAGAGGGCCATTTCCTTGTTCCCTTTATCACCTTGGAAAACCAAGGTGATTACTACCTAAAAAAATCACACAAGTTGGGTGAAGTTGAGGGTGCCCAGATGTGTGCTGGGAAATTGATCCCGGGCCGTAGTAGCTAAGCATTCTACCCATGCTACTACCACGTTGTCCAAGAGAAGGAAAAGAATGGGCTTTCCGAATACTTAATAATGGACTTAAGGAAATTATAATACTATAATAAATAATTGTCCTTAGCCCCATACATGCAGAAGTAACAGGACCAAACGAGTCAGGAATGCAACAAAAGCATAAACCTACAACATAGGTGGTCATCCTCTACGCGTTGGAGTTAATGGCTCAAATGGGTAAATAAAACTGTCAAATTAGTGGAAGAAGGAATTCCTTGTATTTATACCCATTCTTCGGGGGTGACATCTAAATGACATATTCCCGCGGACTGGGGGAAACCCGCAAAACCCTTGTTCGGTCGCTGAAATATTACTTGTAAATAAGTAGAAGAAAAAATGGAATTAAAAAATTAATCAGAAACAGTAAAACTTCACAGGACTGGGCACCCAATTGCCATTCAAAACTTGTGTATAATCTTCGTCGACGCATAACATTGTAACGTTAGGGTAAATGAAGCGTTGGCGTATCGATGCGCTTCATTGGCGAATCGCGTCATACCTGTATGCTTTACAGCCCGCAGACCAACTGGAGAGAGGCTTTTGTTTTGAGTTTAAAGAACATACATAGATGATTATTTCCAATCTCAGCTTAGAATTTCGTTATTTTTGGAGAACTTGGAGAAATTTCTCTGGCTAAAATTGCTTCTTATTTCCCTAATGCATGCACCAACTAACGCAATGAAATACGTAATGTTAATGCGTCACCAGGTTTTCAGTCTTAAGATTGGTTTACTGCAGCCCTTCATTCTTCTACATTCAATGTTAATTCCCTCACCCCTCTGTTTTACATCCTCTCAATTTGACCTATGTACTTGTCTATTGTTATTCCTCGCGGGATCTTCCCGTCAATTCTCCCTTTTATTATGCTTCTAAGCAATCCATTCATGCCTCTCTAGATGGATTCAAACCATATAATTCATCTTCGCCGCAGACTTCTCGATTCGGTTTGTTTCGTCATCCGCTCTACTGCATGTACTTCCTCGTTCCTCTCACTTTGTATGTTCATTAAATCTTCAGAATTCATCTTCAGCGACATGTCTCAAAGGCTAACTTTAAAATATCTGTTGTTGTAATATTACTGCTGTTCCAATGCAAAAATTTTAGAGGGTAAAAATCATTCGTTTTGATCGGGAATCGAACCCGGATCGACTGCGTGGACTGTGGCGCGTCGCGCACGACTACGAATGCCTGAGGCATTGTACGTACGGTATTTCGTCACAACACCTTGTTCCTTTAAAGCGCCCACAATTTCAGAGTTCAAGAGGAGGATAGCTTAACTAGATCAAGCACTCGGCCGGGCATCGAGGAATCCGGGTTCGAATCCCGGTCAAGGCGAATGATTTTTACACTCTGAAATTGTTGCATTGAAATGCATATTAGCGGATGATTCCTTTAAAAGTTACTGCTGCGGCATCTCCCGCAGTTTATCGGAATTACGGATGTCATATGCCCATTATATGCTCGTAGAAAATATTCAGTGGTCCACATTTGCAGTGCTCCATCTCTCGGATCGGTATATTTCTCCATAAAAATTGCTTCCTCGGTCGCAACCTCAGGTATTCTTTGAGCATAGTAATTGTCTCTTCATCACGAGAGCCTTCTTAGCGTGAGCTAGTCTTCGCTTGATGTCGTTCAAAAACTTTTTCCAACCAAGGTGGTTTTTTACACCCTACTACTCAGGTTTATGGACGAAGCATACCACCTGCTCAAGTTTCACTCATCGAATTGCGACATCTGCCTTCAGCTACTTTTTTCCCACACAACAGGTTTTTAGAGTTCTTTTCGTTGATGCTCATTTTATATTCTCAAAATACTTGGTACAGAGCATTCAGAGTTTCATGAAGATCCTCTCACGCTAATTCAATCACTGCGATGTTCACTACAAACCGGAGCATGCTAGTCTAGTCTATTTTTGCATCTGTGTGGCGTCTGTGAATAAGGATGTTTACGTATGTTCGATACGTTGAGCATTTTTTGACGCAGGTGGTGCATCAATGATTCACAATCTTTGCGGACCTTTCGCCTCCAGCTGGAAGAGGGGAAGGGGGAAATGAGGGAGGAGGGTGGGAGGGGGTGTGAATTGATATGGCAGGGGTGTTCGGACAACAGCAATTGTGCAACATAGTGGGGTAATGGCGTGAGGTATTCTCAAAGCGAAAGCGTTTCTTTTTTGTCGCCGACAAACGTTAATGAAAGCAATTAGCTCGAAGGGAACTTCCGGGAATTAAATTGACAGCGTTTAAATTGAGGATCATGACCCCTCTTCTCGGGGTCACGTGCCGTTGGAGCATGTGACCTCGAGCGAAACGTGGCCGGTCAATTTTGAAGCGATTGACGTCCTCCAGTCCACTTTGCGCCAATACACACATACAGTATCAAGGAAAACTTAAAATAATAAAATAATTATTTTGTTCGGACTTTTTTGAGTGGAGAATATTTTGTTATCTTTTGAAGAAGAATGGAGAATAAAAAAAATGAAAAGATAGGAAGAAGTTGGGGGCATGACAGGGGCAGGACAGAAGATTATTCATATTTGTGCATGTGCGGCTGGTGACCTTACAGTCCATACTAATGTGCTTTAGAAGTAGATGAATCTTTCAAATTCCGTTTGGATGTATGGCAGGGGGTATTCATAATAGTCTACCTATCTTAGTCTGCGATCAGCCAAGGAAACACTGCAGCTTATGGTTACCATGGCTAGGATTTATGCTTATTATTTGCCTTGCCTATCAATTAATTTTGAGAAATTTACAATCTAACTCTTCTCTATAAACTGTATCCCACAGGAAGTGTTTGGCAGGGGATGTTAGGCCACCAGCATTCAGTAACTGAGTGGATAAGCGTTGGAGGTTATTGGTTTGTAGCTAGGTTCTTTGGCCGTAGTTTTTTCCGTTGTTCGGCCTTGTGTTTGTTGTGATCGCGATTCGTACGAGGTAAGATAAAGTCCCTGATTCTATTCGTTTTCTCTTGTCCGTCTCACTTATCTCATCCGAATGGCCAATAGTGAGGGGCTATAATGATTTCTTCATTGTCATAAATGAAATCGAATGTCTACCTGAATATTTCTAAAAGAAATGATTTCGCCTCCTCCTTTCCTGTTCTAGTTCCTCCATTAACCGATTTAATATCGCTTTATTTTCATAACATTTCTTCACAAACGTAGCGACCCATTTTTTCCTCTTTTCTATTTCCTTAGTCAAATCCTCCGACGAGTACCAAAATACTTGCCGCGTATTCCTGGTGCGACCTTACGAGCGCTAAGTAACACTTCTCCCGTGCTTACTCTCATTACATTTTCCCACAGCTTGTCGAATGAACGTAGGTTTCATCTAGAAGATACAATAAATATATCTGACGTATCGCTCCATGATCAGGTTTTTTGTTAGCGTGGCCCCCAAGTATTTTACTTGTCCGAATAACGTATTTTGACCTCGTCAGTTTTGTATGCATTTATGAGATCGCCATTCATTTTTTCCCAAAATGTCATTATTTTACTAATTGTATATTGATTTTAAGCCCCATAATGCCTTGCGCCAATCCAAAATATTGTCTGAATGGCGCGAGAGTAATCCGTGATCGACTGGCAACGTTTCTCTCTCTAGATCATCGTGTCGACTGCAAATGGCCTAATGCTACTACTTGAGCGGAGATAAATCTACGCATTGATCACGTAGATTGGGTAGAGTAGCGGGTCCAAATCAACGCACCGCAAACCGCCGCAATGACGTGTGACGTAAGGGTGTTGGTACTCAAGTCATGCATACAGAGATATTAGTGTATACTTTTGCTTGAGCATGTGTTAGCTCATATAGAAAACATTAGCATATATACACACGTGTATGACTTTAAGGCGTCATGCAATGATTGCTATGTTAAATATTACATTAAATTTTATTATTATAAGTTCATTTAATTTTTTCGATACCCTGGATTAGATCTTGTTGTGACTGTTGTTACCCTGAGGTAAGTCTACTGTACGTGGTTTGTGCAATGAGCCGTCTGTGCTTGTCGGATCGTCGAGCTGTGCGTATGGTGTCAGTTATCTTAGTGTTGTTTCTGTTGTCCTTGTTTTTAATGTTTGTCGAAAATGGAAATGGACGAAATCATGGAGCCATGAATCAACATCAAGTTTTTGGATGAAGTGCGGTAAAGGTTATCAAGATATTACTTGACAATTGTTGACGGTGATAATGCTCTGAAGAGAACATTCGTTTTCAAGTGGATTATGCGTTTTAAAGATGGCCGACAAGACGCCAGAGATGATGCAAGGCTGGGACGACGTTCAACCACCTCCTGTGTTGACGACAACATTGATCGTGTGCGGTCCCTTGTCGAAAAGCTGTCCGATTGAGAGCTGATGAACTGAATTTAAGAAAATCAACAGTGTACACTATTTTAACCGAACACGATGGATGTATCCTTCACCATGACAATGTACCTGTACATTCAGCATTGATTGTTTGCCAGTTTCTGGCAAAAAATTCAATCACCATCCTTTATAATTCTCCTTATTCGCCAGAACTCGCCCCCAGCGACTTTTTCCTATTCCCTAAATCTAAAAATGTGATGAGGGGACATCACTGGGATGATATGGGCACACTAAAGCAAGAAATGACAAGAAAACTAAAAAGCCCAACGGCCGAGGACTTCCAAAGGTGCTTTAAACAGTGGAAAAGAAAATGGAATAAGTGCATAGCTATTGAATGGAGATTAATTTGAAGGGGACAAAATCGATGTAGACTAAATTTTGCAAAATATGGTCTCAGTTCACATATTTATTTGATAGATCTCGTATTCTTATGGGGAAAAGGATGGGGATAAATGAAATAGTGAGAATTCTAATGGAGATAACTATCTAATGAGAACCGTTCTAACAAGGTTCCAATGTAACTTTGACAGGCATTACCAATATCCTCCCCCCTTCTTCTGTTTATCATCTCAATGCGAATATTTTTTAGTTTAAGATTTATTAAATCTGCAAAGTTATATGAAATTCTAAAGGTATGGGCACCAATTCTTTGAGTGGATTCTGTCGTACCTGGGATGTTCACAGCTCCCTTCGCTGTCTGTGACGGTGCCTAATCTCTATCTTATTATATCCCGGATTTCTCATCTACTACTTAACATTGTGGTTCCATAATATACACATCTGTGTCGCAGGATCAATCATAAATCCTGTACCTTTGTAACAATTTTCTTACTTGCTTTCTATTCTTGATTCCAAAGGACTCCCAACTTGAGTTATCCAGCAAACTCGTCACGGTTGCTCTTTTCTTGCAGCAATTCTTTAAAAAAACTTGCAGATTTTCTCTGAGCCTAATCAAGTTCTTTAATTAAAATTTTCTCCTATGGAACCCTAATAATTGCATCGTATTTCAAATTTTGGTTAAACTGTTGCCGATTAACACTTCCCTATTACTCTTTCACCATGAATTCCTAAAATAACTCCCTGCTGCACTGCGCATGTTACAAATATCTCTGCTGAGCTCATGCCAACGACTACTACTCCTTTGGTCGACGATGCGATAGGAATTATTTAATCCAGTCAACAAACTTTTCGCTGGAAACGTTATTTATAATAGAAGGGCTCACCAGAAAGTAACTTACGATTCGGCCCAGCGTGGCGGTGGAGCCACCATCTTGGTGTCTAAACTGTTATGGGTGTATGAATTCAATACGCATCCTACTGTGGTTCTTCTACTTTGCTCGCTGCGAACTGTTAAAATGTGCGCTGCAATGGAAAATCCCGCGAGATGTGAAGTGCGACATGTGATTCAGTGTTTAATGGCAAAATACCACAAGCCACAATTGATTTTCACAAGCAACTTTGTGAAGTGTGTACGGAGACAGAATAATGAGTGAAGTCGGAGTGAGACACTGGTTCATTCAATTTAAAAATGACCGCACCAATGTTCACGAGGACCGTAGTGGTCAGCCTAACCTGATGACAGATGAACCGACGGCGCAGATCATCGGAAAAATTCGTGAAAGTCGCCGATTAACGATCTCTCGCTAGACGTGGCTTGCAACACTGCGCTTTGTGAGTGACGCAGAACTGCATGCTGGTGTAAACAAGTGGTTAAAATGTAAGGCGGCAGATTTTTTCAGTGACGGAATTAAAAAGCATATTTATCGTTGTAATCAATACCTCAATTTGAATGACAAATATGTAGAAATATAGTTTAATCATGTACCTTTCAAAGGTATATAATAAAACTTTGTCTTGTTACTTGGTTCATATTTAAAAAAAAAAGGTTCCTTTGAGGACAATCTGCGTACCAGTGAGTCGTGCGGGTTTGGGGGGAGGGGGTGGTCGGTGGGGGGAGTAAGGGGGGGCAGGTGAGGAACGCGAGGGAGGGGAGAGGGTACGACGGTGCTCGGATAAGCAGGGATCCTGAAAAGGTGCAATTGGAGAGGTTCCCGGGCCGGAGAGGCTCCATTCCTCCTCCTGTGCCCTCAAGATGCCCGTATCCGTCTGCTTTTGTCTCCTCGCTCTCACTCATTCTGCCCTGCCGGCCGTCGCTCTCTGCGACCCACGACCCGCGACCCCAGCGGGTCTCCCCGCTCTCTCTCTCTCTCTCCCACGGTGGAGACGGAGGAATGCGCGCGGAGAGGGGGGGGGGTTGTCGGATGAATGGGCGAGGGAATGAATGCGTGCGCCACACACTTATTCACGCTGAGCGCGCGCCGCAATGAGAGGTAGGGGAGTTCCACAAGGGGACAGCGGGCAGTCCTCACCCCCTCCCCCGGACAGCGGGGGGGGGGAAGGGAATTACAAAAACGTCAACCCCTCCCAATCCTCCTCTCGCGAACGACCTCCAGCGGGCGGACTCAGGCATAGAGAGAGAGAGAGAGAGAGAGAGATAGACAATGGTTTATAAAACTTCGCATTGTTTATGAATTCTTCATCCCCATATCCTACCTCCTTCTCCTCTTCCCACCAAATATCATTCTCTCCCTCTCGTTCAGTCAGCGTGACGCACCATAGGGGCCACCCTTAAATTGCGTGGAGACCATTTTTTTGGCCTTAATTGTACACCTTCCCTCTCACCCCTTTGTAAGAATCAGTAAGAAATTAACGTCTCCGCCCTTGCCGGGTTACCGGAATATATCACACAAACTCGATCAATAACTCTGAATTGAAAATGAAATATTTTCCACGCTTTCTCCTGGGGAGCATTTAAAAAAAATCCTTCGCTCACCAACACCTGGTCCTTTGCACCCCCTGCCACACGTCTTTTTGGCATGTGGTGGGTTATTTATGTAGATTTAGATGAACAATGAAACAAAGAAATTTAGTCTCAAAGTGTTGAAATTACGACTATGATCCCATTTACGTGATGATTTTTAACGATTATGTTTTGTCAAAAAGATCTATTTTTTTAGCCAAAATTTTACCCGAGTAATCTCATTAAAAAATTAGTAATCGGAGGTGTCTGAAATGTCGGTGAAGATAAGGATGGAGAAGGCAAAGTTGACAGAAAGGAAAACAAATAAGGAAGTGCCGGGTATGGTGGGGAGGAGAGAGGTTTGTTGGGAGAAATCCTATGGAGGCAGGAAAAATGGATGAAGGTTGTATTGATCGGCAGTGGGATGTTGAAGACTGGAATAGAGGGGAGAATGTTAGGAAAGGAAGGGGCAGGGATAGTATAGGGATGTTGCACAGGATGAAGGGAGGAAGGAAGTATACGGAGATGAAGAGGAGCTAGTTGTAGAGCTGGATGTTGGGTTGTGTTTTGCTAGGTGAGACAAGATATTCATTAGGCAGAAGGCCACTGGTTCGATTTCCTTGACCGAAGAATATTTTTCAGCTAAGAATGAAATTTGTAAATGGTTTTTGGGAACTAGGCAACCATATATTGACAGAGAAAACACAGCAATGATATTTCGGAATGAGAAAAAAAGACTTCTACTAAAAAACTACCCTGAACCCATGGTGAAAGGCAGCAGTTTCACCATTAGGTATTGATGCCGCAGATCAAGTGGGTCGTCCTGGGAAAAAGATTCCTAATAAATGGATCGATTTGTCCGTCATTTTACCTGAAACCCTGGTTTCATTCGCCACCACAATTCGGAAATAGAATTATTCCATCTTTCTGTTGACTTGAAAATTGAATGATTTTTTAATGAGTTCGAAGTCGTGCATGTAATCTTCGTGCTGAAAATGTCTCGCAACCCAGGATTTCCGTTAATAACGTGACGCTTTCTGTTTGTTCATAACGATCATTCACGGAACGGGTAGCTTAAATTTGTCTCGAGTTCATTTCCGGAATTGATTTCTTCTGCGAAGGGTCTTAAAACCGTCCACTCGTGTCAAAGATGAGGTCTCCATGTACGAAAAACGTGGCAACTCGCCTTTATATTTTTCGTTCGAATATTTCCCTGTCAAACGTTTGATTTATACAAGCTGTCTCACGTGTTAGTTCGAGTACTAGTCTGATACTAGTGTTTCAGTATCGAATCCATAGAATTTCACAAATCATATTAACTTTTCTGAAATCTGCCTCTGAAAGTGAAAACTTCGTGAAAAATTACCAGGTGTCATTCTTCGCAAGGTAGTAGAAGGAGTGGATCTAAATGAGATTCTCCTGTTCTCTGGATTAAAATACATAATAATTTCAAGCCGAATGCACCCGAGATGATCCATCATGATTTACACTTCAACGGCCCTTTAAGATGTGTTAAAGATCATCTCGTCATGGGGACAAAGCTTTCCCACCTCTTTCATTCTCGCGGTCGATTTTTTTTTCGTGAGAATTCGGACAAACTCAGATTCGGAGGACCCCGGCTTAATGAATGGAATGCCCTTCTCTCTCTCTCTCTCAGGATTCATTCGAACAGTGAGCTTTGTTGTCGCGCGAGAGTAGTTCCTCATCGTGGAATAATCGATTTAGAAACAGCTGTGATTTATAAACTGCTCCGATGGGAAGAATAGGCGGGCCCACTCGTTTTGCGAAATATGGCGATCACCTTATCCCATGCGGGTCTTCCGCGTGCCTGACCACTACTCCGTCTCCTGGAATTTCCGTTCGAGGTTTAGTCCACACAATAACTGACGCACGATGCGCATGGGCACCTTTGAAATCCAATCGGTGGTTTGAATTCTGCCTGACAGAGCTTAAACTGATGTTAATATAACGAGTATTTCTGTGGATCAATGGTTCCATTATACGATAAGGAAATTGTTTTTATTAGTGCAGACATTAGTGTCGTTTGGCTCTGGTGGATTAGATACGTAAATTAAGGGAAATTGACTGCAATCGATACATGATTTAATATTTGTTCATGTATGACTGGTGAACTAACACCCCCAGCCACACTCTCTTACGGCGACTCTTTAGGCATTGTGTGAACATAGGTACATGTTACCCTTGAAGCCAATTCGAAGGCTTGTGACAGGGAATGTTGGATCACCAGTCTTTTAGAGTTTAACTGTGACACAAAGGTAAATATTCATTATTTTTTTTGGAAAATCAGGAATCATAATAGCACAAATTCAAAGTCAATATTGTAACAAGCGGGAACAAAAATTATGCGCTGCGTAGACATATGGTGTATTCGTCGAGATATATATATCTATATATATATATACTCATATATACAGAAACAGATATAAGGAAAAGGGATAGGAACACATATAAAGGACGAACACAATAGAGGTGGGGAAGGCGGAATCGAACGGATCACAAGAGTAAAAATATCTCCTCAACCGGGACTCGAACACCGGATCTTTCCACTTGCCGGGCGGATGCTCTTAACCACTTGAGCTATCGAGGATAGTCAATTTACCCTGAGATCCGTGGGTCTAATATGTCGCCAAGCGCCCCGATTCTTTCAGCCAAGAGATGGCGTCAGGGGGCTGTTTCACCCACCAAAGGAGAAATGGACAATACACAAGGAAAGGAAAGGACAATGGGTTAGAATTCATACAACATCATACAGGAAAGGAACAGTGCGTTTCGTGGCACGCATAGCCAGAAGAAAGAGATGAGCCACATTGGCCAAATACACATTCAAACACGAAATCCCGCCAAACGGCGAATAAATACTCATATATACAGAAACAGATATAAGGAAAAGGGATAGGAACACATATAAAGGACGAACACAATAGAGGTGGGGAAGGCGGAATCGAACGGATCACAAGAGTAAAAATATCTCCTCAACCGGGACTCGAACACCGGATCTTTCCACTTGCCGGGCGGATGCTCTTAACCACTTGAGCTATCGAGGATAGTCAATTTACCCTGAGATCCGTGGGTCTAATATGTCGCCAAGCGCCCCGACTCCCACTGTCCTTTCCTTTCCTTGTGTATTGTCCATTTCTCCTTTGGTGGGTGAAACAGCCCCCTGACGCCATCTCTTGGCTGAAAGAATCGGGGCGCTTGGCGACATATTAGACCCACGGATCTCAGGGTAAATTGACTATCCTCGATAGCTCAAGTGGTTAAGAGCATCCGCCCGGCAAGTGGAAAGATCCGGTGTTCGAGTCCCGGTTGAGGAGATATTTTTACTCTTGTGATCCGTTCGATTCCGCCTTCCCCACCTCTATTGTGTTCGTCCTTTATATGTGTTCCTATCCCTTTTCCTTATATCTGTTTCTGTATATATGAGTATTTATTCGCCGTTTGGCGGGATTTCGTGTTTGAATGTGTATTTGGCCAATGTGGCTCATCTCTTTCTTCTGGCTATGCGTGCCACGAAACGCACTGTTCCTTTCCTGTATGATGTTGTATGAATTCTAACCCACTGTCCTTTCCTTTCCTTGTGTATTGTCCATTTCTCCTTTGGTGGGTGAAACAGCCCCCTGACGCCATCTCTTGGCTGAAAGAATCGGGGCGCTTGGCGACATATTAGACCCACGGATCTCAGGGTAAATTGACTATCCTCGATAGCTCAAGTGGTTAAGAGCATCCGCCCGGCAAGTGGAAAGATCCGGTGTTCGAGTCCCGGTTGAGGAGATATTTTTACTCTTGTGATCCGTTCGATTCCGCCTTCCCCACCTCTATTGTGTTCGTCCTTTATATGTGTTCCTATCCCTTTTCCTTATATCTGTTTCTGTATATATGAGTATTTATTCGCCGTTTGGCGGGATTTCGTGTTTGAATGTGTATTTGGCCAATGTGGCTCATCTCTTTCTTCTGGCTATGCGTGCCACGAAACGCACTGTTCCTTTCCTGTATGATGTTGTATGAATTCTAACCCACTGTCCTTTCCTTTCCTTGTGTATTGTCCATTTCTCCTTTGGTGGGTGAAACAGCCCCCTGACGCCATCTCTTGGCTGAAAGAATCGGGGCGCTTGGCGACATATTAGACCCACGGATCTCAGGGTAAATTGACTATCCTCGATAGCTCAAGTGGTTAAGAGCATCCGCCCGGCAAGTGGAAAGATCCGGTGTTAGAGTCCCGGTTGAGGAATTATTTTTACTCTTGTGATCCGTTCGATTCCGCCTTCCCCACCTCTATTGTGTTCGTCCTTTATATGTGTTCCTATCCCTTTTCCTTATATCTGTTTCTATATATATATATATATATATATATGTATATATATATATATATATATATATATATATATATATATATATATATTTACATACATATATCTCTTTTGTTTATTTTGCATATGGCTGCATTCTATTCTACGGCTAGTATTCTGACACACCCCCGCCACACGCCCTTGCAGCAGCTTGAGGGGTATTGCGTAGACATTGATGTAGAGTAATTTTAATGGATGATTAATAGAATCCGAGAAGTATTCATCCTTCTGTTACTTCCTGGACAGCCTTCGTATATCCATACAAGGGGAAATTAACTTCAAAGGTAGCTTGTTTAATGTAATGTACTTTGAACTGAGTTAAGATGCAGTTCAACAAATAGTAGGATTAATTTAATTTCGGGTGAAATTGATATAAACTTTAAGTACTTCTCACGTTCATTTAAAAGAAATGATTTAACTCTCGCGGAAACTCGAGTCAGAGGGTTTGTATTTTCTCAAAGGGAAAAAATGTGTCATAACAGAACCCTGAAGAATGCATTTCCAAGTTGTGCAGAAGAAATGCCCTTGCCCGCATATATTCCGTAATGGTACCAAGGTTATGTCAAAAATATGCCAGAAAGAATCATTTTCGCCTTACGAATTAACGTTTGACGTTTCCAGTTTTTCGTTTAGCTTTTATGATAAAGCCAATCTGTTAAGTTACAATTTAACATCGAAATAACTTGGCGAGTTAAGATTTAATCAACAAATTAGCTTGTGATCCTTAATGCGTTGCCTTCAAACCTATTCCTAGCCATTTAGTTTTGTTGATTACCATGTCATTCTTCACGATGATGCTCTCCCTACCAGCTTTCTCAGATTTATTTCTGCGTCAAGTTGGCGCTTTCATGCTTTCATCGAAGTCTTTGTACCTGCATAATAGTTTACGACACGAAGTGTACTTAGTGAGTCACTCTGCGATGCTGGATACAAGCGAAATTTCATCACCATATTCAATTTCATCAGCCCTTCAATCTTTAACGAGAGTGTTTGGTGAGGGTTGTTTACGGCCAACGGCCATTAGTGCGATTGATGTTTATTAGAATTGAGTTTTAATTGGAAGTACGGACTGTCGCCTGTCATTTTCCCTGCCGTTGTTTTCACGTGTTATGAGGGGGCGGTAAATGGTACCTCACATTTCGATCCCTTGGAATTTTTGAAATGTACTACCAGTAAACTGTGTCCCTACAATTATTTCCTCTCTCTGCGATCGTTAAACTGGAATGACATATACACTCATGCTGTAGTTCCGGTCGTGAGTATAAAACTCACGATAACATTTAATTTCCAGCGAAGGGATAATACACACATAATATTTGTTCATACGATTTTACATTCGAGGAAATCGGCTATTTCCTTCAGAATTTGAGGATCCCTAACCATATACTGCAGTTAATGATTTTTTTTTCATGAAGTTTTCTCGGTTATTATGTCTACACATCCGTGTGTATGGATCTACGGGCGAATGGAATTTTGGAAAAACATAGTAATGATGTCATCTCTCTCGTCATTATTTTATGTCAGTTGGATATTCGTCCGGCTGTCAGCTGAATTTCGTATGTATTCTCAGCAGAAATTAACAGGAAATCGGGGACATTTTCCTTTAATTGTAAAAGTATTTTGAGGGAATGGTAAAACATTTCATTACGTTTTCTTACTGAGGTTGGGGAGACCCCCAACCGAAAAATATCCCACGTAATGTTTACTTATTATTTTGTATTGTGTATTTTTGCATTATTTCAGCCATTGTCATGAAGAAAAACGCACCTTTTTTTTGTATTTTATAGAAAAACATTGTAAACATGTTAATTTCGTGGGAGGGGTTAGAAAAGGGGTTTTCTATATCCTCGGTACTCTTACAGCTGGGGGAGGAAGGGTACAAATAGCAGAAAATTACTCTACTGAATAAGCGAGCTCTCTTGCATTCTTTATGTAAATTGAACAGAAAATATTTTTATTTTTTAGGCACTACATGTTATATAAAGCGTTGATAGAGAATCGTTATCACTCAAGGGTTGAAGTACTATTTTGAAAAAATTAGTATTTTTTTTATAGCAATTAAATGATCAATTAGAGGAAGAGGCGAGGATGCTCTTTCAGTTTAACAATTTAAATCAAGTGTAGACTAATTGAACAATCAAATTGGGCACAAAAACGAAAATACTTGAGCACTTTAACAAGTGTTCGGTTTTTTCAACATTTGACTAATCCATTTAAGCACGCAAAAGAGGGCGCACATTTAAAATATATCAATTTTTTTAAATCTCATTTTTTTTCACCAATTTTCAAATCAATTTAAGCACCAAAACGAGAACACTGTTATAATTGAATAATTTTTGAGTATCCTTTAAAACTATTGAATTAGCAACCGCACAAAGCTGATTTTTCAATTTGACGTATATACTTAACTGTTTTTATTTGAATAGTAAATTTGATTGAAAAATCAATTCAGGCCATGCATACGAGAATTCCTTTGCAGTTTGAAAATTTCATTAACGTTATTTAACAAATGAATGATCATTTTTAGTGCATAGCGAGAGTAATTCTGTAATTTAACAAATGTCAAGAGCACATTTTAAGGTTGAATTTGCGCCTCTAAAACTCTTTATTCATAAGAAGAAGAATATCATTAGTCCAAACGGTTTATTTTAAGCATTAGAAAGTCTCATATATGTTAATAATTATTACTCAATTCTGACAATATCACGCAGAATAATATGTTAAGCGTTTGTTTTCATTGGCCAGGTTTAAAGCAGGAGTTGTCGTCATTGCAGTAATTTTTGATGCTCGACGAAATTACAAAGGAAAAATATGGATTAATTATGAAATTTCAAAAAATATTTAAGTTTGTATGGTCTAAAAAATGTAATATCACATTCCATTTAATATATGGAATTGAATTAAAATAAATTTTTCAAGCGAAACCTTGCTGACCTATTATCTGTGACTCAATGGAGAAGGGAATCGCGTTATTTCAGCTCCATCCATGCCATGGCATAGGTGAAATAAACCGCAAAAGTAGTGCCATGGCATATAATATAGAAAATATTAATTTCTGATAAACATTTATCGGGCTAAAGTTTTGGTTTTAAAATATCCGTGAAGAAGTTTGTCATTTTATTATCGGGTTAGTACGATTAGAGGCAAACTTACAATATTTTCAGATTTCAATAATTTTGTTGACTATTCTGGGGTCAGCTTACAATTTTTTTCTCTGCTCTCCAGGGGAAATCATTCTGAAAGCTCATAATTTATTCGGATTAGGTGAAATGACCCGACTGAAATAGAGGCGTCTCCTTAACTGTACATACACTTATCTACGAAAATATTTTGCAAAAATAGGGTGGAATACGCACAGGTGATCGAGTCCCTCTCGCACACACATAACGCCCCTTCGCTTCGACCGGGGATTCCGTCGCTCTTGGAGTCGGAAAGCCCGGTCGCTCCGTGGCCTCTTTCGCCGAGGAGGGTTACGTACTTGCCGCTCATCTGTCTCCGCTCCCCCTCTATCACACCCCCTTCTCCGCCCAAACACTACCTTTCATCACACGGATCCCGAGCAGCTGCCCCCTCCGCGTCGCTGCGACGGTTGCTCGGTGATTCGGGAAAAAAGAAACCATTCGGGAGTATTGGAGGGGTTCTCCTCCCCCCCTTTCCCCTCCCTTCCGTACAGTCATTGCCTTTTAGTCCCTTTATCCACGCATCACTTTTGCAGGCGAGGTCACAATTGGAAGTTATGCGGAAAAGTTGAAGCCAAAATAGAACGGAGAGAAGATGTTTCATGATTGTCGTATTTTCCTGGAGGCACAGGAGCAGCAAAATTTATACTTACAGCCAAAATTTCAGAGTTTAAGAGGAAGCCTCGATAGCTTAACTGGCTAAAGTACTCGACCGGACATTGAGATGGATCAGGGTTCGAATCCCGGTCAAGGCGAATGATTTTTACACTCTGATTGTTGCATTGTAAAGCTTTTAAGGTGGGGGTGGTGTAAGTTTTGGGAGCTCGTCATTTGATTGCGTTTCCATACATGGGAGCGAGTGAGTAAATTCAGGAGTAATATTACGTAAGGCTAATTATATTTTCATCTCATCCACGATGAAAGAACTACATCAAAATTATCATCGATCGCTAAAAAAATTCATTCTGAAAATTTTGTGCAATGGCAATGGAGCTGTAATATCAGAATTATTGAAGCAATAAATGAAGCACACAATGCATTTTTCCACAGTTCTTTATCTTCGTACTACTAGTTTCAATGCCTAGGCATCATCATTTGTATTGTGCTCTTCATTTAATGAACATGAACTTCCACAAAGCTGAGCTAGAAACACTTGGATATAAACTACTTAAGCCATTATCAACCAGCTAAAAGAGTTTCAAAACATTTCTATCCCTAATGTTTGTGCGAATACCAATAAAATAAAAAAAACAAATAGCCATTTAAGGAAGTGAAATATTTCAAAACAAACATATGAATTAAGTGAATCAGTGGATAATCGCGGTGAAAAAAATATCTATTGCAAACGTTACGAAGAGACATACGTTTGGCTAAAAACGTTAATGCAAACGATTCGAGTTTCATCCTGATGTAGAAGGAATAATTTAATCCCGCATTACGTTCTAGGCAAGAATCACAACGAGAAGTTTATTATTTTTTTGGGAATCAATCGTTTAGTGTAAGTTTTGGATTGACACAAACTTAACGCCCATGTATTTTTTTAGCCTCAAATAAAAAGAAAACCTTGCATCCAACATTACATTAAAATGTTTATCAACTCCGCATACTTCCTTCCTCCCTTTATTTCGTCCTATTTCCCTATCCTATCCCATTTGCCTATCCTATTTATATCCCTTGCTTTCTTGCCAAACATTCTTCCCTTTGTATAATTCCCTTTAAAATCTCATTGTCAAACAAAACGGTTTGAATCTATCTTTCCTACCTTCTTCAGATATCTGCCAACAATACCTTCTTCTCCCCCACCATGCCTAGCACTTCCTCGTTTGATTCCTTTTCAATGCACTTAACCTTCTCCATCCTACTTCACATTTACGTATCAAAAACTTCCAATCTGCATATTTATATCGCCTTCCTTCAAAGACCACGTTTCCTCGCCGAACAAAACCACCCTCCGTATCAAATTTGTAACGAGTATTTTCTTATCATTCTAACTTAACGTCCCAGTCATCAACGTGAAAAACGTGAAATCTCAGTCCTCCTCGTGAAAACTTCTTTGGCGAGCGTCATTCATCGTCTAGCATCCTAACTACTTTTAAACATCTTAGTTGAGAGATGCATGGTAAAGAAGACCAATCATCAAAACTTACTCTAGTCTCCGCTGACTGCTCATTCAAAATAATGATAAATTATACTTTCCAGAGCGATCAATAGAATTGTCATTAAAATCATCAGTTAATAAAATACGCATGTCAAAGTCCGGTGTCCTGTGAATGCTTTATGCTCAATAAATGGCTGAGTAACGATTACCTTTTATTGTCACTGTGATATGCTTTATGCACAAGATATTAGATCCTGCCGATGTTATTTTTATAATGACTGATTGCCCGCACTTCCCATGTCTCAGGTCCTCATGTTGATTGCGTGAGAATGGTATATAGACGTGCCGTCTATCCTCCACGTGCAGCTTTTTAGTTAGACCAGGAATGCCATGCATAGAATGAACATATATTACTCATTTAAATGCTACTTTCCCCATGGTGGACAATGGGTTAGAATGACTGAAAACTACGACGCCGAGGAAACAAATTTTCTAATAATATAGTGTAACATAATTGTTTTATCTGACGCGTTATCTAAATTTTATTGCAACACTTTCCAAAGTGTAAAAAATTTTACCTTGACCGGGACTCGAACCAAGATCCCTCGTCGTGAGACGGAGTACCTCAGCCAGTTAAGCCACGGAGGCATCCTTTATTGTTGTTACTCAAACCAGCAGGAGAAGCATTTTGCACGACGATACCGTAGCTGTTTAAGCTGTTGCAATAACCGTATTTCTATAATTTTGAATTATTTCGCATTAGCGAATGACAAGTAGATGAAAAAATGTTCCCACCAAATAGGTCACCAGCACGTAGGTGCGCACGGAGATCAAACTTTCCCAGGACTCCTGTGGAAGCCGGTTGTATGGGAAGGGGAAGAGAGCGGAGCGGAGATGGAGGGGAGGGGAGGGAACAGCTGGGGGATGAATGCGGGCGGGGGGGTGGGGGTAGAAGAGCAAGGTGGAGTGTCACGCGTGTAGAGCAGGGGGTGGAGATGAGATCGCAGTGAGGCGCCCTTTGCCCTCCTCCCAGAGGTCAGAGACATAGACAGGGTGCACTTAGTTCCTCTCTTCCACACCGCCCCACAGCTCCGTATATAAATTCACATCTCACCCAACAGACCATCACGAGAGTGTCTGGCATGGGCTGTTAAGCCACCTCTCACTCAGGATAGCCTTTGATTGGTGAATAATGGAATATGGGAATTTCAAATAGCCATAAGTTGTATTTCCTACTGTTAGGGATTCGAATTGAAAGGTCATTCATGATAATCTACATAGCATCCTGCGAGTCACTACTGTGGGAAGTGGTAGGAAGTGTTTTCCTACCATTCATGCGGCATCTAAATAAAATTAAACCTTTTTTCAAAGCGTCATCTTCAATAGCTGACTAAATATTTTCGAAAGCCTATTTAATCACTTCCTTCTACCGTTTCCCGCAGTTGAAATTTTACGTCCGCATGAATAGAACGCCTCCAGGAAATAATTAAATACGATGATTGCCCCATCACAAGTTGTTTGAACCGTTGCGTAAATTCTCTGGGCCTATTCTGAATATTCTTAGCCAGGCTTAGAAATTTCAGAAAAAAAATACCTTTCAAACTTTATTTCCTGAAACCCAAAGTTTTATAGTAATCACCAGAGTATCATTTACATTTTTCAAAAGATTATTATTTTTTATGCGTTTCAGGAAAATTACAAAATCAGACTTCAAAACCATTAAGAAATCCAAGAGAATTGGCTCCATCTTAAATATTTCAAGGGTATGCAATGGAGACACGGGAACTCACAACTTTATTCCCGGGTAATTAATCAAAAGGTCCTACCTCTAAGTAAATTTCGCGGGGACCCTGCACTCCTTGACATTGTTTTAGTACAATTAAAAAGCGCGGGCAGTCAATTCTTGAGATCTGCACGTAAAGGATATACCTGTGGCCGTACCTACCTGCCCAATAAATACGCAAACTGAGGCTATAAAAACCTTTTTTTGCAAATTTTAGTCTACATTGACTTGGTGAGATCAGTTTTAGTTCCTATTCCGAAAAAGGTAAAGGCCACGTCATGTGAGGACTATAGGACAATTAGTTTGATATCCCACGCAGCTAAAGTTGTTCTCAGGATCATAAACAAAAGGATAGAGAGTAGGGCAAATGATTACTTAGGGGATGATCAGTTTGGGTTTAGGAAGGGGAGAGGTACGCGTGATGCCATTGCAGTAATGAGATTATTAATCGAGAGGAATATAGAACACAACCAGGAGGTATTTGCCTGTTTCGTAGATTTCGAAAAAGCGTTTGATACAGTGAATTGGGAAAAACTAATGAGTATTCTGCAGAAAATAGGAATAGATTGGAGGGAAAGGAGGCTAATCCGCAACCTGTACATGTCTCAGACTGCTCAGGTGCGGGTGGGAAACGGGGAGTCAGGATGGGCAGTGTTAGGAAGGGGTGTAAGGCAGGGTTGCCCATTATCACCGTTGTTGTTCAACCTGTATGCAGAGGAAATGATCAAAGAGGCATGGGAAGAACTCGAGGTAGGATTGAAAGTGGGCGGGGAATTCGTAAAATCAGTTAGGTTTGCTGATGACCAAGCTTTAGTTTGTCAGTCAGCCAAGGGGCTGCAAGCATTGCTGAGTGAATTGGAAATTCAGTGCGAACGGTATGGGATGAGAATCAACATTAATAAAACAAAGGTAATGCGATTTTCTAGAAAGAAAAAGGCCAAGCTTAACATTAAAATAGGAGGGCAAAAACTAGAGCAGGTAGAACACTTTACGTATCTCGGTAGTGTTTTGGACCAACACGGTCAAAGTAGTAGGGACGTAAGGAGAAGAATTGCGCTAGGCAAAGAGGCTTTCACAAGGAGGGAGTTGATGACGGGGACGTTGAGTAAGGATGTTAAGAAAAGACTCGTAAAAACTTTGATATGGAGCGTAGCTATGTACGGCGCGGAAACGTGGTCATTGAAGCAGGAGGATAGACGTAGACTGGACGCTTTTGAAATGTGGGTGTGGAGAAGAATGGAGAAGGTAAAATGGACAGAGAAGAAAGCAAATGAGGAAGTACTTGGTATGGTGGGCGAAGAGAGGGGTTTGCTGGGAGCAATCTTATGGAGGCAGGAAAAGTGGATGAAGGGGGTGTTGACCGGCAGTGGGATGTTGAAGACTGTGATAGAGGGTAGAATGTTGGGCAAAAGAGGAAAGGGAAGGAACAGGATAGGGTTGTTGGACGGGATGAAGGGAGGAAGAAAGTACTCGGAGATGAAGAGTGACCTGATATAGAGTAGGATGATGGATTTTTTGCTTTGTTAGGAGTAATAAAATATTTGTTTGGTAGTTGTGTCCATCCAAAAACCTACCTTAACCGGTAGATTACCTTAAAAAAAATTGATTTTGTCCCTTTCAAAGTACTCTCCATTCGTTGCTATGCACTTATTCCATCTTATTCTCCAATTTTTAAATCACCCCCCTAGAAAGGCCTCGACAGTTAGGCTTTTTAGGTTTCTCGTCGTTTCTTGCTTGCTTGCTCGTATCTAACCCCACACTATTTCGGTAGGTTAGACCACAAAGATAAGATAAGGGAGATTGACTCCAGTACAGATAGATATACATATTCCTTCTTTCCTCGAGCAATCTGAAATTATAATAGTAAGAAATCAAAGTCATTACAGAAATAGTAAAGACATTCTAAACACATGCAAAGACAACATAAAATGCTACGCAGGCATCTGGTACATTCGCAGGTGCATGCTATTGTGTGTGGTAGTTGCTAGTATATGTATTTGCTTGCGTGTAAGTTGAAATAGGTTTTGCAAGAATACATTTCTACTGCGTGGGGGTGAATTAAAATAATAGTGTTATTTTTGCATGTGGTTTTATTCTGTTTTACGGTTGGCGTCCTAGCACCCTCCGCCACACACCATTGCGCTAGCTTACGGGTACCGTGTGGATATAGATTTGAATTCGGTCAAATGCTTCCACCATACTCACACCCCCTTTTTATGTAATACTCGCACTTTTCATCAAAAGGTTCTCCTCACTGTAGGCCCTCACACACGTTTTTTTGCACAAAAGGTGGGATTTCGCACAAAATAATGAGGTTTTAATTCGTGGAATTATGTGAGCCCACTAAATTCAAAAGAAAAGCTTGCCCATTCCACTGTTATATCTTTATAGCTCAGTATCAAGATAAAACTACTTATTGTCCACGTACTGCGAGCTCTACAGATTCGACCATCATATTTCATTTCCTCTCTAACAACGTAGCCGATGAAGAGTCAAGTTATTCTTGGAAAATTAGTTGTTCTACGAAATTCGTTGGACTTCACGTGCCTGTACGCTCAGTAATTCAATTAAACAGACAGATTTTGTCCAACCTGTTCAGCATGTACGACTTGTAATTGACTTATGGTCATTTTTACCAGGAGAAAACAAAATTTATTGTCATTTCTAACGGCGGAAAGCAAATATATAGTATCCGTGAGAAATGCTTGCTAGCTGATTTTCAATCGTTTTTGTTGCTGCATCTTTTCACATGCGAATGGGAAATCGCGAACTTTTTCGTGAATACATTCCTCCCTCGGAGATAAGAGATCGATTTTTCATTCATATACTTTTTTTCTGGGACAAAGGTCGTGTTGTATATCGGATGGGGATTCTTCGAAGTGTGTGAAGAACGAAGGATGTTACAGAATGAACGGAAGGAAGGAATCCTAGCAACTTTAACCCAACAATGCACGGCTAATGGGGATAACTTTTACTACTGTAAGTTGAATTTGTTCGTCTTAATTTTTACATTAGCTCATGGATTTTTCTTACGTGCATGGATTTACAATCCCTTCTCCCTCCATTCCATTTTTAAGGCAAGCAACATTTGCTAAGGAAATGCGGGGATTCCTTGGCAAAATGAAATATGTCACGCTAGCTGATTTCTTCTTCCCCGAAGTAAAAATTTCAATGCATCTTTCCGCTAAATTTTTATTCGGTGCGACTAGTTTCAACGTATGAGCTTCATCCTCAGGCATCTTTTACAGTACCTGAGGATGACGCCGTACTCGAAACTAGTTGTACCGAAAATACGTCAAAATTGGTTGTACCGGATAAAAATTTAGCGGAAAGATACATTGGTATTTTCACTTCAGTGATAATGAATTTCCACAAAGTTAAACCTGAAGACATCGAATGATTTTTACTTTTCTGACCCCCCTCTTCCCATATTTATTTCGCCTCTGCCTCTCTCAAGCGTTGTCTAAATCATTTTTGTTATTTTTTTAGCATTAAAATATCTAGAAAACCACGGGGACTGGACGTTTATTTTAAGTGTTTAAGAACGTCGTAGCGACCATTATAATCGCCAGGGTAAACCGTTCTAATCTATCGCTGAAAACGATTATGGACCTAGGTGTATTTAAATATAATCTTTGCGGAAATATAAATCCCTTGCCCTGAATCATTTGCTAGTTTTGATCCTCATATTATCCGGACACTAAATATCTTCTCACAGTCTCAATTACACCTATTAGCTGTCTTATTCACGCCCTCTAGTCCTCTTTCTTCTCTACAAGTCTTCGAGATGATGATGCCTCAAATCGGTATTCGTGTACATGCGCCATTTTTGTACTGGGATAGCGTCCTCTTATTCTCGTGCTAAATCTGCCA
Organism: Hetaerina americana; assembly: GCF_022747635.1. Lineage (NCBI taxonomy): Eukaryota > Metazoa > Arthropoda > Insecta > Odonata > Calopterygidae > Hetaerina > Hetaerina americana. Next base: position 84,395,826 of record NW_027287095.1, read on the forward strand.
TCCATGTTTCTTTCCTTATTTCCATTCCTTCCGATACACTCTGCGGTACTGGGACCAATTGCTTTCCCTGGATTGTGTTATGTAATTATCCTGATTATATTGGATAGGTGGGATAATGACGCCATTTAAACCAGTCGGTTCTTTATCTGATCTCTCCATGTTATTTTAACGGTCTCTCCTACGGCAGTCTGCCGAAACATTTTTAGCATAATTGCAGAATAGCGTCTGCTTCAGTTTTGTGCAAAAGATTTAAAATATAATTCAACTTCCGCGAGTGAATCTCTGCTTAGTGCCGTGAATCATCAAGATACGCTACTAAGTCAATCGCTATGGCAACGTCTGACAATAATAGGTACAATTGCATACAAAATATGGAAAGAGAACTAAGAAACTTAAAATTTAATATTGATTTGGTGAAAACTACTGTTTATATTTTGAAATGACTTTGGAATAAGGATACGTTACGTATAAAATCCATAATCGGATATATTTTTCGCAAATAGAAGCGTTGATTTTATAAAACGAACACATCTCGAAAAATGTTGCGGAAGGTTGTTCATCAATGCATGTCTATGCACTTATATAGAAGTCACTCAATTCAATGAAGCTGTAATTATCGCAATAAAAACTTATCCGAATTTTCAAGTCAAACAATTAGTGATTATAATACAATCTCTCCGAGAAATTCGTTTTCCTTATGCGCATGATTGTGATTGGATGAGAGCTGTTTTTTCCATGAATTAGACTTTTATTGATTGCGTTACAGTTTCTCCTTATTGTATCCATGGCAACGATGCCAAATTTTATAGCTTCTTGATAAACTTCAAGATTCAAGATGGCGTGTTTCATGAACGTCATTTCCTACCTTGGCCTCGATTGATCTTTTCGTGTTTGGAGCGACTGACGCCCTAGGTTTAATGTGACCAACCACACACATTCACACATTAATGAAGCACGAAGGAAGAATCGTTTCCACAGAAAATAATTTATATGTTGAAGAAACGCAAAGTCTTTGATTCTTTCTTCGTGTTGCTTTACAAATGGATATCCACAATGTATCGGCTCAACCATCTCTAAACTCAAACATTAACTTTCTTTTTGTGGCAATGTCTCACGAAACTAACTTATCCTCCTAGGAGCTTATTGAATGCCTCAAATAAACTTAGTTTATGCCTTCGATGCAAAATAATACTCGTAGTTTTTAAAATTTACTATCATCCCTTTATATTAAATGACGTCTTCATAATTCACCAACAATTAGGTGCCACTTAATTTTTTATACTAAGTGTCCCTGGGGTGGGAGATTAGCAAGGAGTTATATCTGGTGTGTGATGCAGTACGGAGCGGAGACATGGCCTTTGTGGAAAGATGAAGTAAAAAGGAATAGAGATCAACGAAACGTGGATCTGGAGGAGGATGGAAAGAATAAGTACGGGAGTAAGATATGAGGAGGAGCTACGAATGATTTGAGAGGAGAGACAATTGATGAAGATAATGAAGGAAAGGAATTGGTTAGAGCATTGTATGATGTATGTGGAGTGCCTATTGAAGACTATGTTGGAGGGGATAGACGGAGGGGATGAGAGACCGAGGGAGGAATAGGTATATGACAATGAAGATGATTTAGATTGACAGGAACTTCGGAGAAATGAAACGCATGGGTCAATGAAGGAAGACATGGAGGTCAACCATGAGTAAACCTGCCACGCGGCAGAGCAATCAATGATGATAATGGGGTGGGAACACTCCCTGCCGTACACCCTGGTGGCCGGGGACTTCCAGGGGTCAGTATGTAGATGTCAAATCCGCGAGAATCAACCCTCCGAGGGCGAACCCGAGGGGGTGTGGGGAGGAGAGCATGCTGGAAGCGAGTGTGGAGGGTAGGAGGGGTGAGTGAGGGCCCGGTGGGAGGGTGTGTTTGCTACTCGAATGGAAGGGGTGGAAACTGGAAAGGGGGGGGCGATTGTGGGGGAGTGTGGAGGATGTGCCGGGTGGGTCACCCACTTGCCGTCGTCAGGGGATCGAACCCGGCCCCTCTGGGAAGGAAGCCATGTCACGCGATCCACAGTCGCCTGCCTCGTCCCACCTGTGACCCCCATGGGGGGAGGGGAGGTTGGGTGAGAGAACCCCTTTCCTCCCAATTCCCTGTGAAACCAGCGTGGTAAAACACGGTGACACATGAACTGGGCTCCCATAATGTCGTATATATCAACAATTGCTTTCATAGGTTTGTTTTTAAGAAAATAACATCTTTCTGGTGTCTTGTCGTTCTCCACAGTTGTTTCCACTGCATCTCAATGATCTCTCTCTCTCTGCATCCCTTTCGCTATCCGAATTTCACTTCTACCGAGAAATGTCCGCCTGATGAAAGCTCTTGCAAAATTTACAAGTGCCTAAGTTAATATAAAAATTTGTTAGGAGGAATCCGTTACACAGGAAGACCTGCTCTTCCATTGCCATCATTTCAGTAGCAGTATTTTTAAAGAAAGTGTCGATTCTTTGGTTCCGAATGAAAACTCCCATTTTCTAATTTCCTCCACGATTCTTGTTCTTGAGTGCTCTTTTAAGTGAATTATACCTCGCCTGGACTAATGTATGTGTGTGTGTGCGATGTATTTTGTAGTTTAAAAAATTGAAACGAAACTGAAAAAAATATTTAAACGGTATCAGAACATCAACGGGTTCAAATTGGTATAAGGCAGCTCAGCACTTTTTCCGCATACTGCCGCCATTAACTCATTAGGTACCGTGGGTTGGTACTCTAGATTCGGGGAACGAGGTATCCAAACCTAGATTTTTGTCTTACTGTTTTTAGCTGAGCTGTTTAGAACTGAGCGTTCTTCGAAAAACATGTTAAACGATACGCCTGATATAGTAGATAAGTTTATTCCCCAAATTTCAGAACGATAATTTAGGAACCAAGATGATATAACAGAGAGGTTAGAGCAGGGTTAAGGAGACAAGAATATATGCTCTCAAATTAAAAAAAGTTATTAAACGATGGGACGAAAATTTAAAGATAACGTCAGAAAAAAACTCATGTGTGTGTGATGCGTCAGTATGACGAGAAAAATCTAGAAAGGATATGCACAAAGTCTTACGTATCTTTAAAAGGTAATTTTATACGAATATTTAGGGAATAATTCAAAATAATTTTGGTTTTAAAAATGGCGACATTGTTATACAGACAGACACTTTGAAAAAGACCAGCATAAAAAATAAATTCTTAAACAGTGTCTGCATTGAAATATTGCAACACAGTGGTCTGCCAGATTCTTACAGAGCTACTGAAGAGCATCTTATTGTCCCAGGAAGGATTGGAAAAACCGCACCGAATTGTAAAACCAAATAAAGCTCCTGATTTGGAATAAATTCCCGCTAGAACACCAAAGGTATTTGCAAAAGACGTCGTGGATTATGCAAAAGCCTTTATGCGTAAGCCAATCGAGGAAAGTGAAATAGTATCACGCGGCTGAAAGCTAGCTCACATAAATTTTCTCTGCAATGGTGGCATTGGGAAGGATCCCAGTTAATACACCCCTATGTCTTTAACATTGACATCCTGTAAAATCTGAGAACATTTCATTTTTAGATATATCATCTCTCCCGACAGCAGAACAGCTTACTTTGCCGTAACTAGCACGGTTTTTGGAAAAGTAGATGGTGTAAAATATGGCATTAGGTCTTTTAATTTATGATATTCCTTTGATGTTGTCTCTCACTAGAAATTAATGCCCAATCGATGATATTATGCATCTATGATACATAATTTGTATTTGAAAACGAGAAAGTTAATAACTGGATAAGGGATCTCTCTTCTAAGGGTAAATAAAGGGTAGTCGTCGACGGGTCGGGTTTATTAAAGGTAGAAGTAACTTCAGGAGTGCCGCAGGGAGGTATTTTAGGGCCCCCACTCTTGTTACATAACAAAGACTAATTTTTTTGACCTTAGGAGCAATCATAGATTATTTGCAGACGATATTTACGAGATTTACAGGTTATTAAGGAAACAGGCAGGTAACGTGACACTCTCTAACGTTTAATTTACATTAACCGTTAGAATTGAATATCAGAAAATGTAAAGCACTGGAATATTAATAGAAATGAGCTCTTACGGCTAGTAATATATAATAAATGTGAAACTCCAATAGCCGTAAACAGTTTACCTTTCTAAACAAAGTAAAAATGAAATTAGTTGAATACGAAAGGCGAAAGGCTGAAGGTGAAAGGTGAAGTAGCCCTAGGGCTACTTTGTGGCCGAAATACGCGTATTCGTATTCACCTTTCTCATCCTCTCCTTTTTACCTTTTACCCCTTTTTGACTTGTGGCGCTAGCCAACTAATTTCATTTTTACTTTGTTTAAAAAGGTAAACTGTTTACGGCTATTGGAGTTTCACATTTATTATATAAAGCACTGAAGTTTTGGAAAAAAAGAAAAGATAATTAAGACATAAATTAGAAAACACATGGGATTGAGTTGACTATTTCAGAAGAGATCAAATACTTCGATTAAGATCATACATCGTTGTGTCTGACCGATACATCAAATTCTAATATTAAATTAATTCATTTTTTCTGGTTGTTGGGCTCGATTTTGTTATGATTTCTTATCGTGCGAGGGAAGAACAAGTACTTGAATCTATCTCTGGGGGTGTCCATCTTCCTCTTGCATTATCCCGGTGGTCGATTCTGTCAATGTACGAGTAAATGTATCTCGTACTTTGGCGCCACAATAAAATTTCCTGTGTTACAAGAAAACAGGTGACCTGTACCTTTTTAAAAGTCTTGCCGGCTCCCTTTGAGAATAGAGTCTCCTAACCTAATTCCTCCAACATACTCGCTACGCTTACCCTCTCCTGGTAGAATTATGCAACAAACTTAGCGAATCTTCTCTGAAACTTTTCAACTTCCTTAACTAACATCCCGCATACTTGCCGCGTTATTTAAATGTGGACTAAAGAAGGCAATTCAACACGTCTCTAATGCTTTTTCGTCACATTTTCCTCGATTTCGTCTGATCCAAGTTTCATCAAGGCTCACCCTTATATTTCTCTAATGTATATCCCGTGAAATGTTTTTCGTCAATGTAACTCCCAAGTATTCGACCCATTCTGAAATGCTTAACTCGATCCCATCTATTTTATATCTTGTTTGTCTTTTCTTTTATTAAAAAATTTCAGCGATGTACGTTTTCTGATATTGAACTCTAGCCCCCATTCTTTCCACCGCTCCGAACCCTATACATTCCACTCCTTCTAACGTCTGAGTGCCAGGATCTTTTGTTATCTTTGTGTACACACTTTTTTATATTATACATTGCTTCCTTAATAATCCTCTGAAAACTCTTCGCTTCTCGTCTGTTTCTGTGCACCCTGGTACATTGGTGATGGGGAATATCAGGGATTCTAATACTAGGCATTATTTTTTCTCAGGTTTCGTATCTTGTATAACTGGTACCTGGGTAACCTAGTCACTTCACTTTGCATTTGGCTCAAACCACTGCTTTTTATCATCGCCGAGGGAGAGGGCGGGGAGGGAGATGTGGGGGGGGGGATTGAAGGGGAAATGCACACGCCGACCCGTTTGGGGGGAGACCCCCGTGTGCACGGCGGAGGGACATCGATTGATGGAGGGTGGGAAGGGACGGGGGAGCACGCTTACGGACAATATGATCGATGCTCATCTATTGCACAAACACGCATGTGGCGAAGGGGGGAACACTGGTCGGTGATCTCCCCCCTTCTGAATAATATCGCCCGCGTTATCCTCTCTGTAAACCCAGCATCCCCCACACCCCATGTCATACTCCCCCGCTCTTCCGATCCCCCGGGGTAAAACCCTTCGATACGACGATATATCGCAAACATGTAGATATTTTTATATCGACCATGTAGTCATGTATGAAGTTAAAGGAACTGGCAAGTCGCAGACTAATAGTTTTTGACCATATGACGATATGGACCATGTATTCTATTCTTATTAAATGTTAGATCTGAGTTATAAACATTCTATATAACTATTTAGTCAATTGGGGTGTCTATCCTTGGGGGCGATATTGCCGATTTTAGACTTACAGACGATATGATGTGTGGCGATAATTTCTTTATGGAAGTTATTATTGATATATAAGATTTTGTTCACCATGACCATCTGGGCGGTATCGTATACTATTATCCTCGATATCACAAGTGGTAGCCGATTTAGCCGGCAACTAGTGCACGACATGGCCGACACGGTCGATACCACCAAAAGTTTCTGCTACGCCAATGGATATTCTGACCACCTCGTTATTCAATTCATATCGGCAGGCAGTATTGGACGAATGATACCACAATCTATGCTACACAAGCATGTATTCCTCTAAAAATTGTATTGTTTTTATTAAATGAGAATGCTTGAAGCTATAAATGGTAATTATAGCAATTAGATAATATTAAGAGTGAGTAACGTACACTTTATTTAACATTTTTTGTGCGAACGAAATAATCGGTGGCACAACCACCTTGGCTTTGCGGAAGAAGATGGACGTTGTAAGATTGTTGTGACTATGAAATTTTTGAATACTTGTGAGTGCCGTTTTTATGTTACTATCTGTTTGTGTTGCCAACGCCCATGGCATCATTGATTATTGATAGATATCAATACATACATACATATATATATATATATATATATATATATATATATATATATATATATATATACATACATATATATATATATATATATATATATATATATATATATATATATATATATATATATATATATGTTGGTCGCGGTAGTCCAGTGGGTAGAGCGTTGGACTGCTGACCGGAGGGTCTCGGGTTCGATTCCCGGACAATGCACTATGGGCACCTGCAGCTCCACCCAAGCTAAAGTGTTTTTTCGGGTACCAGGTCTTTCTGGGAAACCATAACCGGCACAGGGAAAGGAACTGCTCCCCTACCCTGATGTGTGAATATTCACACGCCGTATAGGGCTTAGTACTGGGTGATCTCTACCATCACCTACTAAACCGACCTTCGGGTTGATTACTGTGTTTATGGTCACACACACACACACACACACACACACACATATATATATATATATATATATATATGTGTGTATGTATATATATATGTATATATATATATATATATATATATATGTTCATGTTCATGAACAAAAGCAAAAGCAGACAAAGACAAAAAGAAAAGAAACGCACTAGTTTTCGAATTTCCAGTTGCCCAAGCCACCTTCTCCTAGGAAGAAAAAGGAAGGAACTGCCAGTTCCAGCAGTCCTTTCTTTCTCTTCCTAGGAGATGGTGGCTAGGGCAACCGAAAGTTCGAAAACTAGTGCGTTTCTTTTCTTTTTTTTGTGTTCTGGGTTTTTCCCTTTGTCGGCTAGTGCTAACTTCATGTACATTAGTATTCATATGCGTGAGATTTTCACATAAGTTATATATATATATATATATATATATATATATATATATATATATATATATATATATATAGACACACACACCCACACACACACACACACATATATATATATATGTGTGATATGTACTATGTGTGATATATTCACACATATATCACACATAGTGTATTTATTTATACTTAAAATATGTATGCATTTGTACGTAATGCAAACTTGTCATCAGGCTAACTGCATGAAAGGAGCACCTATCACCATGCATTGAAAAGGCTAGGTTTTATCAAAAACAGAAAAATGAATCAATCCATTCAACTTCTACTTTCACGCCGTAACCGTAAACAATTGTGACAGCGTGTTATTTATCAAGAATTTTTAAGTTTAACATCAGTTAACTTAAAATATTGCAATTCCTAAGGCATAACTTTAACGACTCCTCAGTATTGATGCAGTATCTATTAAACAGTGACTGAAAGTATAGCTTATGAAACAATGACATATGCATTGTTTAGGTGATACAAATGAATATTTATGCAACGCTTGATTCATTTAGTAAGCGGGTGGGACTTAGATTTTTAGAAAGGTACAGGACACCTGAGTTTCTTTGGGCGCATAGGAAACATTGTCGGCATCCATTCATATTAGAAGTTTCAACCACAGAAATAAAGAAGGAGATAGACACCGTCACAGAGAGATTCAAGTACTCGCTCTTCACTCGAACAATACTTAAACCTAACGAAATGAAACCCAAGTTACCGGAAAAGTTAAATTAATTTGAATACTTGAATTAAATGAATGCGCCAGATATAAAAAGTGAAATTTATACGTCTGTATTTTACGTCTGTATTTCTACGTCTGTATGGAAAACTCTATTCCGCTTACACGCCAACTCCCTTCATTCTATCTATCATCCCTATCTATACTATTCCTGCCGCTTCCTCACTTGCCTAACCTTCTACCCTCTAATAACAGTCTTCAAGAATCCATCGCCAATCAAAATATACGTTCCATCATCCAATTTCCTCATCGCTTTTAAGCTTCTCCTGCTCCGCTGTTCATTTAACTCCTCACTTACGTCTAAGGACCCTCCAATCTACGCATATCCTCTTTCCTTATCGACCAGGTTTCTGAGCCGTGCGGCAAATGAACCTTGTATAATATTGTAATTAGTAGTGGAATAAAAATTCTTTTTGAATTTCTATAAAGTGTGGAAAGTTGCAACTTTTTTTATCTAACTACTCTGTTTCTCTCTCTTTTGTTCATTTGGAGAAACTCATTTAACCATGGCGTACGATTTCCACGTCAATAGAACTCCTAGAAGTAGTATTTAGGGGAGGCGACCGACAGCTGAGGTCATTTGCGCCATGAGGGATAGACAGGAAAGGGTGAAGGGTGGAGAGAAACCCAGGGTCGGCATTAGCCTACTCTTAACGAAAGGCGCCAAGGTGTCCGCAGCTTAACGTCCTATCCGACGCACGGCGTACTCACTCAAAGTGTCCTCCACAAAGGACCTCAAGTAGGGATATCACTGAAAAATATTCGACACCACCGGGATTGGAACCACGGCCCTCAGGGTGGGAAGGCAGTACGGTAGCCACCGCACCATCTCGATCCCCTTAGAACTCCTTCGGGAGCAGAATGAAGTCATAGGAATAGGAATTGACTCCCAGTATTAACCGTCTTATCTATTAAATATTCACTTGCCTTTGGGATCATTGAACTTTGAAAGAAAAACTACGTTAGGTACAGTAGCTATTGCAAAGAAAAGGAATTTTATAGCATGAACTTTAAAAGATTGCGTAACTAAATGATTTTTAAAAACTCTGATATGAAGCTTTGCGCTGCTCTGAGACTTATAGAGAATTGGCGTGGGTTGGAGACTCAAAGGAAGTAATGACAAAATTTTGCCACCGTCGGGATTAGTACACGAGGACCAGAGGATAAATCTCTCCCCTTCTAAGCGACGTGTACCCTGAAAAAACTTAATATACACCTATTAACCACCTAGCCCTAATGGTGTAAATTACCTCATATATCAACGGTTTGCCATAATAGCTACTGCTACTAGAAGGTCTGGGCATGGTGGGAGATGAGATAGATAGATAGAGGTCTTTATTTGGGCGAAATTGAGACCAAATGGTCCCTTCTTCCATTTAACCCACTATAAGGTTGTTAGGAGAAAATCGACGCAGGCAGGGAAGATGTACTGTGTGATAAAGGTTTTGAGTGGCGACAGCATTCTGAAAATTATGATTGAGGGTAGTTTTGAGTGAAAGGATTTTTTATTTTATTTATTTAGTGCTCTGCGACTCACCGCTAGGGTGTGTGGCAGGGAGTGATTGCACACCAGACTACCATTGACCCGAACATCAGTTCGACATTGGTGGAAAAACATTATTTTATTCCGGCTATAAGATGCACTTCAGCCAGCCATATTTTAAATTAGAAGTTCTCATGAAAATACCAGATATATTTAGAGCCATCAGCCGGGCAGGTTATACATACATTTATGAATACGCAATAGACCACTGAGTAAACAATGAAAATTTGAGCACATATTGAGTAAAAATACGAGAATATAACATGCCAAATATTTATCCCTAATTGACAAAATGTTTTGTAAATATATTTCCAGGGTGCTCTTTTAAATGGAATAGGAAATAATTCGGAAACTTTTCAATAATTTTGGACGAGCATAACATATTTTGTATGTAACATTTAAAGATTTATTGCATAAGATAATTTTGTGACGGTAATGTGTCATACTAGGTGATATTTGGAAGTGTAGCAATACTTAGACCTATGATTTATTGTAATATGGGATTTAAGTACATTTTGTGTCATGGTGGTTAGGTCTTAGAAGTAGATTAGTATGTAATGCCAGGACCCATCAAAAGCCTGTTCTAAGTCAGTCTACCGCTATGAATACGAGAAATATTTAGTCCTGGGTCCATCTAAACCCTTCCTTTACCGGTAAACAATTTATAATAACCCAGAGGGCTCAGTGCTTGGGTGACTCATCGCTCACCTATCGAAAGACCCACTTCGATGTATCGAAAGACCGAGTAGATGCATCGCTGCAATAATGAGTTTATTGTTGCACCACGTGGATGATTTCTACCAGGCTCCGAATCCTTGCACTTCCAAACATCCGCGGACCCCTGTCAAGGCGCCCCTGGTGACAGGGTGCTCAGTGGAGGTCAGGAAGGGGGTTGTGGGAGAAAGGGTTCGAGGGGTGGCGTGTGTACTGACAAGGGGTGAGGGTGAGGTGTGTCAGTGGATGGGGCAGGAAATGGAAGAGAGGGGAAAAGGACGCTCGTGCGCCATGTTTGCGCGGCCATTGGCGCGTGGCGGTTGTTGGGCGGGAAGGGGGGCTCTGTTCAAACCTCGAAAAGGTCAATAGCTACTACCACACGCGTTCGTTCCTTCTTTTTTTTCATATGCATACGTTTCCCGTAGGGAATGGCGTATGTGGACTGCTGTGGGCTTAAAGGGCAGTTGTGGAGGGGGCAGAGGTCTCCACCCGGAGTACTTGGGGTGAAATTTGGGTCGGAAGGAGGGTGGGGATATGAATTATTATTAGCAGTGGTCTTCCGGCTTAGGGTGGGTTTTCGACGGACTATGAGACTAAATACTGGACTAAACCATAACTAGCATGATAAAAAATATATTTAATCACCATGCTACGTGTACATATTACACATAATTAATCATTTACGATTGCATATTTTCTGCCTCCCTTAATTCCATCCGAAACTCCTCCCCCTGTTCCCCTCGCTTTCCCAGCATTCTCACATCTGCATCACACTCTTCGGCGTCCAATTGCCTCTCAGTATCCCCAAAATCCACTTGTTCTGTTTTTTCCAAACTTCTACCAACAACCGTCGCTATGCCACTACCTTGCCTAAAACTTTGTTTTCTTTCTTCCATTCAATTGTTATATTCTCCAGCCTTGCTCGAGGATTTGATCACGTCCGTGTTAAAGCAACATTGCATACATAGTATATTATTTACCTGCCATCCTGCATCCCTAAAATTTTTATGACTGAGGAAGTGTACCTCCTTTACTTACCCTGCAGGCTTCCACGAAGGTGTGTGGCAGAGGGTGCTAATTAACCGGCCATTCGAGTGATTCATTACCGTTCGAGGATTCCAATTCGTCATGAATTATGTTTCCTACTTTCACGGCCACGATCTGTGCGAGAGGAAACTGATTCCTTGTCTATAGATTGGTCTGACAGTAAGTAAATTTTCATTATCTTCGCACTGTGGACAAGCTCACCAATGAAATGCGATGCCGAAATCATTTCGCCTGTCTGAGAATCAAACTCGAATGATAGGTATTTCTCTAAAAGTTTTTGTCCTTAAGTAACCTCCGAAGTCTCAGCGCCTCCGTGTATAAGATGTTAATTGTGTGATGCTTTTTGTTCATTCATTATATTCAACTCTTCAAAAAGTTGGCAGACTTCCTCCTTTGGCCCTTTCAACATACTCCTGAAATAAAGTTCTTCCGCGTGGGGTCCCAAGTTCATTGCTCACTTTCCTGCAGTTGACAGTGATGGCATTGTTTTGATTTTCTCAAGATCTGTTTTGATTATATCAATTGTTTCAGATCTGGCGATGTTGTCACCGGATGAATTGAGTGACCTTAACTGTGGCTGCATATTTATCTAAGAATCCATCTCAATGGCTAATTACTTTTATAGGCAATGAAAAAAATTAAGACACTCATGTTCATTGCTTTTTGAAGATATATCAACTGTTTATGATACTAAATTTACACTTTTTTTATTTTATGATTTATTTAAAATCTAATCCTAAAGTTATGGACGGCAATCTCTGCATTTGGTTCGCCCAAGTGTGAAATATAATTTAATTTTTTTTCAAATAGGATAATTCTACACTTTCTGATGATAGTTACTCTATTATTTTCTATTATCTGGCATTATTTTCTTTCATTTTACAAACTTTCAGGGTTCATATTTCCATTTTGGATCGTTTAAATGAATATACTTTGTAACTTCCACACAATTTTTATTCGTACTACCGGTTTCAACGCAACGGCGTCATCATCAGGTACAAACCTTTTTGTACCTGATGATGACGCCGTTGCGTTGAAACCGGTAGTACGAATGAAAATTGTGTGGAAGTTACAAAGTATATTCATTTAAACGAACATGAACCTCCACAAAGTTGAGCCCGAGACCATAGAATTCATCCATTTCGGATTTTTAATTCATTTTTCCCATGATATCTGCACCCAAAATTGTGGGCATTGGTTATCATGATTGATTTGCCATTTTTCTGAATTTTTATCATGAATAGTATTATTTTTACGGTTTACATCACTATTTTGATGCTTCCGGCGTGTTTATGTGAGTTTTCTTAATGATTCCATGTTGTATAAATGTAATCTTACGCGACAACTTCTCAAAAGTGACCAACATTCCCAGAGTGCTCCGCGCCGGGTCACTCTACATCTCCCTCTCTCCCGAAACATTTATTCTTCTCTCGTGAGTCCGATCAAACAACATGGAACGGACATGATCAAACCAGCAGGGAACAATTCTTTCATAATGTGACCTAATTGTGGGCAACGTTCTATAAACTCAACTTTCTTTCATATATTCCACGAATTCCTCACAGCCTATATCCCTTCTTTTTCCTCCACCAAAAATCCCTATTCGTTCAAAATTTTGTTTTTTCTTTTAAATTGGGTTTTCGTGCCTTTAGTGACTCCAATCGTCGATTTTCTAAAATGTTTGCCCTTTTCTAAAATGTGTGCCCTTCTGTCATTCGTTCAAAAAATGATTTTTAAGGATTCTGATCTATATTTGCGGATTGCATTCATTTTTTATGAGTATATTTGATCTCTCTCTGTATGCTCCTGGGGGGAAAAGAAGGGGGGGGGAATATTACAAATCTATCGATTCGCGTCTGTCGACTGCGTTTCTCAAAGCTTTCAAAGTCAAATTATCAGTCCACTGATTGGTCTACATTTTCGACAGCGATGTAAAATTAAACACTCTAAATCTTACGTTCTTTGGAATGTAAATGTACAAAGATTCGGAAGAGTTTTATTTTTATTCAGGATTCGTCTACTTCCTATGCAAAAATAGTGACTGTAAATTAGATTTTTTTTTCCTTTGAAATAAAGGTTTCAGGAATGATTTCCTGGTTGACGATGCAGTGAGTTTGCTTTTGAATATTCCCTGCGCAACATGATGATGAAGTGCTTTTATTTTATCCTTTCCCTTTGGAATCGGATGAAACTCCATCTTTTTGTTTCACTATTGAAATTTTCGAAAATTAGATACATTTATGTGGCATATTTCTATTTATCCTATTCAGAAGCAATATAGTGTAGATCCAAATTTTGAGATAAAAAATTACATTCTCCTTTTAATTTTAAATCCTCCAAAGCATTTCCAGTCCTTCTACGCCTACCAAAAAGCTCAAAACGTATTTGTTTGCCAAAAAACTTACTGAAAAAAATGTAAGGAGTGAGGGAATATTTTCCTCATAAGGAGGGAAAAATACCCCTTGAGTAACCAAAGGAAAGTGCAGGACGTTTTAATTTAGCATTAAAATTAGAAAAAAATAATTATATTTTACATTTGAAATAAAGCAAGCAACCATTTCAATGGGACCTTTTTAAATTAGTTACAGGAATATCTGCAATTAACCGCTCATGGGAGCATCACTGGTCGTGAGTTGTGACGTCTCCTCCTCTCATTCTCCTCATTGATGGTGGTGATGTGCCTTGGTCCTCCTCACGAGTGCACCAATCCCAGATTTTCACCAAATCACCTGTTTACATTGGCGATTTAAACAAAAACTGCCATTTCCCACCGTTTATACCAAAAAATACGTACGTAACGGACAATCTCTTCGCCATCTTCAGAGAAAAACATAAAATAAGACCCTAATATTTTTTACTGAAGAGAGAGTATTGATTTGATCAAAAGTCAAAGGGATCTAGCTGGAATAATTCACATTTCCGTGCACCCGCGCGGTAATAAATCGCACGATTTCTCATACATTCGATATTCGACGCACATGATGGTGTATACTGCGTATTTATCAAGTACAGTCACTCTTGGGGGCTTCAATATTATACGAGAATTTACAAATCTAAGTAGGCGATATTGCGAAGTTTAGTTGCATTGGTCAAGGTAAAGTTCAGACACTCGTACTTAATGGGTAGCAATGAGTTTTTAAGTTTAAATGGGGAATTCACGAATAAAAACTTAAGGAAATAACATAAAGAAATATTATGTTATTGATACGGTTTTCGAAAAATTAGAGAGAGGGAAAACAGAGAAAGAAGAAAAAATTAGAGCCGCCACACGCAAGTACACACTCGTATATATACGACATTCGTTTTTTCGAAATCTAGCGAACAATATTTTTACGCATCCCAGCGTAGGATTTTTAACGGAGCGTCCTAAATTAACGGACGTTGGACGAAAGTCGAGTGCCCATCCACGCCCCTTCTCCCACTCACTTTCCATTCTTCCCCCACAATCGACAACCCAGAAGGCGGAATAGTCGGCTACCGTGCTACGTGCTTAAGTGGGAACGTACCACGAGTAGAAATGGGGGCGCAAGGTTTTGAAGTATTTCTTTCCCAATAATTTCGTTACCGCATCACGACTTTCCCATAAAACCACCTCCATAGAAATAGATACATCGTTGTGGCTATGAGTCCGTTAGATATTTTAGTGTCCTGCAAGCCACCGCTAGGGTATGCGGCAGGGGGTGAATACACACCAAACTAATTTTTACCCGAGCATGACCCCCTAAAGCGGTCGGACAATGGTTTTCTGATCCCTTATCGTTCGTGAAAAATATGGCAATCTGCTCTACACTTGATCTCTCTAATTTTATTGAAAATATCTCTCCTGCCGTAGTACGAGGGGGGTTTATAATATATTTTCAACATCATCGCTAAAGAGCCGTCCTTCCAATGTTTCTCCGATATCCTAAATACTACGACATGCTCGATATGCACTATGAACTATGGGAATTAGGTGATGGAAAATTTCGGAAATTGTAGGAAAATGTAATGAAAAGATAAAAGAGAGGTAGAGAGAGAGAGGGTAGAGAGGGGGGTTACTGCGCTTTAGTTTGACCGCATTTGGAATACACTCACGTGTATTTGGGATCTATGGTGGAAAGCGATAATTAAGGAATTGGAAAAATTTCAGAGGAAATTCATCAGATTTGTTGCAAATTGCTACAAGAAGATAGTTGCTGTGCCGGGCATGATGGAAGGATAAGGGTGGGAGGTCTCTTGATTCATGAAAAGAGCAGGCAAGATTTAAACTCTGAGCGAGGTACATGGCCCCTGAGTTTTCTAGCGACGTAGAGGGAATTACTATGGAACCAAATTATATTTAGAGATTCAAGCAACGGGACAGAAGAAGAGAGCCAGACACCATCAAGGACAGATTCAAACACAAGGCTTCCTTTGCACGGTACACAATATCATGAAAAAATCGAACCTGAGTGTCTGAAATTATATTCACTGAAAGACAAACATTTAATGACTCAGCCAATTACTGCTTGATGCAAATAGGTATGTATGTGTACACGTTCTCGTGTGTTTTTGCATATGATCGAATCAATATACTCAGTATCATGTATGAGGTATTAGGTACGGAAGTACGGCTGGCAAAGCGGCCGCACTGCCTGGCGGCCGCTTTTGTGGGCCTTCGTGCCGACGCAGATGAAACGTCGGTGCGAGCAATTATAAGAGTGGAGAAATTGACAAGGAATAAGATGTATGTGTGTGTGTATATATATATATATATACTACCTTGATCAAAAAGTTCCCGGAATAACCACCGTGTGGCGCTCCCATCGTTCCGATTTGATTTCTGTTTTTTTTGTTAAATTGGTACATATGTTGTTGATATTCCCTTTAAATCTTAGTGTCATAACTTGACATTTGCAAAAGTTACGTAGCCAAGAGTACATCTATCTCTGTGTGTGTTGGCGATTTTTTACAATTGCAGAAATGGATTTAAATTTGCAACAACGAACTTGTATTAAATTTTGCGTAAAAAACGGATTTAATGGCGCACGGACGTTGGAAATGTTGGAAAAGTGTTTCGGCAACGATTCTCTAAAAAAACGGTCGTTTACCAGTGGCACGAGCGGTTCAGAAGTGGTCGTGAGTCAATCGAAGATGATGAACGCAGTGGCAGACCATCGACATCGAAAGTCGGTGAAAAAATTGATAAAGTAAAAGAAATGTTGGTCAATAACCGCAAATTAACCATCAGAGAAATAGCGGAGGACTTGAACATTACCTATGGATCCGCCCAAGACATTGTGGTTAATGATTTGGGTTTCCGTCGTGTAGCAGCAAAGTTGGTGCCAAAAGACCTCAATTTCATGCAAAAAAGAGACCGTGTTGACGTCGCAAAAGACATGATTTGCGAGGCTGAATCCGATCCCACATTCATCAAAAGGATCATTACTGGAGACGAGACGTGGGTTTATGAGTACGACACGCAATCCAGACATCAGGCAAGTGAATGGCGTTCACCAAATGAGCCGAGACCAAAAAAACCACGTCGTTTTCAGTCAAAAAAGAAGGCAATGCTGTCGATTTTCATGGATTACAACGGTGTAGTGCATCATGAATTTTTGTGGTTATGGTTTCCCAGAAATACCTGGTACCCGAAAAATCACACGCACATATATATATATATATATATATATATATATATATATATATATATATATATATATATATATATATATATATTTGTATGTGTGTGTAAGATTGAAGGGAAACTTCAGACCGATCCTCGGATTGATAACTCGCGATTTTATGACCCTATAATAATAGGTCGATAATAATTTCTTGATAGAATCCCTAGAATCGAAACTAAATCGATATATCTTCTCCAGCTCGATATCTGGCGTTCGATACTGGGGAATTAATATCGAATGGACACCCTCTCCCGTACGCCGGGAAAAAGTGGACATAAGGAGGATGTCTCGGACGCGGTCAATCCCCCTTCCTCCCATGTGTGTGCGTGCCCCTGGATAACAGCCGCGTCCTCGCCCCTCCTCCCTCGAGTCGCGAACCGCGGAACATGCGGGCGGTCTGCTACCCCTCTCTCGACCGGAGACGTCGCCGTTCCCATTCCCACGCATGCGGATGGAGTGCGCCCCTCGAGGGTGCGGCCCATCGGCACTATTGCGATTATCGGCACGCATCGCTGCCTTCCTCCGGCCCACCGAATCGCCATCAGGGAAGGCACCTGGAGTGTTCTCGCCTGGTATCTCGAGTGGTGCGGGCTGAACCACTCGTGAGCGACGGACAAGATGGGGAGTGGAGGGACAACTGCAAGCGAGGGAGTGGTTGGTGCTCGATTGTGCACGCCTATGCACACGTATATATATGTGTGTTTGTGTGTGACTAATGCCTCGTTTACATCGCTGGTACCACCACATCGCCTTGGGATTTGCTCCAATGACATAGCTTTAGGCTTTCGAGGCGTACATATATGAGTCTATGGAGAAACTGAAAATAAGTACATGCGCAAATAAAATATAGGGAAAACGATAAGAAGTCTACGCCGTACATTGTTCATAATATACTATGCATATACTGTGTATGTAAAATAAACATAGTAATATATATGTCGTACATATACATACAGGGTTCGTCCGGAAAATAAGTGTACTGAGCTCAGGAAAAAAAATTTATTACACTTTTACATATCTTAAGCTAATATTCCTCAAAATAGGACCCTTGTGAGTCGATACACTTGTTCCAGCGGCGTTCCCATTCCTGGAACGCTCCCGCGAAGGCATCATCGGGAACCTCTCGAAGACTCGTCGTCGACCTCTTCTCTGCCCTCCACGAACATCTTGTGCCACAGAAAGATCATGTTTCTGGACATGGCTGACTCCCCGTAAGCCTGGTTAATCATACCGACAGTTTCGGTAGACGATTTCCCAAGCTTTACCGCAAATTTGATGGAATAACGCTGCTCCAAAAACTTCGGCATCGCGTTCCGTGACGTGGGTCGAGCGTGGAGGTTCGCGTTAACAGAGCTCCTCACTACTCCACAGCTCAGAGCCGACTGCCTTTTTCAGCGTCGCTTGCCAACATACCCCCCTCCAATCGCAGCCCGTCAGAGCGGTGCTGGGCGCGCCTGGAGCGGCGCGCCCAGCCCAGGAGTCAGTACACTTATTTTCCGGATGAACCCTGTAGTCTGCACAGGGAAAGGAACTTGCCCCCCTACCCTGATGCGTGAACTTTCATACGCCGTATAGGGCTTAGTACTGGGTGAACTCTGCCATCACCTACTAAACCGACCTTCGGGTTGATTACTGTGTTTATGGTTTATACATAGGATATATATTATATATACATATATAAATAAATATATATATATATATATGTACATATATATATGTACATATATGTATATTATATATATGTAATTATATATATATTGTTAGGGGAGACGAGAGAAATATTTGGTGGTCGTGTCCATCCAAAACCTACCTTAACTGGTAAATAACCTCTAATAATAACATACTTAATATAATTATTGTCCATAACCTAACTTTATTTAAATATACTTGAGTTCCAACGAGCAATTTACCACTACGATAAGTCATAATAATCATACTGTATTTTGGCTTGGTATATGGATTTTTTAATAAGATGGTACACTAATCAATGGTTTTAAGTAATTTCCATTTATTCAAAGTTTAAATTTAGATGTATATCTTTAAAATACATTTGAGGATTGCATAGTATCTTTGGTCTCTGCAGTTTCCTAAGAATTCCAATGAAGCGAAGGACATTCGTATCCTCGAAAAATTATTTTTTGCCTGATTAACATTACTGCTATTTTGAGGGTCGTAAAATATGATTTTATGAATCCACACAGAACTATCAATCTGTATGTGCGTTCGAATCAATCTCGCGAAATGCATTCGGCAATTTCTGCATGCAATATGGTGGTGTCCTCAATCTAAAGTCACCTTTTATTCATACCATAAGGGTCCACGAAAATCAGGATATCGGCATATTTGTTTGGCTCCTTAAATACCATTTGCTTTGTTGACATATATTGTTTTAATCGCCAAACACAAGTGCGGACGTACAGGTGGGCTGTACACTGTACAAGTGGGATCTGACATTGAGCTGCTATTCGGCAATTATGTCCTTTGCACAGGGTAAGACAGAATGGACTCCCTGATTTTACGGGTAAATTGTAAAAAATCTAACCAAGATAATTAGTAAAGGCTTTAATTTCGAAAAAAAATTTTGTCATTTTTTTTCATTAGGTTTTGAAAATTATTTCATCCAGGTGACGACCTCAGCGAGCAATTCCTATGTTGAGTCGTTCAAAAGTGTTTTCGGAAACTCTTCTCAGCCTCTCTTGCGTTATTCCAGCGATGGCATCTGTAAATTGCCCGTCTAAGAGCTTTCAAAGTACTTGGTCGAACTTTGTTGTCCTCAGCTTTGAGATATCCCCTAAAAAAATCAAATGGGCTCAAATATGTGGAGCGGTGGGCCATGGCACACCACCCCATGAGGAGATCAAGGAGCCGGGTAATTGTTTTTGCAGGATTTTGCGAGAAGGATGGGCGATATGAGCCGTGACCCCATCCTGTTGAAACCAAAAGGCTTCTGTGTCATATTCCTCACCATATTCTTCCATTTTGGGGATTAAATATTCTCCAGCAACTGCACTAAGTTCTCAGTAACAGTTGAACCTCGAGATACAAATAGGAGGACCCAATAATGCTAATGGAGGACACAGCGCACCAAACTGTTACTTTGAGGCTATGATGAGATCTTGGGTGAAGTTCGCGTTGATTGTCAATCGTCCAGTAACAGAATTTTGCCCATTTACGGAGCCGGAGAGGTGAAAATGCGCTTCATCGCTAGACCACAGCGCCCTCTGCGTCGCTACCACACTATCATTGTTCTTAAAGAACGTTTCTACGACAAAGACTCACGGACTAATGCATGGTAAATGCGTATATTGGTGATTTTTCTTCCAGCTAACGCCACTACTCTAACATGCTAATTTATCTGCGCGCTTTTCAGTGATTTTTTTTCAAACAAGGGAGTTCATTCTGACTCACCGTGTACTTTTTTTCACGCGGCATCATGAAAGTAGGTTTATATCTCAAGTGCTTGTAATTCGTAAGCGTTTTATACCCATAGGGATCTATGGTTGTAACGAAGCATATATTGAGCCTCGCATGGTGACTTAACTTTGTCGTGTTCCCCGTGGCTAAAACCTCGAACTCCATTGCCTGTCAATGGGTCTACTATGACGGGTCCAATTTTATGGTATAATGTTGGAAAAAGGAACTCAAATACATTTCCAGCAAATTTGGAGCATATAAATTTGTAAACTTTTAGGATTAATATGTCTGAACAATGATTTGTTTCCAAAATGATGGTGGACATAATGGAATTTTGCAATACCGTTGGATTGAAAAAGAACCATCAAAATCGTAGTTCTATACATGCCTTCCATCTCTCTTGAATCTTCCCTGGTTCAATAATTATTTTTCCTGAAATATGGTTGATGGTTTGCACGGATTTTTCCTCCTAACGTCCAGGAAATACCTTCCTGTCTAGCAGAGAACCATGGTTTAGTTCTTGAAACTCGACATTTTGCTAATTTAGAATTCTATAATTGTTGACATTGTTGATACGGATGTAACTCGGATGAATTATTATCAAGTAAAAAAAGGATTTATTAATTTAAGAAACAGAACAAATTCCACAAATGAAACAAAGAAACCGAATTTTGGGAAAGTTTTCGTTAGTTTAATCTCATGTGCCTCGCTAATTTAAATATGTACATATAAAAAATTCATTTTCTGAAACACGCCATCTTGTTTATCTGGAACTCTGTAATAGTTACCATTGTTGCCATCGACAGAGACTCGTCTACGATTTTCACTTTCCGATTGAGGACGTGCGTGACACTATTTGAAACATCTATAGCGCAATATTTTTGCAATTGATCGGCTGAATTATTTTTCGTGTTAATCTTGTGAGTCATTTTCGTTCATTAACTGGAAGTCCTTATAAAATGTTGAGTGTAATGAGATTATGTTGAGTATACTATCACCTGTATTTGGGCCATAATGGACGTCGTAGCCCACCTAACTCCGATGAGATTTCTTATCGACTCCTCGGACGCGTCGCCCGCACGGCTGCGGCGGATGTAACGACAGAGGGCGAGGACGCCGGGACGCGTGACGCCGCATCCATTTCCGAGGTTGCTGCTTGTCACCCAAGTGAGTTAAATTTAAAAAAAAATGATGAAAGTTGTTTAATTCCGCGATATCTTCCAAAATTGAATACAAATGCAGGGAATTTCACCATCCCCATCTCGTATGAATACCGAGAGATAGGAACGTGACACGTATCACCCTACAATGACGTGCGAAAGTTGATTAATTTTTTAGACCTTGGGAGGGGGGGCGGAGTGGAAGAAATTAGAGAGATGCGGTGCAATAGAGTGATCTTTTTGTTGTTGCTGGCCGGCATCATTAAAAATGGCGATGTATTTTTTTTAATTATGAAGGATATTGTGAATTCTTTTAAGTAAACAAAAGTTACATTAAGTGGGATGCATGAAATTATTGGAGCGCGTGCTTAAGAACTGTTAGGAGAAAGGGGAAGAGAAAATTGGAAGGTAAAATGAGGAACCAATTTTCATATTTTTCAATCCCCGTGAAAGAGGGAACAATTTCGCATCCGTGACGACTAATTTGCACATTTTACAACCTCTCTATACATGTGATCCGCTCACCCAAACCTTTACTTCTTTCTTTTTCATTTGTACACCGAACAGTTCCGCAATGCATACAAACGGGAAATATGAACATAGTAACTTGGGTCAAATGTGGTCTGGTGCATAAAAAAGTCCCTGCCACACACCATTCATTGGTTGCAGAGAATTATGTAAACTAAATAAATAGAAGAGAAACGCGAAAGATAAAAGCGTTTTGAATGAGGGAGACCTAAGGACTAATACTTGTGGGTCGTGTGAAAATTGAGTGCGGAAGAAAGAACTCTCATGGCGTTTTCTACGTAGTCCACATTTAAACAATGAGGGAAAATCGAAGAGGGCTCATGGCAAGCTGAAAAAAGAACAAGTGTTATTTTTTGTCTCGGATTTGAAACATCGTATAGGTGGTGACTCTCCAATTATTGGTGTAGGTTATATCGTATATCGTATGTGGGTCGCGGTATTCCAGGGGGTAGAGCATTGTACTACTTACCGAAGGGTCTCGGGTTCGATTCCCGGGCAAGGCACTCTGGGTACCTGCTGCTCCACCTATGCTCCAGCTATGTGAGTTTTCGGGTACCAGGTCTTCCTGGGAAACCATAACCGGCACAGGGAAAGGAACTGGCCCCCATACCCTGATGTGTGAATTTCACACGCCGTATAGGGCTTAGTACTGGGTGATCTGATCTCTACCATCACCTACTAAACCGACCTTCGGTTTGATTACTGTATTTATGGTTTTATTTATGGTCATATCGTAAGCGTCTTTCGTCACAGTTCTCGAACATTAAAAATGTGCAAGGTCACAAAGTTTGACCCAAGTGCCCTGAATCGACGGCGGCCTTTCTAGTTTTAGGTCGACTAGTCTTAATCTACTCTCTACTCCGCAATCACTACAAACGCCACTTTGAGTCCTCCCTCCAATCTATTCGTCTTCAAGTCAAGTCTCCTCACCTTTGAATACTGCCAACATTCCCACTGATTCGTCCATTCGAAAAACCATTCGGTAAACATTTTAGAAACCTTCGCTGAGAAGCTTAAAAGGTTTGTGGGAAAAGTATCGGCAACAATTTTTCCCTGACGTGTGCGTGAACTGCTGAATTCAGACCGTTTTGCTAAGTGTGCGCATGACCATAGATCGTATATTGGCATTGATAAGTGCTCACCATTATCACTGAAATGCTTGGCGATGCGAACTATCTGTGCTAAGCTCGTCCTCCCGAAGGTCTTGATGGACGATCAAGAGTAGAGTCGAGTGCCTGCTTGCGAAGACCTTCTGCAACAGCATCGTGGCGATTCCCCAACCCCTTTACAGTCCCGAATTGGTGCCAGCAGACAATTTTCAATTCTCAAAAGTGAAATCCTCCCTCGATGAACACAACCACGGGACACTAAGTGCCGTCAAAGAAGCTTGCAAGCGTACCCTTAAGGACCTTCTGCCTACCAGGGAGCTTTCGAGACGTGGAAAAGCCGCTATCAAAAGTGTGTCGACGCTCAAGGGATGCACTTTGAAGAATTTTGAGGCATTTTAGCAGTATCTGAATTAAGTTATTTTTCCGATACTTCTCACGCAAACCAAGTATGTTCTAAAATAGTAGCCTCTTTCCACAACCACTTAAGGGGAGGAGACCATGAGTTGCTTGTTCATGTAAATGTAGAATTTCCCCTTCTTACTTTTCAATTCTGAATTAACTTTCTTTTATTGGTAAAGGCCTGTCGTATAAATGGTTTCGGTTTATTTTTATTCCCTTTTTTCGCATAACGAGTGACTAGTTTTTCAGGTGAATTTACCCTTGTTTTGAATTAAGTCTTCCTCCAGCATGTATACACATTTTCACGTTATGTGATAATTTTTTACTGAAATGTTGTCCCTTTTCCCTCCCTCTCCCATATCCTCCCCTATCACTTACCCTTCCCACCTGGTGCTTGCACCCCCTGCCACATACCTTTGTGGTGGATCGCGGGGCATTTATATAGATGTCAAATCACCCATCTGATACTCAAAAGCTAAATCATGTCATTAAGGAAGATCATGGGCTCTTTCACATTTTCCGGAATCCAACAGATCAATTTTTATTTTGCAAATACAAATAATCCTAGTTTCACTCAGGCAAATAAGGGGTCATTTTCAAACTCCCCGCATCACATATTGAATGACTCCTCAGTGGGAAACCGTAGGAACGTTGACCTCAGAGTAGAATGATTTTGAACATGAAAATAATGAAGGAAGTATTTTTTCCCCTTTAGATTCTTGACCGCAACAGTGGGAAGTGCGACATTTTGAATATCTCCTAAGTCACCAATCACCGATCACTCTAATGACTGCGGGACTTAACACCACACCCTGCGCACCAAGAAAGAGGCTCGCAGGGTATGCTCAGTGGTGTACAGGCGGATTGAAAATCATTTTTCAGATCTACTTTCTAACTTTGAGTAAGTAACGAGAATTGAATCAGTTTCCTTAGCGTTGGCATTCCGTAATTCTTTCGCTGAAGGATCGATTTCTATTCTCAATGCAGGTCCACAATTTCATCATCAATCACAGTGCATTCTTTCATTCAGTTCTTTTCTCATCCCACATTTCTTAAAGTTTTATTTCCAACTCTCACGGGCTCCAGCAGACTTGGTATCCACTGGGAGGGAGGGAGGGAGAGGTTGGACGAAGGGAAACGAAGCTCTATCATTGGTCGATTCAGACCCTTCCCAACCAGCCGCCCTTTTCTCTTCGCAGGAATGTCATTTTCATCATACGGGACTTTGGACGCCGTCAAAGAGGCCGTGACGACGTGTCTTCGAGAGGTTCCCGATGATGCCTTCGCGGGAGCGTTCCAGGAATGGGAACGCCGCTGGAACAAGTGTATCGACTCACAAGGGTCCTATTTTGAGGAATATTAGCTTAAGATATGTAAAAGTGTAATAAATTTTTTTTCCTGAGCTCAGTACACTTATTTTCCGGACGAACCCTGTGTATATATATATACTCATATATACAGAAACATATATAAGGAAAAGGGATAGGAACACGTATAAAGGACGAACACAATAGAGGTGGGGAAGGCGGAATCGAACGTATCACAAGAGTAAAAATATTTCCTCAACCGGGACTCGAACACCGGATCTTTCCACTTGCCGGGCGGATGCTCTTAACCACTTGAGCTATGATATAAATTATTTTATTCGGTTCAGAATACTATATTACAGAGTTTGTTAGCATTATGCATAATATCAGGTCACAGATTATGGGTACATCATGTTTTTCTTTAGTATAAGTGTATACATGGATACATATATGATACATATACCACATACATATCCACTTGTACATACATACGCACACATGCATATCCACACGCACATACATAAGCATATGCATACAGACGCATACTCGTGAATTTGACCATTAACATTTAGAAAGAAAAAAAAAAAAAAGAAAGGAAGACAAGGTCCACAGATATTAGGAGGGAGATTTTAGCTAGCAATGGAAAGTTATGTATTGTAAGAAATTATCAACGGCAGGGTTGAAATTATCGATTCAATCAGTCATTCAGCAAAAAAAAAACTCTTCAACGATGGACGAAGTGTGTCCGGCACCGGGTGGCTACCGGACATCACTTCCCAGAGTTCTGATCGTGGCTAGCGTCGCTCCGGTCGCGACTCGACCCCGGGCGACGAGTGCTTCGCCGTTTCCCGGGACGCCTCGTCCAACGGGTCGACGAGCGAGGACGCGGCATTTCGCCGCATCCCTCCCCCCCGGCCTCATCCGAAGAGGAAGAGCCAGCCGTGGTCTCCACGTAGAGCGGGTAACTCGGCAGCGTTCCACAGGAGGCCCTCTTCGAAGGAGCACCGCTGGGGGCCGCCAAGGGGCAGGACGCACCCTCGGGGAGGGTCGGAATGGCGGACTGGGGCTCATCTGCGGAAGGGTTGTGGTCGGGAAAAATCAGGGGAGATAGTTGCTTGTGGTCCGTATCTTGAGAAGCGCTGGGAAGATCGTCGACACATTGACTGTCCTTAATGGGGAAAGAAGATGGGGTATGTGGGATTTTTGACTTTGAGAAACTTGTATGCGGGTCGACTTCCGGGGTCGGTGACGCTTCCTTTACAGTCAATGATAAAGGGGTCGAGGGATGAGCTGTTGGGGACTGGAAAACATCGCAATCAGATGCATCCTCCTCACCTGTCACCAGAGGTTCTTGGGGTGTTTGAAACCCGTGATGCAAGGATTGCGTAGCGAGGGCGTCGATGGCGAGAGCGGGGGGAAGGGGGGCGAAAGACCATCCCTCCTCATTTGACGAGCTCACGGAGACGGGGGCTGGAGGTCGTGTGATATTAGGCGAGGTGGTAGGTATGTGAACCATTTGTAGAACGGTATTCGAGACCAGGAGTTTGGGTTTGTCTGTCCTCTTCTTTTTCGGTTCCCTTTCCTCCGTTGACGATTTTCGCTCCCGCTGACATTTCCCTCCAATTGAAGGGAGATGCGGGGGACCAACGGGAGCAGCCGGGACCGCACCCTCGATGAGTAGAAGCGACCGCGCTCTCTCCTCCACAGCCACTTCGGGCTGATCCATCTCCACGGCGGCGTTAGGGTTGGAGGGCATCATCATTGCCTCCACATAGCTCTTACCTCCCTGGTTCCGAGGGCAGGTCTTGCGCTCGTGGCCTTCTTGATTACAGCGGGCGCAAGTGCGGCGCTGACCCTCATAGATGATGATGGCCCGGTTGCCGCCGATGTGGAGGTACGAGGGGATATTTCTCTCGACCGTCATCCGCACAACCCTGGTGCCAGTAAGCACCCGCGCCATATTTTCTCCCTCCCACCTGTTCTCCCACGAGCGATGTATTTTACCAAAGCGTTGGAGCTCGCCTGTTATGTCTTCCAATGGGGTCTCCACGGGGAGACAAAGAACCCTGACATTACACGGGCTGCCGGAAGTCTCGTCAATTGTTATTGTCGTCCTCTGGTCACTTAAAGACGGAAACGGTAGTTTCCGCGGAGTATTGTCTAAAATCCTAGTCATTGTAGCTTCGGTTGCCAACTTCAGGAATATCAAATGGCGATTGTATCCAAATTGGATCGCCACTATCTCTTCGGGTGTGAGGCCCAGCGACTCTAACGTGAAGAGGTGGACCTCCAACGGGGTAGGGGGCTTCGCCTTCTCGTCAACTTGCAAGGCGAGCGTGTTTAAACGGCGCACAGCCATTTGAAGAAATCAAATTCAGCACACTAGCATGAAGAAGGAAAGCGCAACAAAAAAAAAAACGAGCACTTTAAAGGGAAATAAAACACTCACGAACGCTCCCTCCCCGCCACACGCACCCGGCGGTAGCAAACAAAAGGAGCCTAAGCTCTACACCAGGCGTCAAGGTCAGTCTTGATCCACTAAACAAAACAAAAGTACGGCCTTCCCGGCGGAAGAAGTCGAGAGTCAAACTGCGCGCTTCTTGATGAACTAGGCGGTCAACCGCCGCTCGAAACAAAACACGATCGGAACCTCGGTTTCCGAGAGAGTCCGGCAGTGCCGCTCTCCAAACCCCGGCGACCGAAGCCTCGGACGCCGGCGATTTTAGACACTCGGTGAACACAGGCACGTCCTGCTATCAAGGCAGCTATCGAGGATAGTCAATTTACCCTGAGATCCGTGGGTCTAATATGTCGCCAAGCGCCCCGATTCTTTCAGCCAAGAGATGGCGTCAGGGGGCTGTTTCACCCACCAAAGGAGAAATGGACAATACACAAGGAAAGGAAAGGACAGTGGGTTAGAATTCATACAACATCATACAGGAAAGGAACAGTGCGTTTCGTGGCACGCATAGCCAGAAGAAAGAGATGAGCCACATTGGCCAAATACACATTCAAACACGAAATCCCGCCAAACGGCGAATAAATACTCTCTGTATATATGAGTATTATATATATTATATAGTCCAAAAGTCTCACGGATGTGAACAATTCAAACGAAGAAACAAGATGGAATTAGCCTAACAAATATATAGAAAAACAAAACAGTTTCTGGCGTGGAAAGTCTTCATATGGAACTTAAAGTTAAACCACTTGTCTTTTCCGCATTTAAATTTTTCAAAAAACACGATACAGCATCCTACTCTACAACAAGTCCCTCTTCATTTTTGTACACTTCCTTCCTCCCTTCAACCCTATTTCCCTTATTCTCTTTCCTACTCCTGTCCCTTCCTCGTTTATCTAACATTCTCCCCCCTATCACAGTCTTCAACATCCCCCTGCCGATCAATACGCTCTTCATCCATTTTTCGTGCCTCCTAATTATTTCTGCTAACAATCCCCTCTCCTGCCCAACTTCCTCATTTGTTTTCCTTCTCACCTCTCACCTTCTCCATCCTTCTTCGCAACCATAATTCAAAAACCTCCAATCTATACTTATCATCCTGCTTCAGTGACGATGTTTCTGCGCTGCACATAACCACGCTGCTTATAAAAGTTTTGACGAGGGCTACCTTAATCTGTGGGAATAAAAAGAAGTCTACCGGGGCGACATCAGGGCTATAGGGGGGTGGGCCAGCGTGGCACCTGGTGTTTGCCAGGAACTCGCGGACTCGTAGCGGGTTGTGGCAAACACCTTGGGCACGAGCTTGGTGCTTACTTTACTCAGCACTAAATCTTCAGTAACAATGCGAAACACAACAGTAGACGACAAGTTCAGTTCATTGGCCACCATCTTGATACGAGGGTGGTACAATAAGACCTTAGAAAATCCAAGAGATGGCGCTCGTAGTTTCAAAAATAATTTTTTTCCATTAAATAACACTCCTAAATAGTCTGCTGTTAAAGTTTCAGCTACAGGTATATCCGTCATATGGTTTCAATGTTTTCATCGATTGAAGTCGGTATGGTCAGGAGTGTCGTGAACGAGTCTCGCTCAAATTCAGGTGGTGCAGAATTCTGCTCTTCGTGACATCATGGCATGCGGTCGTTACGCCCGCGTTTCCGAGTTGCACGAGGACGGAAAGCTGGAAACCCTGGACGTCCTTCTGCCTAGAATATCTGGAAAATTCTTCAGAAAAGCGGCAGAAGCGGAAGTAAAAGTAATTCGCCGGGTTGGCGACATAAGGGTCTGGCCATGGGACCGCTACAAGCGCCCCATAGCATCCCAAGACGAGCAAGACACCCTTCCGGCAAAGAAGAAGCCAAGGCTGCTCTGAGCGGGAATAAATCAAACGACTGACAACGCAGAAGAATTCTTCCCGCCTTAGTAGCCTTGGAGGCTGGAAAGGCGCAGTGTAAGGGCTACGCAAGAGCCCTTGCAAGAAAACTGCTCTAACGAAGTTCCTGGCACATCTGCTCCTGTGCTTGCAGCTGTTTACAATTGGGTGAATGAGTTAAAACGTGGCCGCACATCCACCAAAGATAAATGCAGATCCGGACGCCCTGTGGAAGTGTCTACTCCTTAAATGATTGACAAAACCCACGATATGATATTAAGTGATCGACGACTCAAAGTGCCCGAAATAGTAGAAGCCATAGGCATATTACAAGGTACAGTAGCTTCAATTTTGCACGAAAAATTGGGCGTGAAAAAAATTTCGGCAAGATCGGTGCCGCGTTTACTCACAGGGGTGAATAAACGCAATCGTGTGGACGACTCTGAGGTAGTTTTGGTACTTTTCCGTCGCAATCCTGATGAGTTTCTGCGTCGATATATAACTGTTGATGAAACATGGATACACCATCCCATTTATTAAGAGTACGGCTGGGGTCGACACTTCCCATTATATTCATATGGCCGTAGTTACCGTTCGCTTTATAAATGGATACACCACTACACTCCAGGGACAACGCAACAGTCATAACAGTGGATTTTCGAAGGCGAACCGGCCCCGAAGAAGGCGAAGACGGTCAAGTCGGCCGGTAAGGTTATGGCCACGGTCATTTGGGATTCTCGCGGAATCATCTACATTTATTACTTGGTAAAGGGAACAACGATAACAGGAGAGTATTAGGCGTCATTATTGGGACGCCTGAGCAAAGAAATCAAGGAAAAGCGTCCTCATCTGAAAAAGATTCTCTTTCATCAAAACAATGCACAGGTGCACACCTGCGCAGTTGCGATGGCCAAAATTATGGAATTAAAGTTCCGATTATTACAACATCCGCCGTTTTCACCAGATTTGGCCCCCAGTGACTATTTCTTATTTCCAGACTTGAAGAAATGGCTTGGCGGACGAAGTTTTACGTCTAACGAGAAAGTATTCGATCAAACAAATGCCTATTTTGAGGGGCTTCAAAAATAATACTTTTTAGACGGCTTAAAAAATTGGAAAAACGATTAAACAAATGTATAGAATTGAAAGGAGATTATGTTGAAAAATAAAAAAAAACATTTTTCCAAATAAATGGTTTTCCTACTTTTTCTAAGGACTTCTTGTACCACCCTCGTACTCAATCGACGGTCAGAGTAAGGTGCCCTCGACGATTCCTTTAAGGAGCTCTTGTGTTGTGCGCATCTATGTACATGTTCCAAGCCATACCATGGGCCCGAACCACACACGACATAGCCAAGCCGCCCAGACAGCCAGCGCCGGCAAACCTCGCCACCGGCGGTGCGAATCGACGCTCCCTGCGGTCCTTCACTCTTTTCCCTCACTCCCCTTACACTTCGTCTCCCTGTGATGTAGGTGGCGCCACCTCCCTCCGCAGAGGGAGTGGTAAAAGGGGCTCGAGAGCCATTCAGGGGCGCATCGCCCGCAAAAATTGCTCGCGGAGGGCGGAGGCGAGAGACAGGAGGAGGGAGGGAGTGCGAGGCTAACACCGCTGCCTGGAAAAAGCGGTGTCAAGTTCGACTGAAACGGAAATTAATTTCTTTTTTTTCTCGAGAAATCCCCCTGCGGTTTCCACGGCCAGCAAGATCGGCGGGGAAGGAGGTCCCCGACCCGGGCGGCCTATCCGATTACCCCACGCTTAAACGGCCGGGGCAGAGGAGAAGGGGAGAAATTACCCTGGGCTCCCGAAATCCTAAACGATTTTCACGTCGCCAGAAAAAGGGCTTCCAAGAAACTCATGCATTCCTGTTATTTCAGGAGTCTTGTTCCCTTCCCCCATCCCACCCCAAATCCTCTCCCTCGAAAAATAAACGATCCCACCCCACGGCCACAGCAGGTAGAGGCCCCCGGGGGTGTTTTGGGTCTTGCTCACCGGACGCATCTGTATACAAGGCCGTAGTACTTACGTTGTCAGAGAAGATCCACCGTCCCTGCCCTCCACTTCCCCATTAACGTATCAAACCTTCTTCCAGGCACCCGAATAACGTTATTCGGGCGACTGGAAGAAGTTTCCCTCCCAGGGGATTAAAGGTAATGCCCGCTCAATTAACCACTTTCTCGTCTCGCCCGTCTTTAATTCCTGCTCCGAGGGTCTAATTCGCCCAGAATGGTTGCTGGAGGTGAACGGGTGGTCAGTCCTTTTGCTTCTTAGTCGACCGTTTTGTGTGTGTGTGTGTAAACTCCGGGGTGAGCCGGGTCCGAATCGAGATCCCCGAATCGATGCTAAATTGATCACTCATTTTAGTTTGCAGTTGAGTCTTTTATTTACCTTGCATAATTGATGTAGATGATTTTGGCCCATTGTTACTATCTGGCTTAACATGTCACCATATATAGTATTTTTCTGTGAACATTCCATAGAAATGTTTTCAGCAATTTAAGTCCCCTATACCAGTTAAAGTTTTCCTTGCAAGTACTGACATTATTATTAACAGTAATCTACCGGTCAAGGAAAAAAAGGGCTTCATGGGCCTTGAAGCTCAAAATACTGAAGTGAAACTAAATGATTACACCAAAACCTATGGAATACAACAATACATTCTTCATTTCCATATTTAAAGACAGGCTTCATTCCGCAACGTATTCTTTTGCTCCCTCTGCCTCGATTTCCCAGCATTCTCTCTTATTTTACTGTCTTTCGTCTTTCAGTATCTCCTGCATGCTTGAAAATCCATCAGCAATCTTCTCTCTTCCCCTATCATTAACAGAACTTCCTCGATTGTTTTTACTTTTAGGTCGCGTATTTTTTTTCATTCTTCTCCATATTCACATCTCAGAACTTCCAAATGAGGCTTATTTTATTTCCTCTGCGACCAAGTTTCAGTGACGATCGAAACACTAAACTCCACGTTAAAGTTTTTTCAATCTAATGAAGTTTCCAAATATTACGAACTCGGTGAACAACAATGGTGTGCATGGACTATTTTTGAAGCTGAGCTCCCGATCGAAGGCGTGTATGTTTCCATGGATCCTAATTTCTCTTACAGTCCAACGTGTATATGAAAAAAGCCATATTGGTCTCGAATAGCTCTTCCTTTGCAATTTCACGATATCTAGTCCGCCTTCGCTCCTTCTTCAAATGTCCCTCCTCTTTTTTTTATTTTATCCATAGAGAATAGAGTTTGGAATATTAATGAAAAAATATCAATGGAAAAAACTTCTTTTAACTAGGAAAAATAGGTGGAAAGAATAAATCGAGCTTCTTACAGCCTCTTTTTAGACTAAATGTATTAAATAATATTTCTTCAAACCGTAACAGGTTTATAGAGAACTGAAAGTAAAAACGGAGTGGGGGGGTGGGTGTTGAAAACTCGCCGTATGGCGAACAAATACTCCTTCACATGAAAATAGCTGAAAGGGAAAAGGGATAGGAACACATTGGGAAGGACGAACACAGGGGAGTTGGGGAAGGCGGAAACGAGTAGATTACAAGTGCAAAAATATTTCCTTGACCGTGACTTGAACACCGGATCTTTCTAAAACTAATCTCTTCTCTTCCCGTTTTTTTCCAATGGTTCAAGTCACTCTTCTATATGTAGATTGCCTAACTCTCGAGAGTGTTTTCATCATTTCATGTTTCTCTCTTTGTTTACTGTATCCTCTCTGATTGACCAATAAAAAACCTTGGCCAAACGTTTTTTTAAGAAAACCATTATGTAATTCATATCAGGAATGAATCGAGTTTCTTTTTGTGTTGGCCGAGGGGTTGTGGGGGAGGGGATTATTTTGACCTGCTACTTGCAATAGTGCTGCATCGGTACTCACTCTACGTACGCACATTATATGAGGCAAGACAATAGATATTAGTTAAGAAAATGTCCTGCCGATTAGACAAATCAAACTCTTTTGAACCTTCGCACAAACTGGGCCAACAACAATTTGAAATATCACGAACCATCATATATTCGATGGTTTCTGGCTCAAATTTGTGGAAGTTCATGTCCATTAAATGAAGAACCCAATGTATTTCCAATTGTTAGTGGAAAAATACATTGTGTTTTTCATTTTAATAGGTTTTAGTTCTGTAAATTGTCAAAAGGTCGGCGGCGATTTACCGAGCCAAATGTCTTATTCTCTAAATTGCCAATATAGGCTAGATAATTTTGGAGATTTATGGTTAATATTTCCTTCAAGGCCGGACTACGATTTGAGTTTCATGTCTTTGGCAGCCCTGGATCGCCCTCGCGGGCCGAAGACCCCGCCCACCTTTGCGTGCCTGTGCGGAAGAGCGGTAGTGACCTGCGGGGGAGGCTATTTCGCGTGTCACAGTGTTCTGAAAAATTAAAGCTATCCCGGATAAATCAACGCACAACGCTTTATTATTAATTAATGCCATATTTCATTCGAGGCGGATCCCGAAAGGTTTTAATCTCGTGGGATCTGCCACCACGTTCCATGAAAAATGAAATGCGGCTGAAATTTCCCACCCCTTTTACGCGTGCCGAGCGTGACCTAATGTCGTGCCATCAGGGTCGTTTGTGCCACGGTACCATTAGGTTTTGGCAGCCCGATTGGGGTACGGAGTGATTTAGATCAAAAATGAATCGTAAGAAATAGCTTTGTTCCGAAATTATTTCTGGATGAATTACGAATGTGCGAATCCAGGTATGCGCGATGATTAATTTCGTAATGATCTCCGTATTATGCTTAATTTTTTTTTTAAATCCTCACTGACGCAATGATTCATGTGTTTAAAAGATAGCGATGAAAGGTGACACAAATTATCTCCTTTGGTAATTTGTTGTGAGGAAAAAATATAAATATTTTATTTTTTCCTTAGTTAGAGACACCCTCGCCGAGATAGACGAAGGATAAAGTTGGTATTCACATTTTTTGCACACATTTTTCTATCCACATTTTTCATACTCAACTTGGCGAAATAATCATGACTCAGAACGCCTTAATTTGTTTTAATTTTCAAGTTTGACTCTTCAAAAAGTAAAATAAAAATAAAATAATTTTTTTTTAGCTTTCATTCTCACAATCTGGCTTTTTGAAATGGGGCCTGAAATTGAAAAATATTCGTTGAGATACATGCAGATCACTTCGAATGATTTACCTGGAGCTCAATTCACCCCAAAGGTATAAAATTTGGAATATTTCGTACCATCGGATACGGCAAAGTTAAAAAAGAAATGCCTTTGCCTCCCTCTAGCTGCTTTGAATTGAGTAAAGTACTTGAAATTATAGTTCTATATTGGCAACATGGAAACATCCCCGGCTATCATGGAAATATGAGAGGTGTCAAAGGTCAATCTTGATTTGAAGTTAAGTGGAATGACCTCGTTCACGATATATTTTTCACCAAATGAATGGCAGATTAAATTGAGATATATCTCTAGTTATTCAATCACAATTGTTGGATTCGTTTACGTTGGATCGGGTATTGCGCTTGATAGAGAAAATAGAATGATTTTAATATAATTAAAACTGTTCACGCAGGACTTGGTTACTCTGTTATTTTTTCGACCGGGCTGACGATAACGATACATTGATACGAGTACTTAAAATTTTCTCTTTAGTTTCACACGCAATCTCATGTGTATCTATATAATGTATCTATGGTCTCTCACCCCTATATATAAAAGTGACATCTTCATGCTTAATTTCTTTCCGTGGCATTTGAATAAAATGTATTCAGGCGTGAATAATTATTCATTCTCTGGATCCCAGGGTGTCCCTGGCTCCAACCATAATGGTTTTTAAGGCTGTCTATGATAAATAATTTTCCCTTAAGCCGTAAAGGGTTTTTTTACCCCATTGTAAAAGGAAAAAAGGAGGGGAATATTAAGAATAGTGTGGTATCTTACGAGAAAGTTAATCCTTCACTACTGATCTGACACACATTCAAAATTGAAACACTCTTGCTCACGTTTACAAATCCGAATTGGTTTATCAGGAAATTAATCCTATTGTCAGGGACCGTATTTGGGAACTTACAAATACACACATAGTCACACTGGTTAACCCAAAGTTATTTACGGGGAGATATTCTCAACTCCAGGGACCGGCTCTGAGTTAACTTAACCACTTTACGTATTTACTAGAAAGAGGCCGGGTTAGGTTTGCGGGTAAATTAATCAAGACGCCACGAATCAAATTCTGGGGGAGCAATACACACACGCACTCACTTAGGTATAACAGAAAAGCAATACCAACTCTGGGGACTATGATATGTACAAAACACTTGATGACCAGATGGTTCAAGGGAAAATATATGCTAAATGATTTCTTCCTTTTCTTAATGGAAAAAAAATTTAATAAAGTCAGTCTTAAAAAGACCGTAAGGAACTGCAGAATTTCTCATTTCCATAGTGATTTTGGATGGTCACTAACAACATCTTTACTTCATCATTTACTGCTATGTACCACGAGAACTTCAAAAAGGAATTTCTTAATTTGAATTTCCAAAAAAATTACGTGTAAATATAAAGTGTATTCTTTTGAGTCGTGGATAGCTTCCATAAATTAACTTCTGGAAACTACATCATGTAAAACGAGAACTTCTGTTGTCTTTCTGCAATTTCTTTCTTCAGTTCTTCCTATTCTCTGCCTGCCTTCATCATTTATGAAAAGCTTATCCATTTCCTTCCTGCAATCCGTTTTCCTTTCGTTCTCCCTCCTGTCACGGCCTTAAAAACACAGCAAATTTCCTCTCAATATTTCCTCCGTCCAATTTCTCTCCCTTTTTTTTCGGACTTCCTCCGGTGACTTCCCACCCTCTTCGCCCACCCTATTGAAAACCTCAGCGTTTGTCTTATTCTCTGCCCTACTTATTTCCCCATTCTCCACCACGTCTATATCTCAATAATCCTTCAATTTACCCTCATCTTCTTACCTCGAAGACCAGGTCACCGCTTTCTTAATTTCACACCACTACGCTCAATGCTCAAAACTTTACTAATCACCTTCTTCCCATTACTACTTAGTGTACCAATAATTCTTTCACCAGCGCATAGTTTCTCCCAATCTGTTCATTACTTTCACGATTTTTTCCTGCAACTCCAGTCTATTTCTTCCAAATTTAATGATTAACTTAGCTTCTCTACTTCTAGAGAATATCATTGATTTTCCTAAGTTATTGATATTCATCCTACACTTATAGCATTTTACCTGTAAAGCAAGTATTAGGGACCACTTTTTATTGGGGTTCTGAGTCACTATTGCTTGATCGTCATCTGCAAACCTGAATAAAAATTTCAAGGTTTTTATACCCCGCTTCCAGGGCCCTTCCTTTCCAACTTAACTTATCCTCCTCATATAAACCCTAAAGTACTTAGTCCAATTGACAACCTCATCTCACTCGATTGTATAATATAATGTACCTGTTACTATTTCTATTTTCTTTAAGTTAAATCACATATGGCAACAATATTATATTCCCAGGTTCACCATTTTTCTAGTCTAAAATAAGTAATCTATGAGTTAATTTCAAAACTGATTTGAAGCACTTTGTACGTCAGAATGGAGTATATAATTTTCATGTATCTAATTACATGATTTGAGTAAATTTGCGATGCCTTACTTTCAACAGTCCACGTGCAGAGTTATATAATACAGTTCTTTTCCGAGATTTAGATTTGCACGTATGTATTAACACACGTTCGCTATCAGACATAAATGCCTATCTACATCATGTGAGAATGACTTTTTTCGAGAGATTTAAATACCTTTTTGAATTCCAAATTTGAAAGTGGGCAGTGGAAGTTTAATTTTGTTTCGATTGTCATTATGTATCGTGGATGATATGAACGTATACTTGAATGATGATGGTTTTTAGATATCCCCCTCATTTTATTACCGCTACAACCATCAACCCGAAGGTCGATATGATAGTTGAGGATGGAGCTCACCTAGTACTTAGCCCTATACGGCGCGTGAAATTCACACTTCAGGGTTATAATGAAAGGGGATCAGATATTTTCCCTCTGTCGGCTGTGGTTTCCCAGGCAGATCTGGTACCCAAAAGAACATATTGCTTGGGTGAAGCTGAGTGTGCCCAGAGCCGTGCTCGGGAATCGAATCTGTGTGTTCCGGTCGGTAGCCCAGCGCTCTACTCACTAGACCCTCTCTTATTTTAGTCCGGTGGTCCAATCGACAAGTGTAATGTGGGGCAATAGTAACACCCACGTGTTCACTGAAAACTCGTGCGCTCGTGCATTCAGTGCATGGGTGCATTGTTGCATACGTGCATCTTTCAAGCATGTGGAGCCGATACTCGGAAATCAGTAGCACACCGCAAGTTGCTACATTTCGTCCGATCTTCGCGAGGGCGTCCAAAAAAAACCCCAACTCATTATAAATCGTGTGAAGATGGAATGATGGGGGGAGGGGTGGGGAGTTCCAGGGGCGGAGGGGTCGTGGGACCCCCTTGGAGTCAATTTGCCGACCTCCCACCACGCACTAGACGCCGCAATCGTGTCAGCTGGCTCTCTGCATCGGAATCCTTACCCCCCCACTCTTCCTTTCCACTTCGCCCTCGGGAAGGAAGGTGGGGGGGGGGTCTAAGTTCAGGGTTTGGTGCACAGGGGGGACTTGTAAGTCGAGAGTGAAGTGAAGAAGCAGTTGGGAAAGGACAGCGACCCTTATTGAAGGCATATCCGATTACTGAGCATGAATTTAACATCACATTATAATACGCCAAAAGAGCCAGAGCGAACAGATATCGTTGGATCGCCTACTGTATCATTTAACAAATATATTCAAGAGTGAGAATGTTGAAATTTCGTCCCATATTGCATTGCCGTAATGAAATATTGCCGTAGGTCATGACCTTCATTCCTGCAAGAATATTAAAAGATTTTGTACTTCTTTTCCACACACTTTATTTGAAGGTACGATGCGCTTCACCGAATTTCGGCATCATTAGGTTCGAATTTCATTTGCCTACAGGACTGGAATGTATAGGCTTAGGACCGATGAGAGGTGGGGTGGCGGCTATTGTTTTGGAGGGTTGAGGAAGGGTTGGATGTTGAAAGTGGGGGTCGTGGTTATTTGGGTAAGGGAAGAGGCAGTGGTGCCGTGGCTATGACGTGGCATAGGGGGGAGTGTGGAGGGGTATGGGAAGGGTGGGGGTGGCGATCAGGTGCACTAAAGGGTTATTTGTTGCCCCTTCCCCTCTGCCCTAAGCGTATATATTGCAGAGATGTATGTAAATGAAAGTTGTACCCTATGTATTCGGTGAAAAGCGTTGTACCTTGAAATAAATTCTGTGGAAGAGTACAAAATCCTTTGATATGACCACCAAACACTTCCACGAAGCGTATATTCGTTCGCATAAACTAATATCTCTTTCGAGAAGAAGCGTATGGTTCGGCCGTGTCTGTCGTCCCCTGCGCCGGTAAAGGAATGGGGGACGTGCAAAGGTGAAACGCGGTCCTTGAGGAAGGACGTAAATTCGCAATATACCACGAAGTGGATTGCAAATTTTTAATTGGACTTTTTACAAATACTTTTTAAATGATGGAGAAAATAAGACAAGCAGGGCGGAAGACAAACAAAGTGACACTGAGTCGAGGAAATTACAAATGAACCATGGGTAAGGAGCATACCCTAGAAAGAGAGGTGGGACCTATATCGTTTAAATCAAATCATCTGCTTTTTTATTGAAGGATCCAAATTTAAAACATAATACAAACACACCCTGGATGTATTTGCATAATTATGTATGCGTGCGAAAGGCTCCTGATATGGAGAAATGTTTCCAAATTTAAAATTTGTTGACCCCAGCCTAACTTTATAGAATTTGCATAACATATTGAAATAAAATGAAATTATTGGCTTTGTAATTCCACACACAGAAGTGTGTGGAATTACAAACCAAGGGTTGTAATTTTTCTTCGGCATAATTACCGATTTTTCGGAAAATTCAAAGATGCCTATCGATAATAAGCACTGATTACTGTCGTAATCTAAACACCCGCTGCCACTCATTCTTTTGGTGGCTTTCATATTAATACCAAGCCTGTCCAGAAAGTAACTTATGTTTGCGTGTAGCGAGCGTAGTAGTGGGGGTGTCCGCATGTTTGCTGTATTGACGCACACACACACTAAGGCAGTACGCCTCGATCTGCAGTATTTGGAAGGCTGCACAGCTTGTCGTTTGTTTAGAGTAGCGAATCAAAACGAGCAATACATTTGGAACTCCCGCCAAATGTAAAATCCGTTTATTGATCAGGTTTTTACTGACAATTAACTTCAAAGCTGCTGAGGTTCATCGGGAAATTTGTGATAAGCACCAACCAAGTGATCAGAGACAGTATTGTGCGTCAGTGGTTGTGTTAGTTTTAGAGTGAACGGACAAATGTCCATGATGTTCAAGAACTGGCCATCCATCAGTTCATCTGTCACAAGGCTAGGCCGAGCACTGCGGTCATCGTTGTGAACATTGGTGCAGTGGCCATTTTTAAACTGAATGCACCACTGCTTCACTCTGCCTTCGCTCATTATTCCTTCCCCGTACACACAAGTTGTTCCTTCACAAAGTTGCCCATTAATTTCAATAGTATTGAGGTATTTTTCCAGTAGAAACCAAATCTCAGATCGCACTTTACAACTCGCGGAATTTGCAGCGCCCATTTTTACAGTTCGCACTGAGCAAAGTAGAAGAGCCACAGCCTGCACTCAACCACAGCAGTAGAGTAGTACTGAGTGTAATGATGGTGAAACACCAAGATGGTGGCTGTAACCGCAACTCGCCGCAACGCTAGGCCGAAACGTATGTTACTTTGTTGACAGCCTTCGTATGCTCCTCGCGATATTTGCCTCGTGTCTATTACCTGGATTTGGCAACCATAGCAAGTTTCCATCTGTGCTATATCGCTGGTATAGAAACGCTCGAAAGAGCAAATATCGGTATCTGATCCCACCTCGGTCGAGCTGCCATGATAATTCGCCAACGCTGATATTATTGCTGCGGCGAGGACGCAAGTTAATCGCAATCAAGCTTGGAAGGAATTGTGGGAAAACAAGTGAACCGAGAAATGCGCAAACAAATCAGGAGAAAAAAGCAATGAGTTTTTGTGTCGAGATCGAAAGAGAGTTTTTGAATTAAGTTTTTAAGCGTATCAGTGAACTCATTGAGCATATACATAAATTATTTTGCAAAATTATCTTTCTTGCCTTCTCCTTTTCTTTATGTCACTCATAATTACAATTCAAATTCCTTTGCCATGGGTCATGTTTTCTCCTCATGCGCCAACTTAAAAATTAACATTCTCATCCAAACTACAAGCCAATCTCTTGTTTTTTTCTTTCTCAATTCTCATATTGTATTCCGATCGTAACGTTTAATCATATTAATGAATTGCAAACATGGAAAAAGGGCTTTAGTGTTAGATACATTGCTGGGAAAATATGCAAAAAAGGCATTTTTTCAAAATTACTTAAACATAAACTTCATGAATGAAATTAGTAACTCAATGATACGACCCTCCTGGATCACCGGCGACGTGCCTCTCAACTTAAGTAATTTGAGGAGGTACCTATATATTCCGATTCGGCTCAGCCCCTGACCAGAGAGAAAAATTAACGAAACCCTTTACCATTTATTAATTTGATCATGCGACACCGTCGCCGCTTTCAGGAAAACTCAAGAATATTATGGGGGTTCACAGTCGAGACCCATTCTCCATTCCCCCCTCACTGACCCTCTCTCCCCTCACCAACATTATAGGGTCCCGACCAATGATAACACATAATGGGTGCGACCCTGACATTAGGACACCAAACGGGCTCGGTAAGTTTCGGAAAAAAAACACCAGAACCAAAGTAGGCAATCGACCCGAAGGTAGACATGGTGGGTGGTTTGGTGTGGCCAACCTCGTGCGCTGAACCTTACGCCGTGCGTGAAATTCGCTCACTAATTTATAAGATAATAAGGGAGAGAGGTTGGCTCTAATTCATACTGTGCCGCCTGGCTGGATTCTCAGGAATATCTGGTAGACTCGGAGAATCACACGGCCCTGGTATCAGTGAAAAGGAAGGCATATACTATATCGCGGCTATGAGTCACAGACTGTTCGATTCGGCAGTCGAATGTTCGATATCTAAGATTTATATTCACTGCAAGCCGCCGCTAATGTGGTCTAGGGGAATTCCGTCATATTTGGTTTCATATCGCTGCATCTGAAGTGCAAGGTCTGTCCCAAAAATAAGTAGAATAAATCTGGGGAAAAAGCTAATTGCAGATCAAAGTACAAATTGATAAAATTCATCACAAGAGCACCCTTACGTATCGACACACCAACGGCAGTGCCTCCGTCAGTTGCGGTACACTCCTTGTAAGACATCCATAAGAACCTCGTTCAGGCACTTCGTCTCGACCTCTCTGGAATAATCCAATGGTCCATTATGGTACTCAAAGGGGGTTGTACTTGGGTCGTACCCAAAGACCCATGTCTCGTCACCATTAACCACGTATTCTAAAAAAATTCGAATTACTTTCACAGTGGTCAAAGAGGCCCAAGGCAAGATTGTCACAAATTCAGTTTTCGGACAGCACCTTGGGGACCATCTTGGTTCACCTTTCTCATGGCTAAATCTTCTGTTAGAATACAATTCACTGTGATTTTCTGAATATTCCACTCTTGTAGTAGTAGTTTTGAGGGGAGGCGACCGACAGCTAAGGTAATTTGCGCCATAGGGGATGGACAGGAAAGGATGAAGGGTGGAGAGAAACCCGGCGTCGGCATTAGCCTACTCTTTACGAAAGGCGCCAAGAGGTCCGCAGTTTAACGTCCCATCCGACGGACGGCGTACTCACTCAAAGTGCCCTCCACAAAGCACTTCAAGTAGGGATCGAGATACCTCTGAAAAATATTCAACACCGCCGGGATTTGAACCCGCGCCCTCAGGGCGGGAAGCCAGTACGTTAGCCCCCGCACCATCTCGATCCCCCATATTCCACTCTTCTGCTAACATCCTGATACTTGGGGTTTAATCAGAATTGAGCATGTGTCTCACTTAGTGCCCATTTTCATCATAATGTGGTGTTGATGGATGTCCAGGGCATTCCTCATCGTCAACCTCCTCGTTACCCTCCCATAAAAACTCGTGCAAGCAAAAAACCCATCACTAGGGACATTTATCCATCTCCATAAGCATCCTTCACCATGGCCATGGTCTCCGAACCCAATTTTCTAAGCTTAAAGCACAATTTTAACGCATATCATTGTTCCATGGAAATAGGCATCGTGAATTCGTGAGGTGACCGTCGAGCAGGCGTCCATTCAAGTAGCAATCCGCACTACGTAAATACCCACAATTAGCTGACGTGGGTCGCGGTGCTTTCCCAAGATCTTCCATTACAGTTCCCTTAACAAATCACGCCACACCAGCAATCTGTATTGGTGGCAAAAAATCATTCTACTTATTTTTTGGGGCAGGCCGTGTACAGTGATGGAATACTCGTCATCCAGCTATTCCAAAAACGTCCGTTTGAGATATTTTTAGATGAAATCAATTAAAATGGAAAGGTTCTATAGTTGTAATTATGATAGGCTTACTAGTGTAGATAAGATTTTTAGAGCTACGTTGACATCACTCGGGGAGCAAAAATTAAATTATGGTATAAAACTCTACCAAAATTTGATAGCAGGTCTCCTCTTTTGTGATGTTATTCAATACATAATAATCTCCTCTTGTAACCATGAGAGAGATCATGAAAAAGAATAGAGAGATAATATGAAACAAACATTTCAAACCAGATTTTTTCTCATGGAGGATAAGGAATGAAAAAAACTCTCGACGACAGATATAAGAAATCGGTTTTATAATGATAGCTTACAAGGTTTTATAAATAGCTATGATTTGTTTAGAATGTCCTTTATTATATCTAGCCTATTTCACCAACCATTATTTCATCTAATTCCTATTTTATTATGGTCCTTACTTGAAAGCCCTTCTTGCATACGTTGAGCACTCTTTATAGATTCATACACTAAGACACTCTAAAGAATTTAAGCTGTTTTTAAAGTCTTCTACATCATTTGAAGTATTTAAGTTATCCATTAATAAATAGGTTCAATAGAAAATTTAACTTAGGTGTTGTGGAATCACCCCTTGCCACACGTCCTAGAAGTAGCAAGGTGGGGGATCGAGATGGTGCGAGGGCTAACGTACTGGCTTACCACCCTGAGGGCACGGTTCAAATCCCGGCGGTGTTGAATATTTTTCAGAGGAATCTCGATCCCTACTTGAGGTGCTTTGTGGAGGGCACTTTGAGTGAGTACGCCGTCCGTCGGATGGGACTTTAAGCTGCGGACCCCTTGGCGCCTTTCGTAAAGAGTAAGCTAATGCCGACGCCGGGTTTCTCTCCACCCTTCATCCTTTCCAGTCCATCCCCTATGGCGCAAATGACCTTAGCTGTCGGTCGCCTCCCATAAAAACTACTACTACTAATAGCAGGGTACCGCGTGGATGCAGATGATCGCGATCTATAATTGAAAATCTGTTCTTTCAATTGATATCCAGAAATGAGAATTTACACCTCTCCATCCAACAATCTACTTTTTTGATGAGCTGTGGTCCTATGATTTCTTCTACTGTGCGGAATGACTTTTATCTATTTTGGTCTTGAAAATGAATTGTATTTGCTCAATGGTAATACTATTGGGTTTGTAATACGTTCTTAAAATATTTAGAAAATATGCTGCTCAGAGCTTCA
Source organism: Hetaerina americana (assembly GCF_022747635.1). Lineage (NCBI taxonomy): Eukaryota > Metazoa > Arthropoda > Insecta > Odonata > Calopterygidae > Hetaerina > Hetaerina americana. The sequence goes on from NW_027287095.1 coordinate 84,440,009, forward strand.
TTAGGATTTAAAATTCAATCTATATTTTGATTATTGATTTGTATAAGTATTTAAGCACTGAGAAATACCTAGGATATTTCCCATGATATCAGCACCAACGTACCTTTAGTGAGAATTATTTCCCTGGGTACTGATACATATGAGCCTTTACATATTAAGCCTTGCCCCAGATAGCAAACCTTGATCATATCCATCCTAATTCTTCCGACATATGACGTCTACCTTTCCCAGCAATTCGAGTTGCATTTGCCGGCAAAAAAATGCATTTTACGCTGGATGAATAACTAACTTTATTACCCCTAGTTTTTGATGACGGTAGACATTGAGCATTCAATCCAGTAGAAAATTGTATTATTTTGGTTATTCTATTATATCAATCGTTCAGTCTGCATTACTGCCTTCCCATTTGTTAGAATTTCCTTTGTGTTGTTCATTCTAACCGGAATAAGTAACATATTATTTTAATAAAAACATTCGACTTCGATATTTCAAATGTTTTGAGGTCATACGAACGTGTTGTTGACACCTGGCGGAATGGCGTATGTCTTTGTGTATGTGCAAGGTTTAGGTGCCAATAGTGTATCCTTAAGTAGTGGGGGGAGGTTGACACAGTCTTGGTCGACAAAAACGAAAATATTGCATTGATCTTTCGTTCATTACATTTTTAAGAATTGGGGTATTCCTAAGGAATGGAACATGGGAAATTTCACCAAGACACATCAAGGACGTAATACGAACCCCAAGCATTACGGGCGGAGGGATCACGAATACAAGAATAGAGAGAAAGACTGCAAGACTGAAAGGTTTAAATGGTTATTGTTTAGAAGAACAATAAGATGCCAGAATTCTTGCAATCGAAATCCCCCAGGAGTCAGCTCGACACAATAAGTATTAACCTAAAAGGTAGGGACTGCGCATGGTTATACTAGTATATTTATAAATTTTTTTGCAGGTTCCCCCCACCTTTCCCCATCCATTTGAAAAACCCTAACCCCCTCATCCCTTACTCTTTCCTCCTGGTGCTGCACCCCCTGCCACACACCTTTTTGGTGGCTCGCAGGGTATTGATATAGATGTAGATGACACCTTCAAACGTGGTAATATTCATTGGTAGTTATAATGACTGCACCATCCACCTAGTTCCCCCGTCATGCGTCCTTTAAAAAAGTATTTTGAACTCAGATCCTTATGGGCGATGTTAATAATTAATTCTAAGTTTTTTAAAGTTCGAAGGAATATTCAATTTCTTTGAAATACCAGCATTAAACAATTACCGCTCATGTTTTTGTTTCATCGTGATCCATTTGCACGCCTACTGCCTTCGGGATCGAAATGTTTATAAAATATCAATATTGTTGAGGTTGTAGTATTGAAGGAAAAATGACTCCTAGACTCAAATACCTTTGGCAATTGTTAATGCTTTTCTAAGTTTAATGTCAAAATAACTTTGATTATTTTCCATAAAAAAATTAATGTTAATTTCAAATTTTAACTATATATGTCAACAAATACAGGTTTTAGAACAAACTATCAGCTAAAAAAACTTAATTTGACACCCATTTCTGCCAGCAATGAATTATTCTTATACGAAGGTAGGCTGAAGCCTAATGCACGCATGCTTGTAGACCACAAAAAAAATCACTCTCAGAAGCACTCCTGGTGGTATGTGGAAGTAACATATCCCCTCAATGCGCATGCGCAGGTTGGAGATCGTTACACCAACCCGTGAATTTTGAGAAGCGGATGTACTTGTATGAAGGGGTATTCTAGTGCTATGCCAACGCGAGTTAAACAGCATATTGTTATAGAATTTGCAACTACAAAAAAAGTGACTCCTACTGCGATAATCGTTGTTTACAGGCTTTTTATGGTGACGATGCTGTTGATAGGTCTACTGTAAATCGATGGGTAGTAAAATTTCGTGTTTGCGAGCCTGTAAAAGCCATAATTGTTGATGAAACACGTATCGGATGTCCAATTACTGCCACAGACGATAAACATCGCAAACTCATCGAAGATTTAATTCTAAATGACCGGCGAATCACTCAAAAGCGTATCGCAAACCATTTTGGAATATCTAAAAAACGTGTCGTCTTCATTATTGAACAATTGGGATGCCGTAAAATCTGTGCTCGATGGGTACCACGCCGTCTCACGGACGAAAACAATTAAAATCCTCCATATTCCCCCGATCTTGTGCCTTGAGATTTTTATTTTCTTCCTCAACTCAAGAGGCATCTCAAGGGTAATAATTACACCTCGGACGATGAGGTGAAGGCAAAAATTCGATAACAGCACGCTGTTTAACTCGCGTTGACAGCGCTAGAACACGTCTCCATACTTCATCTTCTCAAAATACACTGGATGAATGCAACGCCCTCAAACCTGCGCACATGTGTTGAGAGAGAAAGTTTCTTCCACATGCCAACAGGAGTGCTTCTGAAGGTCATTTAGTTTGTGGTCTAAAAGCATGTCTGTATTAGTTTTCAACCTACTCTCGTACTTACCAAATTCTCTACTCACCCCTGGCAACGTTGAGTCAAGTCTTGCAAAGACAAAATTATTTTGATCGTATATATTCGGGAATGGAGATACTTTTTGTAATCCGCTGCATTATGTACTGAACAATACTACGGCTCTTGTATAACTTTTCGTCATGCTACATCCATTTTTATTTGTATTCACTGAGATTCAATGGAAAGAGTATATTTTTTTAATCATTATATGAGTCCTTCACGAAGGCTGGTCTCAGTAACCTTAATAGTCCTGCCGCAACGCCTATCCTCCTATCCACCCCACCTCCGCTCCGAAAGGAGCTCTCCCCCCTCATTTACCCTTCCCCCGTCAATTTGTTTTGCCTCTCTCCCGCACCCTGGCGCCGGGGATAATTCCCCTGCGTCCAGAGACGTGCCCCGGGGGCGTGGAGAGGACGCGAGTAATTGACCCAACCCTCTAAAACCCCTCCCTCCCTCATGGGAAACTGTCGGCCGACCCAAGACGGCGCCAGGTTTCCCTTCCACTTCCCCCACCCTCCCTGCACCCTTACCCCCTTCCGTGTCGACAATCCACACAACCCTATCCCCCGTGGCTGGACTCGATGTCGGTCGTAGTAACCGGAGCTGTGGTGCTCTGACCCGTTTGCCTTAACCTGACCGATGACGTCACGCCAGTGAGGAAGTACGTTAAGGAGGGAATAGGGTGGGGGAGAGGGGTGAGTTTGAGGAGGAGAGAGTTTAAGTATCAGACGTCATGCATATTGTTGATTCGGGTCAGTCCAAGTTTAGAAATCCGCCCATAGGGAGGGGAGAGTGCATTTCTTGGAGGCACCATGTAAGCAAGACGCATGTAAACAGTCTTTCCCTTCAACCCTGTGGGTGGAGGGGTGGGAATCGCCGCCCCACACCCTCCCCCCCTGTCCCTGTCCCCTTCTTCCACTCTCCCCTAATCCCACTATGCTCATTCCCCTTCCGAGAGAGCGTCACCTCCCCTGTTATCATCCGCGATGGAATATAGTCCCGCCTGCGCAGTCGGCTATTGAGCATCGACCAACTTATCCCATGTAGACTATATCCATCGACTAACTCGTTTCACTTCTCCATTTCCTTACGTTTCTTCCTCTTTTATCCTCTTTAAAGTCTCCCTATTTCTCCAGGAATTTTACATAGATTGTCTGTTGTCGTGTTTAAACTTAGGGGTTAATGAAATGCTGAGCATCATAAAGGATGGGAGTAAATCAAAAATGTTAACATGGAGGGATTATAGTGGACATCATCTTACGTTGCTGACGGATGAAAAAATAATTAAATTTGTTTCATTTTCAGATTTATTTGAGTCGATATAAACATACTCGACGTTTCGCTCATCTTACTGGAAACTTCGTAAGGAATATGAAATATTTTACAGACGTCCACTCCGCTGTTGACATTGTTCCAGGTGCCAACGATCGTTGCTCCATTTTTGGGGCAATTTGAACAGCATAAAAAAAGCGTTGACCAATGTTAGATGACATTAACTTGGGCCAGGAATCTCTTTAATAATCCACGAAGATTGTAATTGTCTCCAGGAATAAAAAAATTAGTGGTTTCTCTAATGGCTTCCCTCAATAAAGCCTCGGACTCAAACTCTTGCGTTGAGAGAAATATTTTCTTGGATATCATAATCCCTACTTGTGGTCCCAAGTGTGCTTCAGTGACTATTCCTCAAGTGGAGTTCGCTGTCCGTTGAATGGTACGTTAAAACCGCGCGATCTCCCCTGTATCCAGCCCAGCTACAGTGCAGCGAAACTAGTTGACGATGAAAATTCTATCATTTCAATTACAATAATGTTTGGCCAATCACAACATTGATGTACCATCATCATCAGTATTTCAATCCTAAGATTTGTTTACTGCAGCCCTCTATTCTTCCCTACTTAGTGTTAATTCTCTCTGATAGGTTCCCTGTTTTACGTCGTTAATTTGCCCTATTTACTTGTCTCTTGGCCTTCCTCGCGGGATCTTTCCTTCAATTTTTTCTTATATTATGTTTCTAACTAAACCATTGTGCCTTGAAGTATGTCCAACCCATTTAGTTCTTCTTTGCCGTAGAGCTGTCCATATGGTCCTTTCCTCTTCTGCTCTTCTATATACTTCATCGTTCCTCACTTTTTCTGCCCATTTAATCTTCAGCATTCTCCTCCAGCACCATGTTTCAAATGCTTCTATTGGTCTACTTTTCCAATATTCCATGCATCCGATGCGTAGAGAATGCCATGCGCCACACGAACGTTTTGACGAACTGCTCCCTTGTTTGCAATCTTATGTTCTTTGGAAACAGTAGTTGCCCCTTCTCAATGAACACCTTCTTTGCTTGGGTTATTATTCGCTTGATGTAGATTGAACTTCATCCATCCCAAGTTATAATGCTGCCCAAGTAGATGAAGGATTCCACTTGCTCTAGTTTCACCCCTCGAATTGTAATATCTGCATTTAGCTTCTATGATATTTTCCACAAACAAGGATTTTAATTTTCTTCTCGTTGATGTTCATATTATATTCCCGTAGTACTTGGTCCATAGTATTCAGGTTTACTTGCAGGACCTCTCGCATCTCTGCTACCACTGCGATGACGTCTGCGAACCGCAGCATGTTAATTTCTTCGCTATCCACCTTGACTCCTTGACTCCTTTGACTCCTTGACCCAATTCTTGTGCTTCCTTCATTGCCTCTTCTAGATATACGTTGAATAATGCATTTTAATAAAATGAAGTAAAAATGCGTAAGTCTCGGATAGGAAGGATTATATTATATAGAATATTGGGAATAAAATTGTTTCAGTTGAATTTTTAAAGAGATGTCAAACACCTGATGCAACTATCGAACGGTTAGTCTCTCAGGAGTAGTGGTGTTAGGTATGGTGACTTCGGATTTTTTTTCTTTTGTCTCTGTGGGTAAGAGCATACTACTTAACCCTCTATTAAATCAACCAATTGACTCTCCCCTCCCCTCTTCAGCGGGGCAGGTCACGTGAAAAATTGATCAAAAATCCAATGTCCACGTGGTTTGCACGAAAATTCAGGTAATTCGGCTTTATAGGATTTCCCCATCTCGGACATGATGGGAAATTATGAAATTTCAAATGTATGAATTAATTTTTAAATGAATTTTCATGCATAATGCACAATCTATTTGAAATCGTCTCCGGGTTGAATTAGTGGAATTACCTCCTATGGAGAGGTCATCAATTTATTTAACGAATAAAAAAAATATCACTCGACACGGTGTGCTGCTACCCATTCAAAATTTATTTCATTTAAAAATTATTCCATTGGAAATTTAGTTTTTTTTTTTGAATCCCCATGAATCCGATCCATAGCCATCCATGTTGGACTGTGATTTGCAACGAAGGATAAATTTTTAATCTTCAAAAGCTGTGTCAAGTGCGCTTTTTATGAACCTCGAAAAAAAAACTCTTGATGAATTAATGCTATCCTAATTTCAAATTATGACTTTTTTTTCGTCAAAGAGTCCAAAATACATGAAAGCCAAATATTAACATGGACTCACAATGAGCTCTGCATGTTCCATTTGACACGAGACAATTTCGTACTTTTGGTAGAGAACTCAATTGTTGGAGGACTCGGACGAAAAAGACTTAATTAAAAAAGAATAAGTCCATTTCATTAATTTTCATCATCATTATCACTAGTTATCAAACTACGGATTGTATATCATGTTCCCTCCCGATTCCAGACAATTCCTCATCGCTCCTTGCGCCTAAAATTTTCTATTTGATCCTTGGCATTTGACTCCAAATATCACCATCAAAATTTCCTGCATTTATGATATATTATAGCATGAATTGTTATTGCATTACTGATAAATAAGATGGCGTGTTTTTTAAAAGCAATTTATGTTAACTTTTATTTTCAATGTTACTCATTATTATATTATAACTCTAGCACCAACACCTAAACTTTTTTATAAATAAAACTTTAAATTTTGGTTACCGTTTCTCCCGGTTGTTTCCATGGTGATGGTAACCGTTATATTGTGAACAACATGGTGTGTTTCAGGAACGCCATTTTCTATAAGTACACATCTAAATTATTGAGGGATGCGAAATTAAGCTTAAAAAAAAAATCCCAAATATTTTGTTCCTTTTTTTCATACATGAAATTATAGTTTTTTTCTCCATTATTTTAACCTTATTTGCTTGGAGATAATTGCTCTCAATTATATCCACTTCCACAATGTCAACAAATGTAGAATTCTAAATAAACAAGATGTTGTTTTCCAAGAAAGACATTTTTTAGACGCAGACAGCGAACTTTCAAGCTCAGGATGCGGTACATCAACTTTCCTCTTCTTCTTGTGAGTGCCCTAGATCTCTCTCCCCCTCATTCTTCAAAGTACTTTTTCATTTGCTGTTCTGTCTATATCCACACATGCATTTCCACACCTACGTTTTTTTTCTCTGCTGATCCCATCGTTCAATTCTGACATCCGTATATATATATATATATATATATATATATATATATATATATATATATATATAATTATTATTATTATTATTAGGTAATCTACCGGTTAAGGTAAGTTTTTGGATGGACATTATTACAAATTAATTAATTAATTTGTGACCCCTAGCAAAACACAACATCCTACTCTACATCAGGTCCCTCTTCAGCTCTGAGTACTTTCTTCCTTCCTTCATCCCGTCCAACATCCCTATCCTGTTCCTTCCCTTTCTTCGTTTGCCCAACATTCTCCCCTCTATCACAGTCTTCAACATCCCACTGCCGGTCAATACCCCCTTCATCCACTTTTCCTGCCTCCATAGGATTTCTCCCCACAAACCCCTCTCTTCGCCCACCATACCAAGTACTTCCTCATTTGTTTTCTCTGTCGATTTCACCTTCTCCATTATTCTCCACCCCCACATTTCAAAAGCCTCCAGTCTACGTCTATCCTCCTGCTTCAATGACCACGTTCCCGCGCCGTACATAGCTACGCTCCATATCAAAGTTTTTATGAGTGAATTTCCAATCCACTCAGCAATGCTTGCAGCCCCTTGGCTGACTGACAAACTAAAGCTTGGTCATCAGCAAACCTAACTGATTTTACGAATTCCCCGCCCACATTCATTCCATACCTTCAGTTCTTCCCATGCCTCTTTAATCATTTTCTCTACATACAGGTTGAAAAGCAATGGTGATAATGGGCAACACTGCCCATCCGGACTCCCCGTTCCCCACTCGCGCCTTTGCAGTCTGAGTCATGTACAGGTTGCGGATTAGCCTCCTTTCCCTCCAATCTATTCCTATATATATATATATATATATATATATATATATATATATATATATATATATATATATATATATATATATATATATACACGTAAAAGGACGCTCACATTTTAGAAAAATTGAGCTTTCGGCTGTCTCTTGGGTATTCTTCCGGTCATACTGGTGTGTGTATATACTATACACATATATATAATATATATATACAATATATAAATGTTTATATATATAGTGATATATATATATATATTGATATATTTATATATATATATATATATACAATATATAAATGTTTATATATAGTGATATATATATATATATCTATTTATGTTTCTGCCCGCGCACTATATTGAATCCAATTGAATGCTATATAAGCTCCATTTTCCTTAAATAGATATTTACAGAACTTAGAGAATGCCTTCTTGCCCATCCATACCTTGCTTACCTTGCCGCCCATATATCTTCCAGCGCTAGTAATCTCGTGGCCAAAAGAGCAAAATTGTTTTTTCCAGTTTTTCTATCCCAAGACTCATTTGAAGATCATCTTTTCAACTTCAAGATTTGAAAATCATTACTACACAATCAATCACATCAAACTAAGATAAATTTACCGAGAATTCCGTCAATGGCGGATATAAATATCGTCCATTGACAGGAAACCCATTTAATAGTATGCAATAACACGAAAATAATATTGATTTGTGAATATATCATCGAGTTCTCCTGTTTCTTTTTTTTGCAGTCTGTGGAATGGCAGTGAGATCTTGCCGTAAAGAAAAACAACTGCGTGAAAAATGGCAGGCAGCGTACAGAGGTGGGACAGTCCCACCTGTGTAGGAAGAATTGAGGAAGAAGTCGGTCAGAGTAGAAAGAGAATTAAAAGAAAATTGCTTAGAATGACTCGAAAACTTGGTCGATGAGGAAAGAGAACATATAAATAAAATAGTTCTAGTCACACTGGGAAAGAAGTCAGCTTTGACCGTGGAGGACCTCTTGACGGTGGGTTAGAAGTACGTTACATATCTGAGAGCAAAATGTTGACCGTTAAGCCATTCTATATAAATGTTTATATATATATATATAAATAATATATATATAATAAATATATATATAATAAATATATATATAAATAATAAATATATATATAAATAATATATATATTATATATATATTTATATATATATATAAATAATAAATAAATATATAAATATATATATATAATATATATATATATATATATATATATATATATATAAATAAGTAATATATATATATATATATATATGTATAATTTCTATTCGAGGTAACCCCGAAGACGTAAGCAACGTAATAATATTTTATCGGAAACTTCTTTTTTGATTATTTTATAATTGTATAGCATTTCAGTTTGTGTTGAACCTTTTTTATTGATATTTCGCATTTCTTCGTAGCTAATTAGGATATGCTGAGCAATGATTGGCTGGTATTGATGCGAAATCACCTTCGCTGTAGAAGTACCCACCAAAGAGAATACCCACCTTCACTCTACCCTCAAAAACTGTCTTCAACTGGTGTCGCATCTTCGCAAGTGTCCCATAATACCACCCGTCCTTTCTGCCTATAGAAATTGGGACTTAGTTGGGTATCGTCTTCTAGGTTACAGACAGAGTGGCACAGTGAAAGTGAACACAAGTTGAATTCCAGTTTCTCCAGGCTGCAGATTCTAACCCCATTTATATCTCGATCATAGTCAATGAACCGAAAGTATTGGAGCACTACACTGAGGGAAAATGTGTTCCTAATGGCTTTAGGCTGGGAATTTCCTTTGCGGAATGAGATAAGTAAAGACAAGAAGAATAAAGACTATAATAATGATCGTGGGGCTCCATGTAAAAAACGCCGTCTCTGAGGCAAGATATTCATCGTAGATTAGTCTCTTCTGAGATGTATGCATAGAGGAGAGAATGGAGAAATGAGTTGGGCAGAGAGAAAGGCAAAACCTTGGAGGGAGATGTGTCAACAAATATATATACAGACATGAAAAATGATGCGCGAACGTAATCCGGAATTATCCGTAGTCCACCATCTGCGGATAAAAGAAAGGGAGGAGAAGGAAGGACGAGAGGAGGACGGTGGATGGAAAGGGAAGGTGGGGAAAAGTTTGTGAAGGGTGGGATTGATATGGATGAATTTGAAAGAGGAAGAAAATGAAAATTTCCCGAGGGTGGGATAATTAATGTCCACTATTAATGCCCGGGAAATCACAGGCATCTAAAAGCCATATGTACGCCTGTTAAATTGCCTGGGTAAGCTTGAGTGGTGAATCGGAGGGTGGGAGTGATGATGAAATAGATACACTATGGCAATTGAAAAAGAGAGTATTGTAGTGGTAATTGTGTTTCTGTATTGTGAACATTTTAGATAGGGAAGAATATTTGTAGGAAGCACGGTGGTTTTTGATCTTAATATTAAGGGAGTGGTGAACTGAACAATGTACAAGGCAGGGTAAATTTGGCTCTTTAGGAGATGAGTTACATTCCTGGCGGTGCAGGAGGAGTAGGAGATGAATGGGAGAGATTTAAATACCGGGTGGGAAAGGGAAGAGATTTTGGTTTTAAAAATGATACACGTTTTGTATCTTGGTTTATTGCAGGGAATGAGAGTGGCTTCTGGGCGGAGCGGGGATACAATAAGTGCAATGGTAGATTTGAGGAGATTGGATAGGTTGGCAGGGCGTTTGAAAGGGATGGAGGGGCATTTGGGAAAAAGGCCAGTGGTGGAATTACGGTTCTTGAGGATGGGGTATAGATTTTTCAGGTTTTATCTCAGAGAATCTATGCCGGGGAAGAAGGCGATACATATTGAAAGGGTGTGGGTGTTTGTGGTGGAGGAAATATTGGGAGTGTATGCATGCTTTCGGATTCTTTTGTTGAGGAGGGTTCTGGGTATCCTCATAAGAGGAGGAAATTGTGTAGGTTTTAGAGGAATGTCGGGAGTCGGGATGATTGTAGGTTCTTTGTCCGCGTATGGAAAGTTTGGTATAATAAGGGTTGCTACTATTATATTGGAGGTACTTTCGTTTGTCAGTTTGTTTTATATGTATAGAAGGGTGGAGTTTATGGTCTATGTGATACGTTGACATCTATGAAGGAGATTTGGGAGGGGAAAACGGCAGAGGCAAAGGAAACAGAGAGGATGAAGCGTTAATGTCGGAGAGGAAGATTGTGAGGGAGTCAGTGCCCTATGGCCAGAAAAGGAATATAACGTCAATGTATCTCAGTCACAAGAGGGGTTGCTTGGACAGGAATTTTTTTTCTGCGAGACCAAGATAGAGGTTGTCATAGGACGGGCTAAACCTATTTCCCACGGCACAACTCTTAATCTATTAGCAGAATTTGTTATTATAGGACAAGGAATTATAAATGTATACTGTACCTATATAGACGATGAAATAGAAAGGGCAATAAGGGAGATGAAACTAAATAAGGCCGTGGGGGTGGATAACATCCCCGCGGAACCATTGAAATGTTTAGGAAAATGTGGGAGGGAGAGGCTGCATGGGCTCATTCGTAGTATTTGTGAGGAAGGAATCTGGCCGGAAGACTTTGTGAGATCAGTTTTAGCTCCTATTCCGAAAAAGGTAAAGGCTACATCTTGTGAGGACTACAAGACAATAAGTTTGATATCCCACGCAGCTAAAGTTGTTCTCAGCATCATAAACAAAAGGATAGAGAGTAGGGCAAATTATTACTTAGGGGATGATCAGTTTGGGTTTAGGAAGGGGAGAGGTACGCGTGATGCCATTGCAGTAATGAGATTATTAATCGAGAGGAATATAGAACACAACCAGGAGGTATTTGCCTGTTTCGTAGATTTCGAAAAAGCGTTTGATAGAGTGAATTGGGGAAAAAAATGAGTATATTGCAGAAAATAGGGATAGATTAGAGGGAAAGGAGGCTAATCCGCAACCTGTACATGTATCAGACTGCTCAGGTACGGGTGAGGAACGGGGAGTCCGGATGGGCAGTGTTAGGAAGGGGTGTAAGGCAGGGTTGCCCATTATCACCGTTCCTTTTCAACCTGTATGTAGAGGAAACGATTAAAGAGGCATGGGAAGAACTGGAGGTAGGAATGAAAGTCGGCGGGGAATTCTTAAAATCAGTTAGGTTTTCTGATGACCAAGCTTTAGTTAGTCAGTCAGCCAAAGGGCTGCAAGCATTGCTTGGTGAATTGGAAATTCAGTGCGACAGGTATGGGATGAGCAATATTAATAAAACAAAGGTAATGCGATTTTCTAGAAAGAAAAAGGCTAAGCTAAACATTAAAGTAGGAGGGCAAAAACTAGAGCAGGTAGAACAGTTTACGTATCTCGGTAGTGTTTTGGACCAACACGGTCAAAGTAGTAGGGACGTAAGGAGAAGAATTGCGCTAGGCAAAGAGGCTTTCACAAGGAGGAGGGAGTTGATGACGGGGACGTTGAATAAGGATGTTAAGAAAAGACTCGTAAAAACTTTGATATGGAGCGTAGCTATGTACGGCGCGGAAACGTGGTCGTTGAAGCGGGAGGATAGACGTAGATTGGAGGCTTTTGAAATGTGGGTGTGGAGAAGAATGGAGAAGGTAAAATGGACAGAGAAGAAAACAAATGAGGAAGTCCTTGGTATGGTGGGCGAAGAGAGGGGTTTGTTGGGAGCAATCCTATGTAGGCAGTAAAAGTGGATGAAGGGGATGTTGACGGGTAGTGGGATGTTGAAGACTGTAATTGATGGGAGAATGTTAGGCAAGCGAGGAAAGGGAAGAAGCAGGATAGGGTTGTTGGACGGGATGAAGGGAGCAAGAAAGTACTCGGAGATGAAGAGGGGCCTGATGTAGAGTAGGATACTGGATTTTGTGTTTTGTTAGGAATCACAAAATATTTAGTTAGTAGCTGGGTCCATCCAAAAAACCTACCTTTACCGCTAGAATACCTAATAATAATAATATTATATATATATATATATATATATATATATATATATATTTTCAAATAATTCAATTTATGCGTATCGTGATAATTTCGCGTGCGATACATGCACTCCGGTCTCGAAGTCACATATGTGTACATTTCTAAGCATACAAGAGGAATTCATAGTAACAAGAAAGACAATTACTTGATGAGATAATAACGGTATCCTAGGCTACTTAGAATGGAAAAAGAAGAATAACCCCTTCCCTTGGCGCGGTTGGATACAGTTAATCTGATCCCGTATCGTTCCTGGGAAAAATGTCGTGTTAAATCTGCCGGTTCCACAATTTATCTCTCCAATCTTGTTCCCATCATCTCTCCTACCATAGTAAGATAGGACTACTTGTAAATTTTCAACATCATCGCTAAAGGCACCTCCTTCAAATTCATGTAAGAGATTTAATCTGTGAGTTTGCCTTGTCTTCGTGCAAGTGAGTGATTCCCAACTTCGTTCATCTAATAATCTAGGTATGCTACTCAGGTTGTCATAACAACGTTTTGCAAATCTAGCTCCTCTACGCTCTCTACAATTGAATTCGGCAATTAATTCAATTTCATGAGGATCCCATATGCTCACAGCACCGTCTCCGAGTAGGATTTTGATAGAGCCAACATTGGTAAAGTAATCATGATTTTCTCATGAGGCCGTGTCACATCGGGCTTCCGTACAGCATTTTGTCTAAGAAAACTTCCTCACCGACTCGTACACAACATCTCGTGTTGACCATAAGTTGTAGATGTCGATGGAATGATAGAAATTTTACCTTGCTACTTTCCAGTTCTGCAAGACCTGAATTAGAATGGTGGAGTTCTACGGTGCAAAGTGGTTGTGCTTCATTTTTCATTTCCTACTTTTTCGCATACATAGAACTTTCATTTATTTTTATTTGTTTTACTTAAGAATTTCATTGGGTGAAATTAGCACTTATTGGGGAATAGATTTTCCACGAGCAAGCATATGGATTTGCACGTCCTTTTTTGGGTATATAGCGAATGTTTTTTGTTCCTAATCTTAACACTTTAACCTCGCTTCCTCTCCCTTGCACTATCTTTCTCATCCCACTTTGTGATCGCACCCCCTGCCACGCATCTCTTTTGTGGATCGAGTAGCATTAATGTAGTTGTAGACATCCCTTCAAACCAAGCCGTAAAATGTACTTAAATCGCACACGACGACTTAGAAGTGTTCACGGTAGCATACCCAAGTACCTAATCACTTCTGCTCTAAAGGCATGGACACGCTTTCCTTCTAATATTTCCAGATAAATATTACCTATTCATATTTTTGTGTGGTATGCTACCCACTGTCATTTTGTTTTCACATTGTGCTGCGCTCAACTGCCATCGCAGTTTTCAACAATAACAAGTTATTGTCACTCGCTTTTTGATATGTTGGCATCTAGGGAGGTGATTTGGTAGGAGGAAACGGTAGACATACCTATGGAAACAGAGGATGAGGTATTGAGGTCTGAGATGAGGGTTTTAAGGGAATCAATATCCTTTTGCCAGAAAAGGAAAATAACGTCAATATATCAAAGTCACAATAGGGGTTTCAGGGGTTGCGTGGACGGCAATTCTTTTTCAGCGAGACCAAGACTGAGGACTGGCTGAACCTACTTCCCATGGCACAACCCTTAATAAGTATGCACGAGTATCTCGTAGAATTATGAACAACTCTTCCTCGAAAGACTCTCATACGATTTGAATACAAACCCACGATCTATATTCATATTTAAGTAATGTAATATTTTATAATATTTTCTTAGTAATGTGGAGTAGAAACACGGAGGAAATCCCTAAGTTTTTAAACCGTCGAAAATCGAAGTTCTACTTTCATCGCACTATTAAGGAGAAATTGAGGCTTGGTATAATCCCTTCGTAAGGATAAGGGTGGGCTACCATCATGATTGGGGTACAAATGATTAGGTATGAAAGGAAACACAGCAATACCCCATCTTTTTTTATTGAAACACTCCCAAAATATAATAACGCTGGGCGTCGTCTTTAATGATTACTCCCAGAGTCGAAACCCTGGTCGCGATATTCAGCAAATAATCTCGGTGAACTTCAATGTCTTTCACTTCCATCGTCGGATTATACTCTAAGCTACACAAGGTTTGTACAAAAAGTATCGGTCGCATTTTTTTCCTAAAAAAGTGCGTGTAGTGCTGAATTCGGATAGTCGGTTAAGTGTGCGCATGCGCGCAGATCGTTTTGGCATTCATAGCATGCCCAAGGTACACCATTATCACTGAAAATTTAGCGATGGGACAGATCTGCGCTAAATTCGTCCTCCCGAAGGTCTAGATGAACGGACAAAATCAGAGTGGAGTGTCTGCTTGCGAAGACCTGCAATGGCATCACGACGATTCCCCAACCCCCTTACGGTCCCGACTTGACACCAGCTGACTATTCTCTATTCCCAAAAGTGAAATCTTTCCTCGAAGGACATCATTATGGGAACCTAAGTGCCGTCAAAGAAGGCTTCACGCGTACCCTTAAGGACCTTCCGGAATCCACCTACCAGGGAGCCTCAGAGTTGTGGAAAAGCCACTGGAAAAAGGGTGTCGACGCTCAAGGGATATACTTGGAAGAATTTTGAGGCACTATAGCAATAGCTGAAATCAATCTATTTTTCCGAAACATTTCCCGATACTTTTTATACAAACCACTTTCTCTGTACGTATTGCGTTCAAATATTTTGTGATCACCGAGACGGTCGATATTTGGAGTGGGGCATAGCGTGGCTGTGCAGCGACATCGCGCCCTCCCCCTCCCACGCCGCACTACCCCCGCAGACCCCTTCTCTTATCAGCCTCCCCCGCACACCCGTCTTCCCCCACACACCCGTCTTCCCCCGCTCTCCGACCCCTCTCGCTATGATTCTACTTTCTCCAACTCTCTCCTCGCATGCAGTCCTCCTCCACCCGACCCCTTCCACTCACGTCATCGTCCCCCACGATACCCCACCACCGCCCACCAAACCCCAAAAATAACACACACACACACACACACATCCCATCGTGAATGAAAATTAGTTATTCTGTATGGTTTGCAAATTGTCTTTGCTCAACAATAGTACTCACTGGTACCCTCATTATTGAAACAGGTAAGATGCGTCACATTTTAGTCAACCCACAGTTCTTAAATACTTAACACCTACACTCTGTGAGAAGAAGAACTAAAAATGGCCGAGAGGTGCATAATATCATCGGATCTCACTTGAGGAGAAGAATATTAGAAACATAAAATTAAGAAAGAATGTGTATTCATTCTACTCACACGCCTGGGCAATTACAACTGTAAACTCTTCCAGCACACGAGTGAAATAAAATCATCGGTTGAGCAGATATTACAACACACTACTATACATGAGCCTAAAACATTAGCATAATAATTGGCTACGGGCATTCAAAGTAAAACCTATTTTGGAAGGCAGAATTTATAATAATTCAGTATTAAGGAAAATTAATATAACATAAACCTTTAAATACGTATAAAGTACCCATTTTTTTTAGATCGTTGGACAAGGAATGCCAAAAATTAGAGGTTAAGATGCAAGAATGCATTCGTGACATAGGCAGGCCAGTGATATCGGATAATGCAAAGAGAGCGGATCTGTACGTAAAGCCTCACTGGTAAGAACAGCTGACCAAGTATTGAAAGTTTTCAAAGAGAGTTGGTTTTCGGAATATCCTCGTGGATTAAGACTGAAAATAAAATAGTTATTTTCCTCTATTTTACACTCTTAGCCAGCCTAAATGAGAAATTGCAGAACAGCGTCAAGGAAACTTTTAAGAGTACGTAGTGCATCAAATGGTTGATGAGTAAAAATAATTGCCCAAATGGAAAAGTGTAATTTCACACTGGTTAGGCCTCGTTTTGAATACGCATCGAGCGCTTGGGGGTCTGCGCAAGGTTTAAATTTCGGAGTGAACAGAGAAGGGTGAAAGGTTGGTCGCTCAGTGAAGGATGGCTTTGTGAACAAGAGGAAAGAGTAGCATTGTTGTTGATATCCTTGGTTGCGAGGCAATGGAAGCGCCGAGGTGATGTTATCACGACTCTTTTTAAGTACAGTTCATTCCAGGGAAACGGTGGAACAGGGAGAGGATAACCCCAGCGCCGCATTGCGTTGGCAGGCGAAGGAGCGGAGTGAGGAGCAAAAGAGGGAAATAATCTGCCGACACGATCGATATATTTCGCATCATTCTTCCCTCACACGATACGATACCACGAACTTGGAATAGCTACGTAACTTGACAACAAACTGAACTTCCCGAATGCCATTAATCACCATTTACGCTAATGTGTAATGACCTAAAAACCCCTGCCCTATCGGTGCCATCGGTGAAGGCTTTCCAGGGTAAGATGCCGAAGTATACGGCACCCTACAATTTCAAATCCTTACTGAAGCCCTTCCCTCTCCTCCCCGCGTCCTTCCCCGCCCACCCTCCAGGGCAACACGCTTGAAGCCCCCGTGCCGTAATTTAGTGAAGAAATATTAGCGAGTAGGCGAGGTGGGGGACTGTTTGGGGGGGTTGGCAGAGGGGGGGAGGGCGGAGAGAACCCTGCCTTATTGCGCGCACACACAGACACACTCGCACACACCACCACCGGCTTCTTCTTCTTCGACAAGGGGATTGCTCGACCCCGACCAACCAGCCCTCCCCGCAGATACACTCACACAGGCACACGGAGAGAGTGAGGGCCATGGCGACGACGCCCCCGCCTGCCTTCCATCGCCCCAACCCGCCCCCACGGGGGCCGACCGGGGTGAGGGAGGGCCCGCTCCCTCGGCAAACACGGGGCTAGGAGAGAGAGCCGGTCGGCCCTGCTCGCAGCAGCCGCCCCTGGGAGAGAGAGAAGGGGGTTGCCCGCTCACTCACATTCTCAGCCAGCGCTTCCCTCTCTCTCTCTCGGTCGCCCCCGGGGGAGGGTGGAGATAGGGATGAGAGGGTTTTGAAAGGGATGGTCGGGGGGGGGAAAGGGGCAGGAGCGACACCCTCCTCTTCCATCGCCCTCCCGCTCTCGACTGGGGGTGGGGGGCGGGCGTCCGCCCCCGCACGCCCCCCTCCCTCCATCCCCACCCCATTCGCCGCTGCTCTCATGCGCAGAGGAGATATTCGGGTCCGTGTGGTGGGAGGGGGTGTGAATGGCTCTTTGGCCACGGGGGAGGGAGTGAGGGAGGGGGTGGGTTTTCCGATGATGGGAGGGGGAAGGGAAAAGCACCCTCCACTCCCCTCCCCTTTCCCTTCAGTGCGTACATCGCCTTTAAAATATCAGTCGACGCCGTGAATCCGGCAGCGGCGCTTCGAGGCGGCGAAGTTTGATGCAGGTGGACTGTACTTATGTAGAAAGCGAAGTTTGAAGATTTACATGTTCTTCCTGGCTCGCAAGCGTTTGGCAGGGAGAGTTAGGTCACCAGCCAAAAGAGTATTAGGTGATTATTTTGAGTTATTATTTTGGTAGTCTTCCGTTTTGAATTGACGCAAACTAATTTTTGCTTAAGTTCCGCCCATAAAATACATTTTTGCAGCCCCACACTACTCTTCTTCAGTTACGCATACTTCCTTCCTCCCTTCATTCCGTCCTAAATGCCTGTCCCATTCCTTCCCCTTCCTCGCTTGTCTGACTCTCTCAACTGTGAATTCTTCAACATGCTATTGCCATAAAAATGCTCATTATTTATCCATCTTTCATCATTCCTGTCTCCTTCGGATTTCGTCCAACAAATCCCCTCTCCTCCCCTCTCACCATGTCTAGTACTTCCTCGTTTGTTTTCCTTTCCATCCATTTCACCTTCTTCGTCCTTCTCCAAACCCACATTTCAGAAGCCTATCAACGTCTATCGTCTTACTTCAATGACCATGCATCCGCAACATACAAAACCATGCTCCTTGCCTAAGTTTTTCCTAATCTCTTCCCAACACCCTCATAGAGAATAGTTTTATTTTTAGTTCTGGTCATCAAAGATTAGAGAGAGAGTCTCTTGATGAACTTTTTGAGTCCATGATTAATACATTAAAATAATTTAGAGAAAATATTATTGACGACTTCAGACAACATTTTTAAGTGATATCCATGCATTAACTTTAAACTTATTTAATATTACTATTTCGTTTATTTCACGCCATGTTAACGTTCTTTATTCTTATATTTACCGCCTGGATTTTTCCATTTGAAGTGTATATCAATGAATTAAATGAAATTGTTTTTGAGAATTGCAAGATTATTTTCTTTGTTTGCATAATTGCTCTACTATGGTGGTCTCAAATCTTGGACATTGTGGAATTTTCTTTTTCGTTCTCCAGATTGTCTCGTCGTTGGTTTATAAACCTGTTCGCTGTAATATTTCTATATGTTGGCAATGGTTAAAGATAAAGTTTCGAACTGTTTCAATGAAAAATTTCACCAATGTGCCATTTGCAAGTAATTTATCAGTTTTCCTCCACAGTAATTCCATCTTCAGTTCTTTGTAAATACGTACCTTCTGACCGCCTTTCTGCTGACTAAAACGTCTCTCCTCTTCCTTCCCCTACCTCATTTACCTCGCCTTCATCACGATCTTCAACATAAATCCAATTTCTTTCAATATTTTCTACTCTCACTCCGTCGAATGTCATCTGGTAAAACTTCCTCTTTGCCCTCCATCCCTAAAACTTCGGCATTTGCCTTCCTCCCTTCCCAACTTATTTTCTCCATTCCTCGCCATGCACACTTTTCAATAGTCCCTTCACCAGGCCCATTCTCTTGCGTCAGAGACTTGGATTTGCCTCAGCCCAGCGACGTTCTCCATTCCGAAGTAACTATTTAATAATATTTTCTTTCAATCTTCACTCATCGCACCTGTCGTTAATTCCGTTCTCCTATACAATTCGTCTTTGACAAACGTTTATCTCACTCTTGAAGTGATAACTCGTATTTGGTTCATTTCACTTCAAAACACTTGTGAATATTTGTCATTTCTTTAAGTTGTTTTATCGGCCTTATATAGTTTCTTTCGCTGGTCGCCAGGTTAATAATTTCCCATCGATTCGTCATTCCCCTTAATCGTATCGGATAAGCCCATCTCCCATTTCGGCAGCGTTTCGCGCGGTTTCCAATCGACAGTTGCGGTGCGCAATGTCTCGCATCCGATGCCCTTGAAATGGTGCTCTGGTGCACGGGAGAAAAATTTAGGTATTAATGGTGCTAATGAGAACGTCTTCATTTATGTGAGATGCTGACGGAATAGGATGGCTTTTCTCCCACCCAAAACGTTGTCAGCCTTAACAGGGTAATCCCAGAAGTACCCGACCCATCAAAGAAAACATAACTTTTGGAAAAAAATGCATTTATTTTTCAAAATAATCTTCTTTCAGCTTTATACACTTTTCCCAGCGATGTTCAATGAAATTGATACCCTTTTCATAGTAAGAACTGTCTTACTCCTCGAAATGGCCATTAACTGCCGACATCACTTCTTCACGGTAGGAAAATCTTTGACCACCGAGCCATTTTTTCAAGTTTGCGAACAGAAAATAATCCGAACGGGCTTAATCTGGCGAATGAGGTAGCAATCCAAACTTCCATTCATAAATTTTGGCCATTGCAATAACGGATTTGTGAGCTCTGGTGCATTGTCTTGATGAAACAGCACTTTTGAAATGCCTACTATATCTGCTAGCTCGCGCACTTTCAGCCGACGATCAACAAGAATCACTTTGGATTTTATTTATTTATTTATTTATTCAGTATAAGTCCGAAAACAGCACATTTTGGCCTTTACATCGAACTATTAACAACGATAACAATGGACACATTTACAAACACCCAAGCCCTAGATGGAGGGAAACTCACCCAGGCGGGAATCGAACCCGCGACCCTTGGAATGGCAGACGAGGACGTTACCCCGCCGCCACCGGGGTGGATTTTATTCACAGTTTCAGGAGTCGTCACCTCATTTGGTCGACCAATGCGATGCTCGTCTTCACAGCACGCACGGTCTCGTTTAAACTCTGCAACCCAATATTTTACTGTTATTAACGAAGGAGCAGAATCATCCAGAGTAGAATCCAGTTCAGCTTTTATATTGGTTGGGCTGAGGCCTTAAAAATAAAAGTATTGTATGATATTACGATGACCAATTTCTCCATTTTCACAAGTTCACTGAAAACTTTCACTATTGATGGCTGCCCATCAAATACTAAACAACATGGCGTCTTCAAACTTGAAACATATGCTTTATATATTGCATACCTTCTAATACAGTGACATTTTTTAAACAACTTCCTCTATCTCTAGGTTAGTCCAGGTACTCCTGGGCCTACCGATGTACGTACGATCAGATCACGAGGGCAAATTTTTCACTATGATCCGATAACTCGCCTCAGTAAAATGATTCCTATTTGGACATAAACTGGGGTCCTTTTCACAATTGCATACAATGGATAGTTAAAGTTAAACAGTGTCTGGTATTAAAATAAAATTCGTCGTCGTATTAAGAATTAGGATGTTAATAAATGGCAACAAATAGAAGAGAGAACGAATGTACAAGGTCTATCCCAAAAATAAGTAGAACAAATCTGGGGAAAAAGATTTATTGCAGATCAAAGTACAAATTGCTAAAATTCTTCATAAGAGCACCCTTATGCAACGACTCAATAATTCCAGAGCCTCCACCGGTTCTTGTTTTGCTTCCTGTTAGGCATCCACAAGAACCTCGTTCGGGCACCTCATCTTGGTCTCCTTGACATAATCCAATGGTCCCAAATGGTACTCAAAGGGGTTATACTAGGGTCGTACTCAAAGACCCATGTTTCGTCACCAGGAACTGCCTATTCTAAAAACTTCCGGTCACTTTCACAGTGGTCCAAGTGGTCCAAGGGAAAATTATCACCCATGTAGTCTTACGACAGGAAGACTACATGTGTGACAATTCATTGGTGACATCTTGGTGAATCTGTCTCATGGTTAAATCTTCTCTAAGAACGCAATACACTGTGGTTTTCTGAATATTCCACTCTTCTGCTGACATCCTTAAACTTGGGACTCAATCAGAATATGTGTCCCACAGTTTGCACATTTTCATTATACTGCGTTGTAAATGGATGTCCAGGGCATTCCTCATCGCCAACCACCTTGTTACTCTCCCAGAAAACTTGTGCATGCAGAAAACCATCACTTGGGACGTCTCTCCATCTCCATAAGCATCCTTAACTATGGTCATTACCTCTGAACATTGCTTATCTGTGGAAAGTGGCATCGTGAATTCGTGAAGTGACCGTCGAGCATGGGTCCATTCAAGCTGCAATCCGTACAATGTAAATACCCACCGTTAACTGACGTGGGTTGCATTGTTTTCCCAACACTAGAGTAGGTGGCACTGAAAGCCAAATTTACACTCTAATTGCTATTGGCCATTAAACAGCCCGTGCTACGCTCCATGGTGGCGGATTTCAGGGTTAGATATGGTTGTAGGTAGGCGTAGTTGGCGGTTTTTATTTGGTAGTCTACCCTTTTAGGTAGCCATTGCATGGACGCACACTATGCAATGCCACATTTCTTCGCCTCTCCTTAAAAAACACAAGCTGACATCCAACATTTCAATAAGCCCCTCTTCAATGCCACATTCTTCTGTCTTCCTTTCATTCCGTCCATCTATTTTTCACCTATACTCACTTGCATTGCGTGTTTACCTCTATCGCAGTCTTGAGCATTACATTGCCAATCAAAATGATTTGCATCCAGATTACCAATAAAAATAGTTTAAAATTGGAAAAAAATGTTATGAGAATCGAGTAATCAATGATTGGTTGAGGGATGATTGAATGATAGATGTTTAGTTGATGAATGCATGATTCGAACGTGTATATTACCCCTAGTTGGAATGTAATTTCCTCTTTCTTTGCATCTCCCAACAAAACACAGTCTGAAATTCGACACTACATTAAACTGTTCTTCAAATCTACACATTTACTTCTTCCCTACATTTCGTCAAAAATGCCCATCCTTTTCGTAACCATTCTTCATTTGCCTAGCATCAATATGAAACCTGTAGGCCGGAATCCTACAAAACAGACAAAGGCTCTGCAGGAATACACACACACACACACACACAGGTGAACTAGGATTATGAAAATCCTGCGAAAATGACTAATAGATGAATCGGGCTAATGTATTCCGAGTGAACTGCAATATTGATTGTTATTTTATCAAATAGTAAAGTAATATTTATATCGATATTTAAGTGTTCCAATGTGATTTTGGGGTAGAGGCAGGGATTGGGAGAAAGAGAGAGAGAGAAGAGTGAGGGGATAGTTCATTTTTTTGCCAACCCCTCCTTTGCCCTCTCCGCCCCCTGGAGCCCTCGGAAGGCGACGACAAAGGAAAGGGCAGGAGTAGAGAGGGGGGGGACCGCGAGCACACACACACGTAACCCCGATCGATAAACACTCTCCCGAGTGCTTTTGTGTTCCTGACGTCCCCCTTCGTGAACTAGAACCCCTATTCCCCCCCCCCTGAGATGCTGCTGCTGTGGTGAGCAGTGTTAAGTTTTCGATGGTGGGGTCTGGAGGCCTCGGGAAAGTGAGTGAGAAGAGTAACCCCCCTCACCCTCCCCCCCCCCGGGTCTCCGCACCCGCTCCAACGAGTGACGACGTTTCAACAGGCAGTGGCCCAGCCACCTTGCGGGTACGCGGGAACATCCTCCATGTCTGCAAGTCGGCGACGGGTCGTGTGCCGGAGTGGGGTCTAAGGTCACCAACCAATGGGGAAAGAAATTCGGTAATTGAGTCGTTGAAAAAAGCTGACATGTCTACTAAATTATTATTTTCTCTATTCTGCTATTTACTCACCAAAGTAATGACCATTAATATTAACGTTACTAGTAGCCCTTGTTGTAGAGAAGTCTGAATGCCGTAATCATTTTAGTAGTAGTAAATATTATCTACGCTACTGTTTAAAATATTTTGCATTTTTACTGGTAAATTAATTTCAGGAAAGATAAATTTTGGAATTGAATGCCCTGTTTGGAATCACTCCCTGCCACATACCCCAGAGTACCATGTAGATATCGGCTACTTATTGCTTTGCTCAAATTATTTCTCTTTTTCTCTGCAAGAAAAAATGAAGGAATCGTCCAGAAGTCCTCATCCTCTGGCAGAATATTCTTAACTGAAAATGTACTCTTTTTAAGGAAACCTCTTTTCTTCCGGTTTGGAATGGATACGGCAGACGCACGACCTGAAGAATTTGCTACAAGCAAAACTATAATGACACCAAAAGTAGGGAAATCAATTGAATGCATTAACTACTGGGCAATTTCTATTCTATCTCATTGTTCCAAGGTTCTTTTACGCGCAATAGGAAAGAGAATCCAAAAGAAAGTGGAGGAAAATGTTCCAGAAGATTAATTTGGCTGCCGGGAAGGTTAAGTAATGAGAGACGCTATAGTAGCATTGCGCTTGATCCAAGACAGATGGATACAAATGAACAGGAAAGTTTCCATATCTTTATTGAATTGGAAAACGCCTTCAAATGGAAACTTATATTTGAAACCATCAGGAGAAAAGGAATAAACTATAAAGAGAGGAAGCTCATATTTCAGCTCTACCAGAACCATAGCACATGAATAGAAGTAAAGGGATGTGAGAAAGAAGCAAAGATTAGAAAAGGAGGAAGACATCTTCACATTCTTCATTCGCCATATCTATTTAACTCAAATATTGAAGAGGCTATAGAGATAATGAAGGAGAAAAATATGGCATAGAGATAAATGGAAGAAAGATGCACGGCATTAGGTTTGCAGATGATATTGTGACCCTGGCAGAATCAGCAAAAAGATATGAATTGAATGCTCAAAACACTGTCCACAGCTTTAGATAAATATATATCTTCGGTGATATGCTCGATTCCGCCTTCCCCGCCTCTCCTGTGTTCATCCTTTACATGTATTAATATCCCTTTTCCTTGTATCTATTTCCACGTGGATGTGCATTTGTTCGCCACATGGCGGGTTTTCGTGTTTGAATGTTACATATATATATATATATATATATATATATATATATATATATATATATATAGTATATATATATGTATACACACACACGCCGTCCAGGTGGAATTGCTTTAAAAACGACCGTAATTAAATTGATCGCGTGTGCGTGAGTCAAGTACTGTATTCACTTGCTTTCACGCGCAGTTCCTCCCTGTTCACTAGACATTAATGAGCCGTTTGTGAATAATGAGTGTTGTTGACTTGCTCCCTATCCCACATGAAAGGTAGGTATTTTAACAAGAGACGCTTACTCCGGGCAAACACCGCCAACACTGACTTCTCGACCTTCTACTCTCATCGCGCACTCCGCGACCAAGTTCGGTGAAGAGACGTCGAATTTAACCCTGAGAAACAGGTGAGATTTTCTTCGCTTAAGTTTGGCCCGTGCTCAAGACGAATAATCACCAGATATTTTTTGCACATGTTCCCAATCCAAAACTGATTAAATATATTTTCACCATTGGAAGTAGTATAACGGCGATACCACCCTAGAAATTAAGCCCACCATGGAGATGAACGAATACAAATTTCAATTATTATTAACTGTGATTAGTATTCTGCTGCCTAAGGTAGGTTTAAAATAGGCACAGACCGAGCAAAGATACATTTGCTTCTCCTAATGTAAAATAACCTGATATCCGACACTAAAACATTCATTCTTCTATTCCGCATTCTTGTTTTATACCTTCATTCCGTCCATCATGGCTTATTCTATTCCTCCCACTTCTTTCCTTAGACTTGGTTTGATTCCCTCTCTGACTATTTCAAACCGTCTGGATCGTGATAGTCTAGTAGGTAGAGCGCTTGAGAACTGACCAGAAGGCCCAGGTTCGATCCCGAGAATTGATTTAGGACAACCTCAGATTTACCCAAGCAGAGTGATATTTTTGGTACCACATATTCCTGGAGAACTACAGCGGGCACAAAGCCCCCCCTCCTTATTACCCTGCTCCTTCCACGCCTCTCCGAAATTACCCTGATATTTCCATTAGTCGCTATTACTATGCCTATGTCCCTATCTCTACTGGGCATGTCCAAAATCAGTCATATCTTCACAGATAGATTAGTCCATTTTCACTTATACAGTATATTAATTTCTAATATTGTTCAACTTATCATTAGTTCACGCCATGGTTTTATCGGGTCTTATTCATGGAGGTAGGGTATGGGTAACAGATAAAAACTACGAGAATCGTTCAATTAAATTAACAGTGAACAAATATTTTTAATTCACCGTGGACATATTGGATTTATTTCTTTTATATGATTATATAATTTATATATTTTTTCAAGATTTATTGATTAGACCCCATGGCTGCGCCAGCCGAAGTTATTGCAATGTGAAAAATGTTTGCTTCACCTCCGGCCATTGGGGAAGTAAATATTGAAAATTTCATAGGTTGCCACCCACGCGTTGCTAACAGATAAATGACGATTGATACGCGCCTGTACGAGGGCGACTCCGAAAAATCGCGATTGTCTCGCGAAAATCAATGTGAGGTGTGTTCCTAGTCCACCCTTTAGTCCAGAACTGGCGTCATTTGGCATTCCTCTTCCCCAAAGAGATGACACATTCGTCGAAGAAGTTAATTACTATTTATGAAACAGCACTCGTATATGTTTTGGGTATTAGTTCCTCGAATACCAACATTTCAATATTTCAAATTGGGGAACCGACGACTGACGAGAGTGTTCAACGTTCCTATCTTGAAGTCGGATACCCTTCCTCCTGGTACCGTGCATATTATGCTCAGATAATTTGGACATTCTTCAACATGTCCGCAATATTTGGGAGGGCCCACCTACGAGTACACCTTCTTAAAGGACCCTTAAGGGCGAATACCGACTCACCTTCAATGACCATCTCCTTACACATACTTGACTTCATTCAAAATATATACGTGCATTATTCATCCCCCAACTCTCGCTCGATAAGAAACGCCATTTTTTGGAGTTACACTACCCTCCCCCCCTCTCATTACAACCACGGTCTCCTGTAACCCAGCCTTAATTATTTCGGTCGCACTCCTTTCGACATCGGAGACAAAAAAGAACAATTGAATGGAGGAGGGCGAAGAAACACTTCTCCAGCCCGCTTGGCTCGGTGCTGTTAATTGCGTTCGTATTTTGTCTCTCCTCGTGACCCCTGAGAACCTTATTCATAATGACTCCAAAAGTCATGCAGGCAGTTATAACACTAAGTACAAGTCACTGCGGTAAAATGAGGTTTTGCTTAGACTGTGAAATTGTTTTAATAATTGAATAATTTAATGTGCATGAAATATTAATAGAATTTTTAAACGTCGGTTCATTAAATCATTATCACTAATTAAAACCTGAGATTGGTTTACTGCAGCTCTGCATTATGCTCTATTGAGTGTTGATTTCCTCATTCCTCGATTTCTTATTTGTTTATACACATTTAAGTCCTTCTTAATTGGTTTCCTATTCACTTGGTCTTCCTCGAGGTATATTTTCTACAAATTTCCCTTTTATTACGTTTATAATTAATCCATTATGCCTCAAGTTGTGCAAATCCATGTAGTTCTTCTTCTTAACCGCGTACTTCTCTGCAGATGGTCCTTTCATCTTCTGGTATTCTATTATTATTAGGTAATCTACCGGATAAGGCAGGTTTTGGATGGACATAACTACCAAATGAATATTTTTTACTCTTAAAAAGCAAAACACAATCCAGCAACCTCCCTACCAATAATTCCCTTAACCCTTGTCCTAGCACATCAGTTCGTAATTTTCGGTCTTTATGATTCTTGTTGTTGTTGAATTCAATGATTTTCCGTCTAAGTTTGGGCGCAGCGTGAATGGTCGAACGTTTTAAATTAACTTGTATAATAAACACCTTCCCAATATGTAAATACGTAAGGGCAGGCATGTCCTTGACGTTAATAATTTCAAAGGATGAGTGGGAAAAAGTTACGACTGCAAAATTTAAGTGGTGTTATTTCCTCTAACTTTTATTTTTCCCCTAACTAACTTTTTCCCCTATTTCCTCTTTAGTCTTCTAACTTCAGGCTTCGCCTTTAATACGCGTCGGGTGTTTCGGACCCTTTCGTAGAAGGACCTAGTTTCGGAATTGTAAATGAGTTGGAGGGTGAAAAGCGAGCCATTTCGCATAGCATCGTCATGAACAAACAGAAGGCGTCGAATTATTATTGGATAGACTGGTGTGGGTGGTACTGAAAGTCAATCACTCTAATTGCTATTAATAGTCTAAAACCCCTTGCAAACTCCCTGGTGGGGGTTTTCAGGGTAAGATGTGCCAGTAGATAGGCGTAGTTGGCGGATGTTATTTGGTAGCCTACCCTTTTAAGTAGCCTATCCGTGGACTCGTACAACACAATGGTACATTTCTTTGCCTCTCCCAACAAAACACAACTTGGCATCCAACTTTTTAATTAGCGCCTCTTCAATTCCACATAATTCCTTCCTACCTCGCTCCAAATCAGTTTTAACGACATTTTCTTATCATCCTTACTAAGCCTGCCCCTGTCATCAATTCCCACCCCCTTGTGAAAGCTTCTTTGCCAAACACCATTCTTCTTCTTATGTCCCTACTGATTGAACTACTTTGGTACAAAAAAGAGCTATGAAGAACTTGGTCCAAGATATGTAAATTTGTTACACAGACTAGTTTTTGCCCTTCTTTTTAACTTTCAACTTTGCTGCCGGACATTTAACAAAAAACATGAATACAACGTCCCCGTTTGCCCACTCTTCCTCAGAGAGGGAGTGGCTCTGAGGAATTGAACTAACACTTATTTCGCTGTTACACCTTTGAGACACAAGTGACATTTCGCCCAATTCTCAAGAGAAATGTTAAAGTGTTTCCTTTCATAATAAAGAATAGCGCTTGAGGAGGTAAGCAGGTTGGGATTCTGGAGAGGCGAGTGGGGGCGAGGAAGTGTCATGAGGCCACACTTGTCAGCGCTCCAAGGAGGTCCAGTGGATTCTGCACACTTCTCTTGAGTTTTAGCATCACGGGGGTGGAGTAAGACACCGGGGAGGATTCGAAATTGCGCGTCCGCGGCGGTTGCGCCGTTGACCACCGCCCAGGCAGTGAAAAAAAAGAACGGAAGAGGAAGGGTTAACTTCATACCAGGCTCTAGTTATTTGTCTGAATTACACTTTTTGGCACTCGTGAGTTTAAGTACTCATTCGAGATTAATGTGGCTATCGATCACTTTTTTAATGTTTTTTTGGCAATTTATTTCCCAAAAATAACAATGTAAAACAAAAATATGCAAATTAAAATATGTATGAGTTAATTTTAACCCTTCAATGATTAATTCAAGCACACAAGCTATTATAATTTGCCCAGTCCACAATAAACACGATTTAAAATGATACAATAACTAAAAGTGAGCTTGTAAAAGAGGAAATTTCAAACAATATCACAATATTGAGCAATTATTTTAGTTTTTAATATTCAATCTTACAATTCAAACACGCATGGTACAATAATCTAAAATTTAAAAAAATGTTCTTTAGCAATTTGATGATCCAATAACCCATATTAACGAAATTAATAACCTAATGGAAATATTGGTGTGTTTTTGAAATAATTTTACTTCCAATTTATCCACACTTACGAGATTACAGGGTGCGTTCCAAAAGGTATGCAATTTAATTGGTTAAAGTGGAATTAAACCTCTTGGAATCGGTGGGAGGGCGCTAAGCTTTTCCGCAAACCCGGTCTTAGTGCTCTCCAAGCTGTGGAGGCGGCAGGAATATCAGTTATTGCAAACCTCTGCGTGGCGACCGTGTCACGAAAGACCATCCGAGCGGAAATTTCAAGTGAACTTTTGCAACGCATTCGATATTAACCTGATCATTGGGACAACGTCATTACTGGTGATGAAAGCTGTTTTTTTTTAATACTACCCAGAAACAAAACGCCAAAGCTCCGAGTGGCACACCGATCAGTCCCCAAGCCCAAAAAAGCAAGAATGAGCAAATCAAAAGTGAAAAAAATGCTCATTGTCTTTTTCGAGAGCAAAGGAGTGGTCCATAAGGAGTTTGTTCCTCAAGGACAGACAGTTAACGCTGCCTACAATGTGGATGTGCTGGAAAGACTCCGAGAAGGGTCATCAGGGCAAGAAAAGACATCTCCGCTACCTGGCAACTCCATCACGACAACATGCATTACCACAACGCGCTACGAGTCCGCGAGTTCCTGGCCAACCACCAGGTACCAACGCTGCCCCAACCCCTCTTTAGTTCTGACATCGCCCCATCAGACTTATTTTTGTTCCCTCGGATTAAGGCAGCCCTGGAAGGAACCCATTCTTCGTCCATAGAAGAGATCCAATCAGTCGTGAAGAAGACCTTGCGAGAGGTCCCCGAAGACGCCTTCCAGGGCGTGTACCGGTAATGACTGAGTCGCTGGGAAAAATGTGTTGAGGCCCAAGGAGAGTACTTTGAAGAATTTTAAGTGGTCGCGCAAATCTCCGGCCCCAGTAGCGGCGGGGTAACGCCCTCGTCTGCCAATCCAAGGGTCGCAGGTTCGATTCCGACCTAGTTGGGTTTTATCCACCTTGGGCTTGGGTGTTCGTAATCGTGTCTATTGATATCATTGTTAAAAGTATGATGTTTAAGGCCAAAATGCGCTGTTTTCGGACTAATGTTAAATAAATGAATAAATCTTCAAAAAATTGCATTACTTTTGGAACGGACCCTGTATTCTCAGGATGAAACTGTTTTAAAATTGTGTTTTCAATACAATATATAACTGCTAAAATACAATGAAATCTGCCCAAAGTAGCGGAAATCATTTGTAGAAGAAATATTTGCAAGTATAATCTGTTTACCGGTCATGTAGGTGTGAAATCTGGCATACAAGAACCAAGGACCAATGTAAAACCAAGGAAACATAAAAAACTTGACTGTAGAGATGTAAATAAGGGATGGACTAAACATAAAAAGTTAAAAAAACAGAGTGGAAAAGTATTTTCTAAATCCTGTAAGAAGTTGAAAAGAAGAGTGAATGCCCTTTGCCTTGAATGGATACCGAAAAAGAAGAATCAATGGTACAAAGCAACTGATGAGGCGCAGTGAACCATTAGAAACATCTTCGGGGATTATGTTGGGCGAAAGATGAAGAGGGCGACTTTGAATATCCTATTTAAATAAGAAAGGCCGTGGCTTCCCGTTCCTAAAAGGAAATGACGAGAACTGCTCTGGCAGAAGGATGACCTTAAACGGATAATGGTTTGGTCGAATGTACGTACGTATTCTCATAATCCACGAGAAAAACAAAGTACCCTGGATATTTTTCATTCCTTTCTATGTATGTTTTTAATTGCTGACACCACATTTCCTCAAATTCCGAATCCAATCTTCGAACTCACCGTTATTTTTCTCTTACTGCCTTCTTCTCACATTATACACGTTTATTCATCACCATTCCTGATTTCAGAATGAATTTACGTATCATAATTACATTTTTCGTATACTTTTTTGCTCATTTTTACTTCTCTGGGATGTGTTGCAAATTATTTAACGAATACTTCTAGCCAAATTCCTTCCATGCAAACACGTCTACGCGCAATTCAGTTTTTTTGATCTCCATATACTCGTGTTTAATCGGAAAGTTAACGTATTTCTTCGAGGACATTTTCATTTTTAAATGACTTTTTGCGTATATATTCTATTGTTTCAGGCTTCACTTCGTGGAAGTAATTGATATCCATTATTGAAATAGAAAGAAAGACTCGTACTTTTCCACAGATTTTATTATACGGCACGACGCGTTTCACCGACTTGCGGCATCATCAGGTACAAATTTGCAAAACAGACAGAGCAAGCATATCAGGACAGAGTGGGGGCGGGGAGGGTTGGAAGGATTTGAGGGGGGTGGGGGCTCGCAGGTGCGTTGATGGATTGTTTTGACCATTTCCAGGCTAATTTCTCGGAGAGGAGTGGGGAGGGGTATGGGAATAATTGCTCATTACAAAGACAATTAAACGAGTGTATGTGGAAAAGTGCCTTGAGTTCATCAACAACAATCCTATTACTCCGTTATCCTAAGACCCAACCGCGAGTTTCCAAAGTGAAGTGAAACGTGCCGTGTTCAAGTGTAAGTTTTTAAATACTAGGGAAAAATTTAGTTTAATCCAAATGAACCCCTCCGCCCCCAGGTTGTACGGACTCCCCAAATTACACAAAAAAGCCATACCTATTCGGCCTGTCATCTCAGCTGTGTCCGCCCCTTCACACCTTCTGGCACGAAAATTAGACGTTTTGCTCCGAGATCTCACAGGTTTTAACCTAAATATGGAGTTAAAAACTCTATAGAGCTAGCCCGAAAATTGAAAGATATTGATGTCCCGGAAAAAGCGAGGCTAGTCTCCTTCGACATTAGCAATTTATTTACTTGCATACCAATATCGGAAACTTTGCTTAGGGTGGAAGAACTACTCAAGGATTCCACCATTGCCCAAAATATCTCAGACGAATTGGTCCCCCTCATCAAAATGACAGTTAACCAGAATTATTTTAGTTTCAACCACACCCTTTACAGCCAAACGGATGAGTTAGCTATGGGTTCCCCACTGTCCCCCTTCCTAGCCGAAGTCTTCCTCAATTCTGTAGAAGAACATCTTTTTAATGCTGACAATCAGCATAACAAAAACGTGGGCTATTGGTTTCGTTACGTGGACGATATACTATGCCTATGGACCGGAACCAACCGACAGTTAGACTCCTTCCTTAATTTCCTAAACACTCTTCATCGGAATATCTCCTTCTCCATGGAAAAAGACGTCAACGGCACCATCAACTTCCTCGACTTGACAATCACAATTAGGGATAATAGACACGAATTTGCAATTTATAGGAAACCCACATATACAGACCATATAATTTCTAATGATTCCGCACACCACTTTTCTCACAAACACGCAGCCCTCCACTCCATGATCCACCGCCTCCTACACATCCCCCTTTCCCCCAAAAACTTCAACATTGAACTCGTGAATATCACTAATATAGCTACCAACAATGGTTTCAACCCCAAACTAGTTGACACATTACTACGGAAAAAACAAAAAGCAATGGCCATAAAAAGCATTTTCGTATCTCAGCCCGCAGTATCTAAAGATTTTAAGTGGTGCTCGATCCCGTTTCTGGGAGATCTTTCATATAGGATTTCCAACTGCCTACCCACCTCACTCAAAGCAGCCTTCTACTCACCCATAACCCTCTCCAAACTTCTAGCCAATGGAAAAGACACCCAGGATAGCCTTCTCAAATCAGGCATTTATAAACTGAAATGCGAGGATTGCAACAGCGTTTATGTCGGTCAGACCGGCAGGAATATCAAGTTACGAGTCAAGGAACACGCTAGGTGTCACAAAAATCAGAATAACAACTCTCTCTTCGCCAAGCATTTACTAGAATTCAACCACAGCAGTGACTTTGTCCCAGAGATACGTATTACACACACTCCCAAAAGGATTAAAAATGGACGCTCTCGAGCAATTAGAGATTAGAAGGCACTTGGTGAACCCCAACACGACACTTTGTAATGAGCAATTATTCCCATACCCCTCCCCACTCCTCTCCGAGAAATTAGCCTGGAAATGGTCAAAACAATCCGTCAACGCACCTGCGAGCCCCCACCCCCCTCAAATCCTTCCAACCCTCCCCGCCCTCACTCTGTCCTGAGGGTATATATGCTTGCTCTGTCTGTTTTGCAAATTTGTACCTGATGATGCCGCAAGTCGGTGAAACGCGTCGTGCCGTATAATAAAATCTGTGGAAAAGTACGAGTCTTTCTTTCTATTTCAATAATGGACTTTTTGCGTCTTCATTTTGTATGGCCAAAGATCTTTATTGTTACTCCCTATACAGTCCTTCTCGTCCCTCAACTATGAGGAGGAGGATATGAGATATGATACCCAAAGCTTCTTTATCTATTCCTTCCCATATTTGCTCAATCCACAAAGTTGGTTCTTACGGTGTCAATGGCAACGCTTTGGTAATTGGGCTGAAATGATGACGTGAATGCCCACGCGAAGCAAATTAATAGCACATTGCTGATTATCTAGTCCATGTAATGGCGGACCTCGTATACTATCAACTAACAAACAAATGAACCTTAGAATGTAGGAAAAATTAATCCAAAAATGGGCGAGCTAGAATTTGATAAATAAGAAGGCGACATTCCACTATCACATGGACATGCAACATACAATGATCTCCTCCCCAAAGGACGCAGGTAGGGAATATGACCCAACGTTGCAGGTAGCGGGCGCCCCCCCCCCCACAGAGAGAGGCGAGGGATGGAAGGGGAAGCTTGAAAACAGACAAAGCAGAGCAAGCAATACTGAAAAGAGCACTACATTATTTAAAGGCACTCTAATGCGGTCATGCAAATGAGGAGATAGGAAAGTTGTCAGAATGTTGTGAGGAAAAAAACTGTAGTTACCATAAGGGGTAAGGCAGTGATGAATCAGTGTGAGTCATTAAGGAGACATTCTTTTCCCTCGCCCATTTAAATTAATTTTGAATATGATACTAATATGACGTCGATCATGATCACCGTTGACCGATTACGGTCAGTAGACTATGGGTTCGTCATCGAAGTGCCATGATGTCCAACTATTAAGTAACGCTCGCGGTACCGTGATTGTCATTATCATGGCAAGAGGGGTCTCTACAACTGGAAAAGAGCATGGGCATTGAGAACTTCTACCTGGGCCAGCAAAGAGCTACCATGGTTAAACGCTACCAATTTCATTCACTCCCCCCCCTTGCCCGTGACCGCCGTCTTTTACTGAAGTGAGAATATTTTGAGGAAACAGATTCTGCGTTCTTCCACGTGTTAAACGGTGTTTTTTCTTCCTCGTCCACTCCACTGTCAAATTTAAGTCCCCGACCCTCCCGCTCTTATGCGTAAATGTGTATTTTTTTATTTTGTAGCGGCGCCCATTGACACGCTTTTGAAAAACGCCGTTACGCTCACTTTCAGTGGATGACTTTCGGTCAGAATTTACTCAGTTCATCTACTCTTAATTTAACATCTTATCGGTCAAAAGTTTCTTTTTTTTAAGTCATCTTTCCCGCGAAATCCATCACATTCACTCAAGTCGCACGACATTTGGAAAAATGGTGGACACCGGTATTAATAGGGATCTAAAAACGTGTGTTTCCATTCAAACCTCGAATTTGAATTTTTCGCCAAAACAGTACAATCCACTTCATACATCCTACTAATGGAAAAAGTTTAAAAAAACTTCATAATCAAGCTCAAAAACCTGGCTAATAACGGAACATATTTTTAGGGTAATGAGCTCCACCCCAGATCCTCCGTCGTCAGCAGAAAAAATAATCATGATGCATAATAACCATTATTATATTAACCAAACTTATATACCAGATTATATTTAAACAAGTAATGATGCCGAATTACGCGAGGCATGATTCTGAATATTTACCGATGATTCTAAAATGCGCGCGCACGTGCTGCAATACATTTCCCCCGACGGCTGTAATAAATATGACGTATTTAAAAAAAATGTTTTAAGCGAATTCGCCAAATTATACGGAATATGTTTAAGCAATATCACGTAAAAGTAGCTCTAATGCGGGCTGATAAATAAAAAATTTTAAACCCGTTATCTGGCCAAGGGGGAATTTTGACATGAATATACAGTGTCACTCTAAACGAACATTTGGTATATTTTTTCGGTAACAAGAGAAATCGACCCTTTTACCGGCCAATTTTTTTTTTTGAATTCCTGACTTTTGGAAAAACAGTGAATTTGGGAAAAAAATCCCAGCCGGAGTTTTTAAAACCGCTTCTATCGTTAATCAGACTTTTAACTTTTAATTTCAATGTAAAGAAAGTATGAATACGAATATCATGGACCGAATTATAATAAGAGGGGTTTCAGCATCATAATATCATTGCCTTCCTACCAAATGAGTTATCTAATACAATTTTACAAT
This sequence comes from Hetaerina americana, assembly GCF_022747635.1. Classification (NCBI taxonomy): domain Eukaryota; kingdom Metazoa; phylum Arthropoda; class Insecta; order Odonata; family Calopterygidae; genus Hetaerina; species Hetaerina americana. The sequence continues at coordinate 84,475,793 of NW_027287095.1, forward strand.
CCTTAAAAAAATACATATGGCTCAGTAGTGCTGGTCCTGGGCAGAGATAACACATCCATCACCGACACAGTGTGATGAAAATGTGCACAAAGTGGAACACATGCTCAATACTTCCAAGTGAAAGGATGTTGGCAAAAAAGTATAGTATTTAGAAAACCGCAGCGCTTTGTGTTCTTACAGAAGATTTAGAAATAAGAAAGATGTGCCTAGATGGTCCCCAACGTGCTGTCCGAAGACTGTTTGTGTGATAATCTTGCCATGGACCTTTTGGTCCACTATGAAAGCGACCCTTATTTTCCAAAATAGTTGGTTACTGGTGACGAGGCATGGGTCTTTGATTACGAACCAAGTACAGCCCCTTTGAGTACCATTTTGAACCACTGGATTATGTCAAAGAGGCCATGACGAGGTGCATGAACGAGGGCCCTGTTGATGCCTTACGGAAAAGCATACCACAACTGGCGGAGGCACAGGCATTGGAGTGTCGATACATAGGGGTCCTCTTATGAAGAATTTTAGCAATTTGTACTTTGATCTGCAATTAGCTTTATCCCCAGATTTATTCTATTTATTATTGGGACAGATCTTGTATTTTCACCCGAAAGAAAAGCACGCCGCAGATTATTTATATAATCAAACAATATAAAATAAGTAATATAAATAGTCATAAACCAAGTTCTCAACTCGAAGGTAAGTTTGACAGATGATGGCAGAGTTTATCCACATCTGCATCTACGAGTACATAATACCCCGTAAGCCACCACAATGGCGTGAGGCGGGGGGTTTAAGGTCACCAACCATAAAACAGAATAAACCCACATGCAAAACTGACAAATTCAAACCAATTTCCTCCCACATATGCGTATATATTCATGAAAAAACCATTTTAACGCACACACATGCAGTTATCTATACAGGCAACTAACATACACATGCATATTTACCTAAGAATCTGCCTTATATATGCGTGTAATCTTGTCCTCATTTGTAAATCGAATATCTTTACTCTTTCTATGATGACTTTGATTTCTTACTATGATGATACCTGATGGTAAAAGAATTCACCCAAAACTAAGCCCGACGGCGGGTGAAATTCACACATCAGGTTGGGGGGGGAGGGGGTCAGTTCCTTCTCCTATGCTTGCTATGGCTTCCCAGGAAGATCTGGTACTCGACAAATCACAATCAGGTTGGGTGGAGCTGAGGATGCCCAGAGAGGCTTGCCGGGAAATCGAACCCGGGCCATTCGGTCAGTAGTCCAACACCCTACCCCCGGACTACCACGTCGCCATAATAAAAGTAACATTGATCTTAAGATTGATTTTTTTAAATTAAGAAATATATTTTGTGATTGATCATAAAATAAAATAGGAGGGGAGATAAAAGACTAAATATGAGAATGTAAGGAGAAATATATATATATATATATATATATATATATATATATATATATATATACACATATATATATATATATATATATATATATACATATATATATATATATATATATATATATATATATACATATATATATATATATATATATATATATATATATATATATATATACATATATATACATATATATATATATATATATATATATATATATATATATATATACATATATATATATATATATATATATATATATATATATATATTTAATATTATCGAGCATTGTTTGAGTCAAGTTGGACTGATTGAGTCAGACCTTCGTCGACGGGGAAAAAGTGAACCGGATAGAACTACATGGAGACGAAGGCTTTCTAAGATTAGAAACACGGAACAAATTACGACAAATACTGACCCAAGAGGAAAAAAACACGAAAGCATGTTTGCAACCCGACAGCCGAATCAAGTGGAGAGTTCCGATAGAGCAATCTTGGAAATGATTGATGGTTCATGGTGCCAATCCTCGGCCGAATGATGATGCGCGTTCAGTTGAAGACGAGTGTCTGCGGAACTGTTCTGCCTCAGTGCTGTGGGAGAGTTGATCGCATTTAAAAAAAACCGGTAATCGTTATTAATAATTGCAATGTCGAGTGTGAGTACCGGATGGAATATGTATCAAATATGAGTGAACTTATAATGCTATCGAAGAACATCAGGGCTGACAATTTTAAATGCTGATTACGGGATAAATTATCTAAGCAGAGAGAAACATGAAGTGATGGAGAAGTCATCCCATGGTTTGAGAAAGCGGATCTGAGTCAGGATAGCCTATGATTGATGACCGAGAATGATAACGGTGATGAAATCAGCGAAACCAACCAAGCGTGTGGATGGATTAATGTAGAGAGAAGAGCCAGAGAAGTGGCATAACGAATCAAGAAATAAGACGGCATCTACCCTCAAAGACAACGCGAAGGCGAGTATTCTATTTTCGGCTGGTTAAAATTGCCGAACGTTATGTCTCATTCCGTTTTTGCGGTTACGAATGAACATACGAAGGAATAATGATTACTCATATTCAAGTCTGTTGTGCAATAACTTTTCTCTTCCCCGCTGGTTTAATGGGTTAATGGTTTATTCCCCCCGTGTACCAAAGTCAAAATCAAATACGGGAGTTGCTATTTATATTTTGAGCCTTGACAATACCAAGTGCTTTAATCATCTGACGTTTCCATCTGAAAATTTGGCCCTTTTAATGATAACTTTTTTAGAAAATTTTGTCGTTTGATCGTAACTTGTGCTGTTTACAGGGACTCGAAAATTTTGTCTCAGCGAAAAAAGGAGTTAACTCGTCAACACTTTCAAGCGATGATTTTTTACGAATCTTGGATTTATGCGTATGAGCGTGAAACAAAACAGCAACCCACTGTATTGGTCTTCCAAGACGAGCCAAATCCGACAAAAGTGATTCGTATACGAAGCACATCGAAGCAACTGATTGCCTGTTTCTTCAGTTTAACTGGACATGTGGCAACCGTACCGTTAAAGCAACGTAGAACCGTGAATTCTGAATGGTACACGAGCATTTGTTTGCCAGAGGTGCTCGATGAAATACGGAAAAAGGAGCTGCAACGAAGGATCATTCTTCATCATGACAATGCAAGCTCTCACAGATCGGCTGAAACAACTACCTATTTGAATCGTCGAACAACTACCTAATTAAAACGTCGAATCGATGGGTCATCCTCAGTACATCCCTTTTTTAGTACCAAATGAATTCTTTTTATTCCTGTTTATCAAGAAAAGATTCCGAGGCCAACGTTTCTCGGCGACTGAAGAAGCCGCTGATGCATTCAAAAACCATGTTTTGGAGGTACCTCAATCGGAGTGGAAAAAGTTTTATTTTACAAAACCAATAAAGAGGTGCTGGGTATGGTGGGGGAGGAGAGAGGATTGTTTGGATAAATAAAAAGGAGGTAGGAAAGATGGATGCAGAGCATTTTGATTGGCGATGGAATGTTGAAGATTATGATAAATGGGAGAACGTTTACCAAGCAATGAAGGGATAGGGATACGACAGTCCTATTGAAAGAAATTAAGGGAAGTAGAAAGTGCGCAGAATAGTTTTTTGTAGCTTAGGGTATCTGACAGTGTCTTGAAAGGCAAGGACAAGACATTTTGGTGGTTTTAAGTCTCTATGCAACACATATATATTTCAAACAATACACCACAGTATAAAAATATTAAATAATTTACAAAATCTGCTTTGGTTAGCCTGATACACGTGAATCAGTATTGCCAAATATGCCACAAATATCCACATATAACCGCTGTCTTTGATTTTGTATTTTCTGTTTTAAATTATTTTATTTCACGCAAATAATTTTAAATTGCCGTGGATTAATACAAATACAATAATATAATTATTATTATTTCTATTTTTTTTAGAAATATACCGCCTCTTGGAGATCTATTGAGATAGAAGTAATTTTATCAATTAATATCGCGTTTTTCATTAAGTTGAAGACACATTTCTGCCAAAAATTGTACAATAGTCTCCAGATTTTTTTTAGAGGTGACCGACCGGCTGTTTCTGTTGAAAAAGTACGTACAAAGGCTGTTTTTTAACCTAATAATTTATGTTTAACATGTCAACTTCTGTTCGTTCATTCAACTAATCCCCACGAAACGGGTGGCTTTTCTCTTTTGTTTCAACTCTCCGCACGCATTTTCAATTGTGAAATCAGCCAACTCATCAAGTCCGTGGATGTGAAGATCGCCAGATATGCGGAACCCCCGCGTCACCAGCAAGAATAATCGCCTTCCAAAATGTCAACTTGCACAGGACACATGACCAAAGTGCAGGATCATATCTTAAGAAATTCTGGTTAAATTGGCCAAGTGCGTGTGAACGGGTTGGTACCTATTGCGCCGTAATAACTCAGGAGTCCGCACATGTTACTGTATGCCCAGATACCTACTCTGACTAACATTTATATACGAGTACACAAACATGCGAGTATTTATATGCATGAATAAATGCGGTGTGTGCATATATATATATATATATATATATATATATATATATATATATATATATATATATATATATATATACAAGATTATTAATCGAGAGGAATATAGAACACAACCAGGAGGTATTTGCCTGTTCCGTAGATTTCGAAAAAGCGTTTGATAGAGTGAATTGGGAAAAACTAATGAGTATTCTGCAGAAAATAGGAATAGATTGGAGGGAAAGGAGGCTAATCCGCAACCTGTACATGTCTCAGACTGCTCAGGTGCGGGTGGGAAACGGGGAGTCCGGATGGGCAGTGTTAGGAAGGGGTGTAAGGCAGGGTTGCCCATTATCACCGTTGCTGTTCAACCTGTATGCAGAGGAAATGATCAAAGAGGCATGGGAAGAACTCGAGGTAGGAATGAAAGTGGGCGGGGAATTCGTAAAATCAGTTAGGTTTGCTGATGACCAAGCTTTAGTTTGTCAGTCAGCCAAGGGGCTGCAAGCATTGCTGAGTGAATTGGAAATTCAGTGCGACAGGTATGGGATGAGAATCAATATTAATAAAACAAAGGTTATGCGATTTTCTAGAAAGAAAAAGGCCAAGCTTAACATTAAAATAGGAGGGCAAAAACTAGAGCAGGTAGAACAGTTTACGTATCTCGGTATTGTTTTGGACCAACACGGTCAAAGTAGTAGGGACGTAAGGAGAAGAATTGCGCTAGGCAAAGAGGCTTTCACAAGGAGGAGGGAGTTGATGACAGGGACTTTGAGTAAGGATGTTAAGAAAAGACTCGTAAAAACTTTGATATGGAGCGTAGCTATGTACGGTGCGGAAACGTGGTCATTGAAGCAGGAGGATAGACGTAGACTGGAGGCTTTTGAAATGTGGGTGTGGAGAAGAATGGAGAAGGTAAAATGGACAGAGAAGAAAACAAATGAAGAAGTACTTGGTGTGGTGGGCGAAGAGAGGGGTTTGTTGGGAGCAATCCTATGTAGGCAGGAAAAGTGGATGAAGGGGATATTGACGGGTAGTGGGATGTTGAAGACTGTAATTGATGGGAGAATGTTAGGCAAGCGAGGAAAGGGAAGGAACAGGATAGGGTTGTTGGATGGGATGAAGGGAGCAAGAAAGTACTCAGAGATGAAGAGGGACCTGATATAGAGTAGGATGATGGATTTCGTGTTTTGTTAGGAGTAATAAAATATTTGTTTGGTAGTTGTGTCCATCCAAAAACCTACCTCAACCGGTAGATTACCTTAAAAAAAAAAAATATATATATATATAGACACACACATATACAATCACGAAATCCCGCCAAACGGCGAACAAATACTCAATTATATAGAAACAGATATAAGGAAAAGGGATAGGAATACACTCCCCACCTCTCCTGTGTTTGTCCTTTGTGTGTGCTCCTATCCCTTTTCCTTATATCTGTTTCTATATAAATGAGTGTGTGTATATATATATATATATATATATATATATATATATATATATATATAATTATATTATATAAATAATATATATATATATTAAATTTCAGCGTCACGTTAACTTTCTGGATCAATATTACTCCGAGAATTCAAACTAATCCACATCATCTTTTATTTATATGCTCTTCTCATACTTGGAGGTGATTGCGGAGCTACACCGCATGTTTTATGAGGAGAGTTCCGCGAATTGAAATGACTACGGCCCCATTTAAAAAGGGCTTTAGTTTACTTCGATAGCGATGTGAATGTTGCGAGCCTAATGGCTATTTTGAGTTGGAACCTGATTGTTTTTTTATTATTGATTAAACAACTTATCGGTTTTTTTTAATTGTTTCAATTTGGTATTTCTAAATGAATATTTACCGCGTAAATAATACCGGACTTTCGACCGATTCGTGATTTTCTATTATTGCAGTACTCCACGAAGTTCTTAGTCATTCGTTGGTGAATTTGATTATATTATTTCACATCAGAGTAAATTTAGGACGAAGAAAAATCCCTGTCTTTCTTAGAGATAAGGGTTTTTGGTCTCGGCTAAAAGTGCTTAATGGTTCCATAAAAACGAGAGATTCATTCCTGTAAATCATTGAAATCCTTCCTTCCATGAATATCGGCACCATGATGCCATCCTTCATTGGGTTAAATGTAAAACGTGAAGGAATACACTGGTACGAATGTTCCTGTCGTTCAAATTTCAAGGAGAGAAATTTTTTAATTGATTAACTTATAATTGGGGTATGTAAATAAATTAATTTTCAACGATACAAGAAATTAATCTTAGACACTCATGCGTAGTCTTCAAGTTGAGTACTTATCGTGTCGAAAGGACATATTCTCGGCATACGATAGGGGAGACTATGTAGGACCACCCCACTCTTATCCTTATCACCTTCAAGCAAGGGGGATGGTGTGGTGGCTAACGCACTGGCTTCCCACCCAGAGGGCCCGGGTTCGAATCCCCTGGGCGACAGATATTTTTCTGTGGTATCCCGATCCCTACTTGAGGTACTCTATGTGGAGCACTTTGAGTGAGTACGCCGTCCGTCGGATTGGACGTTAAACTGTGGACCCCTTGACGCCTCTTCTTAAGAGTAGGCTAATACCGACGCCGGGTTTCTTTCCGCCCTCTATCTTTCCTGCCAACGGCTCTAATGGCGCAAATGACCTTAGCTGTGTGTAGCCTCAACTAAACACTACCACTCGGAGAGTAGTTTTGCTGGCTCGGAAACATGGTCATCGAGGTAATTAGATAAGGGTAGATTGCATCCGTGGCTTGAGACATGGGCGTGGTGATGAACAGAAACAAATTAAATTTACTGAAAGGAAAACAAACGAATAAGTTCTAGGAGAGGTTGGGGAGGAGAGAGGGTTAATGGGAGAGAGATTCAATGGTGGCAAGTAAAGGTGGATTGACGCTGATGATTGTGAAATAGAAAAGGGAAAGTTAGGCAGGAGGGGTACAGGGAAGAAAAGAAAATAGACAGACAAGTAGATCGAAAACTGTGCGTACGCGTACATGCAGGAGATACTGAGAGGTTATGGATTGCTGAAGACAATAAAATAGACTCTTGGTTCCTTTCTTTAAGAGTAGGCTAATGCCGACGCCGGGTTTCTCTCCAACCTTCATCCTTTTCTGTCTATCCCTAATGACGCAAATGACGTCAGCTGTCGGTCGCCTCCCATAAAAACTACTGCTACTGCCTTCAAGCAAGAACGACTGCGATGTTGCCGCATTTCCTCATATTTTCCTGGGAGAGGAATTTCACTAAACAACTCATCCGTTTGGCAACAACTAATTGACCAAAACTTCTTAGGAGGTACACTTGCTGAGGGAATAAGGTGGCAGGAAGGGTTTGAAGGAGATCTAGATAGATAACCTTCAAGGAATTTGTGCGCGCAGTAGTATTATGGCTCAGGCTCTTAATAACTCGACCCGACTGTGCTACGTTTAACCGAAACACAATTAGCAACCTGCCGTTCCGATCATAAATTTACGCGATAATGCATCTCGATAAGCTCGCTAATTGCAGCGAGTCGGATGTGGGAGGGGGAGTTGTAGTACGCGCGTTGGCCGGGATGGACAATGGGAGGCTAATCGACCGATTCAATTTCCATTTAATCACATTCGGAACCGCGCGCAGAGTGAGACTTTTATTGTATTTTGTTTATTTTGAACGGCGCCCCCTACGGGGAATGAAGTTGTCGCTACACATGAATTGATGCCGACAGATTTACCAGAGAGAGGGAGGGAACCGATTACGAGGCCGGATTTCTTGGAAAAGGGGAGTGAGGGGTGAGAGATGGGGGCGGAGAGAGAGGGGGGAGGGGGATGTATTGTGGGTGTCTGCCCGCCGCCTCTGCCTGCCCCGCCCCACGGCCCGCTTGCCTGGTCAGCGGCGGCGTCATAAAGAAGAAGTGCCCAGATGACGCGAGCGGATTAAAGAGCGCTCATCGCGAAGAGGTCGGAATCTCGGAAGTTCCATTTCCCAAGGTCGCTTCCCATCCCCTTTAAAATAGAGGTGAGAGTAGACATTTCAATCCGAAAGGAAACATGCTCGCCTCACTTAAAGTACGTTTCTTGAACTATCCGTACCGCTCGTGCGAGGGCTTTTGAATAAAGAGAGAGCATAAAGTTTTTAATTCGCGTTATTTATTGTGAATATCCTTAATTTTATGCTGTATTTGTTAGCTTAATATGCTGTGTATATTAGAAAATGCTGTTCCTGAAAACGCCATCTTTTTTATTTGGAATGCTATTGACGTTTGCTATTGTTGTCGTGGATATGACTGGGAGAAACTGTAACCAAATCATCAAAGGTTGTTTATATGCAATGCTGAAACAGTTGCTATCATTGCCGTGCACGAAACAAGCTCGTGCAAGATTCACGATGTCCGAATTCAAAAGATGAACACGATATTTTCCTCCACAGCGTATAAATAATGGCAGAAAAGTGGCATAGATTTGATTCCAGTATTGCGTCACAGTTAGACGTTGTAATTTGAGACGTTCGCGGAGTGTTACTTCACATAGGAAAACATCAGATGTGACTAGGCCTGGACTATGTGGAGGATTAGGAATACCTTTCACTTAGAATCGCTTGAGTAATCGTGATACCGTAGAACTCACCTCACACAGAAGGGTCTCTAGTGCAATATTTCTGTTCAACTGGGAGGTACAATTGCAAGTACAGCATTTTTGAGTTCGCTCTTGATGTTCATTTGACGATTTTCCTTCACAATGGCTACGGCGGTGTTAATATTTACCGCCTTCACAGTAGTGACTGGAGCTTCCGGGCCCACCTTCCTTTGAAATTGATTGTTTCCCATTTTTAAGCATTTTTATAACCATTTTCTACCCGCGATGTATGGAAGGGCACTCTCTTCAACAAGCCTCCTATTGCCATATATCGGCGTCGGCTGCCGAATTTTTCAGGAAATGCAAAATTTCATTGCAGTGTCGCGTGTTACCTCCGCCATTACCGCAGGCGAACTGAAAATGTTTCAATTTTCAACGACAGCCTTTGACAAAATTCTTAAGACTCAAATGAATGCAACTTTTAACACATATAAATTGCCCATCAAGCTAACAAAACAGCATATGATTACTTTTTTTCAATAATTGCTTGAATTAAATATTCATCCTGAGTTTATTGAACAGCACACGGGATTGTGGCTCCACATCCACGTGTAAAGCTGGAAGTTCCTTCTAAACTCAAATCAGCGTTGTGACAACTGGATAACTTGAATCAACCTCCAGGTATGAACCACAAGCCTAGAGTCACGGAAACGTCTAAGTTAAACCGCTAACCAATTATTTTTTACCGAGTGAGCCCAAAGATTTTCATCGAGAATTACTTTTCATACGACACAAGCTCGACCCACTTGGGAGTGGGTTTAAAACCGAAAGGTACACGGCAAATTAAGTGCAAGTCATGAAATATTTATTATAGTTTGTGTTCATTTTGCTTTATATATCTAATATTAACTAGTTCATATCTTTAATGAATAATTTATAATTATATGCGATAACGGATGCTGCATTCCAGTGGGTATAGCGTCTGAGGAAGGACCTATGGTTCGGTTTCCGGTGATGCTTCTGGGTACCTTCGGCTTCACCCTAGCTGGGTTATATTTCAGGTTCACCGTATCTTCCTGGGAAACCATAGTAGGGAATAAGAAACTGCAATGTCCCACTTAATACCCTACGAATAACCAATAATTTGCGAACACCCTTTGTAGCATTCTGTGGAGCTTAAGACGAGGTCATCTCTACCCTCTGCTCTCAGGATCAACCTTTGGTTGGATAGCTTTGATTTTCGTGGCTGTGTATGTAAAAACGATGTATTGTTCATGTGCCAAATTATGTTATGGAATGGGGTTGCCGCATATGAAACACCTGATTCGGGATGTGTAAAATAAAAGGAAAAGTTGCCAACATTGCTGAGATAACCGTGGTTTAGGGGTAGAGTGTAGAGGGTATAAGAGGAGGGGGAGAGGGCCGGGAGTAAGAGGAACCTCCCCTCCAAACGAGAGGTGTGCCGAACTACCACATCTACCAAACTATTTTAATAAGCCATCGGACTGGGTTGGAAGATTTATCGATCGGATGACGCTCAAGACATTAACAGACCGTTTTACAGATATAAATGGATATATTTCAGATATTGCTACAATGCCTTGAAACTCTTCAGAGTACAGTCTTTGATCGTCAACACAGTTTTTTGCCAGCGGATTTTCCACGACTCGAAGACTCCCGTGTAGGCGAAAAGTCCTTAGGGGTACACCTGCAAGCTTCTATGACGGCACCACTTCGAAGGATCCAGTGGTGGTATATAGTATTAAAACAATAGTTATGGGAAAGTTTTCCTCATTGTTATCAATTTATGAATTATTGTTGCGTGATAAGACTATTATATTAGTTTACTGACAGTTGTTTCCACATAGGTGATAGGATAAATGTGATTGGTCATTGCAAATTTTATTAGTTTTTTACAAATATATTTATGTATGTTCTGCGCTCAGGATGCATTTTTATGGTTTTCCATATGAGAATTCACCAAAAAAGTTATATCAGTGTATCGCACGTCTAATATCGTACTTCTCGTGTTACCTAGTCACCAATAACTTGACCTCTCTTGGAATAAAAAGCATGCATTAATGGCTGATTGATGAGTTCTTCAAATCTTTCACGCTAATTACATAACCTTTGAACTTATTTGTTCAAATAACGTTTTCTATATGATCGTCATATAATCAGGACTTAAGTATCGTAGTTGTAAGTAATTACAGTTCCCGAGTTATCCTTTGAGCCAGGATTTAACTTTTGGGAACAGGAAATAGACAGATGGTGCCAATTCGGTACTCTATGGGGGTTGGGGAATCGTCACGATGTCGCTGCAGAAAGTCTTCGCAAGCAGACAATCGATTCTGTACTTGGTCGTCCGTCAAGGACTTCGGGAGGACGAATTTAGCGCAGATCTTTCGCATCGCCAAATTTTCAGTGATAATGGTGTGCACTGTCATCTCATCAATGCCAATCGTACGATCTATGATCATGCGCACCCTTAACTGACCGTCCGAATTCAGCACTTCACGCAATGCACTTCAGGAAAAATTGCCACCGATGATTTTTATACAAACTTTATATAAATAATAGTCGGTTTCTCCTATCGAAACAAATCGAACCGCATAAGCTGTGGATAGCTGCACCAGTGATAGGGGTAAAAAATTAGGCGTTTCGCACCCACCGTTAGTGAAGACAATATGCGTATATTCACGAAACATAATGCCTACATCGCTCTGGGGAACGCATTATGCTTCCCCGCAACGACGCGATCAAAGGCCGCCCAAACTGCCCGACACCCCAGGACGAGGTGGAGAGATGGTTGTTAAATGAATTTCGCATTGGCTCTGCGCCCTCTGGAATTAGGGCGTATTGGCACTACCCCGTCCGTTTTCCCTCTCCGCCGCGATTACGAGGGAATCGACCGGGGGCATTATTACTCAATGCCCCGTTCCCGCCGTATCGCACGCAAAGCTTAAGCACGTCGCGTTCAAATTATAATCGGGATCCCAAAGGCCGGAAGACGAGTTAAACCCCATTCCCGATGCCATCTCGCGCCGGGGCCCGTTTCGTCTCTTCCCCCTTAAACCCCCCCTCCCCCGCCCTCGTCTCTTTGGGGGGATTTAGCGCTGTGAACGAGCGGGGATGTGAACGGCGAGGATCCGAACGGTTGGATTAGATTCGCCCAGTAAATCCACACGCGCGCATGCGCTAGAAGGGCATTCAATACTTTCATCAAAGGGTAATGTGCATCAACATTGTTCTAGCGAGACAATTTCATCGACAATGAACCTATTATATAGGTTATAATTACTATGTTGAACTATGCATTAAAGTTGTCTGAAGGCACAGTTCTCGAAATTTTCATGAAGATAACTTGTGCCTAGATGCATTTTAAATAATTTACATGCTTATTGTATCTCCTAAACTGAATGGTAAGACTCGCAATACTCGTTTCTATACCGCTTTTTTATATTATTATTCAAAAGTGTGTGTGTGTGTGTTCTAGTGCTATGTCAACGCGAGTTGAACAGCGTGCTGCTATCGAATTTTTGCCTTCACCCCATCGTCCGAGGTGTAATGATTACCCTTGAGGTGTCTTATGAGTTGAGGAAGAAAATAAAAATCGCAAGGCGCAAGATCGGGAGGATAAGGAGGGTGCGGAATTGGTTCAAAACGGCGTGGTACCCATGGTGCGCAGATTTTACGGTATATCCATTGTTCAATAATGAAGCCGACACGTTTTTGGGATTTTCCAATATGGTTTGCGATACGCTTTTGAGTGACTCGCTTGTCAATTTGAATCAAATCTTCGACGAGTTTGCGATAACTATCGTCTGTGGCAGTGGTCGGACGTCCGCCGCGTGTTTCATTGTGGTTTTTTAGACTCACAACCACGAAAATTTACTACCCATCGATTTAAAGAAGAACTATCAACAGCATCGTCACCGTAAGCGGCCTTTATACGGCGATGTATCTCGGTAGTAGTCATTTTTTTCAGCAGTTAAAAATTCGATAACAGCACTAGCCTGGGCATCGCAATAGAGCACGTACTTCCGCTTCTCACAATACACTGGATGAATGTAACGACCTCAAACCTGCGCATACTTCCACAAGCGACCAGGATTGTTTCTGAAGGTCATTTTGTTTGTGGTCTACAAGCATGTGTGCATTAGTTTTCAGCCTACCCTTGTGTATATAAACTTATGTAAAAGTTTCACGGATGTGAATAATAATGTAAATGAAGTTGGCAGTAGCGAACAATGATAAAAACGCAGAAGCACACAAAAAAGAAAATAAACTCAATGCTTTCCAATTCTTCGGTTGTACAAGCCACCTTTTTCAAGGGAGAGAAGGAAGGAACTGAGAAAAAGGTGATCACAGAAGACACGGCTGGAGAAACTGAATGGAAGAGAAAGGTGGGGAAAGGTTTGCGAGGGGAAGAGTTGAGAGGGGAATTTTAAGAAGTGTGGGAATCATATGGAAGGTGTTGGGAGCGGAGGGGGGGGTGAAAATATATGAAGATTGGGGTAATTAATGTATAATATTAAAACCTGGCTAATTCCAGGAATCCAGGAGCCAGATAAACGCCTGCTCTATGTTTTGAGTTTTAGTAGAGGGTCAGAGGGTGGGAGGGGCGCCAAAATGGATACAGTAAAGCATTTATCAAAGAGAGTGTTGCGTTCGGAGGCGTGTCTTGGGATTGGGAGCACCCCAATCAGGGAAGAATCCTTGCATGAGGCCTGGGGGTTATTGATTCTAATATTGAGGGATGTGCTATACTGTCCCTTATAAAATGCATGGCAAAGTTGGCACTTTAGAAGGTAAGCTACATTGCTGGAAGCACATGAGGAGTATGGAATTGGTGAGAGAGTGTTAACAACGATTGGATTCTTCCCCACCAATTCCCTATTCCTAATATACTTCCAGCATGTAGTTTACCTTCTAAAGTGCCAAGTTCCTTGGCATTTAATACAGGTGATATAAATTTTTGGACAGCATTACTTGGGCCACATCTTTTATATTTAAAACTGGCAGAAGAGAGTTCAACGGAACGCCGGTAAGACAACGTGACCAGAGGCGAAATTCCAATATTTTCAGATCTAAATGTCTTTTGGTCGTTTGGCATTGCCTCAAGAATATTTTTTCATTATTCGCCAGTGGAAAAAATGTTCCAATTGCATATGTTTAATTCAGAGCAGACATAATATTGTGCAGAAAATAGGACCATCTTCGCCGCCACCGTTGGAATGCCTGTGGTCTCGAAAGATATAATGGGCCCTGCTGCTAGAGCATACACGTGAAATACCAACAACCGTATTTTAGTCGATTTGGACAATTTGCCCGTAACGAGTCAACCGCGTGAATGGGTGCACCATGCGAATTTGATGTTTGATTGCGGGAGTAAGGTTAAGCTTTCGGGGAGCGTTCCTGGCTCCGTCATTCCACCTCGGGCCTTGTTGAAGAGGGACGTCAAAATTATGTCACTTCCGCGGGAATTGACGATGGGATGATTTTCGGATGAGAACACCCATGCTGAAGTGTTAGGATAATGAATGACACCCGACTATATATATATATATATATATATATATATATATATATATATATATATATATATTATTTATTTATATATTTATTTACATGTCAATGATGTAGAAGCACTCACGAGAACAATATAACATTTTGATGGAACAATGAGATCCTTACCGCCCACCTCCTCCCGCCCCAGCCCTCGTATTCCCTTCACCGGAAACCTCCCAGTCTGACCTGAAGAAGGTATATACAGGTCTATGTACAGGCCTGTATCTATATAGCCTTTTGACGGCACAATGGAACACAAAAATATAAATAGAAAATAATACCATACCTGATACGAGTCTGACCTGAAGAAGACTTCAGAGAATAAATTGAGTAGCTTCAGGCGTGATGTGGTGGATGTCGAACATAATGAATAACTGATTGAAGCACTTTTCCACTTGATAAAAATATTTTTATCGAGTGTAAAAGTGCTTCAATCAGTTATTCATGATTTCAGAGAAGGTCGAAAGAAACTTTATGGAATGAGAGTGTCCTTTTTCTTGTTTTCTTTTGATAGTTTTTTGTTTTATTTGTATAAACATAAATTATATATATTTTTATATATTTATTTATTTATATATAACCCCTTTGTGACCCTTTGCAATCGACGAGGATGAAGACCAATCTTCCTACGCATGTGTTTGTATATCCCCAGTGCTTTGACCCATGCACTCTGGGCCTGGCGAAGCTCTCAGTAAACATAGTTCTGCAGTTGCAAATTCCATTTGGCTGGCATTTTGTGGCACAATCTTTGAAGAAATTTTAAATTAATAGTTCATGGAGTAGGCAGGAGAAGGGCTCCATTTTTAGCAGCAATATAACGACTTAAAGTAGTTTTTAGAATGAAGTTGATGAATAAATTATGAGTAATCCTAAACTACAATTAACTGCAAAGACACCGTTTCAGGCTAAAGCGTTTGCCATTTTTTTCTTGTTCACTATTTATTGTGCAAAAAAACGACAAAGATTATGAAATTTTTGTAACGAAATGGAGGAAAGTTAATTTTCGTTGGGTAAAAGGCCATAACGGTCGCCGTCTCCCTCCCCACTTTGTCCCACTTCCTCTATTTGAACGCTTCACTCACCCCGTTAAACTGCCAAAAAAAAGAGACATTTTCTGGACGGTCCCTATGGCTCCTGCAGGGAAGATAAAAAAGACTCGATGAGAACTTATTTTGCTTGCATGTATGTAGAATGGAACGAGAAAGCACAGCCTCGGGACGAGTAGATGAAAAATGAAGATAAAGAGGTATTTAATCAAAACAGAGGAGTTAATCGTCAGTTATATAAATAGAAAAGGACAAATATAAGCACGATCACACCAATGATAAAAAGTGAGAGGGCTTTAGCAAGCAATGAGAGAAAGCACAAGAGAAAAGGGCTATTCTATTGGAAGTAACAATCCCCGGGGGAACGTAGGCAAAACATTCAGAAATGCACAGAGAATAAATATTCAACGGTAATGAGATGTAGATGGTGAAAGGTTTAGAGGAGAATAAAAGTAAATTGAATGTTATGCTACAAACGATTGAAGAAATTTGATAAGTCAGGCTAAGAAATTAGTGTAATAATAGTAATAATAGCAATTATGAAATTATTAATGAAACGTCTTCATTGGGGTGACGTCGAGTTCCCCCATACCTCTCGCATAGTTCCTGTGAAGAACTGAATAATTGCCAATCCCATGGGTATCTGACTCAGTCTGAAATGGCACGACATGGGTATCATTGATTGGGACTGATTGATCATCTGTAAACTTAACTGAGTTATATCTTCCCCACCCACTTTTATTTCCAGCTTCTCCTTTCCCATTTTAAACTTAACCCCATTTTAGGAATTAATTGAAAAATAAAGGATTTCGATGAATTTTTAAATATTTAAAATATCACAAATTTTATTAAATGCTACCGTTATTTTTTGGGGGAGTATTTTGAAGGATTCAGGGGGCAAAGGTGACAGATAGGTGAAGGAAGGCGATCTCGCCGATTTCGTGATCCCCCTTCGTTAGTTGATGCTTTCCTTCAGCTGTTTTTTTTTCGTTTAGCATATCAGGCTACAGCCCTTAGATTTTCCCTGCAGTCTCATCTCTTTTTATCGAGAATTCTGTCGACTAAGACATACCAGGTTGGGCAGGGTTAAAGAGGGATCTAAAACCAGGGATTTAAGACCAATGGAATTCACTTTATTAAAGTTTTAACTAAGTTGAGTTAAAAAAATTAACCCCCAAAATATAAATTTATTATTATTTTAGTCAAATTATAACTTTTCATTTAATTAATCCTTAAGTTAATTAAAAAAAAAGGTTTTAGTTCCGCGAAAAGTTAATGCTAAATAAATTTCCGATTCCTTAAAGAAAAAGATTGACCATATAACGTGAAAATAATGCGAACTGTAGTTACATTTTTACAGCTAAATTCATCTTGTTCCCTCACTCATTTTACCTCGCATTGGTGCCAACTTAAAATTATTATAATTCCCACTTCGCCCGTAAAATTAAAGTTTAAAGAATCTAGCAAAACTTATAAATTTTTTAAAAAATGACACAAAACCGTCAAGTTAATTGTAGAATAAATTAAGTAGGTAAGAGGTATTCCTTAGCTTTTTAATATTAACTTGTTCACATGTTAGTTCCTAAGTCTGCGTAAAATTGTGAACGTTCTTTTCCTGGAAGGCTGTGTCACCCACAGCCTCAAGCTTGCTTATCCTCTCTCATACGCAGTGCCCTTACGCCACCGCCGCCTTTTATCTTCGTCTTTTGCCTCTTTACTGAAGAAGTTCTCGCAACTGGTTTTCACTTAAGTTCCCGTTGCGTTGTTTCGCCGAGAAAGAATATCTCGGGATAACAATTCGTGTCACCACGATAACGAGCTCCCCCAGGGTCGGTAAGGTGATAGGGGTGGAGGGGGGGTGGTGTGCTGTGAGGGCGTGGCAAGGAGTCCGTTCCCCCTTCATGTGTGGGTGTTTTCTTGCAGAGGGATTTCTCGTTAGGGATCACGTCGTCCGAAAAATCCTCAATCTTTTCCTACACACATGACTTTTTAACAGTTACGTACTTGATAACATTTCTTGTCTCCGTCTTTCGACGTTGAACCTGATGATAGCGTTCATCCTCGAAACCTGGGTCGTGTTTTTAAATAAAGTGTGTGGAATTACAAAGTCAAGAATTCCATTTCAATATCTTACGTACTTAATCATATTTTCACTCTCCCGTCTCCCTTATAGTTACTACTCATTAATTTTTAATGTTTAAACGTAGCGAAGAATTTTAATTTGGCCTTGAATCGCTCTTAAAGTTACATTATCACTCGTATGCGACATTGAAAGGGGATCAGATGAAAAAAGGGAGTATTTAGCATCAAACTTCTATTATTTTCATTTCTTTAAAAAAATTCACATTTGGAAAGTGTCTGGAATAACCTGGGGGGGGGGGCAGGTTATTCCAGATAAGTCCCATGGCCATGATTTGATCTTCCCCCCAGCATATTACTTTCTAGTTCTGCATGACCTGTCTTGACATTGTGGAGGTCTGTCGTATAATTGGCTGTATGTATTCATTTTTATTTCCTCCCTTTTCGCATACAAAAGAACTTTTTACAGTGGGTGAAATTAACGCTAGTATGGAAATTGGTTTTCCACCAGCATTCATATATATATTTTACCGTTTTTTTGTGTTTTTTAATTAATTTTCTTTCTCTTTTCTTAACCATTTGACAACCCTTCCATTACTCGTATACTTTACCCTACTACACTTGGGGTTTTCCCACCCTGCCACATACCTTTTTATAGGCAACTAGATCAGTTTCTAGCACATCTAAATTCTATCAATTCTAATGTACAATTCACGGGTGAAAAAGAGGAAAAAGGTTCCCTGAATTTCCTCGACCTATCCATTTCTAAAGACAAAGACGGGTTACAGTATTCCATTTTTAGAAAAGAAATGTATACAGACCAATTAATTAATTCCTCTTCAAGGAATTGCTTCACCCAAAAGCTTTCGGCATTTCATGCAATGATCCACCGTTTAACCGCTATCCCTATGTCAAAATTCAATGTAAATAAGGAACTTAATGTAATTAAAACGTTAGCAGTAAACAATGGTTATTCAGAAGATCTAGTAAATAAACCTTACCGGAATAAACTTACAGAAATAGCCTTAAGCCACATTTACAACCCCGAACATTTGAAAGATCCCACTGCCAAATGGTGGAGAATAATATATCTTGGGACTATTCCTCAAAAAGTAATTAAAAGTTTTCCTAAAGAAAAAATTAAATGTTCCTTTTACAGTGGTTCATGCCTTAAGAACCTGATCTCTCACTGAAGTCCCCAAAAACGAGAGGAGTGGAGTGTATGAGTTAAAGTGCTCAGATTGTAGCACAAAGTATATTGGGCAAACAGGACGGAAATTTAAAGAAAGGATTAAAGAACACCAAACGTGTAAAAAATAAGAACATAACATCCCTCTTTGCAAAGCACCTCATCGAAAGTGACCACAACAGTTGAGTTAAAGTGCTCAGATTGTAGCACAAAGTATATTGGGCAAACAGGACGGAAATTTAAAGAAAGGATTAAAGAACACCAAACGTGTAAAAAATAAGAACATAACATCCCTCTTTGCAAAGCACCTCATCGAAAGTGACCACAACAGTGACTTTGTGAGAAACATTATCCATTTTGAAGAAAAAGGTCAAAGGCTCGATGCTTTGGAGCAGTTAGAAATTTTGAAATGTGTCCGTTGGAAAGATGACCTTGCCAACGAAATTTTGTATCCCTCCCACTCCCCACTCCTAGACCTACCACTCTTCTAAGTCAAAAATGTAATTCTCTTTTCTTCCCAGCTACATTGTAACCTTTTTACCCCTCCAACCTCCCTCTCTGACCAACCCCCCTCCTATGATCAGAAGGTATATATAGCCAGCGTGCTTCTATGAGGACCACCTGGGGGTTGGGGAGGTTGGAGGTTGGAGGCACCTGAATTGGACCTGACCTGAGAACTTGGAGTTGGAGACGGAGGATAGACCATCAGACCTGGATATACCTACAGAAATTTCGACGTACGCCTCCCTTGGAATATTCTACTGGATACTTCTAACCCTGGTTCCTGACATCATTAAATAATCGAGGGACAGCGAAGCAAGGCGCCGGTGGCGCCCAATATGGACATCGTGCCGCTGCCAGCGGACACTATAAGGACTCCTCTCGACCAGCAGCTGGAAAATACTTCTTCAAACCCTGTTCATACTGCCGGCGCTCTAAATATGGACGTTTCCATGCATCAGAACGGGCCGTCTGCCCCTGCCGCGAAATTCAACGACGACTGGCGACACGTCAAGGATCCCAGAGGAGCCGGGAAGCGTAGCGCACCATTCCTTTCCATTGAAGAAGCAACTAATAAGCGCCCGGTAAGTACGAGTAATAAATTCTCACCGCTCGTCACGGATCCGGACACGGACAACTCTTCTGCTCCCGTGGCGATGGAGGCTGAAAATTCATCTGCACCATCTGGATCCCCGGCAAGCCGAAAAAAGGAACCACGCCCCCCGGCACTCATCATATACGATGTAGTAGACCACGCGGCCTTGCTGAAACTTGTCCGATCCAAGGCAACGGACAAGTCCTTTACTGCAATCCATACAACCGACTCGACGAGACTTCAACTAAAGACTGCGGCTGATTATGCGGCCATAAAGCAGCTGTTGGTGCAGTCAAATGCACAATTCTCGACCTGGGGCCCGAAATCCCTACGAGCCAATTTCTACGCGGTTCGTGGACTTCCGTGCACCTACCCAGTTGAGCTACTGAAAGAAGATATGGACGCCATGGGGATTCCGGTGGAACGAGTGCATCTGGTGCGGCAGGGAACCTTCTTCCTTGTCGTTGTCAAGGAAAACCCTGAATGGCAAACAAAAGAAATGCTTGCCATAAGGTACATCGGCAATTCCCGTGTCAGGGTGGCAAAATATCAGCACAGGGAGCCACAAATGTGTTACCGGTGCACCCGATTCGGACACGCATCTTCCAACTGCACGGCAGCCCCGCGATGCTACAAGTGTGCTGGTGCACATGAAGGCATCCAATGTCCGGATACGGAAAGGAAGAAGACTTGTTGCTGTAACTGCGGAGGAAACCATCCTGCATTTTTCAGGACCTGCCCTGTCTACGCCAAACAGAAGGAGATGAAGATGGCTAGCCTCCGGAGGAAAGGCGCACCAACCCAGGGGGCGAAGAACACCGCCGCTGAAACAGAGCTGCCTTCTCCTCAACAGAAGACGCTTGGTACCTTCAACGCGTCGAAGCCGGGAGACCCAACCAACGCAACCCAACGTCTGACCATGTGCAAGCATCTTGACTTTCCTCCACTCTCGACGCCGGCTCCGGTCGCCAGGGAGACAGCAGAAGAAATAAAAATTCCTCTTCTCCAGAAGAGGCGGGCTGCAGACTCGCAGATGCCGACTCCAACTTTGGCTACATCCCTCTCTTCCATCCTGGAAGCATTGACGTCCTCTGCTGCGCTATTGCAACAACAGCTGCAAGCTTTAACTGTCGCCCTTACCACTATTTTCCCAAACCAAAATGGACCATAGGCGAGAATTAAATAAATCTATCATCCTAGCCACATGGAATGTCGGCGGCGCATTGAAGCGAAAGACCCCTGAATTGCTTGCCTTTCTACGGAAGGCAAGAATCTCAATCGTCTGTCTGCAAGAGACTCATCTCCGTCCTGGAACTTCATACGGCGTTCCAGGCTATGCAGTTTACCGGGATGACCGGCAAACAAGAGGAGGGGGCACGGCGGTCCTCGTTTCGCTTGACCTGGCTGCGAGAAAAATTGACCTACCAGCTCGACTGCATCTAGAGGCGACAGCCATTGAAGTAGATACTTCGATCGGCTCTCTCACAGTGGGGTCACTCTATCTCCCCCCAAAACGACCTCTAGCCACACAGGATTTCGAAGTCATCTTCTCCGGGTCACGGCCGTCGCTTTTTCTCGGGGATCTAAATGCAAAGAATGCTGCATGGCATTCAATTACACCGAACCCTCGGGGTGAAGCGCTGCTCACATGGGCTCAGAACAACGGAGTACGCGTCGCGGGTCCACATGGGCCAACGCATCAGCATCACGGCAGGAGCGAAGACGTCTTAGATATTGCGCTGCACCGTAGGCTCACGAGTTCGCTTTCTCTCGTGGCGACACCGACGTTGGACAGCGACCACTACCCAGTCTGCGCCTATCTGGGATGCTGCCCAACGTTACTTCCCCCACGGCCGGTGCGATGCCTGGACAAAACAGACTGGACAGGGTACAGGCAGATCCTGTCCGACATTTTACCGGAACAGCCGCCATCACTGACGTCACAAGCTATGCTGGACGAATATGCTTCTGTCATAACAGCTGGCGTGGACCAAGCATTACAGAACACCGTGCCAATAAAACTGATCCGCCCTTCTGGACATCTGACGCTGCCTCATTCCATCCTTCGCCGCATCCGCGAAAGAAATCGGCTTCGACGACGATTTCAAAGAACCAAATGTCCCGCGGATGGGGCACGGTTTAGAAGAAAACGAGCCGAAGTGAGGCAGCTCATCCAGGACCACAGGCAGACGACGTGGGAAAGGAAGGTTGCTTCCCTCCGAACCGAAGATGGGAGCATCTGGAGAATGGCAGCTTCTCTTCGCCACAGCATTCGGATCGACCCACCGATCGACTCACCTGGTGGCCCTCTTATCACGGAAGACGAAAAGGCTGAATTTGCAGCAACTACGCTGGAGGCCACTTTCACGTCGACTCCGGATCCACTGGTACCGGATGATCCTAGCGACTTTCCTGAAGAGGATGAAACAACGGAGGAGGGCACCATGACGGTAACGAAGGTTACCGAAAACGACCTGAGAGCAGCCCTTGGACGACTACGCTGCAAGAAAGCACCAGGAGAGGACAACATCCCGAACGAGGCCCTTCGACAGATGCCTGTCTCGCTCGCAACTCACCTGATTACGCTCTTTACGGCCTGCTTCTCCATGGGACATTTTCCGGCCATCTGGAAATCGGCAAAAGTCATCCTATTGCCGAAGCCGCCGAAGTCCGCTAGGAACGTAGAGAACTACCGCCCGATCGCCCTGCTAGCGACCCTGGGAAAGCTGCTTGAGAGGGTACTGCTGCCACATCTCCTGAAGCACATCGCGGCCTACTCAATCTTGCCGGCATCACAGTACGGTTTTCGAGAGGAACACTCCACCACACACCAGCTCGTCCGTCTCGTGGAACAGGTGACGGCCGGATTCAATCGGCGATGCTGCTCAACGGCGGCGTTCTTTGACATCAGGAAAGCCTTCGACCGGGTATGGCACGCTGGTCTCAGGCGAAAACTTGCAATACAGCGGTTTCCAAATTGGCAGCGCCGCTTGCTAACATCATACCTGACAGGAAGGACTTTCCGTGTCGCCTGGGGACGCGCGCTGTCACAGCCGAAACAGGTCCACGCAGGCGTGCCGCAAGGATCGGTGCTCGGACCGATACTTTTTAATCTATATACGGCGGACCTCCCGGTAGACCTTGGACGACATACCATGGTTGCCCTGTATGCGGATGACGCAGCAATAGTGACCACTTCGCGGAGAGCACACATGGCGGCAACATACCTACAGCGAGCAGTAGACAAACTGCTGGAGTGGTACGCCCTGTGGCGAATCAGCGTCAACAGCGCAAAGACACAGACGATTCTTTTTTCACCTGGAGGACTGCGAGAACCAGGAGAAATCCTCGTGGGCACCGAGGAGGCGCCATGGAAGGAAGAGGTGACCTATCTAGGCGTGATACTGGATAAAAGACTGACATTCAAAAGTCACGCCCTCGCTGCCACCAGGAAGGCAAGAGGAAGACGACTACAACTCTCGCCGCTGCTGCGTTCACCGTCCCTCTCTATCAAGACAAAGACGTATCTGTACGTGGCGGCAATTCGCCCAATCTTGATGTACGCTTCACCGGCATGGAGTGGCAGAATGACTCAGACGGCCTTCCACCACTTGGAGGTAACGGAAAGAGGGGCACTCAACAGTGTACTTGGGCTTGGCTGGAACTATGCCGCAGAAATTCTCCACGCCTTAACTGAAACTGCGCCCATTGGAGATGTCATCAAGACTCGCGCGACGGCCTTTTACGAGGAGCTTGAAGGCAAAAAAGAAGAGCACTTGCGGTCGATCGGCGGCTTAAAACCTGTCTCCTGGGAAAGGCACAAACGCCCAAGAGCAGCAACGGGACGGGACGACGACCAACCACCATTGAAAAGGAAAAGGAGTTGATTGGACCTTCCTTCATCGACGGGCTAAGAAGCCGCAAACACAGCAGCTGAATGATTAAATCATCGGGCAGCTGCAAGCCAAGCGTCAAGAGGGAACGTTTTGGCAAAAAAGAAGACGAGGACCACCTGATGATGATGTTCAACGTCGAAACCTGGGTCGTGTTTTTAAAATAAAGTGTGTGGAATTACAAAGTCAATTATTTCATTACATTTCAACATACCTTTTGTTAGATTGCGTAGTATTTATGTAGGTGTAGATTATTTTGATTGATGACATTTGATTTTTTGCAATTTACTAGTAACTGACTTACGGATGCTTATTTAATAGTTAAGTTTGATTTTCGGCTGATTCATGAATCAATCCGCATTTGTTAATTATCACTATTGTCTTTCTATATAGTAACCTATATTTGAAGATTGTTCGCCATTTACGGGCCTTTTAAGGGTTTTCGCATGAATGTATACCGTTTTTGTTTGTGGGTTGTATGCATTTGTGGCTTTTGCATGCAGGTTTTTTTTCGTAATTAGGGGGGTTTTCTAGCACCCACCCCACCACACGCCCTTGCGGCGGCTTACGGGGTATTAAGTAGATGTGGTAGATGTAGCCAAGCGAGCGTCATACTATGTAGCCAGTACGATCTTGCAACGGTGGAGCTAGGAACTAATGATACAGTCACTCAAGTTGAATGAGTTAATATAATATTTTTCTCTCCATCTATTTCAAAAGTTTTCGAACAATTTATCATATGTCTAAGACTGTTGTTACTTGTTGATATGTGAGAGATTTCTAGTTCTTTGATAGAGCTATGAAAATGTTTTCAGACATTACTGATAGTCGGAATAATTATTTGTTTATTGTCTCCCCCACTCTTCTGCATTCTCCTCAGCCCCTCCCTCCGCCCCCCCCTATGGCACCAACGGCCTCTTTTACCCTGGCAGTTGCATATGAGGATTTCCTTTATAAAGTGTCACGTATCGACCGGTCCTCCTGCCCACCCACTCCCCCTCTTGGAAGCAAGAGGGGTCCCTATGCGTAAAGCGCAAGGGTCCGCCCGTTAAGCGGGGAAGTAGGAGGGCGGAGGGGGAGGGGGGGAGTAGGATCGTACCCTTAGTCGGACGAGCGTCTCTTTGAGAGCGCCTGGTCGCTCATTCCTGCGGTCTTCATCCCTCTTCTAAAAGGTCTCCGGCATGGGAATGCGACTTCGCTGTCGGTCACTGCGATCGACAACAGAAATCGCAATTGTGCAGTGATTCGCGCACAAGTGACCAATAAATAAATCGCAGGCGAAATATTGATTCATGATTGATTCATTGATCCATTTATAGGTTGGATTCAACACCGTTTTAAGGTGGCTCTGGAGATTTCATATATAAGAATGAATGCTTAGGGTCAAATCCCTGTCATCATCAGCATTTCAATCCTAATATTGGTTTACTGCAGTCCATTCTTCCCTACTTAGTGTTAATTCCCTTTGATAGGTTCCCTGTTTTACGTCCTTCTTAATTTGCCCTATTTACTTGTCTCTTGGCCTTCCTGGAAGGATCTTTCCTTCAATTTTTCCTTCTATTATGTTTCTAACTAATCCATTGTGCCTCAAGGTATGTCCAATCCATTCAGTTCTTCTTTTCCGTAGAGCTCTCCATATGGTCCTTTCCTCTTGTGCTCTTCTACATTAGTATACTACCTTGATCAAAAAGTTCCCGGAATAACCACCGTGTGGCGCTCCCATCGTTCCGATTTGAGTTCTGTTTTTTTTGTTAAATTGGTACATCTGTTGTTGATATTCCCTTTAAATCTTAGTGTCATAACTTGACATTTGCAAAAGTTACGTAGCCAAGAGTACATCTATCTCTGTGTGTGTTGGCGATTTTTTACAATTTCAGAAATGGATTTAAATTTGCAACAACGAACTTGTATTAAATTTTGCGTAAAAAACGGATTTAGTGGCGCACGGACGTTGGAAATGTTGGAAAAGTGTTTCGGCAACGATTCTCTAAAAAAAACGGTCGTTTACCAGTGGCACGAGCGGTTCAGAAGTGGTCGTGAGTCAATCGAAGATGATGAACGCAGTGGCAGACCATCGACATCGAAAGTCGGTGAAAAAATTGATAAAGTAAAAGAAATGTTGGTCAATAACCGCAAATTAACCATCAGAGAAATAGCGGAGGACTTGAACATTGCCTATGGATCCGCCCAAGACATTGTGGTTAATGATTTGGGTTTCCGTCGTGTAGCAGCAAAGTTGGTGCCAAAAGACCTCAATTTCATGCAAAAAAGAGACCGTGTTGACGTCGCAAAAGACACGATTTGCGAGGCTGAATCCGATCCCACATTCATCAAAAGGATCATTACTGGAGACGAGACGTGGGTTTATGAGTACGACACGCAATCCAGACATCAGGCAAGTGAATGGCGTTCACCAAATGAGCCGAGACCAAAAGAACCACGTCGTTTTCAGTCAAAAAAGAAGGCAATGCTGACGGTTTTCATGGATTACAACGGTGTAGTGCATCATGAATTTTTGCCAGAAGGCCAGACAGTAAACAAAGAGTATTATTTGGGCGTTATGAGACGTTTGCGTGAAGCAATTCGCCGAAAGAGACCAGAAATGTGGGCAGAAAACTCGTGGATTTTGCACCATGATAACGCACCGTCGCACAGTGCTATCATTATTCGTAATTTTTAGACGAAAAATGCAACAAATACCATCCAACAGCCACCGAATTCACCTGATTTGGCTCCCTGTGACTTCTTTCTGTTCAATCGAGTTAAAAAACCATTACGGGGAACGCGTTTTAGCAGCCGAGAGGAAGTAATGGAAAAATCGCAGGAAGCACTGATGGACATACCGAAAACCGAATATAAAAAATGTTTCGAGGATTGGATCAAGCGCTGGCATAAGTGTGTTGCAGTCGATGGGGATTACTTTGAAGGGGACAATATAGATTTAGATGAATAAACTTGTATTTTTAATTTTCTGAATAAATTCCGGGAAATTTTTGATCAAGGTAGTATACTTCATCGTTCCTCACTTTGTCTGCCCATTTAATCTTCAGCATACTCCTCCAGCACCATGTTTCAAATGCTTTTATTCTTCGTTGGTCCTAAGACTAAGACTTCGTTGGTACTTAGAATACAAAGTCTAGCAATCAACTTCTGGGGTAACCTCATGAGTAGTTAGATCAACACTTATGATACCACTTTTTCGACTATAATGGGACAATTATTTCGGATATTAAATGAAAAATTGTGCTACTAAAAACTTTTTGCAAATAAGAGGGAGAATATGACAGTTTTTATTAGTTTTAAATGTAATGAAAATATTTGCGAAAACCTAATTATTGAGAGAGGTTCTGTGCATTGTCGTTTTTAAATCTATCAGTCATAAAATAATTCTCCCCGATTTTGCGTTGGTGATCTGATTTACCATAGTATGTAAGGGTCTGTAATATTATCTTAACATCCTGAGATAAGTGACCTTGCCTCAAATTTACGCATTAAGTTTAACTTGCATTTAACTCTAAATGGTGAACTAGTGGCTTCTATTCAAATTCTTTCAATAGTGTAGTGACACTGCTACCTTGTTCTTAACAACTTTCAACAAACCTAGTTGCTCTTCTTTGCACTCGATTTGGTCCCAATGAGGTCAATTCATGAGGATCCCATAACCTTGCAGCATACTCAAGGTGGGGTCTAACTAACGTGAAATAGCAAAGCTCCTTCAATCATTCATTACAACTCCCAAGTATTAATTTCATGAATCCTAGCTATTTATTAGCCATTCCGTAAATTTCAAGAATGCATCGATATAAATATTGATTATCTGCTTTATTTTGCTTCCACTAATGAAACCCTATGAAAAACTAATTTTTAACTATTTTCAGAGCATGAAACAAAATCTTATTATTTCAAATAAATCGGACGCAACAATCCTTGGGATGAATTCTTCTCATCCTTACCCTTGAATGAACTTTTTAAAAATGCAGACCACTTTCTCGCAGTCAAAACGGTGTATTTTCCATATTCGATAATATTCCTAGAGTCCACATTAAGGGGAATCATTAGGCCACCGTATGGTTTAGAAGAGGACCAAAAATAACAGGACAGTACAGAGTACTACCTTGATCAAAAAGTTCCCGGAATAACCACCGTGTGGCGCTCCCATCGTTCCGATTTGAGTTCTGTTTTTTTGTTAAATTGGTACATCTGTTGTTGATATTCCCTTTAAATCTTAGTGTCATAACTTGACATTTGCAAAAGTTACGTAGCCAAGAGTACATCTATCTCTGTGTGTGTTGGCGATTTTTTACAATTTCAGAAATGGATTTAAATTTGCAACAACGAACTTGTATTAAATTTTGCGTAAAAAACGGATTTAGTGGCGCACGGACGTTGGAAATGTTGGAAAAGTGTTTCGGCAACGATTCTCTAAAAAAAACGGTCGTTTACCAGTGGCACGAGCGGTTCAGAAGTGGTCGTGAGTCAATCGAAGATGATGAACGCAGTGGCAGACCATCGACATCGAAAGTCGGTGAAAAAATTGATAAAGTAAAAGAAATGTTGGTCAATAACCGCAAATTAACCATCAGAGAAATAGCGGAGGACTTGAACATTGCCTATGGATCCGCCCAAGACATTGTGGTTAATGATTTGGGTTTCCGTCGTGTAGCAGCAAAGTACCTCAATTTCATGCAAAAAAGAGACCGTGTTGACGTCGCAAAAGACATGATTTGCGAGGCTGAATCCGATCCCACATTCATCAAAAGGATCATTACTGGAGACGAGACGTGGGTTTATGAGTACGACACGCAATCCAGACATCAGGCAAGTGAATGGCGTTCACCAAATGAGCCGAGACCAAAAAAACCACGTCGTTTTCAGTCAAAAAAGAAGGCAATGCTGACGGTTTTCATGGATTACAACGGTGTAGTGCATCATGAATTTTTGCCAGAAGGCCAGACAGTAAACAAAGAGTATTATTTGGGCGTTATGAGACGTTTGCGTGAAGCAATTCGCCGAAAGAGACCAGAAATGTGGGCAGAAAACTCGTGGATTTTGCACCATGATAACGCACCGTCGCACAGTGCTATCATTATTCGTAATTTTTTGACGAAAAATGCAACAAATACCATCCAACAGCCACCGAATTCACCTGATTTGGCTCCCTGTGACTTCTTTCTGTTCAATCGAGTTAAAAAACCATTACGGGGAACGCGTTTTAGCAGCCGAGAGGAAGTAATGGAAAAATCGCAGGAAGCACTGATGGACATACCGAAAACCGAATATAAAAAATGTTTCGAGGATTGGATCAAGCGCTGGCATAAGTGTGTTGCAGTCGATGGGGATTACTTTGAAGGGGACAATATAGATTTATATGAATAAACTTGTATTTTTAATTTTCTGAATAAATTCCGGGAAATTTTTGATCAAGGTAGTATTCATGGAGGAAGTCTGTATACCGCCTGGGGAGCACTTGAAGAGGTCACCGAGCCCGCAAGTGCGCGCGGGTGCGCTTGCATATTTCGAATTGTATCAACCCGCGACTCTTGCGTCAAAGATAAGGGAGCGATTTTTTAATCAAGCATCCTAAGCTAAGGAGCTCAGTGCCCGCCGGAATGAACCAAAGGCTGAGTTGTTCGGAGATGCAAACATTTCTCATTAACCATTGTCGATCATGATGATATTTTTATTTGATCAACTAGGAAATGTGAGAGCCTTAGTTTTATCCTGCCTTCTTGGCTTCTATTTCTAAATGATACCATGCATGCCACCGCTAGGGGGTGTATCACGGGGTTGGTTATTCAACATCACGGCATGCAACATCAGCAATTAGTGAAGAACGGATTGTAGCAGTATTCCACCGGATAAGTTTTATTGTACAATAAATTAAAGTGGAAAATTGCTACTGCCCGTGCTTTATTATGTTCGAATTCCACCACATTGCACCTGAAAGTACTCCATGTAATCGGCAATCAGGTTTTACTCAATATTTGTTGCAATGCACGTGTAAAATAATTCAAACAATTTAGATCATGATCACTAAAGGGACGTGCACCATGTCATTAAATTGGGATATAATTTTATAAGAATAATATTTGTGCTTTTAGTTACAATATAGACAATCACATAGATTGGATGAGTTAATGACAACGTACTAATCTACCAAGAATGAAAAAAGGAAAATACTTTTTCAGAGTTGGATATGGTGACTAAGTTAAAGTCCATAGTTTTGGAAGGCCAGTAACAACTATTAAGTGCTATATTGGCTTACTGTATTTGTTCTGCAATATTTCCTCCTTCAATGCTTGATTAAATATTTGGGCGTTACCCTCACTCACGGCCTCTCCTGGGTGGTACATATACGGGGAATATGTGGACTAGTTAACAAAAAAATTAGGATTTATTCGAGGTGTACCGGGTGAATGTGATGAAAAGGATAAAGAGTAATATACTATCTTTCCCTGGTTAGGCCTCATTCAGACTTTGCTGCTGGTGTATGGGAGCTTCACGAAGTTGGGTTAGTTGCCAAATTAGATCACGTTCAGCGTAGAGGAGCCAGATTTTTGAAATGTAGTTATGATAAACTTAGTAAGTAGGGTATCCAAGATATTAGAGGATCTAGTTTGGGAATAACTCAAGGGTATTAAAGATGCATGGTAATATGATCGAAATATGAAGATCGTTTCAGGTTTTGCCTCACAATATCGTCTGCCCTTCACATATCCATACTTTTAGCGTCTTCCATCACGTGTTCCTCGAATTTCATCCATGGCCATCCTCTGTAATTTTCCTTGTCTCCGTTTTCTTTAGCCGCGGTCTTCAGAATACAATCTTCAAACGATCTCTTCATCATTTGTTTAATTTAATTAGGGAAAGGATAATGCTAACTAACCTGTTTAAGAGTTTTCTTCTGCGTATTATACCTCACCACTGACAACGTACATTCCTGTATGTGATGTTAACAATTGGAAGGATTAACTTTATGGAATCCTGCGAGAAAGGTACGTTCTTCATTCAATTATGACGGACGTGATGAAATTGAAATATTTATTTACTTTCAAAACAGCATGAAAACTGAAAATGGGAAACAACACAGCAACGAAAGTCTCTGGTAGCCTTAAAAGTTATTTCAGTCGAGTTTACCTTAAAATTACAAATGCATGCGTGGCAAGCGGAAAAATTACCATAAATGAAAACAAATACTCAAGAGAACTCAAAAAAACAACAAGGCCTCAATATGGAAGGCTTATATTACATGCTGAAATTTATTTTTGCAGTTTTCTCAAACAAAATTTCCACAATTTGTGTATTCAAAATCCACGGTTCATAACAAGAATAAATTTCAAAAACACTTGTCCCTTTTTATGTTTTCTGGCAAAACGTTGAATATTTTCGGTCCACGTATAATTACGCACACACTGCGTTATCTAAATTATGCAATGACGAATGTGTTGCAGTAAAACCTGGAAAAGTGAACCTGAAGATGTTACTCTGTAACGCAACATAGGTCAGAATAAAAAAATATTCAATATGGTAAAGCAAGGGGTCTTCTTCCATCTTGAAGGATTCCCACCATGTTACGCCGGAAACTGTCTCATTGAGCCGTCAAATTCTCTTCGGGTGTGAGGCCCAGCTCTAGAAGCCCTCTCCTTCCGCCCCTCTAATATCCTCCCTTCTTTTCCCACCCCTTCCCTCCGTGCCACACCCTCCTCCCAAAATCCTTAGGCTATCCCCCTTCGCTCATTTCCTCTCCTCTCCAACCTCCCAAAAATCCCACTTCCCTCTTTTCTCTCTCCTTTTATATATATATATATATATATATATAAAATCTATCTATTTATTTATATAAAATCTATCTATCTATCTTATCTATTTCAATGTGAATGAAATTAAATATTTATGTGTATATATTTATATTTATAATATAATATTCCTTATATATTAATGGTGTGTCGCGGTAGTCCAGGGGGTAAAGTGTTGGACTACTGACCGGACCTGTCCCGAGTTCGATTCCCGGGCAAGGCACTCTGGGCACCTGCAGCTCCAACAAAGCTATGTGTATTTTCCGGTACCAGATCTTCCTGGGAAACCATAACCGGCCCAGGGAAATGATCTGGCCGCCCTACCCTGATGTGTGAATTTCACACGCTGTCGGGCTTAGCACTGGGTGAACTTTACCATTAGCAACCAAACAAACCTTCAGGTTGATTACTGCGTTTATGGTTTATATATGAATAATATTTCTGACTGCATTTCACAACCATTTTTCATTTTTAAGCAGCATGCACACGACACGAACAGTACGAGTTTTTATGATTTCCTTATTTATGAATAGTAGTGGAAACAAATAGACAGATAACGAAAAAAATAATACTTTTACCGACGATCATGGTTTTATCACTACGTGGCATTATCAGGGCTGAAAAAATGTTCCTCAATAAATATTAATTGTGGCATCGCTATGTTTTCGTTATCTGTGCAATGGAGAAATTCCACCGAGTAATAGGTCTAAAACAATGTCAAACCGATTAGCATTTTTACATTCTTCGTCAATGTGTTCGCTATGGGTGTCATGAAAACGTAACTCTTAATAGGAGCTGGGAGGTTATTTGAGAACAACGTCTTTACGATGGCGACGTGAGTACGTTTCAACAAAGAGGGATATAATATCTTTGGTACAATAAAAAGAAAAAGCATGACGAGAGAAATGTTTTGACCACAGCAGAATGTTTCCTGATAAGCCGTTGGATCTTACTCTTTTGGATATTCCTCGAATTTCGCTCATAATCCGTCCCCGTACTGCGTATCCCTTCCACGCAGTCCTCCTCCTCCCCGTCATACTCCCCTCATCCTGTCACCCACACCACCCCCAACCGCCACGTCGATTTCCTAACTAATTCTTCCCCTCCTTGTGGTGGTGGGTTAACCAATTCATCTTCCGTGGCTTCGATAAGTAATTTCCGAGCGTGGAGAACTTTGTGGGAGGGGAAGGATGGGAAAAGGGGGGGCGGGGTTGCACGTCTCTCAATCGTATAAGGTTGAGTCGAATGAAAACCTTAAAAATTAAATATTTTTGATCCTGTAATTTTCTTCAATGTCTAAGGTTCTCATTAGTCATACAATTTTCAAATATACTCCTTTTGACGTACTGTGGAAGTATTTTAGGGCTTCAAATACCCACAGATACCTCTAGAAACATCTGCTCTTAAACCTTCACAACACGGTGTGTCTGACCTGGTCGGGGGAGTCTTATACGAAGATAACACTATTTAAGAACTTCTCGTCCATGCGTCAATGCTAAATTGAAAAGTGTGAATCACCATTCTGCACTTTAATTTATCGATTAATTGAGATATGTTTGTTTAACCCCCTTACTACAGAGTAAACGAATGAGATATAGCTGTTTTCTTCGTTGCACTTATTGAAAGTGGAGCGGCCATGTTTCAACTATAGTTGCGTCCTGGTATCATCCTACCAATTGTAGGCCACTCATCAAAACCATGGCTATCACGGTGGGGAAAGAAAATTGAACCTGGCGCGATGTATCGAAATTGAAGTAGAGTTTTAAGGCTTTCACTTGTCTCACCCATGTATCTCTCCAGAAGCATGATGGCAGAAGATAGCGCACAACGCCTCTCGTCGTTCATCTATTTTCCACTTGAGCGCCACCTCCATCTCGTGTGAACTGTGTGAACCTTTGAAGTTTCCTCGCTGTGGTTAATGCGTGCCCTATTTGCTGACCTCCTTCATTTTCAAGTCATTAGTTCTTTCTTTCTTTTATTCTTGTCTCAGATATTTTCGTTCAACTCTTCCTCTCTTCTTATCGGAGGACTATATATATATATATATATATATATATATATATATATATATATATATATATATATATATATATATATACCATAATCACAGTAATCAACCCGAAGTTCGGTTTGGTAGGTGATGGTAGATTTCACCTAGTACTAATGCCTTGCGCCATTTTGCATGAATGTGTTCGCCACTTTGGGTGTAGGTTTGCATGTGTTGATTTTACATGTGGTTTAGTTTGTAGTGTGAGTTTCTCGGAAACCATTAAGACCGAGAAACCCGCACTACATCACCATGTATTGTCTGGTATGCTGGGGGGCACTCCTTGGGAGAGTTAACCAATGGTGGGGGTTTCCGAGAAACCCAAACTAAATCTTCTCTTTCACCGATGGTGACCTAACACCCCCGCCAAACACCCTTGCGGCGGTTTGCAGGGTATTGTACAGATGTAGATATGCCACCTCCCGGGCAGTGACCTTGAAATGCAGTCATCCATGAAGGTCTCTTGAAGCTTCTGGAATGTTTTGGTTGCATTCTTTCCAAGCTGCACACAAAACTTGATGGCGTATCTCTGTTCAAACGAACACTCCATCGCGCAGTGTTACAAATTCGAAAAACACACTTGACGCGGATTCACGTATTTCCATTCAGACTGCTTGGACCAAATCTGTGATTGATTTCCACCTCCATCGCGACCTTATCTCACGTCTGAAGTCTATCACCTTTTCGTTTGATGCATATCTAACTCGTTCCGATTCGACGATCGAATCTGCCTATTCAAGAATCACATCTGCAGTGGAACCTGTCAAAGGTGGATTATACATAGCATGGCAACCTATCATACTGGAAACATTTCATCACCGCATTATGATACGCGATTACTTCTCTTTCATTTGAGTCCCTCTGACACACTTATCTTCACAACAGATTTTGATATGCAAGTATATTAATCTACTGCATATTTCTTTCACGATTTCGCGTTGCATTTGACTCATGTGAGGGACAGGGGTGTCAATACCGGAGTCAAGGGGGTTTGAATCCTTATAACCAAGTGTAAGTTTTTTTAGCTAACTCTTTCTATTACAGCAAACGCTCTCAATGTGGTGGTCAAATCTATGCGCATGGATTTTAAAGTGTTTTTTTGCGGCAGTGAATACTCTTCCTTTCCTGTTACCCTTCTCTCGTCTGTAAATGCTGTTAAGCAAAAGGAAAAATTCACCGTCCTTAATCTATCTTTATTTTCGTATTGCGTGCTATCTTCGTGAATCAAGATTTTCCAATAGTATTTCCTCCAAAATACCCATCACGCCTATTCCTTTTTGTGACCATTTGAAAATAAATACGGTAGATTTTTTCGGAAACTTTGCCGAATTGTCTCCCATGGATTATAACTACTTTCCGGATTTTCCAAATGTAGTATGACTAAAGCGAAGTAACACCTCTCTCTCTTTCTATTGGTATTCAAGTAATGCATTAACTATTCCAAAGAAACTGCGGAAGATGCCGCAGCAGTAACTTTTAACGGAGTCATCCGCTAATATGCATTTCAATTCAACAATTCCAGAGTGTAAAAATTATTTGCCTTGACCGGAATCTCGGTCAAGGCGAATGATTTTTACACTCTGAAATTGTTGCATTGTAATGCATAAACTAATAATTTTTCTTGTATGGTTGCTGCCCTAACACCACCCACCACACACCCATTTCCGGTGGCTTGCGGGTAATTGTGTACATGTAGATGCATACGCTGAGATAATCTTAAGCTTAAGGAGAGTTTAACCTTCCTTCAAGGAAAAGAAATTACCCACGTCTCTGATAGAGGGCGACAAGTAGGAGGCTTTATACGGATTTTTCTCCTTAATGTGGTTCGTGCTTGGGAGTTATTTAAGGGTTTTGAAAAATCCTGGTGAAATTAGGGGATTAGGTTGTCAATTTATTCGCTTCCAAAAGTATATGCGAGTAATGAAAGGAAAATGGTCCTGCCAGCATCTTTCTATTTCTTTATTTTTTTATTTTCCCCCTACAGCACTCACGTCCAATGTTTAGAGATTGACATTTTGGAAAATATCAGGTGTTGACCCTCGGCCTGCCTTCTCCCGGCAGTGCCCACAGGAGAAGGCGGCGTCGTATCCGGATATCGTATCCCGAAACCCAGCGCCCTTGCCAAGGGACCTTAAAGCGACGACGCGGGGGAAACAGGGTCGGGGACGCGGTCTCTCCTCGGATGGGGGTGATAAGCTTCCTTTGTTTTTGGCGCGTGTTTGCTTAGCATTCTGCGTACCCCCCCCCCTCCCTTTCTCCTCCTTCCTCCCCTTCCCGTTCGCCTTCTATCTGTGCAAATCGCAAGCGTGCGAGAATGGGCCCAGCGAGGTGAGTGCGGGAGATGCCATCTGCAGGGAAAAGGAAGACAAAATAAATATTTTTTTTCTAGATTCTTTTATACCGCTCGGCGTATCACGTGCTTATG
This sequence comes from Hetaerina americana, assembly GCF_022747635.1. Taxonomy (NCBI): domain Eukaryota; kingdom Metazoa; phylum Arthropoda; class Insecta; order Odonata; family Calopterygidae; genus Hetaerina; species Hetaerina americana. The sequence goes on from NW_027287095.1 coordinate 84,511,925, forward strand.
AGTTCGTATTTTTTTCCATCAAGGTTTGTTTTTTTTTAATTTCGTGAAAAAATCAGAGAAAATTTTAGCACTGAGCGAAGTTTTGTAAGACTCGGTCACCTGGTAGAGAGATACAAGTAAGTAGATTTGGAGACGTTTCACATGCGGTGCAAAGTGGGTAAAAAAATAAAATGAAGAGAACAACGGAAAACAAACGAATACTTCCTGCGTAGGCATGGCGAAAACGGAAGGAAGAAGTTTTAACGCACGTGATATGGAGAGGCAATAAAACTGTGTCCGTCGTGGAACTCATTACAAAGAGACAGGAGTACTGGAAGGCACCTTAAGTGAAGCTGTTGAGAATACACTAGGGAAGACTTAAATATGAAGGGAGATTTGAATGGCTTGGAAATTTGATCGTTGAGGCAAGAGTACAAGAGTAGTTTGAACGATATTGAGAAGTGGGAGTGGAAAAAATATAATAATAGGCAGAGAGAGGAAAGAAAACGAAGAGGTTCTAGGCATGGCGGTTGAGGAAAGAAGACTGCTGGTACGATTTCGAGAAAGGCTCGTTTGTAGGTGTGCGAAAGGATGTTGGAGACAGTGATAGAGAGGAAAATACTAGGAGAGCAGAGGGAGTGATAGATAATGTTCGATCTTCCTGGGGCGGGTTTAAAATTGCATAAGTAATGAACACTAAGAATGCAATTAGCATTATAATAATGGCGAAAAGTTAACTTTCTAGCCTGAGCGATCTTAGCGATTGTTCTGGTCCCTTACTATTTAAAATTATAATTTTAACACTAAAATGTATGCTAAACAGTTCATCTCTCCGATTGTTTTCACAATCTACCCCACCACAGCAATGATGCGTTTTCAACTTAATTATAAAAGAGACCCACTTATAATTTTCATAAAAATGTTGTGTCTTATTCGACCCAACTCCGTTAGTCATGGCCAATAACCCACTTAAACATCTTAGGTTTATCGCATCTTGCCCAAATAGTATTACATTTTTTTAATTTAATTAAATTACACGGTAGGTAAAAGGCAAATAAATCAGCGACTGCCTGTACTACTATTGTATATTTACTTCTGGGTCACGGTAGGCCAGGGGTAGACCGTTGTACTTCTGGCCGGAGGATCCCGGGTTCGATTCCCGGGCAAGGCACTCTGGGCACCTGCACCTCCACCCAAGCTAAGGGGATTTTTCGGGTACCAGATCTTCCTGGGAAACCATAACCGGCACAGGGAAAGGAACTGGCCCCCCTACCCTGATGTGTGAATTTCACTCGCCGTATAGGGCTTAGTACAGGGTGAACTTGACAATCACCTACTGAACCGACTTTGATGGTTGATTACTGTGTGTAAGGTTTATATATTAAATTAATAATAATATGGAAAAAATAATATAATAAAATAAATTATTATAATTAATTGACTTATTAAAATTTATTTGCTATTGAGTCGTTGTGGCAGGATGTAATATGTGGAATTAAATAAATGGAAAATAATATATAGTAGTATACAAATGGTTTTGATCAGCGCTCGGAAAATGTACCAAATAGATCGCGTTATGAATGTTACCATTTTTATTATTTGAAAGATTTTCCTCAACATGGATTTCAGAGAGCCATACCCTTATGCACGCCTCATGTACTCCCCCCCAAACCATCTCTTCCTTTCGCATTGGTTCCCCTTTCCTTCCTCCTCTCCTCCTCCTTGAATCCACTCCCCCCTTCCCTTCCCCCAAACATTGATTCGTTTTCATTTCATCCCCAAACGCGTTTGCCAACCCCTAGCTCTGTAGCTTTGCAACCTAGATGAAACTTACTAGTAACAACTTCATGCCCTGCCTTTTGGCCGATATTTTGTTATCCTTGTATCTTTGTTGATTTTGTCCCAAGTTCAAGAGGAATGCATGCCATTCCCCCATTTAATCCTCTCCCATCCCGCATCCCACTTCTCACCACGTTCCACTTCACTTGCCATTGAAAGCCCTCCTAGAAATGACATTGTCCTTGTTGATAATGAGAGACTCACTCACGGCCCGTGCTTTGTCAAGGCCATCCTCTCCGTGCTATGATTTATTTTGCAATGCATCCCTCCTCACTTCAGATGGTCGGCCTACAGACCGAAATACTGGTGTAGTTGGTGAAATACTGATATAGTTGGCCCGTCATTGTAAACACATATTAGGTCCCAACAGCAGTAACGCTGGTAGATTGCGCAAAGGTCACCACACTATGACGTCACATTAATTAGCCGTACGGTACCGCTAGTTGAATTCCGAGCTAACTTGCACTACTGGCGATGAATATCGGAACACACTAATATAGGTAGGCAAAGCGTGCACAGTTTTAAGTGCTACCCTAACCGTTGTAGTTTTCATTCGTTACCAATTTGCAATTCTTGCTCTTTGTTTGACCAATTTTCAAAGGCAAAATAATTTAAAATAAAAAATAATATTCCTTTACGGATCTAGCTCGGATCTCCGCTCCACGCTCTCCGGTAGTCATGCCAACCTCGTTAAGACGCCTAAGAGCACCGCGTTCTAAGCGAAGCCTGACTGGTGAAAGATAAAAACATCCTTTCATCTTAATTCCCATCGTCAAATTTCTCCAGTTGGAACTCTTTTATTAGATCCCAAAATTTTGGTTTGATTTCATTCAAATGGAAAATAAATGTGGAGGGGGAGCGTAAAAGAACCGTTGTTTTGGAGACCACGAACAGAAAAATTAAACCGACAAACTTTGCCAAAGGGTCTTACTCTGCGCATTCTATTCACATTTCTAAAATCCTTCACCATTAGCTCCGTATTCACCAGTGAGATATGTTTATTTGTCAACGATGCAGTGGTTTACAGAGATTTCCATATTCCTGAGGATACAGCAGCTTTGTCGAATGACCTCAACGCTGGTGTGACACATGGAATTAGAATTAAACTTAAAAAAATGCGTCGTGATAAATTTTTGGAACAAGAGCAATTCCCTATCAAACGCATTCTGCATTGGGAGCACCAAAATGGAATGTGTAGACTGTATTAAATACTTATTCGGTTTCCTTCACTCACAACCTCTCCTGGGTGAAGCACATACATATTATGTGGACATTAGGATTTATCAGAAGAATACTAGATAAATGTGAGGAAAAGGTCAAAGAGATGTGTTATCTTTCGCTAGTTAGACCTCATTTAGATAATGCTGCAAGTCTCTAAGATCCTAACGAACTGGAATTGATTACCAAATTGGATCGCGTGTAGCGTAGAGGAAGTAGTTTTGTAAAACGTTGTTATGATAAATATAGTTGCGTATCCAAAATATTAGAGCAGCTAGGCTGGGAATCATTCACGGAACCAAGGTTGAATTACAGATTAAATCGCTTGCATAAATTGGAAGAAAGTCTCTTTAGCAATGATGTTGAAAATATATTATTAAATAAGTGATTAGTGTATGTATTAAATACGGGATTATAATAACATTGTCCGACCGCGGTAGGGTCATATTCGGGTCAAAATTAGTCCGAACTGTATTCACCCCCTACCGCACACCCTAGTGGTGGCTTGCGGGGTACTAAAATCAATAACTATAAATAATCTGCTTTGGTAGTAGTTATAACAGTGGTGACATAGTAGACATAGCTGAGATAATTTTTGCCATTGGTATTAAAAAAAACCAAAATACACACACACACACATACACACACACATACATATATATATATATATATATATATATATATATATATATATATACATACATATATATAGTTATTATATATATATATATATATATATATATATATATATATATATATATATATATATATATATATATATATAACGATTGTACGGAAAAACTCACACGAGCGGCACAATAATGGGCTGACACAATATAACACAAATAGAAAAGAATAGACACATTTAAAAGAACACTCACACGGTAAATTGTTCGAGCTTTCGGCCCTCTCAGAGGCCTTCTTCAAGAGAGACTGAGAGTCTCTCTTGAAGAAGGCCTCTGAGAGGGCCGAAAGCTCGAACAATTTACCGTGTGAGTGTTCTTTTAAATGTGTCTATTCTTTTCTATTTGTGTTATATTGTGTCAGCCCATTATTATATATATATATATATATATATATTTATATATATATATATATATATATATATATATATATATATATATATATATATATATATATATATATAGAATATTAGCTAATTTATTTGGTGGAGGGTTTGAAGACCGGTCCATTTGTTTGTTTTCTCCAGCGTAACATTGCGGAATTTGCAAATATATTGAGATGAAATAAGTAACAAAAGTTACTTATTTCATTTCATTCCGATGCCTTTGCCACCGTACCAAACTAATCACCATCAATAAGCCCCTTGTCTCATCCCTCTAATATTGGTCAACTCTACATCATTGTGATGATCCTTTTCCTCTTCCTCATTTCCGTCTCTGAAATGTCATGACATCATCGTTAATCTCTTCCCACCATTACGCTAGTCGCTCTGCTAATTTCTGAGCGGCTGAGTTACATATCATGTGTGTGTGTTATATGGTGCGTTATTCCTCTCCTGTGCGTTATTCTACTTAACTGTTTTATACTCCGATTTCCTTCTCCTTTTCTTCCTTCTTCCTAAATTATATCAGATATAAAATTCCTGGTTTCCCTGGGCACCCTTCGCGTTTACCATTCCTATTGTTCTTCTGCAGATATCTCATCGATTTATTTCTCATCTTATAGTCCTTTCCCCTCCAGTTTGCATCACCTCAATTGCTTACCTGACCTTTATAAATTATGCCTTGCACTCATTCATAATTTTACCAATTAAAGCGCCCTCTCACCACTCTCGCCCCATCCATCAGCTGCTAATTGTCATGCATTTTTCGAATGCTTAAAAAGTTTAAAATTGCGATCCATATCTGCATGCCCCCCGAGGAAACTCTGCTTCAAGAAGCTATTCATAACCTCAGTATATCTAACTGTAATCTCCGTGTATTCCGATGCCTATGTGACTATACTTGTGATGTTTGATCAGAGTGCTGAGTAGAACCACGGTCGTAGATATTGTACATCTACATAATACCCTGAAAGTCACCGGGAAGGCGGGTGGCAGGGGGTGTATCTACACCAGACAGGCGCAGCACACGAACAGATAATGTCACTCACCATGCATGAGACAGAAAACAATGAACGAGTTACCATTTATCGGACTATTTATTTATATATACTGCAAGCCACCGCTGGGGTGTGTGGCAGGGGGCGAACACACACCAGAATAATTTTACCCGAACATCACCATACCGCGGTCGAACAATGTTATTATGATCACTTATCATTTGTGGAAAAAACGACATCTTAAATCTATCTGTTCTCAATTAATCTCACTAACTTTAATGGTATGAACTCTCCTACCGCAGTACGAAAGAAGTAATAATACATTTTCAACATCATTGCTAAAGAGACATCCTTCCAATTTATGCAAGAACTTCGCTCCGTTACTGAATCCCCGCCTAGCTCCTCTAATATTTTGGATACGCCACTAAGTTTATCATAGCAACATTTTACAGATCTAGCTCCTCCACACTGCACGCGATCAAATTCGGCAATTAATTAAGTGAGGATCCCATATCCTAATTTTTTGCTAGCTTGTCCACATATTACCCGTGTGTGTTTCACCCAGGAGAGATCGTGTATGAGAGTAAGGCCTAAGTATTTCATTGAGTCTACACATTCCATTTCGGTAATCCCAATGGAATAGGCATTCGGGAGGGAATTGCCCGTATTCCAAAAATTTATGACTACGCACTTTTTGTGTTTAATTCTAATGCCACGTGTCGCACCAGCGTTGCATAGTATTAAGGTCATTCGATAAAGCTGTCGTGTTATTAAGATCACGGATATCACGGTAAACCACTGCATCATTGGCAAACAAACGTATCATGTTAGTGTCTACGGTGTCAGTATTGTTAACGTAAATTAGGAATAAAAGAGGCCCGATAACACATACCTTTGGAACACCCGAAGTAACTTGAACTGTATTTTAGATAACTCAATATATGGCTACTCTTTGTGCCCAACCATTAAAAGCCTTATTCCAACCGCTGATATTTTTATCGATGCCATATACTCCTAGCTTTTCGAGTAGTTTACTATGAGGTACTTTGTCGAAGGCTTGCTTGACGATAAATTTTCCGCCAGTATATAAATGGATTTTCAAGTATTTTTCGGAGTTTTTAGCGAATGTTTCTTCCCTTTTCTTAACCATTCAAATCCCCTACTCTCCCTAATCCCTTACTTATCCTACGTGGTGCTTGTACTCCCTGCCACACTCCTTTTTTGGTGGATCGCTGGGTATTAATTTCCATTTTTATTATGAATAACTGGAAACTGTTGTTACAAATTAGGGAAATGGGTTGAATTGCGAAGTTATCACTATTTCAGTTTGAGTTTCTAAGGTAATGGGGAGAGCTAATTGACGGAACTGATGATGGTGTAAGCTTTTTATGACCTTTGCACTATTTCTGGTTACCTGAGACAGGCGGGCAGATGTAGACGAGCCAGATGTAGATGATACAGGTTCTAATATTCATGTATTTTTGGTGACCCTTGAACCTTATTTTCCACGTGACAACTTGTCGATAAATTCGCCGGGATTACTTCTAAATCTATTGAATATTCTGTCAGCTCTACTAAGTAGAAACGAATGAATGAACATTCTTTACGCTCGTAACTCAGACTCCAATTTTGCCGATAAATACCCCGAATATGTTTCACGCAAACCTTCCTTCGCTCCAATGTGAATAACTCTTTTTAACCGTCGCTCCATCAACTAACTCCCACACTCACTTTGAAGGCCGACTACCCCCATTCGGGCTTCAAACAATACAAATCAATTAATACCTCCTGGTTTACTTGCTGTTGTTCGTTGGTTTATGTTGTTCAACTTCCCTCTCATCGAGAATTCCGTTTCCTCCATTCTATTGCTGTTGATCCTGTTGAGATCGGATTTCATTGGACGATGACGGTCAAAGCCTTGCCGCCCACACTGCCGGAGGAGTTCATTGCTCTATATTTGTCCATCTTAAAGCCATGGATAAGATAATTGAGTTGGTTTACAGTTGCATCCATCGGTAGTATTTTTAACGTCACATCACTTTAGCGCCGGATCATATTCCTTTGTAGTCCTATAATTACGGATCAGACGCTACACAAACTACTCTCAGTCCGACTACCCTTCAATTTACTTGAAATTAACATCCCTCCCCCCCAAGAGGTAAATATTACGGAGCGCAAAAATAATTCATGAAATTCACAAAAAATATACTTACATCAGCAATAAGATTCACCAAAGTTCTCAAGAAATTGTCTTTCATTTTCCTATAAAACCGAAAATTTCATAAATTTCACTCTTTTCCAGATTACCGCTTTCAAATAATGGCTTCATAAGCTTAAACACGATACTTTTAACTTATAATCAATTGATTTTAATTTACAGCAGCAGATTTTTGGGTTAGTTACGAAAACGATAGGTAAAAGATAATTTTTCCACGGGTAAAGTATACTTTAAAAGTGAGTTGCAGAAGTTAATAACGGGATTATTAAACATAATTGTCGTAATTAATGAACTGATCGCTTCTCGTTTTCACCAACATTCTTCACCGGCCTCCCGTCGCTCTTTATCGCCTCAATCTTTCGTTACAGTAGTTGATCACGTGTTACAACTCGAAAATTTCCTATGTGAAGTTTGTTCGGGGTCAGTGCGTATATACTAGTATGTACGTTGGCATCTGTGTTGGCGATGACCTCCTCGTTTTCGACGTCAATCGTTTTCAATCGAGATATTTTTTTCAAGTTTAAAATTGAAAAAACCGCTGGGATACCAAAAATCCGAGCTTGGAATAACAAAAATGTGGTGAATACGGTGTAATTTGTAAGAATTCAAACATTAATACAAAGGTTTTTGCAATAGAAACTCTGCAGGTGCATTTTCTTGCAGGAAGAGATTTTATTTCTTACCCACATGAAGACGCTCTTCCTTGATTTCACCGCTCAACTGGTGCAGTAACGATGGATTTATTCGAGATATCTTCATTTATCTTTTGTCCTCTTTGCAAGTGATTGATTGAAATAAATCATTCCGAGTGAATCCCAGAAAACCTTCACCTTGTCGGCAAATTTCACCGTCTTCACCTTATTCGTAGTCGGATCGCATTTATAATCCCACTGTTACTTTATCTTTGGAGTGAAGTAGCGTATACATGCTTCTTCCACAGTTATGTATTGACGCAGAAACTCGTCAGGGTTGCAACATGGAAGCACCAAAGTAGCAAATCGACCACAACCAATGCGTTTAATCTCCACTAAGAGCTTATCTTGCCAAGATTTTTCACGCCCAATTTTTCGTGCTATTTTGGAAACAGTGTACATTATTATGTGCTTATGACCTCAACTATTAAGCGAATATTGTCACTATGACATCGATAGCACAAAACCCACATGTATTGGATTATTTCAATCATTTCGGAGAAAGTCACTTCCACTGGACGTCCCTAACGATGTTCATTAACCTTGGAGGAACGGTTATATTTAAACTCATCTACTCAATTGTGAAGAGTCACAAACACAGTAAAAGATGCGGTATGGACTCAATTCAACTTAGCTTTGTTCAATTTCGGTGTTAGAAATGTTAAGTCACCCCAGGCATTTGTTTCCATTTTTCTGAATAATCAAAAGTTGGTTGTTTCAATCGACTATGAAAATGATATCACGCGATTCATATAGCTGAAACTTTACCATCTGTTTAATGAGAGGCGAGATTTTTCATGCGACTGCCTTGACCTCTTGACTCGTTCCTCTTACTTGACGATCTTGTCCACCCTGGAAATCTTCTAGTCGAATGCCACTATGACATTAGTTAAATATACGCCCCACACTCCGGGGAACTGCGTCATGACGAGATCGTGTCGAAGGAGACTTTCATGATACCATGTTTTAATTTAAGCATTCATTACCGAGTTCTCGAAAAAAATCGATACGGCTCGGTGTCGTAATTAAGGTTGTGTTTATCTCTTTCATTATTCTCGGGAATATCGGATGAATGTTGACCCTTGCTGGAGTTGCTCTAAACAAATAGCGCGTGCGGGAACCTTGCTGGTACGTCGTGGTTTCAACCAGTTTAATCGATCTTGGGGAGGTGACATTACCAGATAATTATTTTTTCAAAAATTGAATGCTATCTACGTATTTTTCGTCTTACGTATGACGGCAAGGGATTAAATTTGCCGTAATAGCGACGATAGCTGTCGTTGTCTTGTTTGATGCTTTCCCTGAAAGAGCCAATTTACAAATCTGAAATACGAGCAAAAAATACGAGATAACGTGATAACAGGCAGGGAGAAGTTTTTCGTGACATTTCTTCTTATACAACCTGATGATTGGAATGCCTTAGAGGATATTTGCAGAATGAAGGAGTTTATTAAAGACCACGTTAAAACTAAGCCAGATGCACAATTGGACCTTACACCTTGAATTAGAACGCAATCAAGTTTTTATAGATGTGGAGCAATTTTTCTTTTTGGGTCGAAGGAAATATAGCCTCACTCCTCACAGAATTCGTGAACAGAATTCTGAGAGGAGCATTTTTCTCGCGTTTTTGAGAATTTTTCAATGCCGAAGATCACGGAAGAGTTCATTACTGGCACATAAATTTCCAATGGTCACCATAATGAAAGTACTATATGTTCGAGCAGTTCGTAAATAAATGTATGAAAAATATGGAAGTACCTCCATGTTTGTCCTGTGGGAAAGTAATAATGTGAATTTGGATCGAACGGACATCGAGAATAATATCACCTGCACCAGACTGCGTAATGGGGTATTTATTTTTTAATGTAACATTTTATCTGCAGAATACTGGAGTAAAATTCATTTCAAAGGCTGATTTTAAACTACGGTAGTCACATTCACCGACGAGAGATCTCATCGATCCCACGAGCCCACGTGAATTTGCTGAGGACCATAGAGAGTGTATGGTTGTAGTAGAAAACCGCGATGGAGGTAAACGAACCTCTTGCACGAGAGTTTGACGCGGGATCTGCTGCTGATAGCAACGATCGCTCCCTACTGCTGCCGTCAGCATTCATTCGCGAGGATTTAAACCTAAGAGTTCCATCAACTATCTCCTGCCACCTCGGGTAAACTAGTAGGGAGTATCTATTGGGCTATGATAACCATAAGGGTTCGGCTTCAAATCTGGGTATCCATACACGCATCTAACCGTATGGTGTGATTTCCCCAGTATATATACCTGATATCAGCAGGCGGAACGCTGGATAAAGGAATTGCATACCACCACCTCAATACTCATTCCATGTGTTAATTCCACATTCCATGTGGAGGAGAGGACTTTAACATTCCCTGAACTCTCCGCCCTCTCCTTTTCCCCTGCAACACGTTCTCCTGGTAGCTTGGAGGATACTAAAAAAAATACCAAAAAATTACCATCAAACCATCCTTTGGTTCGTTGGTTGCGTTATTTCCATTTTACCGCTCGTGGAGGCGGAGTTTTCAGTCTCTTCCACGTGGGGCGCACCACTCAAAAGTGGCTCAGAGACTGTCAAGAGTGGGAGAGATTGATTGGCGTAGAGAGAAAGGAGGCCCGTTGAAATCCCTCTGTTACACACTCTTTTATTTTGTTTCGTCGCATTCAGGATTTCAGATCTGTTTTTGACACGCCTACCGATGTTCAGTGGACTTTAAAACATCGAATGCTAACGTATTCCTGATGAAAATAACAATACCCTAAAAATATGTGTTTTAATATATCTCCCGCCTACTATCCCCCTCACCTGCTTCATCCCGCCCCCCCTCGTGCTCTCCTTCCTCCCCTACCCGGATTTTAATATAGTCAGATAAGCCCAGAGATATATATGGATGACTATTGAAATGTCTTTTTCTGTGGGCAGAGTTCAAATTGTAGTCGCGCCCCTACCCCACCCCATCCCGTGGATAATCGAATTGACAGAAAATCCCTAAAAAATGTATCGGTCTAATTCTGGGGTATAAGGGTTCGAAATTCGTAAAAGAAATAGAAATGCCCACCCTCAAGGCTGTTTATTATATTTCTTCAATCAATCAATGAAGTTTGTATTCAAATTGGTTGCCAACCGAAGAAAAACGCAATTTCTCTCTTTCTAGTGCATTTTTAAATAAAATGTTTTTTTTATTCAAAAAAATATTTTATCTTCACATAAATGAGGTATCGGAGGTATCTCACAGTTCATAATGCGGCCACGGACGCGAACTCAAAATCTTGACTCAATTATACAAAAAAAAGAAAGCGCGTTGCGCGCACATCCTTGGGCTGGCTTTGAAAGCGCGCGTAACTCTCCCCCCACCCCCTCCCGGCCAGCGAAATCGACTTCCGCCCCCAGACGAGGGGCCAGAATGGCGGACCTCCTCGGCATCATCGCCTTCATCCCCGGCCGCCCTCGTGTTTTGAAACAAAGCAATCTCGCCGTGCGTCCCCCCCCGTCCCTGGCTCGCACCAGCGCGTGCACCAAAGGACAAGATCAAGAAACTTCCCCGCGAATTTTGGGAGGAGGTGCGTCGTGAACTTGGCCCAGATGTTCGCGGGAGCCCGCTTCCTCTCCTCCAACCCCATTACGGACCCCATTCCCACCCCTCCACCCTCCTCTCCCCACCCACGCCAGCGATGTTTCCTCCATGGTGATCGCACGCCGCGGAGATTTCAACGCCTGATTAAGCCACCGATCTGCGGCTTTAACCGCTGAAAGTCTTAATAACTCCGCGGACACTTTTCTAAATCCAAGTCCAGGCTGTAATTGCTTTCAATTATTTTATTTATTAATCACAATTCAATTTGAATCAGCCATGGTGGCAAGGTACATTTAAACCAATCCAAGTACAATATCAAACAATCAAGTTAAACTTAAACCAACCAATATTTTTTAATAATAACAGTTGGAGTGAAGAATTAAAATTTTCAGTTACAAAAAATCAACCAAATTTTAATGTAACTTTCAACTGTTTTTTGTAATCCTTTGGTAGTATGGAACTTTTACGCAGGGTAAAACCTATGGCTGCACGATTTCCTAAATTTCGGCCTAAAATAATATCAGTTCCACTCTTCACTTTCACCCTAAAATTAGAAGTTCATCACCAATTGGCAAAGAGTACGAAGATTTTCCATTTTACGATTAATTTGAAAACATTCGGAGTTTATGAATCCTCTTGTTTCCCGAGATGGTTATTTGAGAAAGCGTTCATTTTTTGCTGCAAATAAAAGCATTACAATTTTCTTTAAAATGTAACGTTTTGGAAAAAACTGAGGTAGTCTGTAACATTTTTCAGGTTTTATAACTTCCAAGGATAATAGATGGGAAATTTTGATCCCTTAGAGGGCAGAAAGACCGGTTCGTATTGCTTTAATGAGGATTTTATTTTTTTAAACTAATTTTACAAGAGAGTATAAACGAAGAGATTTTCTGTAGACAAAGTACTCTGAACAAAATTTTACTCATTTTCAAATATTAGGTTTTAGCAACAGCAGGTACTCAATAATTGACTAGGTCACGCCATTTCCCTCTTGTTAAAGACATTAACCCTTAGGAACCTTAGTTGGATGTGAATGGGAGAGTAGAAACAATGTGGATGGTCACAAAGGAAAATTTCGTGTTTCATACGGTTATTAGGTTATCCATTCATTCCAATCCATTATTTATATTATCCATTTATTCCGTTAGATTACATTTATTCATCAAGAGAATACATTTCTCACAACATTGTACAAATTCCCCAGTAAGAGACATGTTTCCAATCACCTTTCCAGGTGCACCAGTGGATTCAGTGCCCACATCGGCATATTTATAATTTTTTTGTTTGCGTGATAATTTATTTGCTGCGAGAGATTTTCATCAATATTTATGCATTGCTACTTTCAAAGCTACGTGAAAATGATGTTAAGAGAAATTCAAAGTGCATTAGAGAAAATAACAACCAAAGCATAGATATGAATGGATGCATAGGTAAATAATATTGATATGAACACAAAAGGGATTCAGAGATTTTTTTTTGTTTCTGGAAACAGAGAATGTCATCACCGTAAGCATGGATATTATTTTTATCAGGTCGAATCGTTTCCTCTACTTCATTTATTTTGTGACTCTTTCAATATTAGCACTCACATTATTATTTATTTTTTTAAACACGATCTATGTATCAATTTGAATAATAAGCCAAACTATGAAGTATTTACATTTATCAAAATTTGCTGCCTAATTGAAACAGCGAGACTGCTTGATTTGAGTATAGTTTTTTTCCTCAAATGAGCGCGCTGCGAAAAAATTGGCTTTTCATTTAAGTAAATACCGTACCATTTAAATATTTACGAATTTAAAGTAAACACCTCATTCCCCTTGCGAAACTGGGATTTTCGGCCATGGGGGGGGGGGGAGGGTAAAAATAACATCTCTTGGTGTCAAACAAACACCGTGCAACTTTCTTGGAATCACCGAATATTATTTTTGCAGTCGGATTTGACCTCAAAGATCTGGAAAGATATGATCGCCTTCCCGACCTCCGTCAGAAAATTGTATGCCTTAGGAGTAATCGAAAATATTTACTCGTACATGTCATAGGACTAAGTGAATTGAGACGTGAAGGTGAAGGAGACCTAGGATCGGGTAATTTTAAAATGATTTATGAAATGAGAGATAAGAGAGAAAAAGAGTGGTTTGTGAATAATAAACGAGAAACATTTGTAAAAGGGCTTCATTAAAATCATTCACGTTAAGCGACAAAGTACTGCTATTTAAATGTGATAACTGAGCCAGCCGGACACTGTAATTTTTGTGTGCATAGTACGTATATGCCCCAATCAGAAATAAAGAGGATAGTGGATACGGTTTTAATTTAATTTGCCTTCAATAAATACCCAAAATAATCCGTGTCTCAGAGGAGATGTCAGCATACATGACGCAAGTGTGAAGCAACATAAATAAATACTTAGCAGGAAAGTGGTACTATTTGTTCGTTATTATGATTGATGACGCCATCATGCAGAAGCATTAGTTTGCGCATTGTTTATTGTACTGTTCGATTGGTTATCGTGTCTACGTTTCCTAATGTTTGGTCACGAATCATTGGGGGGAAATATGAGCTCTCACTATGCTGGTCTGCTCGGATCGGTCAATTTCATTCATGACTTCCCAGTCGCCGTCTTAGTTTCCATGCTTAATTAGCGGTTATTCCATTACCTTGAGTCATGGTTAAACTCGAACGATTTGAACTTATCCAGTTAATTGAGTGGTTCAGGTGACCTTCGCGCTTCCAATTCATAGTCTTACCATAGAATGACTGTGCACTTCTTTTTGTTCACTCATAACTATTTTTTTATTATAGAGAGAGAAAAACATTATCCCTAATGGGCTTAGTTCAGCCCAGAATCCTGTGTTGAGTTTCAAAGAAATAAAGTTAAATTAAGGGTCCAAAAAACGTGATAAAAAAATTAAACTTCTTAACACTTTCAATCGAGTATTTCCCCATTGTTAGTTTGATGAAGCCAAGGTTATTGCTGCAATGAAAGTGACTTCGTTTGAGAGAGGGTTTGGAATTGATAAGATTTCCCAAATGTTCTTCCTAAATCACTTTCAAGAATCAAAGAAGTGACGTAAAAAGAGATGCTAGGCAACGCGATGGAAATAACACTTAAATATTGTTCATCTACATCCACATAAATACCCCGCGATCCACCAAAAATGTGTGTGGCAGGGGGTGCAAGAACCAGGTGGGTTGGGTAATGGATAAGGTAGAGTAAAGGAAAAGAGAAAATATTCACTGAAAAACCTCAAGAAAACGTGCAAATTAATATACATGCTGGCGGATGACTTAGTTCAAAACAAGTGCCAATTTCACCCGTTGAAATAGGTTTTGGTATGCGGAAAAGGAGGGAATAAAGATGAACTACGACCATTCATCCGACAGACCTCCACCACACCAAGAGAGGCCAAGCAGAATCAGAAAGTAGGAAAGAGGAAGTCAAGATTGAGGCAACAATCCGTCGCATCGCTGAAATACTCATTTCTGATCAAATCTATTTAGTCACTCTTTTTCTACAATTAAAAAAACAAGAGATTGGATTCATTTCAATTAAAATATTTGGCGTTCTTGCTGTTCAAAAATCACTGGACCTATTTTATTTAAAATTAATGCCCTAAATCTTACTTTTAAGGCGACATTGACAGTGAGAATTATTTGTGCGAATGGAAAGTAAGCAACAGAAATCAAGACCCCTCGTTAAATCACGTCAGCTCAGGCTGCTCTGACAGAAGAAAACGGGTAAGACAGCAAGGTAATTTATAAAGTTACTGTAATTCATTCGTAGAATCGACAACCTATGATGGCGGCGAATAGAAAAAATATTCTATATAATATAAATGCATAATATTTCCTCTATCCACAGGGTATACTCGTACGAGAAGAATGTTGGGCGTGTTGCTAAAAGAATTCGGCCGAATCACGTAAAGTTTGGAGGTAAGGAGCATAATAGGTTATTGTTCACCCTACTTTGTGATGACGACCAATTGTCAAAAATGAAACAATGAATATACGCTGGCAGTGGATTGGTTCAACCATTATTACTGCAACAGATTATTATAGACAAAGTTATAGATCCAATGATTTGTGACTTGTCTGTCCTGCATGAGCATAATGGCGGCTGGTCATTTTAATGAGTGTCGCATGAGAACCCGTCCATCTTGATGTGTTTCCTTATTTACCTTCTTATTAGTATACAGGGTCGCACCCAAAAGTGGTAGGACTGATTTTTTTACAAGAATTTTACTCACGATATACTTACATCGACTTAATAATCTTCAAAGTATGCTCCTTGAGCTGCTACACACTTAGTATAACGTTGCTCCCATTCCCCGTACGCCCGCTGGAAATTTTCTTTGGGGATGCCGTTGATGACCCTCGTCGAAGCCTCTTGAACGGCCTTTATCGAGTCAAAACGTCGTCCCTTGAGCTGTCTTTTCATCAGGGGGAAGAAGAAGAAGTCCGGTGGTGCCAGATCGGGAGAATAGGGCGGGTGCGGCAACGTGGCAACGCCGTATTTGGCCAGGAGCTGTCTGACGACGAGCGCGCCATGGCAGAATTTTCGGCACCATCTTGGCGCACACCTTGCGCATGGCCAAATCCTGTGAAATAATGCGTTGGACGTTGGATGCAGACAGACCCAACTGGTCTGCAATTTCTTCACTGGTTAAGCGTCGGTCTGTGTTCAGCAGTGTCCTCACTCTGTCCACATTCGTGTCGGTTCTTGCCGTCGACGGCCGTCCGGAGTGATGGTCGTCTTCAACGAGCTCCCTACCCTCTTTAAACAACTTGTGCCACTCAAATACTGTGGAACGGCTCAAGGCAGTGTCCCCATAAGCCTGCTTGATCATATCGAGGGTCTCAGTTGCCGTCTTCCCGAGTTTCGCACAAAACTTCACGGAATAACTTTGCTCTAAATTCACATTCATTTTGTTTTTCGACGCGGACAAAAAACTTATTGGTTAAGCGTCGGTCTGTGTTCAGCAGTGTCCTCACTCTGTCCACATTCGTGTCGGTTCTTGCCGTCGACGGCCGTCCGGAGCGATGGTCGTCTTCAACGAGCTCCCTACCCTCTTTAAACAACTTGTGCCACTCAAATACTGTGGAACGGCTCAAGGCAGTGTCCCCATAAGCCTGATTGATCATATCGAGGGTCTCAGTTGCCGTCTTCCCGAGTTTCGCACAAAACTTCACGGAATAACGTTGCTCTAAATTCACATTCATTTTGTTTTTCGACGCGGACAAAAAACTTGCTTCACTAAAAACGGTGTCCTCACTCAACGACAGCCCGCAGGCGACTGAGGTTGGTGTCGGTCTGTTGCTAAGAGCCCCCTCCACCTCACTCTGCCCGGCAGACCGCCAGAGAAAATCAGTCCTACCACTTTTGGGTGCGACCCTGTAAATGTAGTAGTTACCAACAGTATAATACCATTAATATGCCTAAATAGTGGTACGGTTGATCGCGGGGTACCATGAGTGCGATTAAAAGTAATGAAGTAGAAGTACGTAGAATGGTCGGTGACCTAACTTCCCATGTCACACGTCGTTGCGACAGTTTGCGAGGTAGTGCGTAAATGTAGAAGTAGTGCCGTATCCGAGATGTGCATTAATATAAGAAAGCATTCATATATGATACGTGTGGTAAACTGAAATGAAGAAAACACTTTCATCCATTCAATTAATGATAACGTACATGAATATTATGCGAAGAAATGCAACCCGCCTCAAGATATATGTATATTCGCTCAGGTTTTGAAAAAGTGCCTCTCTAGTCCGAGCCTGTCACCAATACATATAAAGAAACAAATATTTCACAAAAGCTAGTATTTCTTCATAGTATGTCGACTTGATTTTTTTTGGAATTTGCCGGGCATAATCTTTATTGACTATTTGAAAAAGGATCAGCAGTATCGCAGGTGCGTGCTTTCCATCGCTGTTGTTTCCCCGTTTGAAAACCAAGCTGCCAGATAATCGTTCGACCACACACCGGCTCTCACTCCTCCTCTAAATTTGTAGGTTCTAAATTGGAGTTACGATTCCAACTCTTTTCTCCCTTAGTTCTCCAGATTAGAGCCACTTAGACCGAAACACCTGTTCTCCAAAATTAAAAAAATGATGGAATGGAGATTTATTCAAATTAGGTGGCATTTGCGGAAACAAAACCCTATTGAGGAGAGTTGGAGGAGTCGTACGACGTGGAAGGGATCGAGGGACTGGAGTGGCGTTGGACGAAAAAGTAAGTGTAAATTATATAGATAAAATTATGTTGAAAAATGGTTCATTCCGAAAAAAATTGTAGCAATGATTTCTCCGCGGACTTTTTACATGATGGACTACATGTAATTGGTTTCCCTACAAGCTCGTGAATTGCACTTTCGAACTATGTCTTAATCACGAGAAGAAGTACAACGTAGGGCAGCTAGGTTTGTGAAAAGTAGTCATGAACACAGTAACAGTGTCACGACACCAGATGAAGAATTACAATGGGAGCCGCTAGTTGGCCGTAGGTTGAAAAACAGAGGAAGGTTACTTATCTGAGCTAGTCAAAGACATATATTACAGGCCCATACTTACTATGGTAGATCAGATAACGTACGGAAAATTAGGGAGATAGAGTTTGGAACAAAGTGACTGAAAATATCGCTTTTTCCTCGTGTCGTTAGAAAACAAAATAGATATGACAGCAATCACGTAAGAAATAATTAGAATTAGCAGTTTTTATATTTTTTCGATATCCTGCATGTTCTTTCCAGCATATTATTTTTTGTAATTTAATAAACCCATCTTTTTGACAGTTCTACAGCATGATTTGAATATACTTATCCTTTAATTGAATACTTTTGCATGCAAGTACCTTCTTTCTTGTGATTAACTGTACTCCAGTACGTGATCAAACTAATATTTGTACATAGGTGTCATGATTGCAATTTTGCATGCATGGCTCGTGACCTAACACCCTAACGGCGGCTTGCGTGATATCATTTAGATGTAGATGAAGTAATGAATGGTTCAAGTATAAAAGGGGAGCATACAAAACAGAAATGATGATCGATACATGTGCATAATCTTTACGTGTCTTCTCTTGGCTCGCCCTTACGCAGTGGAGGGATGCGAATCCTCTCCAGTCGCGTCCCGAGTCTTTCGCGTCCTCGTGTCCCGCCCATCCAGAGGGCGACCGAAGCGAATAATCCTCCCCCGCGTCCTTGGAAACACTTCTCCCTCCCCTTCCTCCCTCCTTGTTCCCGCGTTGATGGGCAAGATGACCTTAGGGAGAAAACTTCAAGCTTGGCCGCCCGCACTCCCCGGCGACCGTAATCATTGGAAGCCGCGCGGTGAGACTGGAACTCTCCCGGAGAAGAATTATTATTGCCTCTCCTGCGATTCCCCTCCACCCCCTCTAACTGCCTGTCCGTCCAGATAACGTCCATCTGCCTTCGGACGAGAGGCGGGAGGGGGGGGGAGGTAATATTTTCATTTCGGGACGCGGTGGAGTGGAGGGGTGAAGCATTTGTTTCCCCAGTAGGGGGTTGGGACGGAAGGGGAAGGGATTATTACTCCTGGGCGTAGTATGAAATATGCATTATATATGCTTATCTTGGCGAGAACGCACGGGCGTGCGTTTATATATCCCTTCCCGCGATGCCGGGCCGATGGCTGGCCCCGACGCCTCTGAGTGAGGGCAGAGCGAGCAGCAACCTTGGGCATTATAAAGAGCTCATAAAGAGAGTCCGTCTATCTCAACCGTTTACCTCTGAGACCCCCCCCCGCCCCGCTCCTCCCCCGCACTCCTCTGCGGGTGCAGAGCGCTGCACCGCTAGGGTGTTCTGACGGAGGTTGTGGTGGGGGGGAGTCCACCCAAGGTCCCAAAAGGGAACCGTCAGGTCCTTGATTCGCTTCTCCGAGGAAATCGAAGGAAGAACCTCGAGATATTGCAATGGATGCGGTTTCGATATTTGCTATTTAACATCGACGTGAGATGTCGAACCATCCAACAATTCGAAATAAGTTGGTCGTTCAATAAGTCAATTAAAAAAAAAGAACAGTAGTCGACCCGGAGATCAGTTTGTTGGGTGATGGTAAAGTTTACCCAATACTAAACTCAACTGCCTTTGGAAATCACACATCAGGTTGAGGGACCAGTTCCTTTCCCTGTGACGGTAATGGTTTCCCGGGAAGTTCTGGTATCCAAAAAATCACACAGATTGGGAGGAGTTGGAGGAGTCCAGAGAAGTGAGCCTGGAGATCGAACCTAGGCCCTCCGGTCACTGCTCCAATGCTTTACCCCTGCATTACCACATCCCCAAGTCAAAAATATAAAATTCGAGAAATAGACGCCTGAAATAACAGGCTCACGACTCCTTCTTCCCACGGACTAACGGGGATGGCAACTGTAGGGTTGGAGATAACAAGAATTCCACTTGCCACCCGCAGCGTCCAGTTAATAATTAGTTTTACTTATGTGCATGCATTTTACTCTTATTTTTTGTGTTTTGTTGGCTAGTACCTTCCCGCATATTAGCATGGGACTGACACACAATTAACCTAGTGGAAGACTCTTTACCATGTTTTGTTGTATTTTCTAGCTTCTCCTTCCATTCCTATTCCCTCTCCATTAGGATGATGCCTCACGCCGTCCGCTGCCAACAGCGGGCTGTCATACGTAACGCTAAGGGTGACTACCATAATTTGCATGGCTATGGATTAAAAGAACATTCCCCTTCTTACCATCCATTTCTACATGCCCTGCCTTGGAATGGTGGAAGTCTTTCGCATTAAATGATTCAGATCCTTTTTATTCCCTCCTTTTTCGTCTAACACAACATTTTTAGGGGGAGAAATTAACATTTTAAAGTTTTTTTGACGTTAATTAGCATTCCTCTGTTCCTATTACTCCATGTCTCGTCTGTAAATAGTGTAACCTACGTAATAGGAAAATTGCACCGTTCTCGGCAAATTGGGGTATCCAATTCTCCCATTTCAAACCTATGTCAGCTTATAAACTTCGAAATATTTGTTCGACTTCGGCTCTCCTGTTTTTATTACCCCGACAGTTCAATATTAATTTGTTGATTCTCACGACCTGAACTTTCATTTTCCCTTTAAACCTATACTTGTGAATCGAATCGGGGCTCGGTCGCTCGCTGGAGAATCTGTTGACGAGTGATATCTGCAGGACCAACTTCATAGTGTCAGTACTTTCAATTATAATTACATTCAATATAGTATACCATTTTTATTAATATTATTGAGTTGCACGAGATGAGTGGTGGTCATCGGATTAGGAATAATGTTAAAAGGAAGAAGTAGGTGCAGTTGAATTTGTGTTTTATGAGTGAGGGGCAATTGGTTTCCGAGTCATACAAATCAACGCTTCATGTCAATTTTTTCACTAATAGTTTCGTAACATCAAGGTCCAACTTCACTGAAATTTGACCTCTTTGCAAATGTTTTTGTACCTGACACATTTCCCCTTCCCGTGTTCCTACTAATTTGACCATCTTCGAACAAGACAACTCCTAATCAGTTGAAGAGTTTCCACCTGTCTCATTTCATGTCTCCCGAATTCAATATTCCTAATTCATATGCATACAACTTTTTAGCAACTCCATATTCGGTGATCCCAATTCCTTTTGCTTCACATTGATTCTCATCCCATACTTGTCACACCTTATCTTTATTGCCCCTCAGTATTAATTGCAATCCCTTGCCTAACACTTTCTGACGAGGGTTTTTGCGGCGTTCAAATTTACTATCTGGCAGGTTTACGAGTTTCCTCCGCGTTGGCGCATGCGTATTAATGGCATCGTTCCACCTGCTCTGCTGCAGTCTTCCAAGCTGAAGTCTTTCACTTTCCCCGGGTCTTCGGCCTGCCCTGAGGACGCCTGCCATTGTCGCCATCATCATGATGTATGCCAAAGTGGAGGAAACCCGTAAACCTGCCTTATTCAACATGAAAAACAGGCTTGCATGATCATCCACACATCTTAATTCCACTTCTTCCTCCAGCCCTTCCAATGCCATTTTTTCAATCATCTCCTCGGCTTACATGCAAAGAAGCACGGGTCTTTATGAACATGCTACCCATCCCGAATCTCCATCCGCCGCCTACACCATCCGCGAGTTCAATGTCGATCGGTTTTACACAGAAATGTCTGCACCACTTAGTTAAGGTCTTAGTCAAGGCGAAAGTTGGAAGCAACCCTCGAATTATCCTCCCCTGCATCTTGATACATATTCAAAAGTAAATATAGCTGGTGCCCTAACAGCAATCGCACCCAACCTTTGCGATAACTAGCTGGGTATCGATAAAATAAGAGAGATATACAGTACATAATGACGGAAAGATTCAAGTACTCGTTATTCCATCACACGATGTGCAAACATATAACAAAATCAAACCGAAGAGTCAGAAAATATTAAAAATATTAAATTAACTCCAATGCTAGCATTTGAATTGCTCAAGCATTAGCGTTAAGGAACTTTTTATATAGGCATGCATTTGCACGAGAGATTATACTATATATATATATCCCTCTCTTCCTTGATAAAGGTGGTCACGACCACCGAAAATTCGAAAAATAGTAAGTCTCTTTTTTGTGTGTTTCTGTGTTCTTGTCTGTGTCCACTAGTGCTAAGTGTTATACATTATTTATATATATATATATATATATATATATATATATATATATATATATATATATATATATATATAACTTACGTTTCGGTCTAGCGTGGCAGTGGGCAGACCCACCATCTTGTTGTGTCTAAACGTCCCTACACTCAATACGCATCCCAACGTGGTAGTGTGCAGACTGTGGTTTTTACTGGAAAAAAAACTAGAAGCCAATTGAAATTCTCAGGCAACTTTGTGAATTAATGTGCAGGTAACTCGAACTTATTGATTCACACTTAATTATTATTTTTACCAATATGATACAAGTTTCGACATAACCACCTAGTTTAAACCTGAAGATGAGAAAAAGTGTCGACTTCTAGGTCGTATTAATAAATATCACTAATTTGGAGAAGTGTTTTTCATGTCGTACGAAACAGCGCTCTGTGTTAGGAATGCTTAACGCGCGATGGTGAAGATAAAAATGATAAGTGCCAACGGCGGCTGGCGGTCGTCACATCCCGTACCAAACCCAACCATCGACTTGACGACTAATCTTCAAGAATGGGTGCCTAATAATCACTCCCCTCACGTAATCTATTAAGAGATTGCCGACGAAAGATCCCGAGAGTGAATGAGTCCCCGGAAGGAGTGAGATAAACCTCCGAAGGTCGGACGCAGGTGCGTCCTTGTTCGTGGCCCGGATCGGGAAATGGGTTAATGTCGCCCCTAATTGCATCCGCCGCCCTCCGCCCTGCTACTGGAGAAATTATTTAGTGCTGTTTCAGAAGGAGCCAACTTCGAAATGTTTCTTATCTCGCTCCTGACCTCCTCTTCCTCCGCTACGCCGGGAGATACGTAGATCTCCATCGTGACACGCTGAGGAGAGTGACGCGGAGAGACCGTGATCTCCTCACGCCGCACTGCCCCCCACGGAGTGCAGGGACGCCAAAATAGAGACCAAGGTCTAAGATGTTCTGATGCGACCACCACATTATTGTCTTCGTGCTGTTGCCCGTTTTACGATCAAAGTTAAAGACAGCACTTCCCAAATGCCTACTGCATAAGGAATACCGAAATGGCACATTAGTGTGTAAGGAATGCACTTGGCAATTAGAATTAAACTTAAAAAAGTATGTAGTTATAAATTTTAGGAAAACTATAAATTCCCTCCCGAACGTCATCTGCATTGGGAACACCGAAATGGAATGCGTAGACTCGATTGAATAACGAGGCGTTACCCTCACTCAAGATCTCTCCTGGGTGAAACTCATACGGGAATATGTTGACAAGCTAACAAGAAATTAAGATTTATTAGATGAGTACTGGGGAAATTTTATTTTTCGCTGGTTAGGCCTCATTTAGAATACGCTGCCAGTATATGAGATCCTTATGAAGTTGGATTAATATCCGAATTAGATCGCGTGTTGCGTAGAGGAGCTATATTTGCAAAATCTATTTATGATAAACTCAGAAGGGTTTCCAAAATATTAGAACAACTAGGCTGGGAATCACTCACGGAGCGAAGTTTAAATAACATTAAATGTCTAACATGAATTGGAAGGACTTTTGTTGAGCAATATTGTTGATAATATATCATTATCCCCATCATAAAAAGGTAGGGGAGATCATGTGATTGAAATTATAGAGATCAATTGTAGAAAGTATGCATTTTAGAATGTCATTTTCCCCACGAAGAGTAAGGGATCAGAATAACGTTGTCCGACCGCGCTAATGGGGTGGGAAGTTTTTGTGGTCAAAAGTAGTCAGGGATGTATGTAACCAACCCCTGCCACACACCCTCGCGGTGGCTTTCAGGGGACTATGCAACAATAATAATAATAACACAAGATATTTCTACTGTCTGTTAAAATATGGGCCTCTGCAAAGGGAGGTACTGAGGGACCATCTCCTCACACGGTCAATTCTTGAATACTTAGTTTTTTTTCAGAAATCCCTCATCTCCCGTGGTGAAAGAGGTTCTCTTATCTGTCCTGTACAGAACAAGGCGCGAGCGCCGACAACATATTATCCTGTACGTCGCGTAGAGGGTTTGTAGCAAGGGTTATAAGATCAACAGTCGTCATACGTTAATGTCAATTTTTATTAATAGCACTCCGTATCATGTTATTTTCGGGAATTACGGATTTGTCACGCTCTGGTTTTCTCTGTTTTGATCTCGATTCAGTCGAGGGTGTAATAGGTTTCCATCCATATTTCGTCCGTTTGTCGGTCAATTCCTATATTCTAGTGTCTCTTTGGTCTGGCCTACCAATGCAAAGCGACGTTAGGGTATTTTCCTCTCTAACAACGCTACAAATTTATTGATTCGTGTTTATGTAATTATTTAAGTAATTTTCGCTCCCTCAGCGTTTCCTAGAACAATATGTTGTTATCAATTAAATGCAATTTGTTCAATGAGCATGTGTTGCTTTCCGTTCGATCGTCAACGTTTCCTCGAGAATCGGATGACCCCTTTCATATCCTGTTTAATTCCGAAGATGTGTCCTCCAGGTCAGGGTCACGAATCCAAAGGTCGAAGCAATGCGATATTCTGTATTTCGATGGTGCTCTGAGATTAATTGGAAGACCCAGGTGTCTCAGTGAAGGGCACTGGATTCCCTCCCCCGCCAATATTTTTCAAGGGACCGAAAGAAAAGAAAGTGAAGGCGCCATGTTCAACGATAATCTTAACCTTATCAATCTCAATTAACGCTCATGATGAGTACTGAGGTTTTACTTTGTGGAGTTTCGAAAAGAATAAATTTTTGTAGATTGAAATAAGCTATGAGCAGACAAAAGGCAAAGACTGAAGAAGCGATATAAGAACGATCATATTTCTTTGACCACGCAGGAAGTAAGACGATGGTTATTATTTCGGGGCAATTGAGAGTTTCAAAATGCAGGGTGATTCTTGGGGTGGAGAGAGAAAGTGTATACATAATGAACAGACAAGATTAGCACACTGTGTATAAAGACTTCATCATATCTCCCTTTGCATCTGCGTCTTGTCTTGCCTTCGTGTCGCCGTGCTTGAGACACACCTGTCGTTAATTATGGCATTGAGGGCGAACGCCAACTGAAAGGAAGGAGCAGCGTTGTTTTTTTTGTTTAACAACGCCGTCGCTTTACTTGACCTTGGTTTTATTGTGATTTCCCTGAGATATCTATCTATCGACGCGATTAATATGTGAGCACTTCCATAATTCAATTACAAACTAACTTCAATATACATTCTTAATAATTACTTTCTGCTTCGTGCCGATGTGGATAACGAAATTATGAATTATATTATTCTCGAAGTTTTCTACTACGGTCTCACCCCTTAAAACTTTATGGAACGCTTCAGAAATCTTCATAAAACCTTGAAGATCGTGAATTCAGGGAACCAAAGAATTGTAATACGTCCACCAAGCAACGGCGCAGTAATTTTAAAATTGTCGATGCACTTCAGCTTGCTCTTTGATTTTCTTACGAATTGAAATAACTTAATTTACTACGTACTGAAGTTACTGGCATGTAACGTATGCATCATTACATTTTTCATACGTAATCCTCACTTAAAACCAAACTATCTGCATAAGGAAATGCCTTTTCATACGGAATTAGACGGAACAACACACAGAAATTTGAGATCCGATGGAATAGTAAGCGCTGAGGAATTCTTTGTTGAAAGCAAAGATAAGAGTCTTAGATAAGGGAACACCGTCCAAATAAAACCTGGCAGCACAGTGTCAGTGGAGGATTGAAGAGAGGTGTTAAAAAGGTAAGGTAAACGATGTCTTATTTTGGAAGATGTTCAACTAATGGGAAGTCCTTCCACAAAAGAGCATATACATTTGTCACGGTATCATCTTGATTAAAATGGAATTGAAGGTGAGTTATCGAGAAGATATCCGTTTAAGCATTGCTCCACATTCACCACCGAATTGTGTCAAAGAATTGAGTAATGGCAAATTCGCATATGGTTCCTATTACAATTGAACTTGGCTAGACGAAAAGTAGCGAAGGGGATAATTCTTGAAATCTTCTTCCGTCCTGCTTATAAGTAATTCTTCTTCGTTGGTGGAATTGTAATTAGACTTGTTTCCCTTTATCTGTCTGAAACTCTCCTCCATCTTCAGTCACTTCTCTCCATCTGAGATCCCTATACTATCTGTTTACCATTCCAATCCTCCTCCTTCCTCCTTTCCCTTCAACTTTTCCTTCAGTTATCCTCAGCTGAATACAACTCCCCCCCCCCCCGCACCAATATGTCCTCTCCTTCTTCATCATCTTCAACACCTTGACAAACCCAGTGTCATTTTTCTCTTCGTCGTTCCTTTTCGAACCCCATGGAGCGTGTGAAATTAACACATGATAGTAATGGGGAGGGAGTTTAAATATGGAACTAATAGATTTAAGATGTCATTTTTCCCACGAACGATAAAGGATCAGAATAACGCTTTCTGACCCCACTAGGAGGGGAAAAGTATTTTGGGTCAAAATTATACAGGTGTGCAATCACCCCCTGCCACAAACCCAGCGATATCTTACAGGATACTAGGTAATAAATAATAATAATTAAAAAATGAGGTGTGTGATTTCCTGGTTTCCAGATGTACCTGGAACACTATAGGCTGCGAGGGGAAGGAATTTTCCACTCCCTAATTACTCATGATGCGTGAATTTCACGCATTGACGGTAAGGGTTAGTGCTTCACCTATCGAGCCAACCTCAGTGCTGATTACTGTGTTTTTGGTGCCTGAGTAATTTACCGCCAGTTAACTTGTGAACTAACCCCGTGCATAATTATCGTAGAGCGATTAATGATGGTGATTTGTCGGCCATAGAGAATATTCTGAGAGACTGTGGAAAATGAGAGAGATAAGTGAGATACTATTTGTTTGAGAAGGTTTTGGCCTCCTAATTGCTTCTCCGTGAATGTTATCTGGCAAATCGTGAATTTATGAGAACCTCAGTGAAGCAGTGTGCCTTGAAAAATAACTTTTCGTATACATTAACTTTGCTTATGCTATTAACGTCTTTATTATCATTGCGTTAACGTGGTCATCCCGTCGCGTATGTCGCAATGCTTGTGTTAAATTATAAATAGCAAGTTTTAAAATGTTAAATACTCTATATTGGGATATTTTGGTTGAAATTTGTTAAGATTTCAAGACATTTCGAATTTTTTTGGTAGATCCTCATTTCTGGAATCGTATTTACGAAAGAACGAGGATACCGCGTTTCTCTTTCTTATTTTTAGAGGCATCCCGATCCCTTCTACTTGAGGTACTGTGTGGAGAGCACTTTGAGTGAGTACGCCGTCCGTCGGATGGGACTTTAAGAAGCGGACCCCTTGGCGCCTTTCGTTAAGAGTAGGCTAATGCCAACGTCGGGTATCTCTCCTCCGTTCATTCTTTCCCGTCCATCCCTATGGCGCAAATAACCTCAACTGTCGGTTGTCTCCCCTAAAAACTACTAATTGGAGAGTACATCTACATCAATACCAAGCGAGCTGTCAAAAAGGCGTGTGGCAGGGGGGGCAGCACCAGGAGGAGAGGGTAAGGGGTGAAGGGGTTAGGGTTTTAAAAATAGGTGGGAAAAGGTGGGGGGAACCAAAAAAGATATATACATATACATTTTCATGTATGTATATATATATATATATATATATATAAATATATATATATATATATATATATATAAATATATATATATATATATATATATATATATATATATATATTAGTAAAGGTGGATTGACGCTGATGGTCGTGAAATAGAAAAGGGAAAGTTAGGCAGGAGAGGTAGAGGGAATAAAAGAAAATAGGAGGGTAAATAGATCGAAAAATGAAGGACAAATAGATGCTGGAGATACTGAGACTCTATGGGTTGCTGAAGAGTATAAAATAGAAGATAAAATGATGGGAAAATGAGCTAAGAGGGAAGATAATAAACTTTCATTTCAGATGGAATTAATGGAAATTGCCTATTTAAAAAACTATAGAACGAGCCACTGTTATATTGATTTCAGGGATATTTTGTGACACGTTAGTCGCATTAGAAACACAGTAGTGTGTGAAGTGCCTGGTTTAATTGAAAATCTACCCTAATCCATTGGATGTATTAGTGCTAATTATAATGTGGGTTCTCACCTGCCCAACCCCGCACATCGCATCTCTCCGTCTGTACCTTTTCGAATACCCATAGAGCAGAATTGAACAACTTGAGCCTCGGTCGGCAATCAACTTTAATGCTTCGAGAAAAAACTGTGAAATAATTAAATATTTTAGAAGCTCCATGGCCATGTTTTCTTGTTTAACTCTTAATTCTAGCAACTCAATCTTTCAGTTAATTTCCCAAAGTAACAAAACCAACTTTCATCCTGTAACTTTGTGTAGTCGTCTCCTTTTTGAAGAAAAATTATAATTTCGTTGATTAACCGAAATTTTTGAAGATATCTCCTCATTCTAGTCTGCATTAAATTCTCTGTATGTTCTGTATGATAGTAATTTTCTATCTTCATGTTTTTAGTGGGAAAGGCGTCTTTTTTTCAGAGTTTTCTCCCTCATCGAATTAGAAATTCTAAAATAAAAAGTCATATTTGTTTCTGTAATTATCCATCCACCGTCCAGAACTCGTTGGTGAGTGTTGCAATAATGATTCAAGGTATTTGGTAATTCATCATATTTCTATCATAATACAATGAAGACTTTTTATATTTCATATCACTGATTTTATTCCATTCGCGGTATTTGGCACTAAGTTATAAAATAGTCATTTTATTTCAGAAAAGTAACCTTTGAAAGCATTTTCAAATGTCCACACGATTCTTTTTTCATTCTCTTTCAGTTCTCTACTCAAAATATAAATGGAAACAAGACCTTAAGCTGTGTTATACATGCATTTGTGGAACCATCAACTTGCAGCAAAAAACATTCGCATTTATGAGGCACTGTTCAGTTTTTCTGTTATATTTGCACTTATCTTCTCAATTCCCATGCTCATAATACTTGGCCATAATATTTACCGTCCAGGTAAACACTATTGTATTTAATTACAGTAAAACCTTAAAAAAAGTAAGTTCTTCAAAAACAGATTTAATTTTACTTTTGTTTTTGAAGTCATCAAAATCCGAAATATCCTGAATGTATTCCTACAGGAAATCGCCGCCTTCAAAAGATTTGGCTATTCTCGCTAAAAAGAAAGCTTGATTTGAATAAGACATCTTGTCTCTTTTTGATTTCTATAAAAATTTGGTAGTCTGCTTTTGCTTTGTCGTTACTTACCATAGACAGCAGGTCGTTGACTTTGAATTTCCTCCCATCTGTTCCAGAGGGGAAATAGTAATTTTATTCTCTACAGAAAGGCAGAAAGGTTCTTTTCAAATTTCCTTTCTTAGCTGCTACGGCTATTGAGGAATTTCAAATGAGGCAGCAGCCTCCCTTCTTCATGCATACAACAGAGAGGTAATATGCAAGGCCTCGTTCTTTTACGAAAGTAATGCTTTTTTGATTTTTTTAAAGCACTCATTTAAGAGCGAGGAAAAAGTATTTTCAATAAAAGCAAATTTATGGTACACCTCAGTTTTATTTTCAGTCCGCCATAGTAATTTATTTCATTCTTCTGAATGTTTAATAGTTTCAGGAAAACTAGATTCACATGAAAGAATTTCGTTTAAATGACGAGACGAAGTTCACTGACGATCACTGAAGTCAAAAGAAAAAATGAAAGGAAGTCCTTTTAGTAAATGTTGCTAAACTAAAATTCATAGACAGATGTGAAAAAGGATAATGCGAAAAATGTTGCAAAATGTGTACTGGCATCGTACTCAACAGCGAAAGAACTAGACCGTTTTGATTCCTGTAAAACGTTGACAGAATATTCTGAGACGGAAAACTGAAAGTACCACAAATACAAATAACTTTGGCCAGCATCTATTGACTGCCTGAACATGAGGATATTTCATTCAAAGTGACAGAAAAATTTTGAAATTTTGCAAAAAGGGAGGCGTGCGACCGGTGGACAAGAATTCAGGGTCTAATTTTTCTCCTGAAGTGCCGTGCCGAGTAAACATTGTGGCCTTCCGGTGGGTTCATCCACTGCCAATCTTAATTTCAGTAGGGAGTCAAATTATTAAGAACTGTTTGATGCATAGATAGATGGATAGATACTCGAAATTGTGAGACCCTAGTACTGGCCCACGCAAGAAGACACCAACAAAGAATGCGTGAAGGTGTGAAAAACTGCAAGTTAATTAAAAAAAAGTACAATAAATGCATATATAACAGTGTGAGGTGCAGTATAAATCAATACGGTGATGCATATACAATACGATGTACAATCGAGTAGACTTTTGCGGATTGGGTACATCGGGTGCACACACAGTAGAAAGAATTAGCAGGACATGAAAAATCCCTAGAATGGTCGTACGATCGATTGAAAACTCATTTGCGATAGACAACTCAGTCGAGTTTGTTGTCTCAGGTGTAACTTTATGGAATATACATAACATATTGAAATGTAATGAAATAATTGACTTTGTAATTCCACACACTTTATTTTACCTGGGTCGTGTTTTTAAAATAAAGTGTGTGGAATTACAAAGTCAATCATTTCATTACATTTCAACTCAGTGGAGCTTGATTTGTTAGTGACATTGAGTCTATTTCATACAGATGACATATTAAACCTTATAAAAGTGTTTCATCATGCATCACATCTGCTCTTCCGTTTTATAAAACAGGTGCCTCATAGTCATTGTGATTAACACTCTTCTCTGAACACGTTCCTCCTCAATCCCTCTGCCGCAGACAATATTAAACTTATGGTGCCATCGTTTCGAATGTCACCTGCCTTATCTTTGTTTTTGGAATGATTTTTACACTTTTAAATTGTTGCATTTAAATGCATATTAGTGGATTAATCCATTATAAACTACTGTTGCGACATCTCCCGGAGTTTCTTGGAGTACACATGTCGGTGAACCTACGAGTTTACACCAGATGTCTACGCAGCGTTTAATCTTGTCCCCGCTTTTAATTTGAATGAATTTACTATTTCTATTTTGACTTGGATTTCTTACTATTATGGTTCCTGATTTTCCGAGGAAAGAACGAATGCATATAACTATCTGTACTGGAGTCTATCTCCCTTATCTTATATTTGCTGTATAGTCTGTCCAATCAGTGTGGAGCATTGATAATTTCCTTTGTGTGAATTAATGGGTTTGACTAAAATCCTGTAGCTATTATTTCAAAAGCCAATAATAGTCGCATTAAGAAATAAAAGGTGCGTTACACGGATACTTTGGTAGAAAACCAAGGTTTCATAAACTCTGAATCTACGTAGCGTCAAGGTGTGTGGACATTTTGTATTATATATCATTAACATCGAATTCAGATTTTTTTTCAGAATGTGGCGTCAGGTAGTCCAAATGATGAGGATTGTGTTTCATTTTAAAATCAGCGTCCATTAATTTACAGAAACTATTTTTAAACGAAATCATGTTTTTTCATTTTACAAGTCGATGAGCAACAACCGCTGAAGAACGAAAAGCTCCCAATTTTAATGCCCACGTCCCACAAATCACTAGGCGTTTAGAATTTTGTTTCGCTTTTTCAGAATACATTAGATGCATAAAAAGACGTCCCAGAATTTCCTTGGCTGCGGTAAATAATTAATGAAATTAAACAGAAACAACCCCCTGTTACCCCTGGTAATCGCTTCAAGCATCTTTCTGCTTGAGATGGGTCCCTGGATGGTGCGGGGCGGGGTTAATGGCGGGAAACGCTGGTCAGGTATTCAATTCGTAAATGGAAATCTGTGTCTTCAATCACCAAAGTTGATATTCGCCCGGGCAATCTGTCGCAAAACTTTGTTACACTTCCAGTTCGAATATTTTGACTCTTTGAGCGTCAGAACTTTCAAAACCCTTTGAATAACGGGAGGAAGGGCGTTTGATTGTCTTTTCCAGGAAGGAGGTAATTACGGTAATCCTGTCCATCGCGGTGCCGACTCAAGTGCTCCGAGAAAATTGGTGATTAGCCATTACGCCGCGGCGTCCGGTTGTGACTCAACTGAAATATAAGAAAAACGATTCCGAGGAATAGGCACAACTAATAATTACTATAACCGCACGTCTATTGGCCTAATAGGTTAATTTGATGTGCATATTTCCGCAAAGCAGTTAATTCCCCTATGTATGACGCATAGGGATGATTGTATAGATATATAGAAACACTGTCAGGGTGTGTCAGAAATCTTGATTCAATATTATCGATGCAATGCCTTATTTACATTTAATTAGAAGATTAGATATCAATAAAAACACTCATAACTCATCAGGTTGTTGGAGTACATTACTTTATTTCATTTTTAAAGATTTTACATAGCAGTGCGTACACATATATAGTGTTGGTATGATAAATAAAGCCATTGAGTGGCTAAGGCCTCGTGCCGCGTATATAAGAGGTATAAGAGTGCATAACGTTTTGTTTCAACATGAAAATTTAATCTTCTCTTCTTAATCTGCATCCCGCACGCCAATTAAAGTCTAACGGGTGTGAGTTAAAAAACAGACAGTGTATTTTCCACTTTGCAAGTATACTATGTATCTAAGTTAATTTTTTTTAAATACGAAAGATGTGCACATCAAGTAAAATATCGAGACTGCGAGATTGATATTATGAATAATCAAAAAAAAAATTCGATTCGATAATTATAAAAGGATTATTGTATGAAAAATATCGATAAATATTTGTAATAAATTATACCAACATATATCGTCCATCCTTAAGGACGAATGGTTACATACAGTCCCAATATTTCTTCTCTCCGTTATTTAAATTTCACTCTCCCCTCTTCTCATTCGACTCCCTGCCGCTGCGCCAAGGATTTTATAGAGGACTCTGCGTCGTGTTGGAAGATCCGAAGGAACGGGATAAGAAAGGTACAACTTTAGAATCGATCAACAAAGGACATAGATGATGAAAGTTGAAGCTAATGGGATGGCAATTGTTTGTTAAAATTTTGAGGTTAAAGGTGGAGGTGGAAAGGTATAAAAGTCGAGTTACACGGAGGTGATATGATGACTGGAGAAGGGGAAGTGTGTTGCTAATAAGAATGTAAATGGTTAAGGAAGCATTCGTCTCAGGAAGTAATCGTTACTTACGTGATGCCTTCGATTAATAGAGAGAATCAACATTCTTTTAATTTCTTGCATTACCCACGAAACAATGTCATCGGTAAGCGCTATCACAGTCACAAAACTTATCGGGCATTCTCCGGAGGTTTTAATTTTAAATCATATATAATTAAATAATACCAGCTTGCATTAAAAGAGGACAAATTTCCCTTTAAGCACTCATAAAGATGTTTTCCAATGATACCCTAATTAGAGGAAAATAATTTGTTCTTCAAGTTTAAAAGGTACAACACAAAAAGTACACGTACGAGGATGGTCTGAAAACGACTAACGACCTTAAAAATTTCGGAAAATTTCAGAAAAAATGTCCTGCATCTTTGTTATGTCGGAAACTTTTGAGACCACCCGTGTATTTCAATAATAACATATTAGATTATGTATCTCTCGCATTGTAAGATATTAGGGAATTTTGTGAATTTTGGACTTTAGAAGTGTGGTAGTTTCTGGGCCCTTCAAAGATCTTCCTGGTAGATGATGTTCTATATGAATCTTTCTTGAGCGTTTTAGCTTTTTATTTTTTGTATTCTACCGTTGAAGTTTGGTTGAGTTAAGCAGACTGAACACCACTCCATTTCTTACCATTGCACATGAATACACAACCAGAAACCCCACATTAATATAAACCCTCATTCAATTCCACCCACTTCCTTCCTCCCTTCACTCCGTCCACAACACCTATTCTCTTTTCCCACCACTTCCTGGCTTGCCAAACGCTTTCTCTTCTATCGCAGGCCTCAACATCCCTTTTTCAATCAAAATTCTCTGCATTGATCCTTTTTGCCTCCTTTGGTTTTTTTCTCCAAACAACTCTCATCTCCCCTTCATCGCCATGCCCAACGTTCCCCGGTTGTTTTCCGTTTTGTCCACTTCACGTTTTCCCTCTTTCTCCGCACCCACATTTCAAAAACCTCCTGTCCCAACCTATAGTCTTGTTTCAACGACCATGTTTCCAAGTAGTACAAATCCACGCTAAATACTAACGTTTTAGCGATTATTTTACTAACATCCGTACTCAACATCCCTGTCATTAACTCTCTCTTCCTTATGAAAGCGTCTTTCCCTTAAACAATGCCACACACCTTTTTTGTGGGTCGTGGAGTGTTTATATAGGTTTAGATGTAGAAATCTTCTTTTTACAGCCGTTCTGTATTGACCATTTTGGTTGGAAGCTCCTCAGAGAAATGTAAGCTGTTCCACCGGCTCAAGGTTTTGCTTAACTATTTAAACGTTTAACTTACGAGGGTAGGCTGAAAACTAATGCACACATGATTGTAGACCACACAAAAAATGACCTTCAGAAGCACTCCTGGTGACAGGTGGAAGTAACATTCCCCCTCAACACGCATGTGAAGGTTTGAGGTAGTTTGATTCATCCAGTGTATTTCGAGAAGCGGAAGTATGGAGATGTGTTCTAGTGCCATGTCAACGCGAGTTAAACAGCGAGCTGTCGTCGAATTTTTAACTGCTGAAAAAGTGACTCCTACTGAGATTTCTCGTCGTTTAAATTCTGTTTATGGTGACGATTTTGTTGACAGGTCTACTGTAAATCGATGGGTAGTAAAATTTCGTGGTTGCGAGCCTGGAAAACCCATAAGTGTTGATGAAACTTCTTTTGACTGTGTTTTGGGGTGCTCACCGAGTTTGTGTGACCGATTTTTCGGAATGAGGGGCAACAGTAACTTATTCTCAGTATATACCGACTCTAAAACACCTCCGACGTCGAGTTGATGGCAGCCTGGCGCAAATAATATTACAACATGACAACGCTCGTCCACATATCTCGCGCGTAACTGGGGAGGCTCTGCGAAACTTGAAATTTGAACCGATTCCACACCCTCCTTATTCCCCAGATGTAGCACCTTGCGATTTTTATTTTTTTCCTCAACTCAAGAGACACCTCAAGGGTAATCATTGCACCTCGGACGATGAGGTGAAGGCAGCTGTCAAGTCCTGGATTCGAGAAAAGTCGAAAGAGTTTTGCAGTGACGGACTGAAATGAAACTTGTCACACGTTAGGAGAAATATGTTAGCCTTAACGGTGATTATGTTGAAAAATAAATATATTAATTTGAAACTTAAGAATTGTACTTTAATGTACCTTTTGCCCGATCTTGCTATTTGTTTTTGTTTGTGTTCTACAAGCATGTTTGCATTACTTTCCAGCCTACCCTCGTAGCTTATCTCTTTCTCGAACCTCCATGCATAACGTCCCTTTCATCAATTTCATCTCCTCCCTGTATAAGCTCCTTTGCCTAACGCAGTTATTCTTCTTATTCCCTCCACCACGCAAACCATTTTGGTCCAAAACACTTCATGTAGATTTGAGACACACGCATCACTGTGGTGAAATATAAAATGTAAGGACGGCGAGTTTAAAGGATAGAGGATCGGATGCCTGGGAGAGAGAATCACGGCACACACAGGAACTGAGCATGGAGATTGCTTACGATTGAATATGATGATTCGCCGTATATTGAAAACGTCAAGTTTGAAGTGGACTTCCCTTCCCTTGCGGCTGCGTGCGGGGGAGAGAGAGGGGGAGAGAGAGTTCCCATTTCGGTCATCGGGAGGGTGTTGCATTCCCGAGGCCTCAATCATCGGGGAAGAGGGGAGAGGGGGAAGCGAGAGGGAGGAGAGAACCGGAAAACTCTCTCCCCCTCGGAGTCCCTCCAATTTCCTCGCGAATTTCTGTGAGAGGGGAATCAGAAGGGGAGGATGCGGAGGAGGAAGAGGGGAAGTGGAAGGCGACGGCGGCTGCTCCTCATCTCCTGTGCCGCCGCTCCCAAAGCTTTCCCTCGCCCCACAACCCTCCCTCCCCTTCCCCCAAAGTGTATGGTATCCTATGAACCCTGCGGTCCCGTCTTGCCCCTGTTCGCACGGAGTCACTAGATTCGTTCCGTCGACAAACATCACCGTACCGATTGATTGAGGTGTCCACTCCACTTCGTCTGAGAAATACTATCCCTCCTTCTGAGATCGACAGACTAGATTACTACTTGCTGGTAATTACGATTATAATTTGCTATTTTACCGGTTAATGTAGGTTTAGGGTGGACACAGGCTATACAATTGTACACAATGTAATTACTTGCCTCTCCTAACAAAAAAAAACACTCTGAAATCAGTCCCTACAGTAACCCAGCGTTCCTTAAGCCGCGGAGCTAACTAAGAAAACAAAGTTGCAAATTGCAAAGTTCACTAATGCAAAGTTGTTTTTTTCTCTTTCTTTTACCCTCACCATGAAAGAATTCCACAAAGTTAAGCCTGAAACTGTTAGCTTTGAGAAAACAAAACTTGTTCCGCAAAATGCATTCTTATTCATCAACATAATCGCCTTCAAGAGCTGTACAATAATTCTAACGCTTTTCTAACTTTTCGATACTATGCTTGTGAGACGATTTGTCCTTGTCCTCTTAAAATAAGCTTCAGTTGCAGCGATGACTTCCTCATTCGAGCCAAATCTTTTTCCCTGGAGCATCTTTTATGAGATCAGCAAACAGCCAGTAGTCGCGGGGGCTAGATCTGGAGAGTATGGTGGGTGGGGAAGCAGATTGAAGGGCCCAACTCGTTCTATTATGCCATTCCTTTCATTGACTTGTGGCATTGTGGTGCATTGTCTTGATGAAAAATGATTTTTTCTTCTTCGTTTGCCGTCGTTTTATTGCGATTTCGTCCTTCAAAAGCACCAATAACTGAATGTGATAATCGCTATGGATAAATTTTCCCTTTTCAAGATAGTCGATGTAAATTATACTTTGCCCATCCCAAAATATATCTCGTTCATTAAGTCCCGGGACTTATACAATGGTGGGTTAAATCCATCTTCATCTCTGTGTACTTCCTTCCCCCCTTCATTCCGGCTAACATCCCTCTCCAATACCTTCCCCTTCTTCGTTTCCTAATATTACCATTACCCAACATTCTCCCCTCTATCACAGTCTTCAATATCCCATCGCAAATAAATAGGCTCCGAATCCATCTTTCATGCCTCCTTTTGTATTCTCCCGACAATCCTACTCCTCCCCCACCATACCCAGCGCTTCCTCGTTGGTTTTCCTTTCGGTCCACTTCACCTTTTCCATCCTTCTCCACATTCACATCTCAAAAGCATCCAATCTACGCCCATGCTTTCATGACCAAGTTGGCCTAGCCGTACAAAACCACGGTCCCTATCTAAGGTTACACTAATGTTTACTTAACTACCTGCCTTTTCCTTGGGAAATTTTCTTTGCCGGACACATTTCTTCTACATGCATACCTTCAACTTTAACTTATCCGAAACACTTCCAAGATTGGTAAACTGCTACACGTACTCTATTTTTAGCCTTTTTTTAACGTTTAACTTTGCTTTAGTCCCGAAAACCTAACACCTTTTTGTTTCAGAGACGATATATGATATGTAATTTGTTTAATCCGGGTTTAATAAGGCATTAGCGTTTTCCCTACTTCCCCGAACGAAGGGATGGACCGAGGCAAAACCGTGGTTCTACGTGGTCGAAGAGATACTCAGAACAATGATTGTTAGAAGTCTCTTGAACAGTAGAGCATGTCGGAAAAGAATGACAAAGACTGAGTAATGAATAACTGATCGTAGCACTTTTCCACTTGATAAAATTTATTTTACGACCGGGTTCCGATGTATTACATCATCATCAAGTCCTCATCAGATAAATTTTAACAAGTGGAAAACGGCTACGATCAGTTATTCATTATGTTCGACTTCCACCACATCACGCCTGAAGCCACTCAAAGACTGAGTAATTTATGCCACGACTAAGTACGATAGCGTGAATTTATGCACGGGGATGAGTCCTTTGAAATGACTTTAAAGCAGAACTTATCTTGACTCACCTCACCTCGAATGGAAGCCGGGTGAATTGTGTGTATTAATTATTACAGTTTTAATTACTAATGTTATTAGAATTTTTTGGTAATGTTCATAATTGTGTATTACGTTCATAAATACGTGAGTAAAACCGAGCTAGGATGGTCACGACCGGTGTCTATTGTTGAGTCGCCCGGAGACCGCTCTCGCCCTCACCCCTTCCCCTCGCCCGCCTCCCCTCCCTCCGTCACATGGCAGTATCTTTTGACGCCTACGCGCGGCGCGTGCTGGAACCACTGCAGAATGTGTGTAGGTGGAGTGTGAAGTGAATAAAAAGAAGGTGAGGCAGATGAGAGTTGGGGAGAGGAGGCTGATGACTCCGCCTCTCATCACCCGTCGGCCCTCTTCGCATATCCCTTATTCCTCATTCCCGGAAGCGACCCCGCGATTGTTTCCTCCGAAGGCGAGATGGGTTTCCGAGAAATAATTCGAATCCCTCGCCCTCTCGGTAAACCCTTCCATACCCTGCTTCCGCGTCGCACTCCGAAAGCTATCACGGGGGATCGTAATTATGAGAGGACTCGGGGCACCGTGGAACAGCCGCTTGTGATTTCACTCCAAGCATTCTTACTGAGGCAAGTTAATCTTTTCTTAGATTTTCACTCCTTTTTTCGGCCATTTTTAATTTGGTCATCATAGAAACCCCCATCTTTGGCGCCGGCTCGTTTTCTTACATCGGCCGGTGAATCTGTGCTCCACACGCGGGAATAAATGAGATTCCTAAAATAAAATATTAATTTTAGGAAAAAAAAACTGTTGGAAGAGATGAACTGAAGAGTATTCCTTCATTTCCTCTTGAAGAGGTTCAAATCGGAAAAGTTTCCATACACCAGTCGAATCTAAAATGATCAATCGTTATCTTTGGTCGAAAACTAATAGAAATCTTGACGGAGATTATGAGATGTGATGGCCACATGGTATTTTGTGAAGATGGCAAAATGCCACTTGGTGACGCCTGAAAGTATTGGTTATGTGCATTCTGCGCGCATTTACATCTGCAACATACCCCAGTAGCTGCCGCAAGGGTGAGTAGCGAGGGGTGTTAGGACACCACACGTAAAACAGAATGCAATCAAATACAAAACTAACAATAGCATGCTAATTCACACCTACAGAAGCGTATATATTTAATCAATAACCATTTTAACTTACTTACATGAAAAATTCATATGCTAGCACCTAGCATAAACCTACGAATGTATCAGATGTCCACGCAATGTTAAATCTTCTCCTGTAATTCGAATGTAATTACTATTTCTATTTTGACTTTGATTTATTGCGGTTATGATTCCTGAATATCCGAGGAAATAATGAATACTTATTTCTATTTGAACTGGAGTCCACATCCCCCCTTACAATTTCTTTGTGGTCTAAACTTCCCAAATGGTGTGAGGCGATAATAATTCCATTTGCGTCATACCTAAACTCGTGAGTTCTAAACCTTGCTCAAAGTCTTAGGCTCGCTTGTTCCTTTCGCGCTGTCAGCGACTTTCAGCCTGATTCCTCTAAAAGACCTGTCATCCTCGTCTCATTATTGTGAGAATATTTGACAAATCTGGTGCATTTTCTCTGAGCCTCATCTAATTCTTTTTTAACGCTTTCTCCCAAAGATCTCAAATACTTGTGGTGCATTCCAGATGTGGCCTGACTAAACCCAAATAAAACCTTTCTTTTAATGACAAACTGAGTAGCGTGTCAAAATTATCAGAGGATTTATGTTGGGAATCACTCAAAGAGCGAAGATTAAATTACAGATACATCCTCTTACATAATTTTGAAGGATGTCTCCTCGGTGATGATATTGAAAATGCATTTATGATTAGCCCCATCATACTGTGGTAGAAAATTCGAGAGATTAAGTGTAGAACATGTAAATATAAGATGTCATTTTTTCCACAAATGATAAGGGATCAGAGTAACGATTTCCAACCGCGCTAAGAGGGAACGAAGTTTTGGGTCAAGCGCAGTCTGGTGTGTTTTCATCCCCTGCCACACACCCTAGCGATTGCTTGCTGGGTAATATGTCAACCTAATCTAAACTCCCGCATTTCATTTCCCATCCACCCATTTAATGAAACCGAGTTACCTTTTGGCGGATCTGCATATTCTTTAGATATTTGCACCCCATGAAAGGTGTTAGGACTACCCCTAAGTATGCCATATGTACGCACATTGACTTGCCACCCCACCCTTTCCGCATCCCCCTCCAACGCCTACGTGCCCGCTTCCTTCTCCTGCGTCTCCAAGCGTGTCCGCGAGAACGCGGCTTCGTCATCGGCCAGCCATCGCGGTTTCCGGAGATGGCATTCTCTCCCATCTTGTTCCGGGAGATGTCTGGTCCGGTCAGTCGGTTCTGCGAAATCTCGTCTTTTCACCCAAGAAATCATTCTCTGAATCCGATTCTCTTCCTCCTCGTCCATCGCTGACACGTCGGCACTCGTCGATCCGCGAGATGGTCACCTGCTTTGTGCTTTAATCTTCGACATCTCCCTGGTTATAATTCAAGGGTTGCCAATGTAATTCAGGATTTGCGAAGATACGTAATAGCAAAGGCTCTATTGAAAAAGACTGAAGGCCTGAAAAATATCTTTGTACAAATTTCTCCAATTTGAGGTCCAGAAAACGGGTGCAGTTTAATTTTTCATTTCAGAGCCCGGAAAGGGTTTGAATTTTCAATAAATAAATAAAATAAGATAATAGATGAAATCTTACCCGAATCGGAATAAAAACGTGAAGAATGAGCGACCCGCTATATTATCAATTACAGGGCTCATAGTAATTGAACGCAGTGCTAATAAAACTAAATCTTCTAATATATATATATTGGATTCAATTATAACATTTCGGGCCAGTAATATTTGAGATGCTATTTGAAATAATTCCACCTTCATGCGCTACTACGTATAGTATCCTAAGAAATTCGAAATATTCCATGGTGTGAATGTCACAGGGATCGTCAAGTCTTCATATTTTTTAATATCTGACATAGAAATGCATGTATCTTTTTATGTGACTTAGGATTCAGACAGATATCATAGGATTTGACAATAGTGGAGGATATAAGGAGGGATGTAATACGGAGTAGGATTTTGAGACAATAGAATGAATGCCCAGTTGGATTTGACTGTTATGTTTTCCACAAAGGTGCACAACTTCAATAAAGTTAGATTCAGTTAAATATACTCTTTTAATATAATAATATAATATCCAAAGGAGTACAGCATTTATACCCCCTAAATAGAAATAAATTCATGGAAAAATGTCGTTCGGTATGTGGATTCTATAGTTCGTTTTTGCATTCTTAATGGAGTCCCACCTCAATATAATTTTCGGTTATGGTCCTCAGAGGATGATTCTTGAGTAAAGAGCATCTAACTCTTGATCACGGCTTTGATCATTTAGATCAATCCAAACGCCAAATCTTTTGGAATGTATCAATACTTTGTTGGTCAGCCTATTTACACGCGGTTAGTTTTCATAACTGGTGATGGGATTTTCAAGTCTCCTAAAATTTTATTCGGATTAATTATTAATTCAAAAGACTGCAAGAGCTCACTTAAATCAATTCTGTGTGGTATAAGTAACATTTCAGAACCTTAAGTGCCTTACAACATGTCTAGCAATGCAGGACATAATTTCAAGATTGCATTCCCTTATTTCAATGAGTTTGAATGAAAGCAGTTCATCTAGTGATGAAAATTCACTATCAGTCTCGTCTCCCCTGCCCTTCTTCCTGAAAATTTTCATATGGGGCAGAATTCAAGGTATTAGGTACGTAATGTCCTCTAATGGAATGTAGATTCCCCAAGTTAGCGGCGTTTAACTGCAAGTGGTCGCAGCTTTTCTCATTCGTTAGCTTGAATTTTCTAACTCTAGGATTTATATCAGTTCCCCCTTGCAATCTTATTACTCTGGAAAACAGAACCAAATAATCATTAACTCGGCTCATGCTAGTACTAAGTATTGTATTGTACAAGATGTACCACAAGAAATCGGAAACACATAAGTCCTCAAACAATAATTACGATTCAAAGAGAA
Organism: Hetaerina americana; assembly: GCF_022747635.1. Lineage (NCBI taxonomy): Eukaryota > Metazoa > Arthropoda > Insecta > Odonata > Calopterygidae > Hetaerina > Hetaerina americana. The sequence continues at coordinate 84,554,252 of NW_027287095.1, forward strand.
GTTAAAATAATTCAATTATTCTAGGACTATAAAATGATAGGAATCTCCCTTTTGAGATTAAGAAGATTCTTGTATAATATTCTAAATTATCAAATACTGCAAAATGCCATTGAATTTACCCTTTTGCTTTTTGTGTCCTAGTTGTCTCAGGATTTTACTGTTCAATTTAAAAATAAAATAAAAGATCTAGATGGTCGTCTCAAATTTTGAAATTATAAAAATCTCATTTCTTGAAATATTTTTAAATGTCTTGCAGTTTGAAGTACCTAGAAACCGAGCATCCGTAACTTCAATTTTTGGTTGACGTAAAACGAATGATTTGGACCCAGCTAATTGGCAATAGTCTTTCCTCCTGACATTTCAAGATTATGTTATTTGAGAACTTAGCTCCATGAAACATTCTCAACATCTTCGGAAAATAAATTTACTTTCTCCACCTCCTCCTCCCCCTCCCCGCCTAAGCAGTTCAAAACTAATTTGAATGCGTGACGTGGATCAGGAAATATTTAAACAGGCTGGATTGTGGGAGGATGACTGAAAATTTTCCAACTGGGGCCCGTTTCTGCCAGTGATTCATCCTAATTCTTTTGGCCATAGCAAAGTTGGAACATCTTCAAATGTCATGGAAGCGACCCAAATTCCTGAGCCAGAACTGGCTCACCAAATTCGTCCTATGCTATCCAATTGTAGCTACGGTTAAAAAGTAACGACATGGTACTTTTCAAGATCTATGTATTTCACACCACCGTTAGAACAAAGGTATATTTTGTCACAGCTCTGTCATCTCCGGTGAGGCCAAAACACATGTCAACATAACCAGTATTTGCTACGTACTGTCCAGTTTAAATACCATCGATCAAATATTCACGAAATAATGCATGCTCAGAGCTTTGTACAAGAACTCATAAATGAGTATTGAATGCCTCTTTTGTAAAGTCAGGTTTCCCATAATTAGCGCGATATCATTTTGATGGGTTTTTGGGGGCAAAGCAAGGCATGAGTCAGACTCCTAACGTAGCTGTATATTTCAGGAGAATAATAAATGGCGATAAGAGCCAGATGCCTCAAACACTTTGCTATAGAGATTTCATGAAAAGATAATTTATTAATTTTTTCAGTTTATCGCATTAATATTTCACCTTGGGAAACTAGGCGCACAAATCGAACTTTGCATTAAATAAACATTTATACAAAATCATACGCAAATGCAACAAACACTACTCATTCTGATGTATGGTGATATTATCCACTGATATCCCCATTCTTCTCCATACCCACATCACAGAAAACTCTAATCTACTCTGATTAAGCGAGAGGAATCGGCTTAGATTAAGAGTGTTTTGAGATGTGGGTAAGGAGAAGAATGGAGAATATAAATGATACAGAGAAAAAGACTTAACCACGAAGTTTTAAATATGGTTCGAGAATGGAGGAAGCGTGCTCGATGACACTCGAATGAGGAAGAGAAATGTGGGCGGAGGATATATTTTGAGAGGTGGTGGGATGTTGAAGGTCTTGACAGAGCGGAGAATATTGGGCGAGCGGGGAAGATGGGCGTAGAAGGCATTAGGGCAGGTAGAAGTAGCGAAGTGTTGAAGGCGGGGAAAGTAAGAGAATAAATGCAGAACACTTAGATTTAAAATGTCATTTTTCCCACGAACGATAAGGGATCGAAGCAGCCCAGTCCGACCACCCTTGGGAAGAAACGTATTTTGGGTCTAAAGCAGTACAGTGCGTAGTACCCCTCTGCTTAGCGGTGGCTCGCAGGATAATATGTTACGTAAAAATATTTTTTTATTATTATTTATTTATTTATTTAAGAATTTATATCGCATATATCGTTACAATTAGGCAATTGTCCTGGTGGAAACGGTCAAGTCAGGTCGACTGACATTTTACAATGCAAATACATACACATACGAGGAAAACAGATAGGAGACAAAATGGTCTAATACAATGACACTCAAAGATTACCAACCGCACCTTTACCATCACACATTGGCTAGGATCACACCATACCTACAACGCACCGTCCATCACCACACTCTTGTCCATAATCACGCATTCCTCAATTTCACATACCGTTCAAAATCACACACCGTTAACACATCATTCACTTTTGCAATACAACTGCTAACGCCGTCCACATCACGTACCAGCAAGATATCAATAAGTACAATGCTATAATAAACACTGATCAGTATAGTTTATCACCCAGTGGCTGTTTTAAATTTACTCTTAAAACTCCTAAAATTGGATGAAAAGGGCTCCAAAAAACCTCCAGGCAGTTGGTTCCAATCAATCATAGTTCTATTTAAGAGAGAGTATTTTTTAATTATTTGTTTTTTTGCGTTCTTATATTTATTTCAAAACTGTTTTGGTTTTTTTCCCTTGAAGATTGGATTTTCTATCTCTTTCTAAGAATCTTCCCACGCTTTGTCATTTTTAACAAAATAATTTAATACTTCAAATATGACGCTGAAGAGAGTAGCTTAAGTCCAGACTTACCCGACGGCGAGATGAGGGGTGGATTGAGGGAATTAAAATCCAATAAGGCCGTGGGGGTAGACAACATTCCCACGGAACTACTCAAAGGTTTAGGAAAAGGTAGGGGGAAGAGTTGGATGATTCGGAGCATTTATGTGAGAGTAATTTGGCCGGAAGGCTTCGTCAAATCAGTTCAGATCCTATTCTCCTAAAGAAAGGAAAAGGCAGCAATATTTTAGACCTACGGACAGATAAGCTTTATTTAGCATGCAGCTAAAATGGTTTTTAGGATCATCAGTAAGAGGATGGTGAGTATGGCAAATGATTATTCAGGGGATGCTAAGTTTGGGTTCACAAAGGAAGAAGCACTTGTAATGCCATGTCAATAATGTGGTCACTTATGTACATGGAAAGGGCTCAAACAAATCTCAAGGCAGCTGGTTCCATTCAACAATAGTTCTGTTAAAAAAAGAGTATTTTTAATTATTTGTTTTTTGCGTTCTTACTTTTATTTTAAAACTGTGGTCGTTTTTTCCCTTGAAGTTTGGTTTTTCTATCTCTTAGGAGCATAGAATACACTCAGAATGAATTTGTCCGTTTCATAGATTTGGAGAAAGCTGTTTATAGATATGATCGGGTGAAATTAATGAATGAATTTTTTTTAATGGGAGCAGTTCGTTGCAGGTGAAAAAGTTCACCCACGTATCTTTGAAGTATTCTGGATCAAAATGGTCGAAGTAGGGAAATCAGGAGAAGAATTTCTATAAACAAAGAAACTTTCTCGAGAAGGAGGGAGTTGATGACAGGGATTTTAAATAAGGAGTTTAAGAAATGATTCGTCAAAACTTTGGTATGGGGCGTGGTTTTCTACGGCGCGGAAGCATGGTCATTGAGGCAGAATGATAGGCGTAGATTGCAGACTTTCGAAGTAGGGATGTGGAGAAGATGAAGTGGACAGAAATGAAAACAAAAGGGGAAATTCTGGGTATAGTGGGTGAGGACAGGGGATTGTTGGGAGAAATCAAAATGAAAAAGGAAAGATGGGTTTTCGGCATTTTCATTGACGATGGGATAGAGGAGAGAGCGTGGGCAAACGAGGAAGGGGGAGGAATGAGACTGGCACGTTGGATGTTGAACAATGGAGAAAGGAAGTATACGGAACTAAAGAGGGATTTCCTGTAATGAACGCAATCAGCTTGTGTTTTTTTGGTCAGAAATGGCAGGTAAATACATTTCCGTACAATTGTATAGGCATTGCCCATCTAAAACGTACCTTAACCCGTAGAATATTCATAATCATAATTATCTTCTCTTATTAACTCTACATCGGTATGTACTTTAAAAGCATCTGTGAACTTGTGAAGGAATTAGAGAAGAGCAGTGAGTGGAATTATATACAATAAGTTACAGTATGTCACGGTTTAAACGCAACGGCCAACGTTACCTTCATTCCCTTACGTCGTGTTGAACCATGTTTGGCGTCGTGTTTCAAATTTTCGGACTCGTATTTGTCCGATCCCCGCAGTTCGTACGTACATCTCGATCCAAACTTCAGTTTCAGAAGGAAACCTTTGCCGTTCGCTTGAAAAAATCCCATAAATCAAACCCGGCGCAGAAAACAGATGAATCATATATGTCATCCGGACTACAGTATCTTTCAGTGTTTTCTTAATTTTTTAAACAGTTTTTATTGGTTTCTCCAAGCGCACTCAAATGTTTTGAACCAATTGTAAGACTGCATGGTAATTCAATACTGGAGAATACCGCTCGATTTTTCTTCATGGCTTGCCAGGTGACAATCCTATAACCAATATTGATTTTTTTGTGTCATCATCGGGGGTTGGCCATAGGATTTTCACCTTATAATCTCACAGCCAATAGTTTATGGCCTCTTAATTTTTATTTGGGGTTTTTAAAATCGGCAGAAATTGGAGCCTTTGAACATATCATGAATCGATTTATCAAAATTTATATCAAAATAATAAACTGATGATGAATTTAATTTCAGACAACATGATAGTAAGGACATAAATATCTTTTTATCATAGAAATCACAGCTTGGGAAGATGCGGAGCTTGGAAGCACCTGGGAAGTGTCGTTGATGAAAGCGGAAAAAATTATGAATGAATAAGAGATCGTAGAAAGGGAAAAGAACCACCCTTTCCTGAAAATTGTCAGATGCTCATTATGGAGCAAGTACTATGTCCCTCGAAGAACAGTAAGAACTTCATAGGCTCTACTCCTTTAAGGCACTCCACCTACTTAAAGGTAGATTTTGGACGGTCACTCATGGCTATTATACGAGCATTCTGCATATCGCGATGACTTCCTTTTCCCTTCCCTTTTTAGTTCTTCTTAAGCTCAACCTGACTTCATGCTATCCAAAACGCTTACTCTCTCCCTCCATCTATACCCGCACAACCCTTCCTTCCATCGCGACCCTAAATAACCTTTTTGTTACACTTTCGGATTTCCCTCGACAACTTCCTCTCTTCGCCGTATATATTCAAAACGTCTTCGTTCACCTTTATCTCTGTTCAATGTATTAAGTATAAATCCTTTATTCCCCAAATAATTACAGCTTTAAACTCAGAAAACTTTCTCGTTCTCTTCCTTCAAACACCGGATTTAAGGCTTAAGCAGAGCTACTTTTCATGGTAAACTTTTTGCCAAGCTTTTCATTGCATTTTAATTTGATGCACCTGTCACAACTCTCGTCTTCTTTTAACTGATTCTTTCGTCATAACAATTCTGTACACCTATGTTAACTTATACTGCAGAAATATTGGTAATGGAGAGGATATATAGCGAGAATATAATCAGGAGAAAAACAAACTTCTGATATGCACCATTGGCTCCGATGGCCGTGAAAAGAAGGATAAGTGGAGAAATGAAATGATGGGGGATGAAGTTGAAGAATAGCCACTTCAGAACAAGATAAGAGGTGTGAGGGATTGGATTGTATGAGGATGTGAAGAGAAAGTCAGAGATGAGTGAATAGCCGTTGGGATGCACTAAATATGGAGTCGGAGGCAGACGTACAATAGGCGGGTGGAAACAAAGAGCGGAGGAGGGTGTAGATAGATAGATAGATAGACAGATAGATAGATAGATAGATAGATAGATAGATAGATAGATAGTGGTCTTTATTTGGGCGAAATTGAGACCAAATGGTCCCTTCTTCCATTTAACCCATAATGTGTACAGGGAGGAAGACTGGGAAAAGGGAACGGAAAAAGAGATAGAGACAGATAATAATAATAAACCTCTTTAACACTTCCTTTCTTCCCAGATGGGAAGAAAGGAAGTGTTAAAGAGGTTTATTTTCTCAGAAGATCCCTTCCATTTTGTAGATGATGATTCATATTTCATCTACATCTACTGAAATCCACCTATGAAGTGTGTGGCAGGGTGTACAAGCACCAGGTGGGATGTGTAAGGGATAAGAGAGAGGAAGGATGTTTAAATGGCTAGAAAAAGGGAAAAAAACATTCACTAAAAACGCCGAAAAAACGTGCAAAACCAAATACTTGCTGACAGCAAACTTATTACCAAAATAAGCGCGAATTTCACTGACTTTAAAAATTCTTTGGCATGCAAAAAAGGAGGTATTAAGAATAAACCAGAACCACTTACACGATAGACCACAACCATTACCAAGGCAGGTCATGCAGAACTGGAAGGTTAGAAAGGGAAAGTTCTGCTAGTGTATGGGATCCTCGTGAAGCTGGATTGATTGCCGAATTGGATCACGAGCAACGTATAGGAACTAGATTTATAAAACATTGTTTTGACAAACTGATTAGCGTATGAATATTAATGCAGGAGCTAGGCTGGGAATCACTCACGGATCGAAGGTTCAATTATAGATTAAACATCGCCCATAAATTGGAAAGACGTCTCTATAGCCAGGACGTTGAAAATGTATTATTACCCCTATCGCACTACGTTAGGCAAGATCATGCCAGTAAAATTATAAAGAGTAAGTGTAGAACAGATAGATTTAAGATGCCATTTTTCCCACGAGCGATAAGATATCAGAATAACGTTGTCCGACCGCGGCAGGGGGGAAAACATTCGAGTCAAAATTAGTCTGGTACGTATGCACCCTCTGCCACACCTTTTAACTATTAACTATGTTAGTATCACCTATTCACCTATTTAGTATTAACTATTCTCCCTCTGCCTCACCTTTCAGTATATTAACTATTTTAGTATTTGTAGTACCCTTTCCCTTTCAGGACCTGACTACTGAAAGTTCTATTGATCCATGGGCATGCAACTTATGGTATCCATCCCTAAATATTTCTCGAAGTCTTAGTAAAAATCCTTCAAGAAATTAGTTCAAAAGACGAAAGATAAATCCATAGGTCCGAGATTATCACAAATTGGCAGAATGGTTCGGTGTAAATTCCAAATTTTAGGGATTAATTCTGACCCTTCCACCATTTTCAGGTGCATGCCAACAATATTTCGACAGTCCCGTCCTACGTCGTTCGCTCGGGAATCGCTTAATTTGTTAAATGGACCCACATTTCAACAAATGACACTCTTGCAAAGCGTGCATCCTCGAAGGAATGCCTACCAAATATCTATTAATTCAGCGAGCAAAGAATTCACTCAAATCACTTAAAACACCAATGCGCAAATGAATTACCATAAATGGACACCGACCCTTTACTTGGGAGTCTTGGGAGTTACCACACGAAAGTGGTGTTTTGAAAGTGGAGTATCATCAAGAGTGGGAAGTTTTCGTCGATCCTGCGGACGGCAAACCCTTAAAGACAAGCTAACTAACATCTCTGCGACTTCAAGATGGAAGTGGGTAAAGAACCCCCGCAAACCGTCCCACGCTGGCTCGATGCATTTCCCAAATTACGTTACCACTTCTTCCCTGCTGGATTTGTCGGATCGAAATATTTTTAAAGGAATCTCCACGCTTCTTTCACTGCTGAATCCCTTTCTTCATCTGACCACTCACTTTGCTCATATCTGTTTATATCTATATCCTTACATAAATTTTTCCGTTGCTTGAATTTTGTTGGTATTTTCCTAGGTTTTAACCACTGCCTTTGTTTTCTGAGAGTTTTTTTTTCTAGGTTTTAACTACTGATTTCGTTTTCTGTTAGTATTTTTCCAGTTTTTAACCATTGCTTCCGCTTTTTATTAGTGTTTTTCTAGTTTTTAACGACTGCTTTCCCTTTCTGTGAGTTTTTAAAATAGTTTTTAACCACTGCTTTTGTTTTCTGTTAGTGTTTTTCTAGTTTTTAATTCCTGCTATTCTTTTTACTTCCTTGGATTGGATTGGAATATTTCTCTTGGAGCAAAAGAGTGCTTTCACTCATTCATTTCCGCGTCAATCACCATATTTGAATATCTCCCTCCCAAATACGCTTGTCATCTGGCCTCAAAGACCAAGTTCCACCTACTTTCCTCGGTCATTAAAAACTGTGCCCTATAATACAGTTTTCTCTAATCTTCAATTCGCCGCTTAAATTAAGGGTCTTTGTCAAGATCTCCTTGCAAAATCTTCATCAAAAGAATGATTCACGGAAATTATTTCTTTTAATGCGATAATTAGCTCTTTTCTGTCTATGAAAAAAATATTTTTTTCGGGGTCAAATTGTGGCAATTTAGTGAAATTAGATATTCAGGGCAAGACCGAGGCTGAAACTTTATATTTTTAAAATTCATGAGTTTATAGTCAGTCATGAGTTAGATAATAAACATATTCTAACGAAAAACAAGCGGAACTAATTAGAGCTTTAACTACTTAGTTGGAGGAAAAGGCTTCACGGGCCTTCAACCATTGGGTTGTGGGTGGTGAGTCGACATCACCTGCATTCACGTCTCAAGCCTAATAAGTGTATTGTTATTAGTGTCATTATGCTATCACTCGTATTTTTTTTTACTAATGCAATCAACGCAAACTTCCAAATCCCACCCCTTGTATCAGTAAAAACAAGTGTTCCCATGGCGGCGATCGTGGCAACGTGTCAACAAGGTTTGCAACTGCAATTGCACACTTGCTGTTGAGACCAGCTCATACGCAAAACGTCTCTCGATCATAGTACGACATTACGTACAAGAAAATACAATTGCACATTTCCTTTACCAAACACCATTTTTTTACATAGTATCCTACAAGCCACCGCTGGGGTGTGCGGCAGAGAGTGATCACACACTAGACTACTTTTGGCCCAAAATACGTACTTTCCCCTCTTAGAGCGGTCCGAGAACGTTATTATGTGATCCCTTGCAGTTCTGGCAAAAATAACATCTTAAATCTATCTGTTCTACACTTAATCTCTCAAATTATAGTTAAATAATCCCCCTAACGTGGTGCGATGAGGGCAATAATACATTTTCAGCATCATTGATAAAGAGGCATCCTTCCGGTTTATGCAAGAGATCTAATCTGTAATTTAACCTTCACTCCGTGAGTGATTCCCTTGCAACAAATCCACATCAATCAACAGAGTATAATTAATTCAACCTGCTTCTTAATTTAATTTGTGTACTTCTGTATATGTCTCAAACATTTGATCGTTGTGGCAAGAGGATGAAAGCGTCGATTGGAAACTTTTGAAATATTTGATTGGAGAGGGATGAAAAAACTGAAATAGACCGAACTAAAATTGACGAATAAGTTCTATGCATAGGAGAGAAAGAAAGAGGGCAATTGGGAGAATTCCGGACGGCTCACGACATGTGAGATAATCTTGAGAGGTATAAGTGTCCGAATCTAAGTACCTAAATCTGAAAACAGGAGAGGAGAAGAGAATAGTTGGAATGAATGGAGATATGAAGTACGGAGTTGTATTGTGCGATTTTAAGGTATTCATTGATGGATCTAAATCTTTGTGATTTCTACCAAAAATCCTCTCTCCTCCACCACCATATATGCGAGCACCTCCTCATATGTTTTCCTTTCTGTCCACTTCACATTTTTCATCCTTCTCCACACCCACATTTCAAAAACCTCCAATCAAGCTACGACTACTACCGTATCTCAATGACCATGTTTCCGAACCGTGCAAAACCACATTTCATACCAAGCTTCTCGCTATAATTTTCTTAATATCGTCGCTCAACGTCCATGTTATCAATTTCCTCCTCCTTGTAAGACCTTATTCGCCTGAAGTAAGCCTTATATCCCCGCTACTTTCACTAGCTTGGTCCAAAACACCTCCTAAATAGCTGAACTGTTTTATGCGCACTAACTTTTGCTCTACTTTGCTCTAATAAATAAACCATTAGCACAGTAATCAGCCCAATTGTCAGTTTGGTAGGTGATGGTAGAGTTCACCCAGTACTAAGCCCTATACGGCGTGTGAAAATTCACACATCAGGGTAGGGGGGCCAGTTCCTTTCCCTGTGCATGTTATGGTTTCCCAGGAAGGTCTGGCACCCGAAAAATCACATAGCTTGGGTGGAGCTGCAGGTGCTCAGAGAGGCTTGCCTGGGAATCAAACCCGGGACCCTCCGGTCAGTAGTCCTACGCTCTACACCCTGGACTACCGTGAACTAACTCTAACAAATAAGAATAAAAATATGCTGTTCAATTTTTAATAATAATATCGGTATCACAATGTAGTACCAATTATCCTGGAAGACACCATTTATCTTCCGTTGACTTAATGTAAGGCAATTTTAAGTGCAACATGTGGAAGCCAATGAATTCATTCATCCACATTCAATCCCTTTTCCAGTCGAAAATAGCAAACTCGTGTTAGTTAAGGCGAGTGTCGTATAGGCATCTCTCTCCATCTCTCTCTTCACGTTTCCTTCTCTGTTTTGATAGCAGTGATACTATTGGATATGTTCTATCTAGTTTCTAACCAGTCACGTATTCGTCCAGGTCTGTCCTTTAATTCAACTTCAAAAAAACTACGGCGCGAAGCCAAAAGACCGCGAGCATCCGAGTTAAATGAAAATAATACATTTCGAATACATTTCTAATTAATATTTCGAAACCTAACAGTTCGCCTGCCTCACTTTCTTTTGTCTTCGATCATTTCCATTGTGATGCGGTTATTTTCAACCCTCGGAAATCTCCGCAGTATAATTAATTTTCACACGCTGCGTATATTCGCACAACGTACCCCACATCGCACAGTATCCAACGGTTTATGTTTATTTTTTTCCTTTCCCAAAGTGGAACATAAGGCTCTGGGAAATTTTACGACACCTGCTCTCTCCCGGATTTCTATTTTAACAACAAAACACTATTTGTTCGACTTTAATTAATGTGTGGGAAAACAGGAGGAGTAGTAGTATACACATATTGAGAGAATTTTCGGTGAATCCAAAGAGCAAATTTCATCAGTTTGACTTTTGTATTTTTTTTGTCCCCGGTGTTTGTGGGAAAAAATGCACCACAAATTTCCGATAGACTCATTCACTACCACCGTCGTCAATTCTGAGGGATCCGAAAATTATTTCTGAAATAATGAAACAAAGGGGTTAACCGCAAAATAAACTTTTCGAACGATAAATCAAAAGGAGTTTAAAAAAAAATAATGCATCTCTTGTTTTCAAAATCCATCATCCATGGAATCTCCATTGTTATAATTCTTCCAATGACTAATAAACTATGCGCGTTTTAGTCAGCGTCACTCCCTTGCCACCACTCTCCCACTCTTACGACTACCATGCTCCATATTTCAGTATTTATAACCTGCATAAAAGGGCACCTTGTTGACCTCGAAATTGGGCAGTGGGCCTTTAGGGCCAGGGAATGTTTAATCAAGTGGACGTTCCAGTGTCGAAGTTTGGTGGAAATTCCGGCTTTCGACGATGGATTTCACGTTTGATGGCGCGGCATTCGGCTCTGAATTATTACGATGGGAAGGAATCATTAATTGTATGAATTAGTCAACGTCAGTTGATCACGCATTTCAGCCCGCCAGTTGACGAATAGGTTCGCAAATTGTTTCGATAGGGAAGTGAAACTTCTCTGCGCCTTGTCAATATTCTTTAACACTCAAAACAATTTCCGTCGGTGCTTTTCGCTCATAGATGAAACCTTAAGTTTGTTTATTTGGTTTTTCAAAGCTTTTCGTGAGAAATCTCTTAAATTTCAACGAGAATACGTTAATACTTCAATTCATTCACTTGTCACGTCTCTCTCCAACACTCCTCTAATTAATCCTAATTTTCTGTTGGCTTGAACAAATACAAGGTTTGGTATAAAAATTATCGGTAACAATTTTTTTCTGACGTGCATTGCGTAAAAATTTGGATTCAGACCGTCGGTTTTAGTGTGCGCATGATCGCAGATCGTATTGGCATTGATAACATGACATTGCACATACCATTATCGATGAAAATTTAGCGATGCGACAGATCTGCACTAAACTAGTCCTCCAGAAGGTCTTGACTGACGACCAGAATCGGCAAGAAAAAAAAAGAAAAACGGCATCGCGACGATTCCCCAACCCCCTTTCAGTCTCAACTTGGGACCAGCTGACTATTTCCCATTCCTAAAAGTGAAATTTTTCCTCAAAGGACATCACCATGGGACCCTCAAAGCCGTCAAAGAAGCTTGTACACTAACCCTTTAAGGACCTTCCGGAATCCGCCTACCAAGGAGCCTTCGAGTCGTGGAAAAGGCGCTGGCAAAAGTGTGTAAAAGGGATGTAATTTGAAGAATTTTGAGGTATTTTAGCCATATCTGAAATTAATCTATTTTTCCGAAAAGTCTCCCGAAACATATAATTCAAACCCTGTAATCCCCGTGCGTATTTCACCCAGGAGAAGTCGTGTGGGAGGGTAACGCCTTAGTATTTGATCGAGTATACAACTGTCTATTTCAGTATTCCTGAAACACTAGGCGTTTGGGTGGGAATTATTATTATTAATTATTATCATTATTTTTATTTTCCTGTCCCCTTTAAATTTCTCCCAAAATCCTTCTCTCTTTCTCTCACTTGCATGTCCAGAACCACTCCAATCGATTTTCCTTTCATCCAAATTATTTTCTCCCTTCTTCTCAGCACGTACATACGAGGGTCATCCGGAAAGTAGTACCCGTTCGTGCCGCATGAAGTGCTGACGACGCGAGTAGCCGCTGGACGAGGTCAGATAGCTTCAGTGGCTTGTCTGCCTTCTCTGAGCCAAGTTGCGTGACGCTAGCATTGCCTGTGTTGTTTCTGTGATTGTTTACAATGTTTAAAAAAATTGAGAACGCCGCCAGTTGTGAAGTGAGGGCAGTGATTAAATTCCTCAATGCAAGAAACGTTCGCCCATGTGATATTCATCGCCAATTAAAGGAGGTGTATGGAGACAATGTAATGGACGAGTCGTCTGTTCGGCGGTGGTGTCGCAACTTCAACATGGGGAGGGGGAACACACACGACGATGAGCGTTCGGGGAGAGCGTCTGTCATTACAGACCAACTGGTGAGCTCAGTTGACGAATTCGTGAGGAACGATCGGCGCGTCACAATTGATGACATCTGTGAGCATTTTCCCAATGTTTCTCGAACAATTGTTCATGAAATTGTTAAACACCATCTGCATTATGCAAAAATTTGTGCAAGATGGGTCCCTCGCGTATCTCAATGAGCTGGCGGCGAAGGACTATGCAGCAGGAATACAGAAACTTGTCACACGTTATGACAAATGCCTTAATTTGCTTGGAGATTATGTTGAGAAGTAGTTTAAAGTATCCTCTTTCAAATAAAATTTTTTATGTTTGTTAATATTTACTTTTGTGTCTTTATTTCACGAACGGGTACTACTTTCCGGATGACCCTCGTAAGTTTCCAATCCACACTTATCCTCCTGCTTTAAAGACAACGTTTCAATTTTACTTATAACAGCGTTACTGGGAATAATGGCAAAGAGCAAGAGGAACGAGGAGTAAAAAGAAACCGATGATAAAAAAGGGACAATCTTGTCGAGCACATTTACTACCCATCATTTAGGATGGTTGCAGTAATAATTTATGACCTCAAACAATTTATAGGAGCAGAAAAGGTTACTCTAATGAAAGGCTTAAAGTTAATAGTTGCCGAGGTTGACTCTTGCTTTAGAGAAGGCCAACCGCTTCTTTCTTTTTAATCAAGGACCATTCTGGAAAAGATAGCAGTCACCATTTCTAAACTATCCCATGGAATTCCCGTTTTAAGGGCGAAAATGTTGGTTGAGTGGGCTGAAGGGGGGAGGCCACACCGGATGGGGTAGAGAGAAGGGGGGGGCGGCTCTACCCCCCCCGCCCCGCCCCCTCTCCTCCCTCACCCTCGATTGGAGATATCAAGAGGGCTGATCCTCACGATTACTCGCCAATTTATTCCGCTTAAACCGCCCTCAGTCCCGCACCTAGCTAGCGACCGTTTTCTAAATAAAAAAATACAGCCAAAAGTGTTCATCAAGGGGAATAATGGTCCACGGAAAGAACATTTAATGTCGCGATCACGCAACACGCGGTCGGGAAGGATGTGCTTAGTATGGATACCGCCTGTGGATTCACGGGCGGTGAAGCGATGGCGCTGACCGCTCAAGTGGAAGAGGGCGCGCAGACCGTGCGCACACATAAACGCCCAGTCAGCGAGCCAGTTGCTGCGGACGAGGGAATTTCCCGCAATCACAATCTCCTCCCCCGGATTCCAATCCTCATTTTAAAAAAATTCTCGCCAGACGGATATAGACTCGTGCATCACGCTTCTCAAAGCTACTATTTGAATTTCCGAACCCTGTGGAATGAATCCCGAATGAAATAAAGTAAAAAGTCTGTTCAAAAAAAAAGATGAGGCAGTTTGAATAGATACTTGATTTGATCAGTTAACCTTTAACCATGCGTATCCCCTTCAATGTACATCCCTTGGCTGCCAATACAACGCTCCCAACGTTTTTTCCCAACTTTCGGACTCCGTCTAGAACGCTTCTTTCGGGGTAGCCTAAAAAGTCTGCGGTACAATTATGTTGGATGTCTTCAACAGCTTTAAATCGGCGTCCTCTCAAGGTGGATTTCAACTCAGGGAAAATAGGAAAAAGTCCACCGAAGCAAGAGTCAGAGATTAAGGTGGCTGGGGGATCACAGGTGTGCTGTTTTTGGCCAAAAACTATGTAACAATCAATAATGTGTGCGATGGTGTGTTGCCGTGATGAAAGCACCAGGACTTGGTTTTCCACATTTGTGGTTTCTCCTCCGCCCAAAATTTCTCTCAAAATGTTAAAACACGATCCAACGCTAATGTCACCTCCATTGGCAATCTCCCTGACAGTTAACTTACGGTTACGGGTTTCACGCACTAAATCAGTCACACTATTGACGTGGGCATCGTTTGTTGACGTCGATAGTCGTCCACTTATTGGTTCTTCATCGGTCGAGGTCTGTCTTGACTGGAAGGGGTTGTACTAACGAAAACACTGTGACCGACTCATAGATTCATTGACGAAAGCCTCTTAAATCATTTCTTAAATTTCAGTTGCACTTATTCTGAGGTTGAAAAAAAAATTCAATGCACACGCTCTGCTTCTTTGATACCTTCATTCTCGAAGTCACAAGAATTTGGGCAGTAAGCTTGTGCAAGCTCGAACAAGAATCGCTGTTGTGCGGAGACAAGTGAAGGTAGGGCCAAAAGCAAGGCGATGTTTTACTTCTATTGCATGTGTTGGTTGCTGTTTCGAATTCATAGACGAGGAAGTTAGGATAGATATTAACTAATGGATGAAGAGGGCTCGTCACCTTTATGATAACCGAGGGAACTTTGAGACTTGAAAGCGAGACATGACTACTCCGAGATCGCTGTCAGAGTACTCAAAGTATTTGGTGCCGTTTTCAACAGCATATCCGTGTCAGGTTGGGCTTTCTTTGGTGAGAGTTTTCGCCAAAATCAAATGGAGGGTGTTCGTATGTATCAGCTGACCTGAGGTTAATACCAAACAAAGCACAATATGACATCAAAGGACTAGTTACTCAGTTATAAAGCCTTCCATTATTGAGGCACAAGAAGGATGAATTTGCATGCATATTGGTTTTCGAGATAAACCTTTGACAGATTAAAAAGGGCACTATTTAGAGGGGTTAATCAAGATGACATTTTGATAAAATTTCCTTAGTTTTCATAGGAATTGATATTGAATATTCAATATTTTACGCATGATCTTAAAGCAGTGGAGGACTTCTGTCACGAAACTTCTAACAAAAGGCAAACGTCATGTGCGCCATTTTATTAAATAGTTTCAACAGCCTTAACATAATAGCACCCACCCGCCTGTTTTTCCAATGATATTAATTAATTTTTGGGAGAAAAAAGAACCGAAATCGCATGGTATCCAAACTTTGGCCCCTCAGAACTAACCCAATATAAATTTTAGAAGGCGTTTTAAAAAAATAATGAGAACCTTCTTCATATCTGTTTACGAAATACGCATAAATGGGTATTGATTGCATTAATATTGTCACGCGTCATTAATGCAATTACCAATATGTCGTATTGACTCGTATAGTCACGACCTTCTTAATGATACCTAACAGAAGATAGCAGTGAAATAGATGGGCTGGCTGGAGACTTCTGGAACCTGTACATGCCTTCAACATGTGCATAAAGCGGATGGAGAGCCTGGATGAGTAGTGTTAGGAAGAGGCTGTCTTTTATATCACCCAGGCTTGTCAACGTACGTATACGTGGAGGAATTGGGAAAAGAGCGGCTGATGCTGGGAGTGAAAATTGGTGGAGAACTTAGCAAATTAGTGAAATATGCTGTTGATTGAGCCAAAGTAATCTGGTTGGTCTGGGGATTAAAATCATTAGCGTATTACGGAATAGGTACGGAATAAAAATCGATCATAAGGAAAGGATGATAATGAACTAGTATAGAAATAGAAAGGCTAAGATAGACATTCAAGTTTGAGGGCATAAATTAGAAGAGGCAAAGCAGTTGACCTATCTAGGAAGTCTTCGGCCAATAAAAAGGTCAAAATTTGTAAAATTTGATTCGTTGATGGTCAATAATTTACCGAGGTTAGGGACCGGTACCTGTAGTAAAGAAGCAAATAAAAAGCTAGTGAAAGTATTACTATGGAGCGTAGTTTTTTTGTGCGGTTCGATAACTTGGTCGTTTAGAAAAGAAGTGTTAATAATTTGTAAGAGATTGGAGAGTTTTGAGATTTGTGTGTATGTGTGTGGATTAGAATGGAAGCATGAATGAAACGGATAGAAATGACACTAAGCGAAGGGGCTCCAGGCATATTAGGCGGGAAGGGAGACTACTGTTGGTACAATTATGAAGACGGCAAGACAAGTGGATGCAGGAGATACTGAGAGGATTCAATGGGATGCTGGAAGCTGTAAAAGAGGGGATAATGCTGGGAAAGCCATTTACTGGACAAATGAATAGAAAATACGCGTTCTAGATGGCATTAAGGAAGGTGTGACGTTTTCAGAGCTAAAAATATAGTAATTGTATATAATGAGGTAAAAGAATATTTGGTGTCGTGTAAGCAAGGATTACATGTACGTGGGCTGCTGACCCAAGGATTGGAGACATGCGCTAAGCCGGTATACTGTTTCTAATGATATTCCGGCATGCCTGAAGAAAATTCTTTTAGGGTGAATCTGCATACCCGCCCCATTTCTAATACCTATCCCCAGTTATTACAAATATTTTATCAAAACACCTCATGATTGATTCTCAAAAATAATATGTTCAGCACTGGTTATTTTGGACGATTTTCCTACATTCAGTCACAAAAATATTTAAAATATGGAGAAGTTTCCAGCGTTTTTTAAAAGGAGACGGATTTTTTCATGATTTTGATTTTGCGAAAATACTGTATGCGAGGGTAATCGCAGAAGTACCCGACACAGTAAAGAAAACACAAACTTTTTGGAAAAAAATGTATTTATTTTTCAACATGATCTTCTTTCAGCTCTCTACACTTTTCTCAGCGATTTTCAATAAGTTCGATACTCTTTTTACTATAAGAACTGTCTTGCTCCTCAAAATAGCCATTAACTGCCGGCATCACTTCTTCACGTTTGGAAAATCTTTGACCACCGAGCCATTTTTTTCAAATTTGCGAACAGAAAATAATCCGAGGGGGCTTAATCTGGCGAATGAGGTAGCAATTCAAACTTTAATTCTGGCCATTGTAATACGGATTTGTGCGGTAACGGTGCATTTCATTGATGAAACATCACTTTCTTCTTAGCGAAATGCGGCCGCTTTTGCTTGATTTTTTCATTCAAACGTTGCAACAAGTTTGCACAATACTCGCCGTTGATAGTTTTTCCTTTTTAAACATAGTCAATGAAAATTATCTCACCTGCATCCCAAAAACCCGACGTCATGACCTTGCCTGCAGATGCATCATTCTTTGGAGGCGGTTCTCCGTTTTGAATCCATTGTTTTAATTATTCTTTTGTCTCAGGTGTGAAGTAATGGACCCATGTTTCATCCATGGTTCTGAAACGGAGCAATTATTCTGCTTTGTTGCTGAGGAATGCCTACTATGTGTGCTAGCTTGCGCTCTTTCAGTCGACGATCATCCAGCATCACTTTGTGGATTTTCTTCACCGTTTTTGGAGTCGTCACCTCATTTATTCGGCCAATGCAATGCTCGTCTTGACAGCTCGTACAGCCTCGTTTAAACTCTGCTACCGAATATTTTACTGTTGTAAACAAAGGAGCAGACTAACCCTGAGTGGAATCCAGTTCAGTTTTTATATTGGTTGGGCTGAGACCTTTCGAATAAATGTACTGTATCACATAACAATGACCAATTTTCTCCATTTTCACAAATTCACTGAAAACGCTCACCATTGATGCATGCCTGCATGGCTGCCAAACAAATACTAAACAACGTGACGTCTTCCAACTTGGAACATATGCTTTCTAGATTACGTACTTTCTAATACAGTAATTTTTTCAAACAACTACCGTCATCACTAGGTCATTCCGAGTACTTCTGGGGCCACCCTCTCACACTCTCCTTTCCATATCACCTGCCTCGGGAGACATGACTGCTAAAATTGGAAAAATTGTTTTCGATTTTCTCATCATGAAGGAGAGAATGGTATTTTGACTCAAACGCGTCAATCGTTGGTACGTTCTTCAATTGATATCTAAAAAGATGTTTTGATAGAAAGCACCAAAAAACTAGGTAATTTTGAAACAAAATTTAAACAATTTAGTGCTCATGGTTAACATTTCAAATTAAATATTTTTTATATCAATATCTATAGGTAGAGGCGTTGCTCGCATATTAGAGCTATACGGATTCTTCACAAGTACTTGAACCATTCTTAGCAACGATGGCTAAAGTGACGCCAAACCCCATCAATATATCCTTATTTGGTAAAATAAGTTTCTCTCTTATGAGAAGCATCATTCATTAGTATTTTGTTGCAAACGCCGTAATGCTGCTTTGATGTGATGATAATTCAATTTAGATTTGATACTAATTCGGCCAATATCACGTAAAAGGCGTGTTTTATATCCCTATAGTCCCACGCAGTTAACTCCGTAAACCCTTAAGTTATGTCCTTACATTCGATTGGAATTGCCCATTAAAATAAATCAAACGAAACTTTCGTTACGTCGTTAAAAGAATTACGGCTCAACCAGTCCGCTCCCCGTTATCTTGACCCGAAAAGTATCCATGGAGGTAAATCTCTCCCATCGCCAGAACCGTTTGATTGCAAAAAAAAGCCCTCTTCTCGCTTTATATACTCGCGAAGAATACACCGTCTAAGGAGCTGCCTTCATTTCAGGCATCTCCCATTACTTACTCACAATTTAACACATATATTTACCGGTACTTTCCAATAGAAAATGTGAAGGAAAACACCTTATATTTGGTCGATAGTAAAACCAAGATATTTAAGTCTGAAAATGTTGAAAATTTGCCTCTGATGGCATTAAAACGATGGGCAATGTTGACATTCATTCACTTGCATTTTTTATGAAATATTTTACTCGAGTATCGTTACTAAAAAATGAGGCACGAGTCATCGAAGTTGTGACACAGGAATTATGTTTTCATCGAGCCATTGACATTTCATCACCAAGGTAACGCTCTCCAAATCTATTTCTTAAATTTCTCCCGAATCCAATCTGAGTATTCATAATAGATTTTCTAAATACAACATTAAAACAGAAAAGACTAGTGAACGCTTTGGTATTGAATGTTATGCAGTAGATTCGCGGAAACATGGTCGTTGATGCGAGATGATAGGCGTAGATTGATTTGAGGCCGTCAAAATGTGGATGTGGAGAAGGATGGAAAAGTTGAAATGGACGGAGAGGTAAAAAAACTAAATGAAATGCATGGTGGGGAAGGAGAGAGGGGATTTTCTGTAGAAATCCAAATACAGCCAGAAAGATTGCTGTAAAAGATTTTGCTTGGCGATGGATTGTTGAACGCTGTGACGTAGGGAAGGACGGTAGGCAAGAGAGGAAGGGGTAAAAATAGAATAAGATTGTTGGGCAGAATAAAGGGGGATAGACTATACGCGAAATCGAACAACTTATTCGCAACCCAGGTATTCTAGTGTAGAGGGTCAGGATATTTCTTGTTGGAAGAGGCAAAGTAATAAAGGCTTTTTCAGGCCGGGTCCGTCAAAAGCTAACTTGAACGATAGAAAACCAAATAATAACACCACAGTAAAAAAAATATGGAATTAAAATCTTTCTTAAACATAGAAATGAGTAAGATAAAAGAGCAACTTACCTTTTTTTGACGTAATAATCAAAAGAAATTCTGGATTATCACTCCAAGTTATGAAAAACTCGATCACCCGCGAATTGGTTAAAGAAAAATCCTCCCGTCTCTCTGAAGGCTAAGTTAAAGGCGTGTCAGTTTATCTGAAACTCTTTTGAATGTTGATAACGAGATGAACCCTCCACGCGTTACTGGTTAGGAAATCATTTAGTCATTAATTCCTCACGTGTGACCCGACGCTGTTTAACGTAATAGAGTCTGTTTCCGGGAAACGTCCGCGACTTAATGCGCTCCTAACGGCCCGATTAGGAACCAATTTCGTGCTGCGGTGGAGTGATTCGTTTTATGGATGCGGTTGGGTGGGAGAATGAGGGATTATATGAACAGGTATATATATATATATGTGTGTGTGTGTGTGTGTGTGGGGGGGGGGTTGTGTGTGTGTACATATATACATAATTATTATTAATTTATTTATATATATACCTATGCCCCCTTATATATTACAGGTAAGTATATATATATATATATATATATATATATATATATATATATATATATATATACACACACACAAATATACATACACGAAACCGGTTCAATTAAGCGAAAAAAATCCAAGCCCCAAGTCGTCGTTTATGAGGGCGGACGAAGGAGGTAGAGTCGTTAAGTTCTTGAACTTGTATGTACAACAATCGTCCTTAGTACGGTCATAAAACCACCTTTCGGCCACCATTAAGAAAAGGAGAGGGCGAAAGAGAGAGAAAAAATATGCCTAAGAACCATAAATACACTTTTAGAGGCTTCGTTCCATAATTTTTTTCCCGCCTCCCAAAAGAGAGCTCCCCCAAAATGAACGGACGAGTTTGTTCAACTCTTGAAGAGTCCCCGACCATTCACGGGTTTAATCTCACATCAATTTCCTCTCGAGTTGAATCGCCCGCTTTTCAACGCTATCGCAAACTAACCTACACACATCGACGACTTATCGAAGACGTTAAAAAATATTTTTAAAAAATAAGGAAATGACCAGAGCCTCTTCTTTCTTCGCTCAACGTTATTGCCCCGGTTATGTTTCAGAATGAATTGCACATATACGATACACATCTGATTCCTTGTCCCTCGAAATGTTTTACCGTGCGGCCATCTGAAAAAATCGCGCATTGCCCATCGTTACGTGCGACGGAGACGTAAAAATTTAATTAGCGCGTGGTATTTTTTTATTGATTTTGTGAGTGGAAGATCTCCGTAATGGTCCAAGTAATGCTTTTTGACGACTGCTTGTCGAAAATCCACAATAAAAATCGATATCCTGAAATAAAATTGGACCTTAAAAAACTCCCCATCAATTTACGCACGGTTTTCATGTCGGTTGACGTTTTATACTTCTTCAAATATAAGTATTTATTTGACCAGTGGTGTGTAATTCGTTATAAATCATTGGACTTTGTAGTTCTTTTTGGTAGGCATCAGAATCATGTTTCAATCTGATGATTTGGTTGATTGCCCCCCTTCCCTCCTTCCAAATCGATCTCTCTTCCGCGTCCTGATCGGTCTACTCTTCAGTATTCCCAGTAATTTAGTCTAAGTCAGTACTTTCCTATCAATACCAGTAACTAAAATTGCGAAAATTATATACATTCATCCTGTATGTATATAATATAATATAATTACAAAGCCACAATTGAGATAATTGTTACTTACATTATCCTTTGATTGACAAAAAAAATTAATGAAATATTCGTATTTGTCTTCATGCATAAACAGCGTTTTTTTTTAACCACGGCGGTAAAACTTTCTCTGGCGTTTTAATTTATATATTCAGTGAATTTTTTTCACCGAACTTAAATCCATACATTTTAAATAAAATTTTCTCATAGAATCCTTTTTTTTGAATTAAGATAAATAATATTCTCATTAAGCGTATTCGTCACATATTCAACAATATCGCCATTGCTATCACAACCACAAGGCTTTTTGTGCGCTCGCTGTCTCATTTAATTATTTACCCCTGATTGTGAAATACGTAAATACCAGTTTATAATAAACGGAGATACCTTAAAGCCTGTGGATCACCCTTTCGAACGATATCTAACTTACGGGAAGTAACGAATTTGAAAAGGGGAGCATACATAAAAAAATGCTTGCAAGCTGTTCTAAAAGGAGTTCTTTTAGCCTCGAGTCACAGGTCTTGTGACCGAAGTTCCCGCAAATGATGCCAATGATGAATAGAGCAGTTGGTTGATGTCGATTGCCTTCAACAGACCTGGTCTTTCGTCTCCACCCTCAAAAGATTTACTAATTTTACAATAATCTTCTTCCGAAACTCAAGACATTAATCCCATAGCTATAAAAGTGCGCGTCTTGGGAATAAAGACTAAATATCCAATATAGAACGGACTTAATATTCGTGTATACGATAACGTATTACTTAATGAACGGTTTTAGAATATTTAGTTTATTATTAGGGGTGTTGGCTTAGAATTGTAGTGCTATTTTATCGCCTGTTCCATCATAAACCTCCTTGGTAGGCAAACGGTGAAAATTAGGTATCTTTCGTGGCCATAGCAACATGAATTTGCGCACATATTACCGCAAGGTACCCTAACCGGTACAGATATATTTTATTCTGCCCATCGAAACAATTAGATACATGATCCTAGCAGGAACCCTTATTGTACGATTAGCCATGAAAATAATCCCAGGACATCCAATACTAACCCTGCTAACGCGGGACTCTTGATAAGGACTGCGTGTGTACGTACGTGAGAGAAAGAGAGGGAGAGAGAAAGAGTGTGGCCTCCCTCTCTCCTTGAACAATGTTCCGGACGCAGCTGGTCGATGTGGAGGAGGGTGGGGTGTGGAAGGGCTGGCCAGGGGGGGAGGGAGGGTGGCGGGGTTGGGGAAGGAAGCCCTGCGAGCCGAAATGATCCGCTCACACCCGGTCTCGTTGCCGCCCGCATATTGTGCAAACGGGAGTAATGAGGGTTCTCGAAAGGAGTCGCTGTGTACTTATGCGTGTGTGCCCGCAGTAGATGCGCTCTCCTTGATAAAGAGGCGACAGCTCGCCCTTCCCACCCCCCTTCCCCTAACGTTTTTCCCCTCATCACCCCCAGTCCACTCTTCCTGCGTTGGCGCGGAATACTCAACCGCCCTTGTTCAGGTGGCTCTGGTGGAATTCGTCCGAGTTGAAGGGGGAGGGGGTGGGGGTGTGACCCTCTCGATTTGCCCTCTGTAGAGGGGGTTTGAATTCGGCGGTGGATATTGGCGGATCCAATGGGAAGTGGGAGGAGGGCGGGTTGGTGCGCCCCTTAGAGTGAGAGCGGAGGGAGGTGATATACTCATATACTACCACTCCCTCGCACCCCCCATTTTGAACGAGAGTGGGGCGTACGCAGTATCCTAACACATTGATTACCGAATTGGATTCCAGAGTAGTAGAGGGGCTAGATTTGTTAAACGATGTTATGATAAACTTAGTAGCGTATCAAAAATATGTTGGGAGTCTATCACGGGGCGAAGGTTAAATTACAGATTAAATCTCTTACATAAATTGGACGGATCTCTTTAGCATTGATGTTGAAAATGTATTATTAACCTCCATCGTACTACGGTAGGAAAGATCATTTCATTAAAATTAGAGAAATTAAGTATAGAACAGAGAGATCTAGGATGTCATTTTTTCCACGAAGGATAAGGGATCAGAATAACTTTGGCCGTCCATGGTAGGGGCATAAATATTCGGGTCAAAACTAGTCTGGTGTGTATTCACCCCCTGCCACACATCCGGTGGCTTGCACCGTACTAAAATTTTTTTTCAATCCCAATCGTAAATTTAAGCAATTCCATAAAACGTGGTAGTCAATTGGTCAAATTAGGTTTTTTTTATCGAGCCAAGGACTCTATGCGTCAAAATCCCCGCGTGACATAACGTAACAGCGAATGCCCTGAACAACTGCCCGTTGTAACAAACCGTTTCTCCATCCCCGAATGCGTTCTCTCTGCCTTAATTCCATCCAAAATGACTCATATTTTCTCTTTCTCTGCCCTCACTCACCCAGCACTATCTATCCCCTCTTTACATTTGAGCCTTTGAACGCACTATCATTTCCAAAAATCCGCAGGCAGCCACCGACACACCTTTCTAGGAGGCACCCGATATTTTCCGGCTTAAAATTATATGATTCGCGGATTGAAAACCTACATTTTAAGTGGACATCAACCAGGGTGACATTCCTATGTGTGCTGATTTAAGCTTCGACGGCAGCCCTTACATCCCAAGAACTAGTGGCAAAACCTCCTATGACCGCCGGAATAACTCCCAAGCCCCCCGGTAGGGGGATTTTAAATGTTTCATTCGATGCTTCGAAGTGGTTGCGGCAGTTAGCAATCCAAGGCTTCGTAAAAACGCTTCGAAGACATTCTATTTGGCAGTCATTATTAAGAAGATCCCCTCAAGGATCCACTTAGATCTCGGATTCAACCTACCCTCATTTCCAATTTTCCTTGTCTTTTTTACAATGTGTATATAGTATATATATATATATATATTCATTTCTTTCTTTATTTACAATATACACATGTAATATTGTTAAAATATATAATTTATTTTAATATCCTATAAATACAGTAATCAACCCGAAGGTAGGTTTGATAGGTGATGATGGTACACTTATCAGATTCTAAACCCGACGGCGTGTGATATTCACACATCAGGGTAGAGGGGGCAAGCTCCTTTCCTTTTGCCGTTCCCATGGTTTCCCAGGAAGATCTGGTGCCCGAAAAATGACACAGCTCGGATGAAGCTGAGTGTACCCAAAGAGGCGTGCCCGGGAATTGAACCCGGGCCCTCCGGTCAGTAGTCCAACGTTCTACCACTGGACTTCCCCGTCCTCTATATATTGGAATGCAGCTGAATGTTTCTTGCCATGCTGCAATCTTTCTGATACCACCTGCCAGTAGTGACATACGAAAAGGACGGGCATTGATACATGTAGAATCTATACGTGGCCTGCAGAAAATGAATCACTGTGCAGTTCCCCTAAACTAATGATTATTACATCTCGGCGCTCGGTGTAAGGGAATCCATCTGAATGTACAAGATGTACCCTGTAAAACACCGGCTAGGTAAGGGGCAGGGAGGGCAATCGCGACTGCCATGCGAGCACACGAAGAGTCGTGGTCACCTACCTTACATTATTCATATTACTGAAGGAAAATATGGAGAAGAGAAAGAATGATGTATCCTTGCGTGCTTACTACATACGTAAAACACTGTTACATCAGGCATTGATATGCTTAAGTTTCATGAAGAAATCACCATAGCCATTATTAGAGAGGTTATGCAATCAAAAGGAACATCTTATGGCTATCGGTTTTGCAAGCTCCCTCCTTCGTATTTAAGGCATGGGATTGTCATCCTTAATTTATTGGTTTCCACAAATTTTCCACTCGTTTTCGGAAATTGGTCCGTCTCAAAAGTGATGGAAGGATTTCTTCACATAACATAAACGATATTCTGAATGGCAACATATGTATTTAGTGCATTACAATTTCGGAAGTACATTACATCCACTCTACCTATTTATCAGTCGGAACGCTGGCTTGTAGTTATAATTAAATCATTAAAATGCGTGGTGGGGATCTCGAAATTTGACATCAATTTGTCAATTTCAATACCCAAATATGGTCGCTTAAGGTCTAATTCCAACAATGATTCATAACTTTTAAGTTCAAAATATTAATGGCAAAACCGAATTTTTCTAAGACTGCAATGGAAATTTGATGTTGGTTTATTGATGTAATTTCCAATTGAATCTTTCGCGATCTTAATATCGTGGTGAAAACGTTTTCGACGTATGTTGATATGTAGTGGTATTAGTTATTGGGGGAGACGACCAAAAACTGAGGTCATATTGAACGTCATTAAGAGTGGGTGCTTGCAATATGGCAAGAGTAGGATGCTTAGGGAATGGAGGAAGAATGGGTGATGAGAAACCCGGCGTCGGCGTTAGCCTACTCTTTCACTCTCTTAAGAAACATCCGGAAAACCCCGAATTTCCTGGAAAATCCTGCCCAATCCTCCATCATATTTCAAGACGCCATGGGTTCACATACTTTCAACGTCCCATTCAACGGACGGTATACTCCACTTTAAATGGACTCTCTACATGTATGGATCGTATTCAAAATTCATATATAATATGAATTACATTAATTTATTGGTCTGTGTGGGTGTGAATTGGCATGCATTGATATGTTTTGCATGTGGTTGCATTCTTTGGGTGGTGTCATAGCACCCCCCGCCATACGCCCTTGCGGTAGCGTGTGGGGGTAGGAGGTGTAGACGTAGATAAGCAAACTATCTTTTCACCAAATGTGTCAGCTCGTAAGTTGTAGTTTAGCATTTGCCGCAAGGGAATTAGTTCAGAAATACAATTGTGGAGTTCTGGCTTTCATACAAGTATATTGTATCACTTGTGTATTGCATAACCGGGTCCAATTATCGAATCAAATTGCATTAATTGTCGCCGCAATTATTCATAAAAGCTCTGGTTTATCTATCCAATGAGAGCGCGAAGTGCGAAATATGGAAACAACGGATGTCTTTACCCCGTAACAAATATATATCGGAAGATTCCTGACCACGCCTTGAAAATCGGAGTTACACACGTTCGAGTCATCTCTCCACGGAAAATACTTAGCCACATTTGCGTACAGACGCAAGTTGGTACAGACAGAATGCGAGAACTGAATAATGGAGTTTAAACTTGACGTAGGCTCAAGCTCTCACAAGTTTCACAATGGTATTTGCCTTTCCAAGTTTAGCCAGCTGGTTAGCGTTTCTCTTCTCTTGCATCGGTCACCCGGAACACTCCCGTCTTTTGTTTGATGTTTTCTTTTCAACCTCTCTTGGAAATGTGAAATAATGTCACACACAATCTTGGAGTTTGCAATGAATTGTGATGTATTATTAAAGGTCTCTATCCCGTTTGCTGCTGTCCTTCGCAAACTGTGACCTCTCCATTTGATGCGGATCACTTTTTTTTACGGATGACTGTAATATTGTCGCGGTCGCACGTGACTGGATAATTAAAGAGGATACGTTCTGTTATTCGTGATTGGATGACTTTGACGTAATTGATTTACGTAAAAGATGAACGTGGGCCGCCTTATCTCCTTACGTTGAGTCCTAAAAGTGTCGGGGCAATTAAAATTTCGCCTAAAATGTGAATTTTCCCGTCACTTTTGTTTTCCCGTTCTATTTACTCCTCGTTTCCGCTATCGATTGCGCCATTTTCCTTTGTGTCAAACGCATTGAGAACATGGACCCTGCGACCAAACTCCAATAATTATATATATATATATATATATATATATATATATATATATATATATATATATGCATAAAATATATATATATATATATATATTTATGTATTCAGGAAGTTCTCTCGGGTTTCCCACCGGGTCAGCGTGGTGTGCACCGACGTTTCGACGGCTAACTCTGCCATCGTGGACGATGGCAGAGTTAGCCGTCGAAACGTCGGTGCACACCACGCTGACCCGGTGGGAAACCCGAGAGAACTTCCTGAATACAATACGCCGGGAAAAACTGAGATCCTTCATTATATTTATGTACTTTATATAAAATTTTATTTGCATGCATATCCTTAACTTTTGTTTTTACCGATATTCATTGATCTTTTGTCTTAAATATATGATTATTGTAGTCTTTGCTTCCAAATTTAATTTTATTTTTATATTCATATATTTTATTATTCTTATTATTTACAGGTATTATACTATTTATTATTATTGTTTTCAATTTTATTTCTTTCCTTTAAATGTGATATATTTTCCCATGTACCTTTATTCTGCAATTTATTTTAAATAAACTTCATAGTTTTTCTTTATAATCTCATGATTTTAATCGCCCTTTCAATGCTATCAGGTATCCATCCGCACATTAGTCATACCTCAGTAGTTTTCACACCATTCCTGCGTTTGTGGCTGTTTTCCTTGAGTGGGTTCCTTGTTTGAGAATATCAATTACACAAAACTTACCCTTTTCTCGCAAATGGACATATTTATCTTTTCACTTTCTACCCAATGTAACATTTATTTTATCCATTTATTTTTATCATTGTTTCAAAAGTATTTTATTCCCTGTGTCTTCATATAATCGCTGCAAATATTTCCGCATTCTTTGTAGTAATTATTGCTGATTTTCTGGATATTGGACTCTGTATGCAATGCATTTCTCTATTCCGTCACCCAAATATTTTTAAAAGATTTCCAATTTTATTAATTTGTCAGTACTGTGTGTTCCCAACCTGATTGGCTGCAGTTTAAATTTCTCCAGAAGGACATTCGAAATTCCCTTTTACTTAATAATTAGAATTAACGCCTCTCCTTAATAACGATAGAGCACGTACGTCATGCAGATCAATCAATACGTTACCAACCCCCTTACCTACTGTATTGCGAGGAAAATTACGTTTCGAATAAAACGGCGTCCATTGGTGACAAATTTCTCCCTGGGCGGTCCTCGACTGAAAAGAGTAGAATGTTGCTCAAAGGTGGGAATTTGACAACTCGGAATCAGTTTCGTTCGATATCTATCGATCGATAAGTTCGTTCGCGGGTTCGCTTCTCTATCGATGCCCATTCGGCTCTTGGTCGTGGAGAACGCCGCCTTGCCGCACACTCACACTCACGCCGGGAGCGATGCCTGCGCAAAGCCGCAGCAGCGGTGGAGGAGGAGGAGGAGGAGGAGTAGGAGATAATTTCGCGGAGATTAGCGCCAGGAAGCGACGTGCGTGTGAACAAGAGGACGTGAATCACAATCCTCCCCGCTTAATTAGCGATGAAACAATGGCAGCAACAAACTGACTCCCGTTGCTTTAACTGTTCAGAGGCTTTTGCGGGCGGGAAGACGCGTACCTGCGCTCAGAAGGGCACGATGCCCTATGAGGCATTTCACCAAAATAAAAAAGGATGGAAGTACGCAGGGGAAATTCATAAGAGACGCCGCCGAAATTTTTCCGAAAACTTTTGCAGGCGTAGACATGTAAGAGGGGAGTTTGAAAAATTCTCGGTCTCTACCATCGATGGCATTACTGCTTTCATGATTTATTTCTCTAATGTTAGCACAACTTTGAGTCGACGTTGTACGGAATGGCAAAGTCATCCCATCGAACATTGCACTGTTGGTAAATCGTTTGAATCAGTCGCTGGGTGTGTGTTATCAGAAAAGGGCAAAAAACCGTGTATCGTGCATTGATGTGTGAAATTCTTCATAAAAGTTTTAATGCCATCAGAAATTAATTCGAGGTTTGTTAATTTGTGACGTATAACTTGTCCTTTAATTTTCACCCTGAAGAAATGGGCGCATACTTGACCGCGACCGAAACATACGGACGTCTTTTACTTGCATGTTGGTCAATAGCCAACTATACGTTCTGACTACCTACAAATGGAGATTGGGTCGGTGCGGTGACTTGAAAGTACGATGGATGTCAAGAAAGTAACTTACGTTTCGGCCTAGCGTGGCAGTGGTTAGAACTAGAGCCACCATCTTGGTGCCTGAACGTCCCTACACTTAATACGCATCCTGCTGTGGTTGTATGAGCAGATTGTGGCTTTTCTGCTTTGCTAATATTGCGAAATGTTAAAATGTGCGCTGCAATAGAAAATCCCGTGAGTTGTGAAGTGCGATCTGAGATTTAAAGTTTTTACAAAAAAAACCACAAGTCAATTTAAATTCTTTTGGCAACTTTGTAAAGTGTACGGAGACGGAATGATAATAATCATTCGGCTTTATTAGGGCGAGATAGCGAGTGAAGACGGAGTGAGGCAGTGGTGCATTCAGTTTAAATATGGCCGCACCAATGTTTACGACGAAGACCGCAGTGATCGGCCTAGTTTCGTGACCGATGGAACTGACTGATGGCAAGTTCTTCTTGTACATTATGGAAATTTGTTCGTTCACTCATAAACTAACAATACCACTAACGCACTACACTGCGACTCATCACTTAGTCAGTGCACAGCACAAATTTCCCGATGAATGTCCGCTGCTTTGATGTTTATTTCTTGTAAAAACCTTATCTAAAGCAGGAAGAAAGAATCAATCCTGAAAAAGGAAAAACCCCTCCAGTGGAAACGCAGTTTTCGATTCTTTCTTCGTGCTTTGCTAATGGATTTTCACTACGTGTTGGCCTCAACCCAACCATCTCTCAAAAAAAAACCTTATCACTACACGGATTTTACATTTGGCGGGGTATACGAGTACGGCGGGGTATGCATATGCATTTAGCCAAATTAGCTATAGCATTCTCTTTATTATTCTTCCAACAAATTTCTGATTCTTTAATGCACTTTCCATTTAAAAAAGGTCAATATATCCTATATATACGAGTATATACTTATAACAAGGAAGTTAGAATTTAATTAACACTTTTCCGGTCATCATCGAGTCACAGAGAAAAGATCGTCAAGGTAATCGCTTTCCACAAAAATATCGATCCAATTTTGAATGCAAATAAATGTTTCAAAAATTTTTCACGGTTTACAATTATTAAATCTTTCTCATTAATAGTTAATAATTAAGTATTTTGATTTTCGTCAAATTAGACATGACGTATGCATTCAAAACAACTCCTCCTTTCAATAAACTCAAGGGAAAAGCATGCTTAGGACCTTCTTCACACGTTCCTCGTACAACTGGCATATTGTAATCAGATGGCTTCAGGAAGTTTTAACCGAGCCTAAATTCAATTATTTCCAATGGTATTGTTCGTATTATGAATACATTGTATCTAACTCCTCATTTCCTCTTTGAGGAACAACATATTTTTGCAATGAAATATCCTTCATAAAAGTTCGGTAATTAATTTTCCCACGAGCGCACTCCGCTCAAATCCAAGAGGTTACGGAAGATTAAGGAGAAGATGGATGACGTCACCATCAGCGTCGGACAAATGCCATTAACAGGCAGGCAGATTGCTTTGTTCTTAGCAGTGCTTCCTTGGACTGTAGTGAACAGCTCCACACAAGCGAAGCCATCTTTTTCCAAATGGCATTCCCTCGTGTGACATACAGGCCATGGGCCACGAGGGCATTCATCTCGGAGCGTAGCAACGGATTGATACGTAATTGAGCGCAGTTGTCAGATAGTATGGAACGAAGCATTAATTTCATTTGTCGACTTCAAGATTTCTATTTGAACATGTACCTAAAAATATGCCAAAAATATGTTGTGCTCTTATAAAATTGAGCTAATTCATGAGGATAAATTAAAGCCATCTTGAGAGAAGTGGCGGAGAAACGTGATGTGATAGTGAAATAGAAGTATATTTTCGTTTTATTTAGACCTCATTTGAAATACGCCGCAAGACTTTCGGGTCTTTGAGAGGAATTGTTGATCAAATTATTATACAAAAACTTCAGAAGAAAACTGCCAGATTTGTCAACAATTGTCGCGATACAAAGAAGACGAATGTGAAAAGGGCTCCTGGAGGAATTAGGTTGTGAGTCGCTTGAGACGCGAAGAAAACAAGCGAGACTAATCCTTTTTTATCAAGATTGAGAACATATGAGTTTAACTATGGCACAAAGGGAAGTATTATTGCACCATCATATTTGTGCATATCGTACTACAATGACAACATAGACTACAATGACAACACAGGGAGATAGACTTCAGTATGAAATATCATCAATCTTTCAATACGAATTCTATCATTTTATGCGATTCGTCTTGTATCATTAATCATGATGATTTTTGACTTTGGAAATAGCATAGCAATGTATTACCTTCTTAAATGGAAAGTAAGTTTAGCAGTTCGCCGCCTTTTACGAGCAAAGTTTGGTCTTCCAGTAACAAGTGCACCCGTGATAGATGATGAATTTTTTTTTAAGCGTGCATCTCCATCTAAGTGATAAGAAAAGTATGGTACTTGTTTAAGGTCCTGGAAAAAATTCACCTTTCATTAAATGATCTTTCAAATACACTTTCTATAAAAACACGACGTGTATAAAATTTTACCTCAAGATTTCATCGAGTTTATCACAATTCATCGCAATGCAAATGAATCAGCGGATAAGTGCCGCCATCAACGGTCGAAATAGGTTTAGCTGGTGGCGCCTGTCTCCACACATTAAGAGAGATGGAGAGAGCATCGTCCCGCGTCGTTCCCGGAGAGTCGACAGCAGTACACGCAGGAATGGTAAAGCGCAGATTTGACGACGAAGGCGGCAATTTGCGGCAATGTACCTACATATTATATCATCAGTCCCGGTGGCGGCGGGGTGAAGCCCTCACCTGCGAAGACACAGGTTCGATTCCCACCTAGGTGGGTTTTCGTCAACCTACGGATTTGGTGGTTGGCATTTTTCCTATTGCTATATCATTGTTTTATGAAAAGGCCAAAGTGCCATTGTCGGATTAATGGGAAATAAATAAAGAATCTGAAATCAATTTAGGATTCCGTTGTTTATTACCATCGAATTCACTGCTAAATGCATTAAAGAATCGGAGGGATAGGTATGGGATGATAATCATTCAGAGAAAATCGATGTTCTCAAATATGGCTAAAATATATATAGAAGTTGGAGTGCGTAAACTAGAGCAAGTAGAACAGTTCACGTATGCAGGGGGTGTTTTGGGTGAAGTTGGGCAAGGCCGAAAGGGCATAAAGAGAAGAATTGCATGAGATCAAGTAGAGTTTTACAAAGATGAGGGAGTTGATTACAGAGACCTTAAGTGAAGGTGTAAAGAAAAAATTGGTGAAAGGGGATCGAGATGATGCGGTGGCTAACGTACTGGCTTCCCACCCAGATGGCCCGGGTTCAAATACCGGCGGCGTCGAATATTTTTCGGTGGTATCCCGCTTCTATCTCTACTTGAGGTACTTTGTGGAGGGAACTTTGAGTGAGTACGCCGTCCGTCAGATGGGACGTCAAACTGCGGACCCCTTGGCGCTTTTTGTTAAGAGTAGGCTAATGTCGACGCCGGGTTTCTCTCCACCTTTCATCCTTTCTTATCGATCCCTAATGGCGCAAATGACCTCAGCTGTCGGTCGCCTCCCCTAAATACTACTAGATTAGTGAAAGCATTAATGCGTAGCGTAGATTGGATTTTAGAAATCAGTAAGGTTTCGGAAACTTGGTCGTCGAAGCAAGAGGGTAAGCACAGTTGGGAGGAAATTCAGATTATGTGTGTGTGTATGTGGAAAAGGATGAAAAAAGTTAAAATGGACAAAATAAATGGAGAAGTTCTGGGCTTGGTAGGGGGGGAGGAGAGGGAGGTTTGTTGGTAGAAATTCGAAGAAGGGAGGATAAGTGGATGCAAAAGCATATCGATTGGTGTTGGTATGCTCGCAGACCGTGGTGTATTGAGCGGAGAATGTAAGCGTGGAAGAGGAGGAAATGGATGGACACGTTGGACGGAAATCAGGGAGTCAAGAGATATGTGTAGCTGAGGAAATGTTCTTATATCTGTGCAAAGTTTTCTCGAGTCCTCCGTGTCTTGTCAGACGTGCAGCGGTGGTGGTCGGCTCCAAGTCCTTGACTCAGTCGTCAACTGGCCTGGACCGCTGGAATACGTACTCTTAATGATAACGATTCAAGAATTGGGAGCGTGGGTGGGCGAGGTGGGGATGGGTCGGGGGCGTGTCTTATTGTGGGATTGGAGGGGAGGGGGTGGAATGCGGGAGGCGGAGATGAGTCGCCGTTCAGGGCCGTGAGTCAGGAGGAGAGAGAGGGGGGGAGGAGGAGGAAGAGAGGGGCAAGTAGGGGAAGAAGGAAAGAAACCTCATCGGGAAGAAAGAAGCACCCAAAGAACATGTGCTTTATTAAGGGGGGTTTGGTGCCGTTGAGGGTGCTCATAACCAGATATAAATAAGTATCATCTTTCCCTTGCGCAGCAATAGATATGGGTGGGAATTTCAATCAAGTCTAGATACATAGTACCTTCTGGTAGCTAGATAGTTCTTTGACCGAAGTTTTGGTGTCCAGGTATCAAAAACGCGTTTTCTTTTGCTAGGTACCTTGTATCGACACTTTGTTCACTTATCTTAGGTATTACCGATCCGATATTATATTAGAGATTACCCAAATAACAAATGTAATTTTTTCATTAACATTTATTGAATATTTGTGATTTTAAGCGATCTTCAGAGCATTGCCCGTCTCGTACTATTTCTTGCACTGATTTTCAATAGAATTGTGGACATCGTAGCCCAGGGATTAGAGGATTACTGACTGGAATTTTCGGGTTCGATTCTGGGTAACACTTCTGGGTAAAACCTGCTTCACGCAGGCTGTGATGCCTTTCGCGCACCCGATCTTCCAGGGAAAATGCAGACTGCGCATGAGAAATACGGAACTGCCACCTCCCTTTTGCTAATGCCCTTTTAGTTTATGAATTCCACACGCCTTATAGATCTTTGTATTTGATGGGAATTCAATCCTCAAAACATTTAACCGACCTAAGGGTTAATTACAGCGGTTGGTGCTCAGGATATGCGGCTACCTGTTTCATTTTTCCTTCCTCACTAATATCCTCCCTTATCACCTTCCCATCTGGTATTTGCACCCTCTGCCACACACCTTTTTGATGGATCTTTGAGTATTTACGTAGATTTTGATGTACCTAGTATACAGGATCGCACCCAAAAGTGGTAGGACTGATTTTCTCTGGCGCGAACGGAGCGGTGGAAGGGGGTCTGCCTGGCAGGGTAAGGTGGAGGGGGCTCTTAGCAACAGACCGACGCCAACCTCAGTCACCTACGAGCTGTCGTTGAGTGAGGACACCGTTTTTAGTGAAGCAAGTTTTTTGTCCGCGTCGAAAAACAAAATGAATCTGAATTTAGAGCAACGTTATTTCGTGAAGTTTTGTGCGAAACTCGGGAAGACGGCAACAGAGACCCTCGATATGATCAAACAGGCTTATGGGGACACTGCCTTAAGCCGTTCCACAGTATTTGAGTGGCACCTGTTGTTTAAAGAGGGTAGGGAGCTCGTTGAAGACGACCATCGCTCCGGACGGCCGTCGACGGCAAGAACCGACACGAATGTGGACAGAGTGAGGACACTGCTGAACACAGACCGACGCTTAACCAGTGAAGAAATTGCAGACCAGTTGGGTCTGTCTGCATCCAACGTCCAACGCATTATTTCACAGGATTTGGCCATGCGCAAGGTGTGCGCCAAGATGGTGCCGAAAATTCTGCCATGGCGCGCTCGTCGTCAGACAGCTCCTGGCCAAATACGGCGTTGCCACGTTGCCGCACCCGCCCTATTCTCCCGATCTGGCACCACCGGACTTCTTCTTCTTCCCCCTGATGAAAAGACAGCTCAAGGGACGACGTTTTGACTCGATAAAGGCCGTTCAAGAGGCTTCGACGAGGGTCATCAACGGCATCCCCAAAGAAAATTTCCAGCGGGCGTACGGGGAATGGGAGCAACGTTATACTAAGTGTGTAGCAGCTCAAGGAGCATACTTTGAAGATTATTAAGTCGATGTAAGTATATCGTCAATAAAATTCTTGTAAAAAAATCAGTCCTACCACTTTTGGGTGCGACCCTGTAGGTACATCCACATCTAGGTATACCCCTCCCACTGTTACAGAGATATAAGTATCAGGGTTATTTCTCTAGCTATCGGTACCTATAGTCAGGTACTTAGTAATAGTCCCGTTATTACTGGCACTGGTAGTAAGGTATTTAAGATATTTTTTCATCTTTACTGGTGTCGATAGGTCGATACCTAGGATCATTTCCCAATTTTAATGCCAGGTAGAGGTACTTATAATTATTGGCGTAGTTGCTGACACAGGGATATCAATCGCTCAGTATTTTTTCCAAAGTACTGTTGTCGAGGTAACGGTATGAATATTTTGCTGATACATGAGTAACAATTAGTCATTTTTTTTTGTTAAAGTTTCGGTGTTAAGGGAGTGGTATTTTTCATAGCTCTATGGACCAGGCCCTATCCTAAATGAAGGGATGGTGGGCATCATCCTTATCCATGACGCAGAGGAATGGGCGTGGGATTGGGATTCCTCTCCCGAAGGAACGAGGCGGGTGAATTCTAAAAAAAGGTGTCAATTCAATGGAATCGTGTGTCATGGCGAAAAGATTTCTCTCTAAAAACAATCGCCTACCGCCGAATACACGTAGGTCGCCGGAGAGTCCATCACTTTCACGGGGTGTTCGGCGAAATCCACATCCAGATTCGCGGGGTGTATTCACGCGAATTCATTGAGGAAAATGGGACCGTGAAGCGGCCAGCTTCAAGATCTATTTCTTGTGAAATCATCGATGAATTCAGTCGGCCATAATTACGAGAGATACATCCAAAATGGACGCCTCCTGCCTTCCGGCATCACATGCCCTTGGTAACTAAGAGGAAATGACATATTTTTAAAAATATTATGAGCGTGTATTTTCCAAAAAAATATTACGTGGAATAAGAATGAACAGCAAATGAAAAGGGAAAAAAACAACCAAAAACCTATTCCCAACTTTCCTTCGTGAGATGAATGATATTACATACCGACATTCGAAAAATTCTCATCCATTTCCGTTCCCGGCCGTTCGGCTGCATGACATCACCCTTGTCGAATTTCTTAACAGTTTCAAGTTGTCCTAATGTACCCAACGACTTGCATCAAAGCCATCTCATGAAAGGCACACTTGAAATTTAGTTTGGTACGTGATCACATTACGGTATGAGTGCGCT
Source organism: Hetaerina americana (assembly GCF_022747635.1). Taxonomy (NCBI): domain Eukaryota; kingdom Metazoa; phylum Arthropoda; class Insecta; order Odonata; family Calopterygidae; genus Hetaerina; species Hetaerina americana. The sequence continues at coordinate 84,591,162 of NW_027287095.1, forward strand.
GATGATAATTGGAATAATTATTATGCGTATGTCATTAAGGCGGATAATTTTTGGAACGTAGTTTTGAAGCGCTCAAGAATTTGGATGTTCCGCAAGGTCAAATGCAAAGTTCACGGATATTATTTTTTTAAATATATTGACGTAAAAGTGCGTCGATTGAGAGACGAAACGAAATGTTAATTAGCCTACCGACCAATTAGAATAATTTTTGTTGTTAAAAGCAATTAGAGGATACCGCGTAGATATTTCAAAACCCTGTCCGACATATCCCCTTTAATAATTTTGCCTTTCTCTCAATCACCAACCTGATAGACATGTACGTAATACAATTAATACCGTGTAATCGAGAGACATTTGGCGAGAGGAAGATCGAGCGCGTCGCGTGATTGGCGATGATGTGGGGTGACGTTTTGAAGGAGGAAGGGTGGGAGTGTCTTGGGAGAGGAGGGTGGTGGGTGGGGCGGGGAGGGGGTGGGCGAAATCGGGGCGGAGAGGGGGGGGATGGCGAGGAGGACCTGAATGAATGAACGAATGGGAAAAAAAACATCGTCATCGCGTGGAAGAGTAACCGTTGCGCATTTCGAAGAGGAGCGTCCATTATTTTCGATCCATTGTTGAATGCTCGAAGGCCATGTCGCAACACGCCATGTTTACGTGCAAGCTCACACCGAAGAATAAATGAACTGTTGAATTTTATTTACATCGTGTGAGAAATCAAACGGGAGATAGGTTAGGAATTCCTTTTCTTCTTATCTTAATCCTGTTGTTTACTCATTATAGACGCGTTTGGAGTGAAGGCATTATTGTTAATAACAAAAGAACGATGCAATGCGAATCGGTAACGAATTGACAGCATGGAACAATTTAGTGGTCATATAAAGTTGAACTTTAGTTTTCCGATATCCAAGATCTGTAGTTTTCAATTTGGAAAAAAGGAATTTGGTATTCTATATCGTGGAAACCGAGGACTTTTATGGAAGGGCCTAATGCAACGGTAAGAAGCCTCTCCTAATACATATAGTATGCGTCTTCTCCTTACACCATTCTCCTCAGAGCTGGGTCCCCATTTATACTACAGTGACCTTAAACCCATAACAAGTCTTACCAGGATTAGCAGTGAGAATTCATCCACGTGCTTCATCGAAGCTACCGTCTTGACTGACCTTGCAAACAGGGGAAGACGCCTTTACTCAGGGGATAATAAGTACTCCCACAGATGTACCTTTTTAGACTTCCGAGCGACTGCAATTCCCAAGTCGTCAGTTCGAATTCATAGGTTTCAATCACAAAGGGGATTTAAGTACGGAATCAATCATCCAAAACATTTCAAAACTTATAATTCATAAATTGTAATATTTTGGTATGACTAGAAGGAATTTGATCGCAATTAATTACCTGTTACCACCATGGAAAATTACAAATTACCACTTTAAAAACTTGATTTCTACGGCATAATGGCATCAAAACCTAAAAATATATAATTGGTTCTTTTTTTAAACCTATTTCTAAGTAGATTCAAATCATTAGATAGGGTAAAAAAAGAAGAATTAATGAATACATTGCGGAGGATAGTAGTGTTAATGGAGAAATCAAAAGAAGACAGGAGATTTGAATGCAGCACCCACTGCCACACGCCCCCGTGGTGGCTTGAAGGTTAGAGACGAAATTCTTGGAGCTACGGATTCCTCTCATTTTTAACGATGTCATTAAGTTTTCCACTCAAAATTATCTATTGTCAATTTGTTTTTATCATATAATTTAGCCTCAAAGGCTGGTTGCTTAGGATTGTTTATTATTATTTTTGATATTATACCGGTTAGGATAGGGTTTGAATGGACACAGCCTATTGTATACAACTGTACAAGGATATACAGTATTAACTTGCCTCTTTGAAAAAAAACACATGATATCCGACACTACGCACAGTCAACAACTTTTTTGAATTCGCATAATTCTTTCCGCCCGTCATTCCGTCCAACGTTTCTATCCTATTTCTATCCTATCCTCACATGTCCAACATTCTCCCCTCTATTACAGTCTTCAAAATCCCATTGCCAGTTAATATCCTCTGAATCCATCTTAACCTCCTCCTTTTGAATTTCTCCCAACATTCCCCTCTCCTCCTCGCAAGTTTTTCTTTCTGTTCATTTCACATTTTAAATCTTCCTTCACACTCCCCATCTACACTTATCATCTTGCCTCACTGACCAAGTTTCCGCGCCGTAAAAAACAATGTTTCATATCATAGTTTTGACGAGCCATTTCTTAACACCCTTATTCAACGTCCCCGTCATCAATTCTCTCCTCCTTGTGAAAGCTTACACACCCATCACAATTCTTCGTTTTATATCCCTATTACTTTGACCTCTTGCTCTAATTCCCATCTACAAGGATTGTTTATATTCTCTAAAAAACTATGACTTTCGACCATGTTTTCTGGAGTTGTTGGATGACGTATTAAAATTCTTGCCGTCTCACTATGGAAAAAATATTGAACAAATTATTAAATCGCCAATATAAATTGTAGTCGCCTGCTGATACTGGCTGGACATGAGGTCGTGCTGTTTATCATGGGCGCAATGCAGTTCTCCCTATTCTTACTTCAATCAGGATGTTAGGTTAAATGACACCTCGGCCTAATTAAAAAGTTGTCTTATTTAATTTAACAATTGAAGTTCGTTCACCTATTAATATAGATATTTTTGTATCCCATTCCTGAAGTTTTCAGCCAAAAGATCCATTCCATCAAAGTATAGCTTTTGGATTTATTTATTTATTGTACTTATTTTAGGACCTGCAATCATTGATAAGGGTGGCTATTTTTTTCACGATGATACCATCTCGTATTTTTCACTTAAATATGCATCAAAAACCAACTCAGGTCGATGAATTTTCTCGGCAGAATACTTATTAACTTTATCTTCCATAATACATTTTAAAAAGTTCCTTGAATTAAAAAAAGCAAGTGAGGGTGAGCTCATTGGCGCCGTTCCCAAAGTAAAAGTGATCCGATAAGTATATTAGCGAATTCGAGAGAAAGTTGGCTGGGAGAAATTGAATGAAGCTAGTTCTAAATTAAGTTGTCACTAATTTTAAAGTTTCCTAATGTAATTTTTTTTCCAACCTTCATTGGCTGAAGCTAATTTGTAGATGGCAGGCCTTAATAAAGTTTCTATCTCCTTCGACTGAGCCAAGGAAAAACTTTTCTCTGAAAAAAAAATAGTAGTCTTAGACTGGATGTGCATGAAGGTTAAAGTTAAGACTCATTATTACAAGGTAAGATTTCTTGGATGCTTCATATTTGAGAGGTTCCCGGGATCATTCAGAAGTTAATGTGCAAAGGTTTCATGTCAAGCGAGATTTTAATCTTCTGCATGTGATATCGTGAACGAAAAAGAACAACCAACTCACGGCGGCAAACTATGCGGTGGTTAGTTGGCGTTAAATATAAAGATGAATTATATAGATATTACATATAGGAGGTTAATTCAATAAATAAGTCACAAACGCCAACAAGAGAAATCCAGGAGCTGTCACGAACATTGTATTGAGAACGCTTGGAACACCCACCATAACTCTACATTTAATAAGTCCCGGGACTTATGGAACGAAATATTATTTTGGGATGCTCCCTGTATAACTTACATCAAATACCTTGACAAGAGATATTCTATCCATAGCGAATATTACATTGTGTTATTTGTGCTTTTGAAGGACAAAATCGCAAAAAAACGACCGCATATAAAGAAGGATCTTTCATTAAGACAGTGCAACGTGCCAAAAGTCAATGAAAACAATGGCCGAATAGAACAAGTTGGACTTCTATCTGCTTCTCCAACCACCATAATATCCATACAGGGTTCGTCCGGAAAATAAGTGTACTGATTTTTTCCCGCCGCTCCAGGCACACCCAGCACCGCTCTGACGGGCTGCGATTGGAGGGGGGTATGTTGGCAAGCGACGCTGAAAAAGGCAGTCGGCTATGAGCTGTGGTGTAGTGAGGAGCTCTGTTAACGCGAACCTCCACGCTCGACCCACGTCACGGAACGCGATGCCGAAGTTTTTGGAGCAGCGTTATTCCATCAAATTTGCGGTAAAGCTTGGGAAATCGTCTACCGAAACTGTCGGTATGATTAACCAGGCTTACGGGGAGTCAGCCATGTCCAGAAACATGATCTTTCGGTGGCACAAGATGTTCGTGGAGGGCAGAGAAGAGGTCGACGACGAACCACGGCCTGGACGCCCATCAACGACACTCACCGACGAAAATGTGCGAAAAGTTCGCGATGTACGGAACTCTGATCGTCGTCTTAGTGTTCGGATGATAGCAGAGCAGTGTAATGTGCCAAAAACAATAGTGCACGAGATTATTAGGGAGCAATTACAAATGCGAAAAATTTGTGCAAAGTTGGTGCCGAAAGTGCTCAGTGATGATCAAAGACTCAATCGTTTGGAAATCGCGACACAACTTGCGGATCACTGCAAAAATGATCCACATTTTTTAGAGAACGTTGTTTCGGGTGACGAGACGTGGATCTTTGAGTACGACCCGGAGTCGAAGAGACAAAGTGCGGAGTGGCACACCCCATCATCACCCCGTCAAAAGAAAGCTCGCATGAGTATATCTCGGATCAAGGCGATGCTCATTGTCTTTTTTGACAAAAGGGGAGTCGTCCACTACGAATTTGTACCTGAACGACAAACTTTAAATGCTGCATTTTACGTCCAAGTGCTCGACAGGCTTCGAAAACGAGTCGCCCGCGTCCGGCCAGCGATCAAAAACATCTGGCGGCTGCATCACGACAATGCGCCGTCTCACACCGCGCTTGTCGTGTCGGACTTCTTGGCCAAGCACGGCGTGGCAACGCTGCCGCACCCGCCCTACAGCCCGGACTTGGCACCACCGGACTTCTTTCTGTTCCCGAAGATAAAGAGGAGTTTGAAAGGAACGCGATACGGGACTTTGGACGCCGTCTAAGAGGCCGTGACGACGTGTCTTGGAGAGGTTCCCGATGATGCCTTCGCGGGAGCGTTCCAGGAATGGGAACGCCGCTGGAACAAGTGTATCGACTCACAAGGGTCCTATTTTGATGAATATTAGCTTAAGATATGTAAAGGTGTAATAATTTTTTTTTCCTGAGCTCAGTACACTTATTTTCCGGACGAACCCTGTATCTAGCTTCCAGCGACTACTGGATGTTTGCTGATCTCAAAAATATGCTCTAAGGGAAAACACTTGGCTCGAATGAGGAAATCATCGCTGCAACTGCAGCTTATTTCGAGAGAACAAGGACAATTCGTTTTACAAGCATAGTATCGAAAAGTTAGAGAAGCGTTGGAATGATTGTATAGCTCTTGAAGGTGATTATGTTGATGAATAAAAATGAATTTTGCGAAATAAATGTTGTCTTAGTTAGTCCCGGGACCTATTGAACGATGCCCGGAGCTTATTGAACCATGGGTTACAGTCCCGACTTAGTTACCAGTGATGTTCATCTGCTCGATCCTCTATAAAATTATTTTAGTGTCCAACTTTTTAAAAATGATGATGCCGTAGTTCAAATGGTTACTCGTTGGCTGCTACTGCAAGCAAATGTCTTCAATGCTGCCAGATATCAAGGACTTGTAAAGAGATGGAATAAGTGTCTGAATGTACATGATGAGAATATGTATTTTTAAAATATTTTATTTTCTCTAATACTTTACGGGGAAAATGGTACTTTTTAGATTTGAGAATGTATAACATATTCTGAACTGCGTCAATCCTACCCGTGGATCACAGGTATTATTTTCCCCTATATAATTTACACCAACTTTCCGGAGCTTTATCTCGATGGCAGTTGAACCTGTAACCATATCCGTCTGCTACTGCTATCATCAGGTTGAGTATCACATTCCTCCTTGGTCCAACAAAAAAAACGGTTGAAAAAAATTGGGATGAAGATTAACGTTTGTTGGCACAGATGGCTCCACAGGTAAATTTTCTTGACGACGTCATGATGCTAAACAAAAAAGCATCGAGGCGTTACCCTCACTCACAATCACTCCTGGATGAAACACAGACGAGGAATATGTGGACAAGCTAACAAGAGTTTTGGATTTATTCGAAGAGTACAAGGTAAATGTGATGAAAAGGCCAAAGAGAAATATTATTGAAAGATAAATTTTCAATTACTAATCATAATTTGTTTCACTCGTGTTCACCATGGCAACGGAAAATAATCAGCTCCTAGCAGAGACAAATGAAACGGACATTTGAAGACGACCTGGTGTCTAGCGCGGGACAAATCATAATGGTAATGTAAACTACCAATTCAATTTTTACTTTTGGTTTCGACAATTTTAGCACGGTATTTTGGTATTTAATATTAGAGGTAGATTATTGTACAAGTGTTTTTACTGTTGCGGCAAATGCAATTACCACGACGCAGTACTATTGGAGTTTTGTGAGGAATCGATTCTTTTTGGCCGAAGGCTGAAAGGAAGGTCACCTCATTTACTTATTATTTATAACTTTTTTGGCCAGTCTAGTAATATCTTTTTTTTACTATTTTTAACGATAAAGTAAATATGAGGTAATTCATGAATGTGTTCAATGAATGGTGGATTATATTGAAGCATGTTGTTGAAAATGTTTTGAAGCGTTGGTCAGTGCGGATACTTCCTGGCAGTACTTCTTTTATCTACTTGTGAGGGAGGATAACGATTATATGGCTGCACTTTGATGTGTAGTTATTTTCCAAGATGACCATTGATATATAATGCTAACAGTTTCATAATATTTTATCCATATTTCGATCTCGTAAATTATTCAGTTGAATTCGTTGTAACATTTTATAGGGGTTGAATCGAAGAAACTCATTTCATGTCCCTAGGCAATGGGTAAAGTTTGTTTGTGGTCAATTTCCAATTCCCTGGGCGATCACTTTGTCCTTTCCTTGTCAATGCATCATAGTTTGGGCGATACGTTTATACTCGGGAATGATTCCACAGAGCTTTGTATGCCATCTTAAGGTGCATCAAATAAAGAGAATAATTTCACAGTTCGAGTAGCGGTAAGGTAACTACGACATTCGCAGGTAATTAACCGCGAGCGAGCCCTTACGTATCGGGAACGAGCGAGAGCCTGGGGAGAAAGCGGAGTAGGGGTAGCGATTGAGGAAGGAGGGTGAGGACACCGCCTCGCTTGCATGAGTTTCCTAGAACTTGATAGGTATTACATACGCTCCCTCATGTCAATCCTCCGTTCACCGTGGTATTTCGGTTGAGTTTATCTGCATAGTAATATCCTGCAAGACACGTCAAGGGTGTGTGGCATGGAATGATGCCACATCAAGGATGCACAAAATTCCATCTGACTTAGAGATTGCTCATCAAAGAGGAAGTTATTTTAATTCAACGGTGGAAATAAATTTTGTCTTGTAGAATAGTTTATTTTCACTATATATTTTATTTATTTATTTATTTCATATATACCCTGCAAGCCACCGCCAGGGCGTATGGCAGGGGGTGAATACGCAACAGAATAATTACACCTGAACATGACCATACCGCGGTCGGACAATGTTATTATGATCCCCTATGGCTTGTGGAAAACAGGGCTTCTTAAATCTGTTCTACACTTAATCTCTCTAATTTCATTGACATGCTCTCACTTACCGTTGTGCGATGGGGGCAATAATACATTTTAAATAGCACTGCTAAAGAGATGTCTTTCCAATTTATGCAAGGGCTTCATTGTGTAATTCAAACTTCCCCCCGTGAGTTATTCCAGTCTAGCTACTCTAATATTTTGGATAGGCTACTAAGTTTATGATAACAACGTTTTACAAATCTGGCTCCTCCACGCTGCATGCGATCCAATTCGGCAATCAACCCAACTTCGTGAGGATCCCATATACTTTGCAGCATATTATAAATGTGGTCTGGCCAACGACGTATAACATTTCTCTTTGACCTTTTCCTCACATGTATATAGTATTCTTCTCATAAATCCTAACTTTTTGTTAGCTTGTACTCACATTCCCCGTATTTGTTTCACCCAGGAGATATTGTGAGTGAGGGTGACGCCTAGGTATTTAATCGAGTCTACGCATACCATTTTGGTGTTCCCTATGCAATAGGCGCTCGGGTGAGAATATCTCTTTTTCCAAAAGTGTATGATTATGTAATTTTTTTAGTTTAATTCAAATTGCCAAATGTCACACCAGCGTTTTATAGCATTACAGTCATCTGACAAAGCTGCCTATGTCATCAGGATCACGGTAAACCACTGCATCGTCAGCAAATAAACGTATCTTACTAGTGACTACGTAGTCATTGTTGTTAACGTACACAGCAAGTGTTGACATAAGGCAGCATTTGTTTATATTTGAAGAAAATGAGTCAGAATTCACAAAAAAGTCTTTTCACCCGTATTAAATAATATTTTAGAAAAATAAAAATTAATAAGCCATCTGAAATCGCTTGGACATAATTAACTCCGTGGTAAACAGATACGTCTTTTTACCGACGCAGTGGTTTACAGAGATTTCCGTATTCCCGTGGATAGAATACCTTTATTTAGATGACCTCAATGCTTTGCAACGTTGGTGAGATACATGGCACTTAGATTAAAACTTAAAAAAATTGCGTAGGGATGAATTTTTTTTTAAAGAGCAGTTCCCTCCCAAACGCCTTACTGCATCATAAACACCGAAATAGAAAGTTAAACTCGATTAAAAAGTCACGCGTTACCCTCACTCACGACCTCTCCTGGGTGAATTAACATACGGGGAGTATGTGGACAAGCTATCGCAAAATTATGTTTTATTAGAAGAGTGTCGGAGAATTGCGATGAAAAGGTTAAAGAAAAATGTTATCTTTTGCTCGTTAAACTTAATTTCGAATAGACTGATAGTACATGAGATCCTCATGAAGTTGGTTTGATTACCGAATTGAATCGCGTGAAGCGTAGAGGAGCTAGATTTTTAAAACATTTTTATGATAAACTGAGTAGCGTATAAATAGTATTAGAGAATCTAGATTGGGAATCGCTCATGGAGGATCAGAATCTGATGATGACGGCCGTGCCGTTGAAATGTCAAAACTACTTATGTGAGTGTCCTTTCCTTGTGCTGCAATGTTTTTAAAGCCTATATCAGTGTTTTTATATATTTGTGCGTCGCCGAAGAGCGTTCTATTTCCAATGTGGGTCATGGTTGTCCAGGGGGAGAGTGTTGGACTACTGACCGGAAGACCTGGGTTCGATTCCCGGGGAAGCCTCTCTGGGCACCTGCAGCTCCACCCAAGTTATGCGAGTTTTCGGGTACCAGATCTTCCTGGGAAGCCATAACCGGCACAGGGATAGGAACTGCCCCCCCTACCCTGATGTTTGAATTTCACACGCCGTATAGGGCTTAGTACTGGGTTAACTCTACCATCACCAACCAAACTGACCTTCGGGTTAATTACTCTGTTTATGGTAAAAAAATATATATATATGAAATAAAATCTGCAAACAAATTATCACTTTGAGAAGGGAACTGTGGTCACTCTGCTGGAAATATACCGTGGGTTTATCCATAATTATCAACGGAGTTGTTAATCTGGATTTGATTCATGATTAGGCCTACTTCACGATGAGGTGACACTTTCAGCGCTCTTCCCACTACGCTCCCTGGGCTTTCGTTCGAACAGTCGTCCAAATCGCCGGCCTGACACAGGTGTGTAGACCGCCCAATTGACAGCTGCGAACGTCACAAGGACAATTGCAGGGGAGGCAGGTGACATGATCTGAAAATATCATCACCTTTGATAATCTGACTTAGACACAATGTAAGGAATGGTATCAACTGTCATTATGGAAATCGTTCACGTTCATAATGATAAATGTATACTGCAGGAACAATTTCGACGCCTCTTTAATTTAGCCAGGTCCTCAAGAACTCGATAATGCCACAGCATTGTTCAAATTGTATAAAAATATGTGTAAATACACCAATCTGTTGAGATTTCCATGCTAAATGTTTATTTTGGACAATCCCTAACATTTTTAGTTTCTATTGGCATTCATTCACTTCTTTTCCTTATATCATTTCCTTCCTCAGTTCTGCCTGCCTTCACGCCGTCTAAAAAGCCTTACTCCCTACACACCGGTTGCCCAACATTCTCCCGTCTATTTCCTACGACCCTATCAACACCTCTCATTATTTACCCCTCAACCCACTTCTCATTCCTTCTTCGGAGATTTCACCTGTCGTAGTCCTGTCACCTCGCCCTATATTTGTGTTTGGAACTTTGTCGTTAACTTTTATAACAAAGGTCGTGAGATTCTGGATAACATTCTTTGAATATGATTTACGATTGATTCGTCTCCTGTAAAGTTGGTCGGCAATCTTCGCTAGCCTTCGTGGATGTTCGGCCATACGGCCACTTGTACAATGATCGAGACACGACGTAGAGTGCATGCGTTGGCGTAAACCACGAGCGTGAACGTTAAACTTAATTAAACTTTGAAGTTGTCGCATTCCTCTGACAGAAATCCTCCTCCTAAGAAACGTGTAATTTTTGCTGAATGAGACAAGGATTGAAGTTCTTGCTGTTTCCAATCGGAAATTAAGATCTATGCCGCAGTGAAGCCTGAAAGAACACTGTAATAAAATTTTTTTTAATTGCGTTAAAGGAGACACAAAGAGAAAATTTCGAAGGATTAACTCAGCGGTTGCAGTACGGGAACATAAATTTCATTCCCAAAGCTAGCATAACGTAGTCTAACGATTGCTCTCTAGGTTCATGTCTGTCGAAGCTAAAATCATTGTACAAGTCCTCTGAATACAGTATCATTTGTAATATCAATTTCAAATTTGCACACAGTGTAATTTAGGATAATAAGCATGTCCTACATCATCATGAATTTCCATCATCAGAGTTATGTGCAGTTTACGAATACTTGTTAGTTGATTTTTGACACTGAGAAACGGTGTCAGGAACTTAATACACGTCCCTTCAGTATATCTACATCTACTGAATAACTGGCAAACCACCGCAAGGATGTATGGCGGGGGGTGTTAAGGTCACCAGTTAAGTCTACAGTTAATTCTCTCAAAAAAGATATTCAGTATCCAGCAATTTGGAAAAGGCCAACGTAAAAAATTCCTCCTTTCAAAGTTTTACGTTTATTTAGAACATTTGATGAAAAGCATTAATCCTGAAAAAAAATCCAGACCTGATCAAATACCAACTCATATATTTAAGTTATTAGAATCGGAAATCAATCGTGGATCTTTCAATTAACTCCTTAGAAAATCTAAGACATTGCATGGTCGGAAAAGATTTGCTTTAAGTAATCCTAATTTGCTGTTAAAGTTTCAGTTATATCTATACCTTGGTTTCATTTTCATAGTCGACTAACCCAACAAACGTTTAGCGCCTCTGTTTTGGCGTAATTGATTCCCCCAGAGTATGAATTTTCTTTTATATCTGTATGTTCCTGACTCAAGTGTAGCTTATAAAGTTACTATGCTGAAATATTCGTACATAATGACTCTTTAAAGCATTCGACGCCACTCTCTTCGCAAATGATCCAATTACATTCTGTCTCCTTACCCCGCGACGACAAAGTTGAAAGAGCAAAAAACCGTGGAATCGTGGCGAGTTTACCTCATCATCCTCCTCGTTTCACTGTCGAGGGTTTACCCACTGAGTCAGCAAAATCAACACTTGGATCTCCCAGCAACAGGACATGAATCAAGATGAAAATTTTGATAAAACAACATTTTTCGCGAAAACGTCTTCTTCTCTTGTCTTCCACATCCTCCTCCTCCTTCCCTCGCTCAAACAAAATTACCTTTTTTTAAAAGAAATTGCACCCATTACTCCGGATGGCCGGGTAGCGGCGCGTGCCCGTCGCTAAGAAAACCACGTCGTACCCGTGTGCGTGGGTGCGTGCGCGCGTGGGCGTGCGGAATGTGCGTGTGCTTCGGTTGTCCGGGGAACGCGGCGACGCCTCGAGGCATCGAAGGGACAGATGAGGGAGGGAATCTTTTTTTTGCCTACCGAGTGTATTTTTTTCCGTCGCGGGAATGGTGGTGGTGGAGGGAAGGTGGGGGGGGGAGGGAGAGTGTTTGGAATTACCGACTACTCCGTTCGTAATTCCCGAATCAAATAATTTTTGAGGTGTTTTCAACCGTCGGCTCGCTTTAAGAAGGGCTCGGAAAATTGCTTCGCAACCCCACTCCGAAACCATCATCTCCCAGTGTCTCCCTCCTCGGCGGTCGGTCGACGAAATGGCCTTGCGGCCGGGCCTGCCCTATCCAGCCGACACAATCTCCCAAGTCGGGAGGCCGGCTCTACTTCAAATTTTTTTTTATATATCTCCACATTTTTTTCTCCCTTCTTCTACGGAACGGGGAAGTTGGTTCGGTCGGGGAAGGGAGGGTGTGTTGTTGGAAAGAAAGAGAGGGGGAGGGATGAGTGAGGGGGAAGAGAGAGGGGGCGTGGGAGGTGGGGGAGGGAGGGAGGATATGGCGGCGGCAGGTGGAATGCGAGGATGGAGGGAGAGGGGGGGGGAAAGAGAGAAGGGAGCAGGTTTCCAAGCCCTCACCCCGCCCTCTCCCCCGGCCGCCGACTCCGCAAGGAAGTAGGAGAAGGAAGAAGGCATTTCCTCTCCGAGGGCAGGCTGGCGGTAGATAATCCGCGCAGACCGAGAGCCCACCAAGCACACGAGAGAGTGGGTGTTCAAGAGTGGAGGTCGAGTGTGGCGGTACGTCCTTCTACATCTACCGAAATACCCCGCAATCCACCAAAAAGGTGTGAGGCAGGGGGTGCAAACACCAGTTGGGATGGATAAGGGATAGGACAGCTGTTTAAATGGTTTAGAACATGGTAAAAAAATACTCACTAAAAACCCCGAAAAAACGAGCTTATCCGTATGAATTCTGGCGGAATACTGAATTCCAAACAAGTTTTAATTTCAACCGCTACAAAATTTCTTTGGTACTCGAATGAAGGAGGGGAATAAAAGTGAAAAACAACCATTTTATACAATAGACCACTACCCTACCAGGACAGTCAGTCCACGCAGAACTGGAAAGGAACGAGGGAAATTCTATTAATCCATGGTCATGCAACTCATGGTCCACGCCCCTAAATCACAAGTAGAAAATGAGGCACTCCACTGTAGGCAGCGGACGCTATGAGGCATCACCTGCACGGAGAGAGGACGAGGGACTGAAGGGAGAGCATTAAAACACAACAAAACATTGTAGGGAATGTTGTAGCATGTACTACGTTCACTATATGACAGTCCTATGCAGTCATGCGGGAAGGGATTTGCCAACAAAACACACGAGATTAGTGTAAGATGCATTCATATAAGTAAAACTAATTATTCCCTAGGATCTGCGGGTGATAAGTGACATTCTTGTCAATCTCCAAGTCAACAGTTGCCATCCCGTATGTTCGTGGGAAAGAGTCGTTTGCTCAGTTAGTTCTGGCGTCTTATTTCTCTAATTTTATATTGATGATATAAACGAAAAAAAAATGTTAGATTGCGAATATTTGCTGATACCTCGGCGCTGAAACAAGTCGCACTTAATTTATTCAATGAGTTCAACCTAGCATTAAATTATCTTTATTTTAATGATTCCCAAAACAACTTCAGAGACATTCCTGTTTGGGCTTGGTATTGGGGGAACTCTACCATCACCTACCAAACCGACCTGCGGGTTGATTACAGTTTTTTATGGTTTTTTTATATATACCTAATGACGATCCTATTTCATTCCTAGTTGATGTGAGGAGCAGCTGTTTCTGTCTCTAACTGTGTCCGAAAAAAGACAACTAATACCTATCCGTTTTATAGTTTATCTCTCTCATCTTGAATCAATGATCATGTCTTCTTCCATAGTAATTTGGGATTTTTTTAATGTAATGAGCGTCTCTGGAAAACTGATCGCTCTGAAAAAAACTGATCGAACATAAGAGATTCAATCTAAAAATTAATCTTCGTTTATGAACGGGATCACACCTCCCAGATCTTTCAATAATTTTTGACTCACTGCTGTCTTTGTCAATAACTCTTCTTGGCAAATCTCGATTCCCTACGCTGCTCGCCATCTGACTCTTCCATTTGACCTGCCTCATGAAGTACTCAGATCCTGACTGCATACTCCAAGTGTGGTCTGATAAGCAAGAAACAACATCGCTCTTTCATTCTCTCATAGCATTTCCCTCAATACCCCTTTGGCTAATCCTAATTTTCGGTTTGCTTCTCCGCATTTCTACGTTTACGCACGGGAGACAGAGTTTAAATCGCGTGAGCTCTCTTCCATAGATTCATCGTGGCGGCCAATATACCAGTTTAATGTGGGTGTTCTATATTTTACAAAAATTCTTGGTCATATCTGCTCTCTTCGTGACCTTAGGACAACCTGTCCTAATTCCTCGCGCATACCACCTTCACCTTTACTTTTTAACTTTTAGCAATTTCTCAAAATTTCAACCATATTTTCTCCGACATTTTTTTTCCGACAGTTTTCCTCCATGAACCTCGAGTATTTACCGTGTATTCCGTATGAGGTCCTAACTGAAGCCAAATAACACATATCTGTAGCAATTTCTATTCTCAAAATGTGCACAGGAGAGTATATTTCGCGTGAACTCTCCGCGACAGACGTGGCGTGGACTAGCACGGTTTGTCCCTAGAAGTACCTGTATGATGTACCTTTTACAAGTCGGAACAAAATTAAGCATTGCAAATATATTAGTTGTATTTGTAGCTGCATGTGTATGTTAGTTGGTAGTTTGTGTTTGCATGTGTGTGGCGAGCAAATGTTCTTGCATGAATGTATGCCATATTTTGTTTGTGGATGGTATAAATTTGTAGCTTTTGCATGCGGTTTTTTTTCTTTCTTAATTACGGGTGGTGTCCCCCCCCCCACACGCCCTTGCGGCGGCTTGCGGGGTATTAAGTAGGGGTAGGTGTAGATGATAACCGATCCACATTTTCCCTTAAAGAAATCATAAATGGGGCAGTTTATTCTTTCATCCCTGGTAATAGAAATAGGACACGGGGAGGAACATTGGTTAATAGCTCCGGGAAATTGACCGGAGGGCCGGGGTTCGATTCCAGGTGACACCTCTCACCATACACTTACCTTCATCCGTGATTTCTAGGCTTTTGCATATCTTCCATGGCACGGAGGGAAAATCAATTGCCCCCCCCCTCTCACCTTATTCCGTGTCGATGGGTTAATCCCACAATTTAGTTGAAGTTGAAGGAGTACCTAGTTTTAGGTGAGCTCTGGCGTCATCTAATAAACCATCCTTATGGCTAATTCTTAAGGTTGGTGGTGAACTACGAAGAAACTACATTATCTTATTAATTTCCCCATCTGTTTGGAGAAATCCCCATTTTAACAATCCTCTTTATTGGTTAGAATAGTAAATTAATTATATTTAAACTCGATTCGGTATTTTCAGTGACTTTTTTCCACCTTACAACATTTTATGAAGCGACACGCGGAATGTTCCTGTTATCGTATGAAAAAAACGCTGAATCCAATCAATAATTTAGTTTTTGATTTTTCTTACATTTTTATTTTGATAAAAAGAACAGTTTAGCAAAGAAATCAAACATCTTTTTGCAGAACTTCTAACAATGCTCATGATGAATGGTTACGATTTATATTTATGTTTATCTCAAAATTTCGTATTAATCTATCTCTCTTGTGCATACAAAACATGAAATATAATTTATCTTAGAATTTAAGCCATGGAATATTTATGTGAAAACAAGTTACGTTAGGTTGAGTATGGGTTGTTAAAATACGAGGTCTGTTCAAAAAGTATCGTGAATTTTGAATTTGCGCGAGTTTCGTGTACAGGTATTTGATTTTCGATTTTTTTGTGGCGTTATGTTGGTACTTATGTCTCTCCCTTATGCTGAAATTTTCAGCCATTTTTAATGCTCAGTTAATTGTCGACAGTTAGTTATTTTGGCGTGTCTTCGATTTTTGCCTGTTCCAAAATATGGATCGAAGAATCTGTATCAAATTTTGTGTGAAAAACGAAATTAAGTGCGCCGAAGCATACCGAATATTGACTGTGGCATATGAAGAAGCCACCTAGGACCGAGATAACGTTTATCGGTGGTACAAAATGTTCTCAGAGGGCCAAGAATATGTGAACGACGAAGAGCGTGCCCGAGCACGTTAACAACAGACGAAAACATTGATGAAGTGAAGAAAATAGTGCTGACCAATCGCGGAATCACCGTTAGAGAAGTGGCTGAGGACCTAAACATATCGATTGGTTCGTGCCATTCGATTTTTACCAATTATTTGGGCATGGCACGGGTCGCCGCGAAATTCGTACCAAAATTGCTCAATTTCGGCCAAAAACAGCAACGCACATTTCACATTGCTAATGAGGTTTTGGACTCTGTCCTCAACGGCCCAAATTTGCTTCAGAGGGTCATAGCTGGGGAAAAATCATGGGTTTATGGTTATGAAATGAAGACTAAAGATCAAACATCCCAATGGAAGCTGTAGTACGAGCCAAGACTCAAAAAAGCCCCCTAAGTTTGGTTGAATATGAATGTTTTTTTTTGCAGTTTTCTTCGACTGCAGGGCCGTGGTGCATCATGAGTTCTTGACACTGAGTATAATGGCAAATAAGGAATATTATCTGCAAGTCATGCGCAATTAGCGCGAAGCAATCCGTCACAAACGCCCGTATTTGCGCAAGAATAAAAATTAGCTTTTGCTCCATGACAACGCCCCTGCTCACACTTAGTTACCTGTGCGCGAATTTTTGGCCAAAAACAACACACTCATGATGCCGCAGCCACCGTATTCCCAAAATCTGGCCCCCAGTGACGTTTTCTTGGTCCAGAAACTGTAGAGGCCCATGAAAGGACGACACTACGCTACGATTGACAAGATAAAGACTGCATTGAAGGAGAAGCTGAACAAGATCACAAAAAAATGATTTTTTGAAGTGCTTCGAGGATTGGAAAAATCGTTGGCACAAGTGTATAATATCTAATGGGGATTACTTTGAAGGGGACAAAGTAGATATTCATGAATAAATAAATAATTTTTTGAAAAAACACAAAAGTCGTGATACTTTTTGAATAGATCTCGTATTTCTAGATACGCCACGAAATTCTGGTGGGATAATTTATTAATGCGATAAAAAATATCTGACCGTATTGGTCAGATAGGTTGGACTCGAGTGACCGGCTCGCATGACCGGGTTTTATGAAAGGCTCAATTATTGACTGAGCAATTCTGGCGAATAATGTTTGATTTCAATGCCAGTGGGATTGATATCAGTCGTTCGATGCAGTCATTGAGGTGAACATTTCCCACATCAATAATTTCATTCAACTGATGATTGGAGTCGCAGCCATATTATTATTGATCAATGACGTAACTATCGCTATTTATTCGGAATACAAACATGGAGGACACGATGGAATCATTGTTGATTAAGGACAACTTAGCATTTCTTGTGAACTTTATATTACTCGTCCTAATTGGCTACAACATTTTAGCCAAGACATGTCTAAGTTGACTATAAAGATATTTTATAATTTAATGTTTTAGTGCCGGATGAAATGTCCCCAGCGCAAATAACAGAGAAAACACGAATCGCAGTTTGAAAGCTATAGAATACTCGTCGCAATACAGGTATTTAGATCCAAGTTCACCAGACCGTTACTCTTTCTTTCTCAATTCTGAAATGATAAAATAAGCATAACATTTTCATTTTATCAATAGAGTTGTCTGATATGTTGCGTGCGGCCCTAGTAGTTCTTTCTCTTTGGTGTAAACCGGACGCGCCGATTGCTCTTCCCTTTTTTTGGCCCAGTTACGTATACGTGGAGTAAAGTACTTAATATTTTCATGAATAAATACTAGCCCGGGTTTTACAAAGGCTTTTGAAGTTACGCCAACACGTTTCGTCCATTTTCCGAACTAAACAAGTATGTCCGTGTGTCTGTGGGGATGTGTGCATCTGATTATTTTTTTCTGATCGCGACAGTTAAAAAAAACTATTTATCATAGTAGAATAAGCATACTTCGCGTCATAATTTGTGAAAATTCACTTTTTGAATATATGAGCTTGTTTGGAAAACACGTCATTATTAATGATAACGTTGAAACTTCGACAAAGGTCTCGTGCTGATTTATTAATCGGTAAATTCTGCTTGGTTGTGACTTATCTTTCCACATTAACATGGATTGAAAAAAAAACCCAAGGCCTCTGCAGTCGACACTATGTTCTTATTCTGTTCGCGTTTTTACATTTCATGTTTGAATATTCGAATAAATCGTTTTCATATTTGTCTGTTGAAGTTTTTTTTTCAAATTTTTCCTTAAGTTCCGGTAACCATGGCAACGGAATTATTTTGTCTTGATTATTTATTCTGCATGTATTTCTGTTTACAAAGGATGTGTAGTGACATTGTCACAATGGATAGGGTTCAAGTTAAATTACGATGGGTGTCCAGAAAGTAACCTCCGTTTACGTGTAGCGAGCAAAGTAATGAGGGGAGCCGAATGTTTGCTGTATTGACACACACACACACATTATGGCAGTACTCCTCGAACTGCCGTGTTCAGGAGGCCGTGCCGCTTGTCTTTTGTTTAAGGTAGCGAGTCAAAATGAACAATGCATTTGGAAATCCCACCAAATGTAAAATCCGTTTAGTGATATGGTTTGCACTGGCAATGAACTTCAAAGTTGCTGGCATTCATCATAGGGAAATTTGTGCTCTGTTTTGGACCAAATGTGATGAGTGACAAGAGTTGCGTTACGTCAGTATTTGTCGCTCGTTTGTGAGTGAACCCAAATGTCCATAATGATGACAGAAGTGGCTGCCTGGTCTTTGGTGTACAACGAACTGCGCCAGAAATTTGACGAAAAGTTCGTGAAAACCGGTGCTTTACCATATCTGAAATATTTAGAAAGTTGCCCAAAGATTTCTACGGCTCTGTTGCATGGAAACACGACTGAAAAGTTAGGTTGCTTCATGTTTTGCTCGTCTCGACAAGGAACTTCAAAGATACCGTCATCGATTGGCTGCGATCTCGGGAGGCGGAATTTTATGCTGAAGGAAGTTGAAAACTAGCTCAGAGATATGACGAATGTTTAAATCTGTCTGGCGAATATGTACAAATACAGTAGAGATATGTAGTTTTTAGATGAAAATGATACATTTTCCGCGTATATTCCAGTGTATTATTTACAGCGTAATGGAGGTTACTTTTTGGAGCCCTCGTAAGTGTCGTTCATAGGATGTTTTCATCGTTTCATTAATATTACTCTAATAACTATTAAAGTAAACTATGTTCTATTTCCCCGGGATTTTTGATATGCTACGCGCTAACATAAGATGGTGGTGGTATATGATTTTTAGGAACTTGAATCTCAATTAATTTACAATTAATGATAAATTAATATGGCTTCACACTCCTCCATATTTTTATTTATTCATAAATTTAAGGACTGATTATATTTTTGGGCTTTAAAAGAGTAAATGTCAATGGACTCTGTTATATAAAACTTAGCCCACCTGACCGAAGACATCTCGTGGTCGAAGAGAAATTAAATCCCATATATTGAGTTACATTGCTGAATACATGTACTATACTGAGATTTTATTATTTATTTATTTATTTATTTTAAAACATTGTTCACAAACAGCAGTGGCGCCATTTTACAGTGAAAAATATAACAAACATTAAAGAGGACAAAAGACAATAAAAGCATAACAATAACAACGAGAACCAAGCAAGGACCGGGGAAAATTTTAATTTGATGAGAGGTGGGATAAAGCTTGGGTGGTGAAATTGTTGCATGATAAGTTTAAGGGGTCGACAGTGGGAGAAAGTGAATTTAGAAGGGAGGAGAGGCGAAATAAAGGTGAGCGCTTGGCGAAAGATATTCTAGGAATAGGCAGATGGAGTAGGGAGTGGGTACGGGTGGATCGGGTTGTATCCTGAAGTTGAAGAAAGATAGCAGTTCAGGGCAATCA
Organism: Hetaerina americana; assembly: GCF_022747635.1. Classification (NCBI taxonomy): domain Eukaryota; kingdom Metazoa; phylum Arthropoda; class Insecta; order Odonata; family Calopterygidae; genus Hetaerina; species Hetaerina americana. The sequence goes on from NW_027287095.1 coordinate 84,611,188, forward strand.
ACAGCCGAGTTTAGGGTGTTGTGGAGGAGTTTTCAATCAGCTTTAAGTCTGCAGCTTTGGGGACTAGAAATGGATAAGGAAGACAGAATAGCATTTGAGGACATATTGCGGTAATGTAGGACTCGGTGTTTGACTATTTTGGCAAAGAAGTGAGAGATGCAATCAAGGGATTTATGATTAGTTGGGTTTCTACGTTTCCGTGGCCATATACAGTATGAATTATGCATTGCATATATCAGTGCTAGCAACATGTCAAAGGTTTGTTTACAAAGTATCGGTAGTAAGTTTTCCTGACGTGTGCGTGAGGTGCTGAATTCAGACCGTCGGTTCATCTACACCTACATAATACCCCCACAAGCCGTTGCAAGGTTGTGTGGCAGGGGGTGATAGGTAATCAGCCATTCTACATATATTCTCTCTAATTCCTCATGTCCCTGGCACACCGCGATCCACCAAAAACCGTGTGGGAAGGGGACGACCGAACACCAATGACGCAACATGCCTACATATATTATGAGTATTACATGGTTTGTAGCTATTCCTGTGCTTACACAAAGAGGACAAGAAAATACATTTCAAAAGAGAAGGCACACATGAAATTCAGGCATTTATTTTCGGTTAGTATTCTACACATTCCTGACGGACAATTTACAAGTACAATGGACTTAATACACACTCCCCCATACACCCCACCTAGTACAAGGGCGCACGGCGGGGGATATCAGAACGCCAGACTTGAATAGTGTTTTGTGGGATTTTAATATTGTATACCCCTATTTTCCATAGCGCGCACCTATTATTTTTTCTGTGTTCCCCTTTTATTATTGCCACGAATAGTGTGAGGGGAGAACGACTATGTATTTGAATCTATCAGTTCGACAGTCCCTCTAATTTTGTGACAATTATCGACCATACTAATGTAATTAAGGGGACTAATTATGGTATCTATAATGTCGGATGCAAAACCACACGCTTCATATCTTTGTAACAAGTTTAATCTAGCCCTGAATCTTCGCATATCTAAAGTTTCCCAACCCAGATTCTGTATTAAATGTGTGACGCTTTGTGTCCTTTGGTACGAGTTTATTCACGAACCTAGCGGCCTTTCTCAGTAACCTTTTCAATTCTGTAATTAAGGTTTTTTTTTAATGGATCCAAAACGCTCGCCGCATACTAAATGCGAGGCCTTACTAAAATAGCGCTTTAACTATAAAGCACTACAGATAAATAGCGCTTTTCCTTCACTTTTTCGTCGCTACACCTTCCGACTATACGTTTGACGAATGCCAACATTTTTTAGCACCCCTCCACAATCGTGCGTACATGTTTTCCCCACGTAATATCCGACGCAATGATGACCCCCAAGTGTTTTACCTCATCCACAACGCTCATCCGAACACCTCCGAGGATATAAGTTGGTGAAGTTTGGCCGCGTTTTCTATTGTATGCATAAGAAATGCATGAAAGTACATTTTTTTGTCTTTCATTCCAGCCCCCGTTCTTCACACGATTTTTCTAATGCTGTTTAAGTCAGTTTTTTGTGATTTTACGATCTGCGTCATTCGCTATTTCACGGTAGATTACAGCGTCGTCGGCAAAGATTCATTTCCCGATTTTTATTTTACAAGTGATATCTGTTATATACATAAGACATAATTGTGGTCCTACGACGCTACCCTGTGGGACGCGAGATGCAACTTTCACATAATTACAGCTTGAGCCATCTATCACTACCCTTCGTTTAAGATTAGCAAGGAAGTCCCGAATCCAGTTTATTACCTTTTTGTTTATTCCATACCATTGCAACTTGTGAATCAATTTAGCATGTCGGACTTTATCAAAGGTCTTTTTGAAAGCCAAGAATATCTACTTGTTTCAAGTTCTACTTGTTTCAAGAATATCTACTTGTTTGTTTCTTTCCCCAGATTGTATTTAAAGTTCCAACTACGTTTCGCATGTTCACTTCTTTCTGAATCTGTGTTGTCTGTTAAGTATTGAGTCGTGAGTGTCGAGGAATGTCATGATGTTACTACAAACAACAATGTGTTCCAAGACTTTACGGGAGAGGCAGGTCAACAATATTGGTCCGTAATTACTTGACTTGACTTAGGGTCTTATTTATTTCCGCTCTTTAAATAGGTTTGGTGTTGGCTATTTTCCAGTTCAGGGAAACGACACCTTCTGAAATCGATTTGTTAAATATTTATTTTAAAAAAGGCGCTATTTTGCTCTCTCAATGCTCTTGCGGGAATATCCTCTGGCCCGGGTGATTCATTACTTTTTACATATGTGTAGGAGTTGTTTCGTGATTCTTTTGCGTGTAATTCTAATATCATCCATCTTCGAGATAGGTGTGACGTAGCCTTCACTGGGTATCTCTCTCTCGTTAGTGTACACGCTTTGAACGAAATTATTTAAAACATTTGCTTTTCGGGTGCTGTCTGTATGTTTATGTATCACCGTTGCTGCTTTTGAGAGACTAAATGGCTGGACGTTTTCCCTGCTATTCCCCAACGTATGACCAGAATATCTTAGGGTCATTCTTCAAGTGATCGCACAGAATATCTCTTTAGAAATTTATTTAGGTTAATTGTTCACATGATCGTAGATCGTATTGGTATTGATAAGATTACAGTGCACACCATTATCACTTAAATGTCCGGCGATGCGATAGATCTGCGCTAAACACGTCCTCCCGAAGGTTTTACAACGGACGACCAAGAGAAGAGTCGAGTGTCTGCTTTCAAAGACCTTCTTCAATGACATCGCGACGATTCCCCAACTCCCTTACAGTCCCAAATCGACACCAGCTGACTATTTCCTATTCCTAAAGGGTAAAGCCTCCCACAAAGAACACCACTGTGGGACCCTAAGTGCCACCAAAGACGCTTGCACGCTTACTCTTTAAGGACCTTCCGGAATCCGCTTACCGTGAAGCCTTCGAGTCAAAGAAAAGGAGCTGGTAAATGCGAGTCGACGCTCAAGGGAAGTACTTTGAAGAAATTTTGAGGCAAAGTACGAGCAATATCTGAAATACACCTATTTTTCTGAAACTTTTCCCGATACTTTTTATACAATCTACGTAGTTTATATTTTCTTCTTCCTCATTCGTAAGAACCGCTATCGACTGCTTTCGTTTCAAATGTTTCCTGTCTTATCTTTTCTTTCCTTTTCTTACACACATCGTCCATTCTTTCTCAATGGTTTTATCGCCCTTTCGCTCGGCCCATGCGTCTCCCTGAGGTTTTTCCTGGAAACTTTTCAGAGTTTTGTAGCTTGTTCCAAGTTGCGAACGTTTTCAGATGTGTTCTGGGATCATTTGGAGTCATTCTATATCCTTTTCCGTATCCCTAAATCACGTATTGTCGTCCATTTTCAGTCTCCTGAGGTAGTTGAAAAGTTTTTCCTTGGGCCTATTGGGATATTCATCCATAGAAGAAGCTACCCAACAAATTTAATTCTTTTCTTTCCAGCGGCGACTTTTATTTTCTCCATAAAGTTTTTTGTTCTCAGTTTTGTTTTTATGTCGTCTTCTCTCATGTTCTCAGTCATTATTTCGTTCCAATATTGCCCTATTGTATTTTTAACTCTTTCGGTGATTTTAAAGTATTTCCGACATTAATGTCTTTTTGTTCAGGCTAAGACATCATATGGATGGCGAATTTGGTTAAACCATTTCTTCACCAGGAGAGCCTCTGGCAGCGTAGTGTGGACGCACAAGGGTGCTGCTTCGAAGACTTTTGAGTGAATGCATCAATTCTGGCTATACACTTGTTTTTAATCTATTCAGTCCTACTACTTTTGGGACAGACCTTGTAATTGCTTCCAGTTATATCCATATCAACTGTGTCAACAAGTAGAGAAGTCCTAACAAACTACGTGTATGAACTCCTGTCGTTTTCCCAAAATCATTTCCTCCTTCCGTTCACCGTGTTCTCTATGTTCCTTCTTGTCATCTAAAAAACCCAATTCTCTGCATTTTTCTTCCCCATTTGCCTAATATTTTCCCTGGTAACATGCATGCCCTTCAAAATCCCACTGACTTTGATCTTAGGCCACTATATTGAGTTTGATTGCCACATATTTGAGGCCACTCCTTTCTGGAATTCCATTGTGGTGCACAAGAAAGAATCGAACAATTTTGCTTTTCTACAGAATAGAATTTTTACTGCCAACTACTTTCGCCACATTCTAGTCAAACACTGGAGTCCAACATGTACGGAGAGTATTCATGTAAGGAATCAATTCCATCAAGTCCTGTAGGCTCGACTGTGCGCATGCGTAGAACGAGTTCGGCTGAATTTTCCAGTTGGTGTCGAAAATTACGAAATGCGATTTTGCCATACTGGTTTTGGATCCTCAAAGCGTAGCTACTATTCTTATTATCGATCGCGATATCTTCGGCTTCATCGGGATTGGCCTAGCTAACAAAAATTAGGATTTATTAGAAGAGTACTAGGTAAATATGATGATAAGGTCAAAGAGCATTGTTATCTGTTCCTGTTTAGGTCTCCTTTAGAATATGTTGCAAGTGTACGAATGGGATCCTCACGGAGTTGGATTGATTGCCGAATTGGATTGCGTGCAGTGCAGAGGAGCTAGACTGGTAAAACGATATCTAATGACAAAATATTAGAGCAGCTAGGCTGGGAATCGCTCGTGGAGTGAAGGTTAAATTACAGATTGAAGCTCTTGCATAAATTGGAAGGAGATCTCTTTAGCAATGATGTTGAAAAGGTGTTATTACCCCCATCGTACCACGGCAGGAGATATCATGCCGATGAAATTAGAGAGATTAAGTGCAGAACATATAGATTTAAGATATCATTTTTTCCACGAACGATAAGGGATCGTAATAAAATCGTCCGACCGTGGTAGGGTCACGTTCGGGTAAAAATTAGTCTAATGTGTATTCGCCCCCTACTACACACCCTAGCGGTGCCTTGCAGGGTACTTAATAAATATTTAAATCGGTTGACTACCGTTAAAGTTCCATGAAGTTCCACTTCACGTAGTTGGCAGTAGGTGTGTAAATTCCAATCTTTCGGTTATCAGTTCTACTAGACAAGTCCCACCCTACGCCGTTTCAAGACGATAATGCGAGACCTGGGGCGGTCTCCCGACTCCGCCCTCCGCCCCCTTCCTCTCGCACATGGGGTGAGGCTGGGGTCCAGACGGCGGACGGCACAGGAGAGGGAGGGGAAGGGAGCCCCTGGCCGGCCCCTGTCACTGGCACCTAAGAGGAGGAGGAAGGCACAAAGGGCGCCAGCGAACCGTTCATTTCCCCTCATCCCCCGAGGGGGACACTTCGGAAAAAAAGGGAGGGGAGCCATCCGGATCCCTCCCCCTCCCGCCCCCACCCCTTCGCTTCAGAGGGAAGGGATGCGTGAGAAAGAAAGGGAGGGAGGATCAGGGGTCCGCACCCCCTCGGATTTATGGCATGCGGCCCCGATGGGGTCTGCATTGAGTGTGCATCCCCGGGAAGGGGGATGAAACGGCCGAGTGGGACTGACTCCACACATCCGAGAGAGTTGGTTCGTGTCAGGGTCCCGCTTGGGCGAGGAACATTTGGCATTCGTCGTATTTCACGGATTAGACGCCATTTTTTGGGTTGCGGGAGGGGGTGGGGGCGGTTGTCTCGGGTGTTGGAGCCATTGGCTGTCTCGTCCCGCGAGGGGGTTGAAACCACAGACGAAAAGGGGAGGATGTAGGAGACGACGCAGAGATATACTTTAGTACACTCCCGTCACCCTCCGGAGCCCTTCTGACCTCTCGACCTCCCCCCCCAGTCACTGCACCTGCCACTGCCATTTCCCTACCCTATGCCGTACGCGGTGCCCTCTGCGAGGAGGGGCGGAGACCGTTTTCCACGAGTCCCATTCTGCGTCACGTCGATAGAACACAAATAAAATAGTAACAATTAAAAGGACACTCACATTGCAAATTGTTTAAGCTTTTGGCCTTCTCCGAGGCCTTCTTCAAGTAAGACTGAAAATTTTCTGGAGAGCGATTAGGGGTCTGGGCGGGGGAGGTGAGGCACAGGGAATGCTGGGAGGGAAATTAAGGATGGCGGTTAAGGGTGGGAATTTTGAAAATATTTGTTACAAAATTCTCACCCTTGTAAATGCAAGAGGAAATTCCAATTTAAATGGAAATATTAGCGAATGCATTTATTTGGGACGCAGCACACCACGGATATAAAACCCGAGGTGATCGATAGATAGAGCTTAGATTGGAGACTGCTTGGGAAAATAAGTTGGGTGAAGTTGTATAAATTGTTGGCCGAGGAGAGGAAGATGAGAGAGGAGAGTGAATTCGGAAGAAGGTGAAGGAGATGTGTGATGGAGGAAATATTAAGGTGTAGATTGGGTTGCTGAAGGGCGTCGTAATAGTAGTAGTATTTAGGGGAGGTGACCGACAGCTGAGGTCATTTGCGCCATCAAGGATGGACAGGAAAGAATCAAGGGTGGTGGAGAGAAACCCGGCGTCGGCATTAGCCTACTCTTTACGAAAGGTGCCAAGGGGTTCGCAGCTTAACGTTCCATCCGACGGACGGCGTACTCACTCAAAGTGCCCTCCTCAAAGTGCCCTCCTCAAAGCACCTCAATGCAGGGATCGAGATGCCACTGAAACATATTCAACACCGCCTGGACCTGAACCCGGGCCCTCTGGGTGGGTAGCCAATACGATAATCACAGCAACATCCCGATCCCCAAGGGCGCCTTAGATGGGAGAATGCTTCGTAAGTGGGTGATGAGGATGAAAAGTGTGTGTAAGGTTCTTTAGAAGCTATTTAGGCCGGGAGGAAGTTCGAAGGGTTAAAGGAAGGGGGTAATGTGCATGTAGAGCAAACAAGAGGAATTCCACGCAAAGCGTAATACATAATAGTAAGGAAAAAGAAATAAATCTCTTTTTTTTCAAATTTTGCTTATGCCATTATTTCACTGTTAATTAAATATTGGGATACCGAAACTTTTCGCGGTGAACTTGAACAGTTTTTCGTGATCAAGATGATGTTCCAAAACAAGATCTAATACTTTTATTTCAAACCAAACTATTTCTCCGCAAGTGAGGCAAGATACTTAATATTATAGCACAATGAGTTTGGGATACACTTGGACATGTGGTAGGTAGACTTCTGCCTGCTACACAGGAAGCAGGGTGGATATCGTTGGAGAAATCAGATGAAGGAAAAGGGAAGTTCCGATAAGAACAGCTGCATGGAAAAATGGTATCTCTATCAAAAGGAACATCAACCATCCGCAAATACAAATACACCGGGGATAATGTTAACTTTGCTCTCTACATCAAGTCAAAGTGAAAATTATGTCTGTTTCGAAAGTGAACAAAAATAAATACGAATGTCATGAGTTTCCTTATACAAACGTGACTTTGCGTTATCCTCAATGTGTGGAACAGAGAACCAGTCATATCCGAAAAATGTTACTTTACAATTCAAAAGGCAGGATATGCTAATCAAACATAGTTTTAAATTAATGAAATTCGGTCAGTTATTAGAGTTACTCAGAGAAATAACACTGGAAGGAAATCAAATTAAATTTGGCCTGACGCATGATTGAATTTACCGAGTCGTATACAAAAAAATTCAAAAGTGTTCTTCATATAATTATTTGTTGCATTTTGCCTTTCCAGTCACTAAATTTTCGCTTCGTAAACAAATTTTCATCGTTATGATTAGGTATCCATGCTATTTCCTTTCAAATTGCCCATTTGATTTGGTCTTCAAAACCAATGTGAATTTGAATGATGATCTCGGACGATTTTTTAGACTCTAGTGCCTGAATTTCGCTGACGGAAGCAAATACTTAGTAGCAAATCGTAAATGTCCTAATAAATCTATCCATTTCACAAGAAAGTTTTATAATATACGCGCAAAATAACAAAGTTTAAATTCATCATCTTTAAATTCATTGGGTTTAAAAATTATGCGTTGATTGCATTGATTAAAAATTCATAAATGAAAAAATTGAACTCGTGGCAAGGTTTTAGTTTGGAAAAACTATTTTTCATCGACGTATTTAAAATTCTTTTTCATTTTTAATCGAAGAATTAAAAAAATATACAAGTATTGATAAAGCAAAAAAATGGCAATGAAAATCAAATTCGTCACGAGAAAAAATGACAACGTTCACAATTGAACTTGCGACCTTTGAACTAGGAATTTCCTTCCCTCGCCACATTAGTAATATGTATAGAAAATCACTCTTATGTGTTCTCGTTGGATTTGGAACTTTTTTCGTATCGAACCCGAGAGCATGGAAACGGAAGCTTTAAACCCTTTATCGATACCTCTTGTTTCGCCGAAAGAACTGCCAGTTACGCTGTAGACATTGGCAGTAACAAACCCTTGGGGGTGTAGGCGATTGGCTCAGGAGGATTATTTTATTTAACCGTAACTTTAGCTCTTGCAGCAATGTATGAACCCATTGCGCGGAGAGAAAAGAAAAGGATCAAATTCCTCAACCCTTTGTGCGATCCCGATATACTATATAATGATTTTTTACTTTGGAATGACTCCGAAAGGGAGATACCAATGGAGGCGTTCATTCACTGACCTAAGGATGACATACGAGGGTCATCCGGAAAGTAGTACCCGTTCGTGCCGCATGAAGTGCTGACGACGCGAGTAGCCGCTGGACGAGGTCAGATAGCTTCAGTGGCTTGTCTGCCTTCTCTGAGCCAAGTTGCGTGACGCTAGCATTGCCTGTGTTGTTTCTGTGATTGTTTACAATGTTTAAAAAAATTGAGAACGCCGCCAGTTGTGAAGTGAGGGCAGTGATTAAATTCCTCAATGCAAGAAACGTTCGCCCATGTGATATTCATCGCCAATTAAAGGAGGTGTATGGAGACAATGTAATGGACGAGTCGTCTGTTCGGCGGTGGTGTCGCAACTTCAACATGGGGAGGGGGAACACACACGACGATGAGCGTTCGGAGAGACCGTCTGTCATTACAGACCAACTGGTGAGCTCAGTTGACGAATTCGTGAGGAACGATCGGCGCGTCACAATTGATGACATCTGTGAGCATTTTCCCAATGTTTCTCGAACAATTGTTCATGAAATTGTTAAACCATCTGCATTATGCAAAAATTTGTGCAAGATGGGTCCCTCGCGTATCTCAATGAGCTGGCGGCGAAGGACTATGCAGCAGGAATACAGAAACTTGTCACACGTTATGACAAATGCCTTAATTTGCTTGGAGATTATGTTGAGAAGTAGTTTAAAGTATCCTCTTTCAAATAAAATTTTTTATGTTTGTTAATATTTACTTTTGTGTCTTTATTTCACGAACGGGTACTACTTTCCGGATGACCCTCGTATTATCGTAAAATTGTTAATTGATTTCAGTTTTAACTCGTTTTTTCTATGAATTAGTTTCAAATTTTTCCAATTTTAATATTTCTCCGATACAAAATATAAGTATGCGTATCAAGTAAATTTAAAATGAACGTACTTGCTGTCGTGAAGCAATGGAAAACGAAATAGCTAAGACCATAAATTTGATTGACACCTGGTTGGTTTTTAATTTTAAGGGGAAGATAGGGAACACACACTAGGTCACTTGGGCGTGTTTGGGAAACAGAGAACAACGTGTACCTCAATCACACACAAAATTAGTAAATAAGGAAACAAACTTACAACCACTCGATCACAAGGGTACGTTATTCCTTAACTCACCCAAGTGACCCAGTGTGTGTTCCCTATCTTCCCCTTACTTGTTACCATGGTTTAACCTCCCCCCCCTTAAAACAAACCCAGTGCCAATCGAGTTTCGGAAAAGAAATACTTCGTTGTTCCACATACATTTTATTATACACGACCTGGGTTTCGAGTTACAAAGTTCTGATTCTTACAAAGAATCTGATTCTTCTTTGAAGAGGCCTGCTTAGCAGGCGAAACACCTGGTGTCAGGTTTTCCGGCACTATTTCCCCACCAGCACTGTGCTTACAGTGTCTTCCTAGTTTGAGTGACGGGTCACTGGCGTCGGGTTTCCAACCCCGTAAACCCTGAGTGTGTGTGTGTTTGCGACTTGCGAAGGTCAATTTGTTTGAAAATACCTGAGCGAGGGACTAATTGTTGTAATTATTTATTTTATATTTCATTGGTCTGAATGACGGGTCACTGGCGTCGGGCTTCCCGCCCCGTAAACCCTGAGTGCGTGTGTGTTTGCGACTTGTGACGGTCAATTTGTTCTGCAAATACCGGAGCGAGGGTGTAAGTAGTTTCTCCAATTGTTTTAAATTTCAATCATTTGAGTGACGGGTCACTGGCGTCGGGTTTCCACCCCGTAAACCCTGAGTGTGTGTGTGGTTGCGACTTGTGAAGGTCAATTTGTTGTGCAAATACCTGATCGAGGGAGTAATTGTTAGAACTATTTATTTTATATTTCATTTGTCTGAGTGACGGGTCACTGGCGTCGGGCTTCCCGCCCCGTAAACCCTGAGTGTTGTGTGTTTGCGAGTCACGACGGTCAATGTGCCTACATATACCGGAGTGATTGAGTGATTGCTATAAGTTTCTCGCTCCCTGTAAACCCCCCTTCTTTATTCCACCTATTAGTGCCCTTAAGAGTACGGCTTTGGGTTTTATATTCATTCCAAACATTTGTATGTGATCGTTAAATTACTGTGCTGTCCCCCTATTGCAAATCGCCATTATTCCACGAAAGATAAAGGATCAGAATAAGGTTGTCTGCCCGCGGTAGGGGTAAAATATTTGGGTCAAAATTAGTCTTGTCCGTATTCACCCCCTGCCACACACCCTAGCGGTGGCTTGTAGGGTACTAAATAAACCCTAAAATACTTCTACTGTCTTGGTGTTCCCCTTGGTTGCACGTGCTACAGGCTCGCCCGCCGATTACTTATTCACGTATACGTAAGTTTTAAGCCCTCATAATTCCACTCCCGCTTAAGGCTTAACTTGGTTCTCGCGAATGCCCAGGTGATCATCCTTCAGACCAAAAAGGGGGTCTATTATTAATGGACTGTGGAAGTCGGGACTTGCTCGCAAATGCCCCCACCCGTTCCTCTCGAGATTTGCATCTGAGGCGACAGCGAATGTTCTTTAGCCGCCACGACCGCTTCCGCGTATTCCCCTTCCACTAAACACCCGTCGAAACAATAGACTTCGAAGCCGGCCGGCTTCTTCGTCTTCTTCCTGCCGCGACTGTGTGTGTTCGCCCGCGTGTGTGCATATCCGCTCGCCCGAGACCAGGTGGGTTCACAGAGCAAGGCGACCGGCGGCAGAAGGTTGCGGTGCTGTTTTGCTGCTGCCGAATCATCAGCCTCTACCCCACCCACCCACCCTCCCTCCCCTTCCCACTTCCTTGACGACGTCCCTCGCTACCAAGTACGTCTCTCAGCTGGCTTAGACCACCTGATTAACTATTCACTCATCCTCGTTTTGACTTACTTTTGACTTGAAAAAATATTGTTGTTGGCATAACCGACGATTTCAAAAAGATATTTCAGAATGAAAATGAATTTCATCTCTTGCGGTAATTATTGATGACCTTACATTTAATACTCTTGAATGATGAATTTAAATGTTTTCTTTGGAAATTAAAATGAATTACGTCTATTCAGTCGAGTCAAGAGTGTATATATTTTTTTCCTAGTCCGAGCCACCGAGATTATAAAATTACAGTTGAAACAACACACTCAAGGTCTTCATCTATAAGGTCAAAGGTTGCCTATGTTTTAGTCTTTCAAATTACTACCGACGCATAGCTATAAACTCAAAAATAATATTCACAAAGCGTTTAACGTGCTAGACTAATTCAAAATTTATCATAAATAATTCCAAATTTATTGTATGCTTAAATTTTCATCGAAACGATAATGACTGCTGCTTTCACAAAACCCAACTTTTAATATCTTCTTAATGCAACATGCCCTTCTGCATGATACCAATAATATAAAAGCTAAGTGAACTTCAGTTCACTCGTTGTCTCTTATATTTTTTTGTTTCGTGAATATGGATTTTAAGGAGAATCCGGTCCACCTTACTTCGATGTCTTTCGATACTTTAACGGGTGCGCAGAAAGTTTTCCTTCCCACTCACACTCTCCCCACCAGTTGCTTCTGGAATCACTGGGCAGTATCGAAACCACGCGAATCCGGTGACCGACTTCATCAACGATTGAAAGCCCAGTGGAACCAGAGTCGATTGTAATTGCTGTGCAATATCCTCAATGCAGCACTATTGTTGGGTCCCAATATTATAGACCATATACCACCATCACACGCGACCCTCGTCTTTTATGCCGTGAATAAAATTACTAATGCCTTATGCCACATCCTGGTCAGAAAGACTTTCTTGAATGTGAGATGAATTCATTAGGGAGAGGTTAGTGCAATTTCAGTGGAAAATTGATGAAATGCGGGCATGTGCAGGAAACTCTTTCGGGAAAGCTTTCTATTATTTTAACACTCCATCGTCCACAAATTTATTCGACATTGCCCCGTATGTGAAGCAGACGAGAGCAAATTTAGTAACTAGTACGGTAATAGTTTTTGTGGCCAGATGAATAGATTAGGAAGTCTACCCAGAGTGTCTGTCCATCTGCATTTAATATATGTTCTTCATCGCTACGCATACCGTTGCAATAGAGGCACCACAAAGGCGTCGTGAAAGAGGCTCACCAATGTTTCAAGAGTAACTACAACACCGAGACATAACGTAAAAAGGATATAATTTTTATAACCTTGATCTTATTTAATCCAGAGTACTTCTCGGTCCAATAAATACGCGAACTAATGCCACAAAACCTTTATTTTGCAAAATTTAGTCTGCAGCGATTTTGTTCCCTTTCTCTCAATTCGTTGTTGTTAGTATTCTATATTCGTTGTAATGCACTTACGTCATCTTCTTTTCCACTACTTAAAGCACCCTTAGAAGTCCTCGGCGGTTAGGCTTTTTAGTTTTCTCGTCGTTTCTTGCTTTATTGTGTCCCATCATCCCTTATCTTATTTTTGCATATTGGGAGGAGAAAAAAAGTCAAAGAGGTCGAGATCTGGTGAATAAGGAGGATGATCAAGGACGGTGATTGAATTTTTTGCCAGAAACTGGCGAAAAATCAATGCTGAATGTGCGCGATTTTTGGACACATTTTTATAAAACCAAAATGTTCGTTTAAAATAGTGTGCAATGTTGATTTTCCTAAATTCGATTTCAGCACCTATAATTCGGACAGTTTCTCGACGATCGGTAAGGACAAGGGACCGCACACGATCAATGTTGTCTTCAACTCAAACTTGGTTGAAGGTCGTCCCTTCGTAAGTACTTGAAGTATTTACTCTTTTCTCATTGATGTTTTAAGAAATCCATCGGATATTCTCTGAACGTGTGGTGCTAAGAAAGCAGTTCCAACTCCTTTCTTATCACCGTCTCGCTTAAATGGAAGATGGGACCATTGCGTCTCAATTTAGCCCAAATAAAGACTTCTATCTATTTATATCTCCGATGGATTCCAAATAGGTATTCAGGCGTATCCCAAATGTGGGATGACCACCGCAAAGTAGAACCTCTCTCTTTTTCACACAGCACGTATATCACCTGAAATATTTCTACATCTACACAATGTCCAGAAAGCCGCCGCTAGGGCGCGTGCAATCCTATTACCTCTACACTATTATGCCCTTTTTCTAACATTTCAAAAAATATCTTTATTTTCTTTATTTTTTACTTTCTAACTTTCCACCAGAGTGGCCATACCCTCAATTCTTCCCTTCCTTTCTGCTTTATACACTTTTCCAAGCGATGTTCAATAAGTTCGATACCCTTTTTATAATAAGAACTGTGTTGTTCCTCAAAATAGCCATTAACTGCCGACATCACTTCGCCACGGTTGGAAAATCTTTGACCATCGAGCCATTTTTTCAAGTTTGCGAACAGAAAATAATCCGAAGGGGCTAAATCTGGCGAATACGGTGCATGAGGTAGCAATTCCAACTTTCATGAATGTTGGCCATTGCAATAACGGATTTGTGAGCTCTTGTGCATTGTCTTGATGAAACATCAATTTCTTCTCAGCCAAATGCGGCCGCTTTTGCTTGATTTCTTCGCTCAAAGGTTGCAATAAGTTTGCATAATACTGGCCGTTGATAGTGTTCTTTTTTCAAGATATGCAATTAAAAATATCCCACGTGCATCCCAAAAACCCGACGTCATGACCTTGCCTGCAATTTGAATTCGACGACAGACTAACATTCCAAGAACACGCAAATTACGCAGCAGGCAAGGTCAAGAAAATATTTAACTGCTTAAGAAGGCTGTGCATAAACAGATTTGGCATCAACACAAATAGCTTAAGAACTATATACAACGGAGTCACCATCCCAATATTGGCATACGGCTGTGAGGTGTGGGGAGAGAGATTACAGCAGAATCCGGAGAAAACTGGAGGAGGCCCAAAGATCTTGCCTAATTGCAATATCCGAGAGCTACAATACGGTCTGTAATGAAGTTCTACAAATAATAACTGGGATACAGCCGATAACGTTCTCAATAGAGGAAAGAAGAATCAAGGCACGGATGAAGCAGGTGGAAGAGGCTACTCTAGGAGATGTAGCTTTGTCTCCAAATGAGAAATGGAGCATGAACAGGAACTTTATAAGAGCGTATTTCCTGGATATGTGGGAACGGGAATGGAAAACCTTAGAAAAGGGGAAAACAACCAGACAATTTTTACCTAGCGTGAAGGAAAGAATGAAGATCAACTTTAAAACTTACAAAGGTATTAGGCAAATTTTAACGGGGCACGGGGAGTTTAGATCATACCTCAAGAAAATAGGGGAAAAAAAGGAGGGGACGTGTGAATGCATGATGGAGGAGGACACGGCAATACACAGAGAGACTCCTTTATTGCCCAATTTATGCCGAGGAAAGACGTGAACTGGAAGCTATCCTTGGATATTTGCATAACGTCCAACAAATTTGGAATATCTACACGAGGAACCGATTAGGAAAATATTGGATATATCAATCAACAAAAGATAAAGTGGGAACGGGGAGAACGACGGAAAGGAAGGGCATGTAACTCATATTTTGTAAAAAATTAACGAAATTGCATTGGTGGTTTAGAAATAAGGTCCCCCAAAAATTGAAACAACAAATTGCCCGATTCTGCTCGAACGGGCGCAATTAATTATTATTATTATTGGATGCATCCTTATTTGGTGGCGGTTCTCCGTTTTGAAGACATTGTTTTAATTATTCTTTTGTCTCAGGTGTGAAGTAATGGACCCATGTGTCATCCATGGTTATGGAACGGGGCAAATATTCTGCTTTGTTGCTGTGAAACTTTGCTAAACACTCAATTGAGACATCTTCATGACACTGGTTTTGCTCGAGCTGCAAGCATCTTACACACAGCTTTCTCATAGCCAAATATTCAGTTAATATGCGATGTACTGCACTTTTTGAAATGTCTACTATGTCTGCTAGCTCGCGCACTTTCAGTCGACGATCATCCAGTATCAGACTTTGTGGATATTCTTGACCGTTTCTGGAGACGTCACCTAATTTGGTCGACCATTGCGATGCTCGTCTTGACAGTCCGTATGGCCTCGTTTAAACTCTGCTACCCAATATTTTACTGTATTAAACAAAGGAGCAGACTCACCCAGAGTAGAATCCAGTTTAGCTTTTATATTGGTTGGGCTGAGGCCTTTCATATAAAAGCATTGTACCACATAACAATAACCAATTTTCTCCATTTTCACAGATTCACTGAAAACTTTCACTATTGATGGCTTCCCTAACAAATACTAAACAACGTAGCGTCTTCAAAATTGAAACATATGCTTTTTAGATTACATACTTTCTACTACATTGAATTTTTTTAAACACCTACCGCCATCTCTAGGTCAGGCCGGGTACTTCTGGGACCCACTCCGTACTCGCACTGCTCAGCGCCTGGTGCAGCTAGAGGATTATTTATTCTCCAATTAATGTTTCCAATCTTTTCTTGCGTAAGAAATTAGAACGCATGTGCAAAAGAAAGCTGTTAAAATATTCCAGAAAATTATAATCAACGATAAATGAATAAGACCCTTATTTCGCGAATTTTTTTTCCCTTTCAAGAGTGCAAAAGATCTCGCTTTAGAGATTCAATGCCTTACAAGAGACGACGATTCTAAGCACAAACTTGTTAGACACTGATGGAGAATTACGCAATTCCGAATAAGGAAAATTTTAAAAGCAATAACAACAATTCCAACCAATTCTCTGTGAATGTATGCCTCTACCCCCATTTTAAATGTCCCTCAACCCTTACGCTGACTCGGATATGCCAAATTCGAATTTATGTCTTTTCTCAATGAAGTACTGTCGCCGATACTAAAGATTTACTACATACCCCAAGCAAATTCCCAGCCCATGACTTAAATTTATGTTTATGAAATCCTCTCATTCCACAATCTCAATCTATTTAAACAAGTCACTGTAAAAATTGATATTTTGTTAATGTCATGATGATACCGCTTTGGCATCGGCAACTGGTCAGTTCATATTATTGCGTGGATTTAATGATTGTCGTTGTAAAATTTATTAACCGTCGGCTTGGTTACTGTCTATGAATGGAAAAAATTTCCAAAATCAGAACCTTTCATGGTTACCTAATCAGTTTTTTCTTAAATTTTTCAAATAGTCATGAACATAGTCAAAAGGACTATCTAACTTAGATTAAAAAAAATTTAATCAGGATATTAATAGGGTTCCAAATTTTTTGGGACGTTAAATTTTGAAGAAAAAAAACCTTCAGAGATAAAAAAAATGAGGAAAATGGAAAAGTGGGTCCGTCGCCCCGCGGGAACTCTCCCTCCCCCTCCTCTCCGTCGCAAGCCATGAAAAAGAGAAGAGGCGGAAAAATTCATGCTCCACGGGAAATTCTGCCTCCCAATTCTCCTCAGGAAATCAGTAATCTGCCATGTCGACGGGTTGTGCGAATCAGGGCACCTGCCAGGCGCATTCCGCACTTCAAATCCATCCGTGCTCACTGTCAAACAACCGGGCGCTGCCGCCTCGGAATTGCTTGGTCTGGGCTGGGCGAGAGACAATCTAACCCAATTGGCCCAACGCACCCCCGTAACTTTCATTAAAGTCGAGCTTAGGGGGCTGTCCGATACTCTTCTATCAACGACAGTCGATCTAAATTATAAGAAAATATGAAAGAGTGAGAGTTATAGTGTTGGTAGTATTATTTAGTACCCTGGAAGTCACCGCTAGGGAGATTGGCAGGGGGTGAATACAAAACAGACTAATTTTGACGCGTATATTTCCCCCCCTGACGCGGTAGGACAACGTTATTCTGATCAATTATCGTTCGTGGAAAAAATGGCCTCTTAAATCTATCTGTTCTACTTTTAATCTCTCTAATTTTATTCACATGATCTCTCCTACCGTTGTACGATGGTGGTAATAATACGTTTTCAACATCATTTTTGAAGAGGCATCCTTCCAATTTATGCAAGAGATGTAATTTGTAATTTAACCCTCGCTCCGTGACTGAATCCTAGCCTAGCTGCTCTAATACTTTGGATTCTCTACTATGTTTATCATAACAACATTTTACAAATATAGCTCCTCTACGCTACACGGGATCTTATTCGGTAATCAATCCAACTTCATAAAGATCCCATACACTAGAAGCATATTCTAAATGAGGCCTAATCAGCGAAATATAACATTTCTCTTTGACTTTTCATTACATTTGTCCAGTACTCTTCTAATAAATCCTAATTTTTTGTTACCTTTTCCACATATTCCCCGGATGTGTTTCACCCTAGAGAGATCGTGAGTGAGGGTATTGCCTAAGTATTTAATCGAGTCCACACATTCCATGTCGGTGTTCCCGATGCAGTAGGCGTCGTGGAGGGACTTGCTCTTTTAATCCTGACGTGCCCATTTCATTCGGGTACACTTGTCGAGATATATTGACCAGAACGTGAGTCTTGAGTAATATCACGTGTACGGATTATTTACGGTATTCATTCAAGGGATGATATTATTCTCCCTAATAAAGGCGGGTTTAAGACGATCCTGATTACTGTTATCTTCCACACATGGCAAGAACTTCCTCTTTCACTCCACTACATTTTTTTCTTCTTCATTTTTTCGTAACTCCTCCCTGCCTTCATGCCCTCTAAACATGTATAAATGCATACTATCTTCCTTCTCCCACTACGCTTACCCAACATTATCCATTCTAATGCGGCCCTTATCATCATTCCACTCCCTTAAAATATTTTCTACCCCTTCTTCTGCCTTTATCAGATTTCCCAGAACTTTCTCCCTACTTTCACCCTCCATATTAAAAATTTCAATATCAGTCTTCCTCTCGGTGAAAGGTAATTTGGCTCCATTTCTCTCCATATCACATCTGAACATACTCTCAATTACACTCATCCTCTTGCCTCGAAGACTAGGTTTCTGATCCATACATGTAGCGCTTCGTAAATTGGAAGGATGTCTCTTTAGCGGTTATGTTGAAAATATATTTTTAGCCCTATCGTACAACGGTAGGAGAGATCATGTCAAAAAAGTTAGAGAGATTTCTTGTAGAACAAATAAATTTAAGATGCCATTTTTTCCACGAACGATAATGGATCAAAATAACGTTGCTCGAGAGCGCTAGGAGGGAAAATATTTTGGGTTCCTAGTAATATAGTGTGTATTCATCACCTGCCACACACCCAAGTGGTGACTTACAGGGTATTAAAAAAATATTAAATCATTTACTTATCTTTTCATTACATCTTTGCTCTGCGTACCAGTCATCAATTTTCTTCTTGTTTCAAATTCTTCTTTCGCCACCGTAATTCTCTTCCTTGTGTTCCCATTTTTTTAAATCCTCTACGCTCTCATATCGTACATGAACTGTTCCACCTGCTCTAGTTCATTCACTCTTACTTTAATATTTTCTTTAGCTTACCTCTTTCTCAAGAATCTCAACTAGGTGTCGTATTGTTAGCTCAATGTACATTGTCATTATGGCAGAAGTTTCATTGATTATTAAAATTTGTTGTCTCATTACATTATGTTGTTTCATTACATTTCAATATTCATTGATTATGTTCCTAAGCGTCCTTCTGATGATGAAATACCGTTCCCACGAAAATTCTCCTTCACATAGGGGGAAAAATAATGTGACATGAGTTTAATCTGGACTACAGGGAGGATGATTAGCACGCTAGAGATTAATTTTCGCGGCGCATTTTCGCCGTTAGTTTCACAGAAGCCGCATCGCACATCCTCCAGGGTTCAATTTTTCTACTATTTACGCGTTTCTGGGTGGCAAATAAGTAATTATCAATATTTTTTCGAGTGTCCTCTTTACGCTTTTTGACTTTCTACTCTCGCAATGACAACGGTGATGTCAATGGTTATTTTCTTAAGATTAGTGGAAGGAGTTCCACGTAAACCTCTTCCTGTGAAATTGATTACACCCCTTCTTTAAGCATGTTAAACATAAAAAATCTCGTAGCTATTCTAAAGGAGAGAAATGAATCTCCATTAGTTTTATGTTACACTGCAGATGCATAAGCTGAATTATTGTTCAGGAGAAAGCAATATATCAATGCAGCATCGCAGTGTTGCCAACTGAAGATGTTTCAACTTGCAACGGCTGCCGCTGATGGAATACTGGAGTCACGTTATAGAAACTTCTACCATATATATATTACACATTAATTCAACAATATGACATAAATATCAGAAGACTTTGGAAAAAGCAAAACGGTTATGATACCAAAAAAAAGGGAAAGGAATTGAATACTTACAATACAGAGCAATTGCTATTCTGTCACATGCTTCCAAGGTACCTTTAAATCCAGGAGGGAACATAATCAAAAGTAAAGTGAAGGTAAATGTTGAAGAAATCAATTTGCCTTTCGGAAAGGTAAAGGAATAGAAGAACCCACCTGGCACTGCACTTGATCACTAGAGAGAAGGCTAGAAATGAACAGGAAAGTTTTCTATATTCTATTGTTTCAGGCTTCACTTCGTGGAAGTAATTAATATCCATTACTAAAAAAGGAAAGAAAGACTCGTACTTTTCCACAGATTTTATTATACGGTACCGTACCGTACCGTGTACCGTATAATAAAATCTGTGGAAAAGTACGAGTCTTTCCTTCCTTTTTTAGTAAGGAAAGTTTTCCTTACTTTCAATGATTTGGAAAAAGCCTTCTTTGCTATAGAATGTGGTAAACATATGTTTGAAACCATGAGGAGAATAGGAATAGACTACGGAAACAAGGAGGCTTATATTTCAACTCTACCAGAACCAAAACACTTTAATCGAACCAAATGAAGAAGGGATGTGGGAAAGGAAGCAAAGATTAGAAAAGGAGTAAGACAAGGATGCACACTTTCGCTATATCTATTTAACTGATGTATTGAAGAGGCTATAGAGACGATGAAGTAGAAGAATAATAGCGTAAAAATAAATGAAAGAAAATGATCTGCAGAATCAGTCATAAATATTAATATAATGCTGCCTGAATAGAATCCTGTCCACAAATTTGGCAAAATGAAAACTTAAAATACGTAAATATGAATAAAACCAAAGCTATGATAGTTTCTAGAAACAGGATAGAACCCTTTTTTTAAATTTGATGACAGGGGAATCAAGGGTAAGGCAAGTGGAAGAGTTCTGCTGCCTTGAGCGCGTAATAATAAGTGATAGCAGATGCGCGTCTAAAGTGAAAAGAAGGATAGCCTTTGCAAATGCAAATGTGAAAAACTGAAAAGTTCTCGTATGAGGAAGGAGGGCCTTTGTATTTTCTCAGAGACGAGAATTTGCTCAATGAATCGCTCATGCAAAAGAAAACCATTAGATATGATATCCTACGTAAATTCTCGGTACCGTTCTCGAGACAAATTTCTCCATGCATGCAAGCTATTATGGCTTGTAATATAACGGAGAACAAATGTGCTGTTTCGGCTATCGTCTTATATTTGCTCCCGTGATTGTTTCACTATGTGTTAACCCTTTTCACTTGGTTATAATGGCATCGGTAACGTTCATTCAGGCAGTTGAAGGCATGCATTTTTGATGGGATACAGGACCGCGCGGCTTTCTTGCGTGCCGAGAAAGACTCAAGACGTGGGTTCACCCGAAGGTTCATTCACGGCGAGATTGAATGTGACTCCCGCAGGCTTACTTGCTCACTCCCGGGGATTCGCCTTCTTTCCCCCCCCCCCTTCGCGCTATCAAACCTCACTCGCGGTAGGAGTGAAGAGCGGACACGGATTTACGAACGATAATTGAACGAGAGTGGGTAGTAGAGAGCATCCTTAAGGCCGTGGATTGCAAATTACTATCAACGTTGCGCGCGGCGCCATGCCAGGCATCCTGAAAAAAGCAAAATTTTGAAAACTTGAGTTTGATGAAATGAGCTCGTTCACTCAAAATAACGCGCCGGACTGATGAATTCAGAGTGAAACCAAATAATTATTTGGCGTTTTATCAGTTAAGGTAGGTTTTGAATGGGCACAGCCTGTACAATTCATACACAGTGTGTTCAACTACCTCCCTCAACCATAAAATAACCTGAAATCCATCACTACAATAAGTCCGTCTACAATTCCACATATTTCTTCCCTCCTTCCATCCCATCCAACATACTAAATCTTTTCCCTCCCCATCCTCGTTTGCCCAACGTTCTCCCTTCTATTATAATTTCCAACATCCCATTCCCAATTAAAAGACCTTGCATCCATTTTTCCTATCTCCTTTGGATTTTTCCTAGCAATCTCCTTTCCTCACCTACCATACCGAGCACTTCCTCATTTATTTTCCTTTCGGTTCATTTCACCACCTCCATCTATATATATATATATATATATATATATATATATATATATATATATATATATAGATGGAGGTGGTGGAGAAGTCTGATGGAGCAGTCTCTCTTGAAGAAGGCCCCTGAGAGGGCCGAAAGCTCGAACAATTTACCGTGTAAGTGTTCTTTTATATGTGTCTATTCTTTTCTATTTGTGTTATGTTGTGTCAGCCCATTATATATATATATATATATATATATATATATATATATATATATATATATATATATATATATATACCCATCCTTCTCCACATCCACATTTCAAAATCCCCCAATCTCTGCCTATCATTCTGCTTGAATGACCAAGTTTCCGTGTCATGCAAAACAACGCTCCATATCAAAGTTTCAACGAGCCTCTTCTTAGCGGTCCCCACTCAACTTTCCCGTCATCAATTCGCTACTCCTTCTGATAGCTTCCTTTTCTAAAGCAATCTTCGTTTTATGTCCCGACAACTTTGAACATTTTCGTCCAAAATACTAAACGAAAAAAGATACGTAAATCCTTCTACCAGCTATAGTTTTTGCCCTCACAATTAAGCGTTTATCTTAGCCTTTCTCTTTCTTGAGAATGCCTCTGATAAATGCAATTTAATGTAACGCGGGCAAAGGCCCCACGTGTGAGTTGACGGAGAACTTTTAAGATCTAAAACTTAAAAGTATCCTTTGGATTGACTTCGCCCATCGCCCGTCATCCCCCCTCCCCCTTTCGCGGTCGTCATTCTTGCTTTCTTTCCGTTTCAACGCCTTGTGGTGTCCCCGAACTTAATTTTAGTACCCTGCAAGCCACCGTTAGGGCGTGTGGCAGGGGGTGAATACACACAAGACTAATTTTGGCCCGAATATTTTGCCTTCTAGCGCGGTCGGGCAACGTTATTTTGATTCCTTATCGCTCGTGAAAAAATGACATCTAAAATCTACCTGTTCTAGACTTAACGAAAGATTTAATTTGTAATTTGAGCTTCGCTCCATGAGAGATGTATCGTCATGCTCTTCTGGATAGGCTACCCAGTTCATACGTATTTTGTGCATTAAAATATCACTTTGACTCGTGCATCTTCTTTCGTCTTATTTCCGTAAGTGGACGAAATATTAGCAAAGACATCATAATTTTATCCCCTTATTGTGAGAAAATGTGAAGAATAAAAAAAATATTTTTCGTTTGGAAACCGTAATATTAATATTATTTGCTATTCACTTGATTCATAAGCGGTGAAAATTCATTGGAACATCGAGTAGACCTAATGTTGAGTGTGACGTCAAACGCTATTAGGTCTATTGGGCTTTTGACAACTGGTGAACGAAGCCGGTTATTACACAACTCTTTATTTTTCTTCCTATTCCCTACCCCCAAAATATCATACCGCATTTTCATACCGTAATCTCTTGAAACTTCCATATTTCAAATTACTAAAGAGAAATTTCTCTCCCTGTGTGCATGCTTTGACGAGTTTCGAGGGATGTGCATTAATGTAAAATGAGAGGAAATTAAAACAACAAGAGCACTACTAAACTTTGTCAGGGGGGTGCTGCATTTCGAAGGATAGACCCCTTCCCAATTTGCCTGTTCAAATATTCGGATAATATGCCTCATTTACGAAATTAAACCCTTTTAATCCCATTTACAACATTCTATATGCGGAACAGGTTGCGTTTTGGGACAACATCCATATTTTCTCCGAGTATATTGCACCCGGAAGAAATATAAATGTTGCACAGTCACGGAGCCTGGGTCATAGATAATAAAAAATGTTATGAAGTGGAAGTTACGAAGTTTTATCTTTTAATATAATCATAAAGAGTTCCATATGGTTACGCCGCAACGCATATCGAATTTACCCTTTGTTTGTGAGTAATCTTGATTGCAACGCAATTTTGAAGGAGAGCCGCTGCGGTAATTGCACGAAAGAGATTCGAAAAACAATGAAGTAATATCGCACCCTCGTAGCGTACACTAGAAACTATTCCTTGCGGTAATGAATAAATAATTTGATACCTTAGACAGCGTAATTTCGCCCTGTACTGAAACGCCGCCTTTATCTACTGGTGGGAAGGTTTCTCTTCACTCTGGCGCCGAAATAAAACCCAATGCGAGCCCTCAGACTTCATCTGTACTTAAAATCGTCAATAGGAAGATGTTGAGGAAGACAACTGATTACTTTTTGGATGGATGAAAGTGGAGAGGTGCGCGTGATTCCATTGCAGTAATGAGATTATTAATCGAGAGGAATATAGAACACAACCAGGAGGTATTTGCCTGTTTCGTAGATTTCGAAAAAGCGTTTGATAGAGTGAATTGGGAAAAACTAATGAGTATATTGAAGAAAATAGGACTAGATTGGAGGGACAGGAGGCTGATCCGCAACCTGTACATGTCTCAGACTGCTCAGGTGCGAGTGGGGAACGGGGAGTCCGGTTGGGCAGTCTTAGGAAGAGGTGTAAGGCAGGGTTGCCCATTATCACCGTTGCTATTCAACCTGTATGGAGAGGAAATGATCAAAGAGGAATGGGAAGAACTGGAGGTAGGAATGAAAGTTGGCGGGGAATTCGTAAAATCAGTTAGGGTTGCGGATGACCAAGCCCTGATATGTCATTCAGCGAAGGGGATGCAAGCGTTGCTGAGTGAATTGGTAATTCAGTGCGATGGAAACAGGATGATAATCAACATAAGCACCAAACCATAATCTAACAGACCTGTTTATAACCCTATTTCGGTTCGTCATTTTTTGACCATAACGTTAGGAAATACCTCGTGCAAAAGCTCGAGCTTTTTAAATATAGAATGGTATATTTACGGAATCAGTCACACCCTACATTCTTACAATAGCCCGTAAACCGCTACAAATGTCGTTTGTAAGGGGTACTAGCCATACATGCAGAAGTATTAGTTTCTATTTTCATTTGAATATAAATCAACATTGACCTGATTGGCTGGTGACCAAACGCCCCTGCGAAAACCCTTCGACGCCACTCAAGGCATAAGATTCCGATCGATATGCTCTCATATCAACCCTTAGTCTCCAAAGACGTCTAGAGAGAAATATTAGTCTCCGATCGACGACCTTTAATCAAAGATCAAGGCCTCCATTGTGCTTTTACAACAATCCATTTCTTTTTTACAATTTCAGTGCACCTAAATATTGAGTTCCACTTTCCAATTTAACATAGTTTCTTCCACTCTTATAAACGAGTATATCACTGCAATACTGTCACTTTCCTAGGCCTCTACTGTTATTCATCCATACCTATATTTACATAATACCCCGCAAGCTAACGTAAGGGTATGTGGCGGGGGCTTCTATGTCACCACCCGTAAAACAGAACAAAACCACATGCAAAACTAGCAATAGCATGCCAATACACATCCACAGAGACATGTATATTCAATGAAAACCCAATTTCAAATTACCCACATGCATATGCATTTACTAGCAACTAACATACACGAGCACACACCCCTACGAATATACAAGGTGTCTACGCAGCGTTTCATGGAATGGAAGGATGTCTTTTTATCAATGACATTGAAAATATTTTAGTACCCCCATCGTACTACGGTAGGAGAGATCATCTCAGTGAAATAAGAGAGATTAAGTGTAGAACCGATAGATTTAATATGCCATTTTTTCCACAAACAATAAGGGACCAGAATCACGTCGCCCGACTGCGGTACGAGTAAAAATATTCGGCTCAAAATTACTCTGGTGAGTATTCACCTCCTGCCACACACCATAATGGTGGCTTGAGGGTACGAAAAAAATACGAATCTTCTCCTTGCTTGTAATTCGAATGTTACTTCTGTTTTTAAAAAACTTTAATATCTTACAATAATGATAACTAATTGTCCGAAGAGAATAGGAATATTTATTTGCTTGAAATTTTTATCCCAAAAATTTCACAGTTACAGAGGGCGCCTCGATAGCTGAATTGGTTAAACTGGAAGCGGAAGACTCTGAGTCATTGTTGCGGCATCTCCCGCAGTTTCTTTAGAATTTTTCTTTATATTATATTTGTGATCCATCCTACACAAATACTGTTAAGGTATAATAGTTTATCCTTTATGTCTTAGTTAAACTCGAATATAATCCGTTGCAGATATAAATGATGTATTTTTACCTCTTTGAAAAAATAAACTTAACCTAGATATCATAACCTACGCATTAACCTAATTAGCACACCACTGGAGTTTTGTATGGACTTTGCTTCAAACCTAATCATGATAATCTCATTGTTAAATTGCAGTCACCCCTCTCTACGCGTTACGCCGTCCTTTCGGAGTGTTATGTCCACTCGTGCCCTTCCTCTCACGGATAAATATTAACTCGTGCGTAATGTGACCTTTTTGCTCAAGGCAAAAGCGTCTTTCCCGTGGCTACAAATCCCTTTGTTTCGAAGATTGCTTTGTTTAATTAACCAACGTTTCATAACGAAGTAACTATCGATTCTGTGTAGTTGGAATTACACGTATTGCCCATATATAGTGATTCACGTACTGAGAAAAGGAAATTGTAAAAAAAATAATGAATCGATCAGTAATTTTCGGTCACTAAGTCCAAACCTTCAGTCAGGTGTCAGTGCGGAGTATAGAACAATTTTCTTTATTATCAATCCTAGCGCTTAATCAATGCCAAAAAAAATTCATTTCAAATGCGGTAGTAATAAAAGGCTTTTTTATGACATCTTTCTCATTTCCGCGCGATGATTCACCACTGAGGCACAAACGTTCACAGATTAACCTCCATAGTTCTCAAAGGGATTGCTAAAGATTGTGTGAGAGAAAAATACCGGGAGAACGTTGTTGAAAACAAAAGTTCAAAGTGCACTCATTCTACCATGGGGCCTCGAACGAGGTGCCCTTAACTCCCTCGGCCCTGGAACTCTCAGCTGGGTGGGTGCGAGCCTTAAAAACTTGGGGGCGAAATCTCTAATCCCTACTATCCATGAGTCGGCCGCGTTGCTTGGTTGCACTTAACGGTTCCCATGGTTTGAGTCCTTCGTCACACCTCCCCCTACTCCAAACACCCTCGCTTTTCGACGTGCATTCTACGTATTTTACCCTAAGGAGCGGCAGATTGCAAAACGCCGTCGCAATGGCCCTCCGGGGCGAGTCCAATGGGGCTTGCGAGGGCACCGATGGAAGGAGGACTCGGCGAATTCCCTGTTGTGTTCTCTCAGCTACTTGCTTGCATGTTGCCACGTGGAACATGAAAGGCAGACTAGTAGCTTCAGGAAGAAAGGAATACGAGCTTAGCAAGCCGGCACGGGCAATGGAAACTGTAACACAAGTTCAAGGTTATCGGTCAGATGAAGCAATCGACCGCTTGTCAGTGCTTTCTTCTGGGCGAGCGGGAAAATTTGTCTTCAATGAGAAAAGTATGCAATGGGGTAGTACAAGCAGCAGTACGTATGGTGAGAGTCGGGAGACCGACAGCTGAGGTCAATTGCGCCGTTAGGGATAGTTGGGTGATTTGTTAGGCGTGGGAATGTAAGGGAATGGGAGAGGAATGAGTTGAGAGAAAGCCGACTGTGGCATTAGCCTGCTATTGGCCACACCAATCCAATTCCCAATATGAAATGTCTAACATTTTTGAGTTTTATGTTCCAGTTATAATACCAGCAATCCGTCTATAGCATATTCGCAAGCCTTTCAATTCAGTACGTTAAATATTTGGATATTCATCATCAGCATTTCAATCCTGGAATTGGTTTACTGCAGCCCTCCATTCTACTCTATTTTATGTCAATTCCCTCAAATCCCTTGATCCCCTCTCTGTTTTACGTCCTTCTTAATTAGTCCTGTGTACATGTCTCTTGGTCTTCCTCGTGGAATCTTCCCGTCTATTCTTTCTATTATATTGATAATCAATCCATTGTACCTCAATGAGTGTCCAATCCATTTATTCTTCTTTACCGTAGAGTTAGTTTTCCATATGGTCCTCACCTCTTCTGCATACAGGTATGGTACTTCCTAGTTCTTTACTTACGTTCTTTACGTTTTCTGTCTGTCCATTTAATCTTCTGGATTCTCCTCCAGCACCATATTTCAAAGGCTTCTATTCTTCGCTGGCCCACTTTTCCAATGTTCCAAGACTCGGAACCATAGAGCGCCATATGCTCCACACGAAAGTCTTGACGATTTGCTTCCTTGTTTCCAGCCTATGGTTCTTTGAACATAGTAATTGCCTCTTCATCATGAGTGCGTTCTTAGCTGATGCTATTCTTCGCTTGATGTCGGTCGAACTTCCTCCATTCCATGTTATGCTGTTACCCAGGTAGATTAAGGATTCTACTAAAAGGTGGATAATTATTTGGATATATTTAATTATTTCCACTTCAATTAAGTGCTATCTTGTTCTATTGTGAAAGTTCTATCCAAATTACTTGCGCGTGAAGACCTTAAACCGATTCCAAGTACTTGATTTGTTTCTCTTGTTATGAATTTAAGGTTCCTATTTGTAGATTATATTAAGCACTATTAATGGTAGCTCCCCTTCTGCCGCATTGCTCCGTGGTGCATTTCAGCATAAGATGTAACGTAGATATAGTCTACTAGTAGATTTTGGATAGACGCGCACACTACGCATCGCTAACGTTTGCAGACGACACGTAATATCCAGAATGAGTCTTAAAATTTCAAGATGAAGGATATATTAATGTGGTTCCTAATTACCTTGTGCGGCGCAAAAAAGGAATTTGTCCCTTTCAAACTCCAGAGCAATTGAAAAGAGTCGAGATTTATATCTACATAATATCCCGTAAGCCGCCGCAAGGGCGTGAGATGGGAAGCGTTAGGTCACCTATGCGCCATGTAGATGTATGCAAAATCCTAATCATGACAGCTCTACACAAATATTAGTTTGGTCATAAACTGGAACAAAGTTGATCACACGAAAACAGGTTCTTACATGCACCAATATTGATACATTGAGATCATGCAACGTAAAAGTTAGATCAACGTTAACGCGGCGAAGAGTATTGAAATCTAAATACAGAAATAATATGAAATGCAGAGAAACTGACCGGCAGACAATTTGCGATTGTGATTTATCGATGTGGACATAATTACATAGCAATTGAGCATCGTGCAATATGGAAATGTAGTAATGGGTATCGAGCAATATGGAAAATATCGTCAAAATCGATTGCTACCGCCAGCCCAACCGTAGTAGTTATCAGAGCGCGCGCGTCAAAGCATATTTGTCCATCGATCTTTTAGTTCGACCGTTGAGACATAATAAATATCAAGGCAATGACTTCTTATTGACGTGGCGATAATTTTCTGGTATGTTGAGCAATATAGAAAATTTCTTTACTCATTTCGGACTTGACCCGTTTCCACGCGCGAGGCCTCCGCGGGCATCCGAACGGGGTGGGGGGATTTATTTATGTTTCAATTATGAACCCCCCCTCCGCCCGTGCCTCTCTCTCGTCACCAAAGTGCGTGATTCACAAGAGCTAATTCGATTCGGTCCCAGCGCGTAGGCTGACGAGCGCTGGCGTGTGGGAAGGTGACGATTAAAAGCCATGTCTCATGGAGGTGTGACGTGACCACTATCCACCCCCTCACCTGGGAACGAATCACACATACACACACAGGTATACACAGGTATGTGAGTGCTTTTTCATGTACACACATAATTATATACGGGGTATGCCTGTGTGTGTGCATACACACACACACACATATATATATATATATATATAGATGATGGCACCCTTCCCTTTCGACGAATCGCCCTCTTTTCGCATCGAGACATATGGAATATCGTGGACATTTTTCACCGTCCATATCGTCATGTGATGTTTAATATCGATCCCCTCTCTTTCCTTGATATCATATAGACTTGATCGATATGACAAAAGAGATCGCATCCCTCGCCCCTCTCATTTTACAAGGGTTCTTTTTGATCACGGTGGCATACTCCCCTTCCTCCTGTATCCGCACTAATTCAACTATCCTTGGTTCAGCTAAAATCTCGAAAGATCAAGGCATATCCACCGATACCGTTCATCCTCTTTGAGCGATACTTTAGCGGATTAATTATAATCGTGTTTCTGTGACGTCGTTGCCCGTTTTAATCAAACCGAGGGTGGCGCTGAGGCGGCACACTGGGGAATTAATTTTGACGTGCATCGTGTTTTCAAACGGGATTTTGTTTTCTCTTTTGATGGCATTCTCCGCCATACATCGGTGTCAAAGTACACCACTTATCCTCCACGAGACAGATCCTTGGGGTTTCGTGTAAAATTCGTGCTAAAGAGTTCTAGTTACGATGCTTAGGATGCCTCCTCTATCAAATTAATAAGTATTCGAGATTTTCGGGTGCGTTCGAATCAAATGCCAACCCTTCGCAGATGTGTGACGTCACTCCTTGCTTTCCTCTTATGAGTCATTTTGATTCATAGGAGACTTTTCTTGGGACGTTATGTTTGAAAACGATCTCAAAACTTCTTGTCAGGCAACCTAGGAGTCATGTTTTACTCATCAGAGCAACAAACTAACTCGATCGACTTGAATTTTAGATTGACTGATTAGGTCATCACACTCACTGATCGAAAGGCGACAAATATGAGGGATAAATCTTATAAATGGATTTAAAGAGTATATCTCTTCTGCAGATGTTAAAAATGTATAACAGGCTCCATTATTCTACGATAATTTGGATAGTAAATATGATCTCAGTGTGCGTCAGAAGTGGGACTGATAGTCCAGTGGGTAAAGCGCTGGACTGCTCACCGGAGGTCCCGGGTTCAATTCTCTGAGTACCCTCAGATTCACCCTAGGTCTATGATTTTTCGGGCACTGGATCTTCTTGGAAACCATAGGCGGTATAGGGTAAGGATCTGCCCTCCCCTTACCCTGATGTCAGAATTTACCATACCGTTAGAATTAGTGCTAGGTGAGCTCCACCCTATCACCAATCAAAGTAATCTTTTGATTCAGCTATTGTCTAATCTAGAGGCCACGTGACACATTGCATTCTCAAAGTGACAATACGGCTAGTTTGAGATTTTGGTGTTTACTAAACGCACGTGAACTAAATTATTACCAGAATTTTATTTATGGTAATCCATCGTTTAAGGTAGGTTTTCGATGGACACACGGACTGACCACAACTACAATTCTAGGTCTCTCCTAACACAGTACAGCATGAAACTCTAGGATACATTTTCCTACTGCACTCCATTGCGTCTATCATTTAGTTCATCCCAATAACTCGCTTCCCTATCATTCTCCCCTTTACCTCAGTCTTCAGACTTTTACCCCCACACCATACATGTAGATACCATAGTACCATAGATGTATACGTCTGTATATTCTGGAAGCAGTTCAATTTTTCATTCGTACATTCTGTCTTCGTTGCTCTGCGTTTCTGCCAGGAGATAATGCAAAGGTATACATATACCATACGTTCCGAAGGACCTTCCGTCACGTGTATGCGCAAATTTTCCTTACCTTACGTCATCTCTGGGATACACAGCCCAGGCCTTACGTCATAGACGCACGCATACACTAGAAACAGTGTCCTGGGGACCGTGACCGTGCCCACCTACTCTAAACTGTCAGAAGTGTCCATGATGACCGATGCCGGTTGCGATTGGGGCTCGTTGCTAGGTGCTGGGCCGTACGTCGCCAAAACCGACCCCTGTTCACATTGACCCCCCCCCACCCCAAGGCACGAATTCCCTTTGATCACATTTCGCTCGCCTCCTCCCCTCCCTCCGTGGCGCATTCGAGGCCTCTTGATTCTCGAGGGCCCTTGTGCCCTCAAAGTAACCGGTGAACAAGGGGTGAAGGTGGTAATAATAACGGGGAGCAAAATTTATAAAAGAAAATCACAGGTCGCACGAAGGAAAAAAATGGTATAAGCTGGGCCCGTAAAAAACTTCCGCCGCTGAAAATTCCAGGCGTGCCAACACCCCACCGCCCAAATTCGGTGGAATATGAGAGTCTAGCAGTAGAATGACCCTGGCGATGTCTCCCGGGGTCGTAATCATTTTCCTCCGTGCAATGGTGAGGTCAATCCCGCGGGATACGATTCGATATTTGAATTACGGGGGTAATTAGAAAAGTTCTCGGAATGGAATAGAAATACGAACCACTCAACCCAGTGAATCTTTTTTTCATTTTTCTATGCAGTCTCCCTTTACACTAATGTACTTGGTCCAGCGATGTTCCACTGCCTTTATCCCATAATTTCTGGGGTAGTGGCACATTTTGGCAAACCACTACGTGGATCATCATCTAAACTGTCCCGACCAAACTTAATCTCGTTTGTCCACTTGGCAACAGTTGAATATGAAGGAGCAGAGTCCCTCAGAGTGTTCTGAAAGTCGGCATGGATTTCCTTTGCTATCATACCTTTCTTTAAGAAGTATTTAATCTCTGAACGAGAACAACAACAGAGATGTGTCTGCAGCCGAAGATGTCTTCCCGGAGCCCTGACGCGTTACGTGTTTTTATTTCATTAAGAATTTCCTATTACTACGCGGGAAACTCGTTGCGGTAGCGCAGGACACCTGGTGGCGATTCCGAGAACCTTTCAAACTATCCTCGTAAAGCGCCGAATGCATTCAATATGTAATCAATCAATCACCCGATGCAACCATGCATTGTTCTTTCCTTTAAGTGCAACCGCAACGCTTTTAAATTCATAGTTTTAATAGTCTTGTCAAAAAATGTAATAATTGGCACTTTATTGAACTAAGAAAAATATGAATTGTTGGGCTAATGAATTGTAACGAGAGGGAATGGCCGACTGTGTAATTTAAGGGAATCAGCGAATTACAGGTAGGTTCTCGACGGCCAACAAATGCCATCTCCGATAATGCACTCACACCTCTCACTGTCCCTGCTACTGGGCTACTGGGTTTATTGTCGACGTCGACTCTGGCTAAGGGTTACAATGCCCTGTTAAGTTTGGCTTTCCTCTTCCTAGAGACTCGTCTGTTTATATTGAATAGCTGTCAAATATTAAAGTATATCTCGACACTCTACTTTTATTGATATTAGTAGCCTGAGGTTATAACAGAGAAGTGGGCATCGTAAGATCAAACAAACCCGAGTATTTGAATTTTGGTTTAGAATCCTTACGCCAAGGCTACTACCAACAAAGTCTCATTGAATATCCCTCGGTTATTCAGTGTGTCTGAAGATCATATAAATGTCAGATGCCAAAATATTCAAAGGAATTGAGGTGTAAGTATGTATTTCGTTATGAAAAGTTGTCAGTTGATCAATTGACTCAGTGCGGTTCCGAATAAATTTTCTTTTGACAAGAACTACGTATTATATGGCACACAAAGTTGTATGAGATTGATATTTATGCCTTTGCAATATATTGCTCCTTAAATTTTATCTCAGGACCGTACTTCGTGAGGCTATGGAATCAACAAAGTAATAAAACGTTTCTCTCTCGCGCTATCTACCTTCTTTCTGTCTTTTGCCTCTTCTTCTGCCTCTCTACAACACGAGCTATTGCTCCCGATTGATAAGGTCATGGAAATTCAATTTGAATTAGAAACGGCTGCACGGAGAGTGAAATGGGGAAACTTCATTGGGAATAAAAACAAATGTAATACCAAGAAGCAGTTAGCAATGATATCAGAATGAAGATAATGAGATCGGAACTATAAGGGAACACGGGAAACCCTTCCAAAAATAAATTTATCTAACTGCGGGGGAATCAATAGGAATGTGCAACGCGAGCATAGTTAGGAAGACAGTTTATCAAAGAAGACATTATAAGGAGGATGGAAGAGAGAAGGTAAACGCAAAAACGGAAATAAATAGTTGGAGAGAAGAACCCAAAGACAAATAAATGACTGACTTGTTCGGGAAATGAACCAGGCCAACGAAACACAATGGGAAGAGCAGTTCGCGGATGTGGAGACATTCCGAACACAGCGAAGTAAGTGGTCGATCTATATAACGAGCTATAGTCCTTGCAACTGCTGACAATATTCTTATCCTTAGAATATTGTCAGCACTTGCACTACATTTAGAGTTCTTAAAAGTTATAAAGATTCCTTTCTAAAGAGCGTTGTGATCTATAACGGTGTTTCATTGAGGAATTTATATTAATTATTTTTAATATTTTTTAGGACCCTGTAAGCCACCCCTAGGGGCAGGGGCTGTATTCAGACCAGACAAATTTTGTCCCGAATATTTTTACTCCAGCTGCGGTCGGACAATGTTATCCTGATCCCTTATCGTTCGTGGAAAAAATGACATCTTAAATCTATCTTTTCTACACTTAATCTCTGTCATTTTATTACATACTCATACTTACCGTAGTACGATGGGGGTAATAATACATTTATAAAATCATTGCTGAAATGACATCCTTCCAATTACTACAAAGGATGTAATCTGTAATTTAACCTCCGCTCCGTGATTGATTCCCAGCCAAGCTCCTCAAATATGTTTCATAAAATACTTAGTTTGTCGTAACAACGTCTTACAAATCTAGCTCCTCTACGCTGCAAGCGATTCAATTCGGTAATCAATCCAGCTTCGCGAGGATTCCATGTACTCGTAAGTACTAGCAGTATATTCTGAATGAGGCCTAACCAGCGAAAGATAGCATTTCTCTTTGACCTTTTCATCACATTTACCCAGTATTCTTCTAAAAATCCTAACCTTTTGTTGTCTTATATGTTTCAACCAGGAAGGGTCGTGAGGGAATGGCTCTTTTTCCAAAAATTCACCATAACGTACTTTTTAAAGTTTCTAATTTCTAATATCACACCAGCGTTGTATAGAGTTTAGTTCATCTTCTACAGGTGCTTTATCATCAGGATATCACGGTAAACCACCGCATCGTCGGCAAATAAACGTATCTTACTAGTGACTATGGAGTCACTGTTGTTAACGTTAAGTAGGAATAAAAGAGGTCCGGTAACGCTTCCCTGAGGAACACCTGAACTATATTCTACAGAGCTTGAGCCAACTCCATCTAAGACTACTCTTTGGAAATAACCATTCAAAAAATCTTTAATCCTGCCAAGAATATTTTTATCTATACCATATGATCCAAAATTTGTGAGAAGTTTATTATGAGGTACTTCGTCGAAAGCTTTTTTAAAATTAGGAAAACCGCGTCCACTGGAATATGCACAAAATTATGAACAAAAAGCGAAAGTTGTGTCTTTCAGGATCTACCTTTTCGGAAACCGTGATGATTTTTCATTAATGACTTCTGACCGTCGAGATGTCTCACGATCGAACTAGTGATTGCATCTTCCATAATCTTGCAGAAAATGAAAGTGAGGGAAATTGGTCTGTAATTACTCAGTTTTCCCTGTCTTCGTTTTTAAATATCGGTGTTACGCTAGCCGTTTTCCGATCATAGAGAACCTTGTGATCTACTAGCGATGTTTTAAATGTGATTTCTGGATACCGTGCAATGTCCGACACTAGTTCCCTAAATATACGAGCGGGTATTTCATCGGACCTGGAGGATTTATTAGGCTTAATATTTTTCAGCAAAACTTCTATTCCATTAAATGAGATTTCAATTTTGGTCATCGAAAGGCCGGCATGATTCGGTAGGCTATCGGAGAAATTGGATGACACATTGGTGAAGACGCTTTGAAAGAAAGAATTTAATAAGGTAAACTTTTCCAAACTGCTGGTTACTCTTTCGCCTTAATCGTTGTTCAGTGAAGTGACGGTTGGCTTATTTCACTACACGTCTCTGACCAAAATGCTTTCCGATTCTTTGTCAAATTTTCTGCTCATTATCGAGTAAATCTTTTTTATTTTAATGCTTATTCTGATCTACTATGATTTATATCTTTGGATGAATATGAATGTAGTACTTCTGAATGCGAAATCTTGCAGGCATCAATAAATCCCACCGCTCAAAGGAGGTACGTAAGACAGTCAAATGTATAGCGTGGGAAGAGAAGATACCAAGGAATGGGGAAAAGAGCATAATTATAGTCATTGAAAGTAGACTAGTCTGATTAGATTATTTAAGTAAAATAAATTTTCTTGTGGGACTTGCGCAGAGAAATATCATTTAATGAGACTGAAAGGACGCAGCGATAAATGATGAATCAAAACAAGGCAGAACCTTTGGTGCGTATGGTAGTAATGTCATCTAAATAGTTGCGAACTTAATAGTTATAAAATATTGGTTAAGATCATTTTTTAATTTATTGAAGAAAAAATAAAGGGACGTATTAGCCGAATTGTTCTCACGGTAAGTATAGAATATAATAAGACGTACATATATTTGTAAAGTTAGCTTTCGTTAACCATTCCACCGTTTTTAATACGCGTAATCTACGTGTAATTATATAAGTCTTGTACCCCTTGAAATATTTCTGCTTGGAGAAAACTTTCAATTCTCTTTATCTTATTATTTTTACGACTGGATGATATGCATGGAACAGGTACTTCATTAAAAATTGGTCATTTATCTTTGTGACAAGAATTCATTACAGGTTTTCATGTTTGCGAGAATATTTTAAATTGAAGTCCATCGTGAATCTCCAAATGTCACGATTCACTTGATTAAATAAATGAACTTTTTTTGATCCCTGAAGTTAAATGCATAAATTCCATATTTCTCATTAATTTCCAGTTATATTATAGGTGTTGAAGAAGTCCGATCGTTTTTAACGTCTGTGCAATAAGGCACATACATCCATCGAGTCGAAATGGGTTTTCCGAGTGAAGCAATACAATAAATTTCGACAGTTGAGAGTCGATATGACGATTTAATGGGAATGGGGAATACATTCGATATGACGGCATTTAATTTAATGAGATAGATTGTTCATGATGTTCATACAGCAGAGAGAGGGTACGACATGATTCCATGGGACGACTCCAGAAATGTTCTCTCTATAGCAGGTGAACTGATGGAGAGTATTTCGACATTCGATATGATAGAATAACATTTGACCCATTTGACATGGCATTTTTATAGTATGAGCGACGTATTCAAAATAAATCGACATTGTTGACAGAGTTGATCTTCAACAATATATCCGATATAAGTCGTCGCTTCGATGTAACTCGTAGCCACCTCTATAGTTTATTCTTATTGACTGTTGGCATTGGAAATTGTATTTCGCACATCTCTGATTAATGGTTTTAAGAAAAGAACGAATTCATCACGTTATTCGCATTGGAGAGGAGGGGAACTCCGGCGCACACAATGAATGGCCGAAGACTTCTCGGGTGGGCATAGAGAACGGACGACGCTCTGGTGAAAGGGTTGAGGGAATAATGGACGGAGAATCGCACCAGTGCACGGAGTTGATTCGCAAAAAATATTCCCGAGAACCCGGGGGTCTCATTCCCATATGGTATCGTTTGGAGGGTGAGCCTCCAAAACTTCCAGCGACCTGACTCCAGAGACAAAACTCTTCTGCCCCTAGACGCCTTCTCCGGATGGAAAGGTTTCTCGCCTGCACCCTGAAGGGATCACAAAAGCACTTGACCCCTTCTGCGGAGGATTCCCGTCGGCTGAGAACCCTTTTTGAAGCAGTCCCCAAAAGAGAGAGAGCGTTAAACTTTTCATAATGCCTAAAAAACCCCTAGGGTTCGCTCACTTCGACGGGCGTCGGTGACCAATTTTTCCCCCTTCCCGGGGGCCGGACCTGAAGCGTCGGAAGGGGAGGTGGGGAGGGGACAGCGATGAGCGGGGGTAACCTTTGCAATTAGCTCGCCACGATAGCATGAAAGCAGTTCGGTGCGCCTAAAACCTAAAAGGCGGCCGGTCGAGGGGGATCGGACACCGTTTTTGCGGATTGGACCCGACCAGCGCCCACATAATAGGGATGCGGAGGCAGGGCAGGAGGTAGGGTGAGGATGACGAACCGGGGAGGCGACCCCCTCTGAACCGCATCGTACAGGAACGAGACCTCTCTCGACTGGGGGCACTCGGAAATTTCTTTTTTTGCGAACCATCTTCATGGACTAATGCGAGCCCCAAAAGAACCATTAGGCCGTCAACCCTTTGCCGTGGACCTCTGTCCCCTCTGAGGTAGCCGGAAGCCATTGGAAAAGGCATCATATCGACTACATCGCCACATCGATGATAGCCATCGACCCTCATTATATTGACTCGTTGAAGTTTATCTTTTCGATTGGGTCGACGGAAATATATATCGGCATGTTGTGTATGTCAGCGTTATGTAATATATATATATATATATATATATATATATATATATATATATATATGTATATATATATATATATATATATATATATATATATATATATATATATATATATATATATATGTTCGTTTCGATAACTTTGGTGGGGAAATGCGAAACAGCAAGAGAAATATTGAAAGGTGGATTACGATGTTAAATTAAGTCCGTGATAGAAAGGCGAAAGATCGATAAGCGGGGTGGATGAAGGAAGAGAGTTGTCCTCTTAATCAACATGAAGGCAGGCAGAAGTTACGAAGGAATATAGGACAAAGAAAGTGTAAGTTCTGGAGAAACTTCAGAGTAAATAGTCGTTTGAGACCTTCCGAAACTTACTTCAAGTAGGTCGAAGAACTTGAATGGAACTGTCGATATCTGTCTATATATATATATATATATGTATGCTTTCGTAGACGTAACACGGAAGTGCCGAATAGTACAATACACAGTAACACACAATATAGAAACACAAAAAAAGAAGAACACTCACACGTTATTTCTTGATATTTCGACGGAAACACTCCGTCTTCATCTGAAGATATAGAAGTAATCATTACTTCTATATCTTCAGATGAAGACAAGATGTTTCCGTCGAAATATCAAGAAATAACGTGTGAGTGTTCTTCTTTTTTTGTGTTTCTATATTGTGTGTTACTGTGTATTGTACTATACATATGCATATACATATGTATAATTACATATATATGTATATATATATATGTATATACATATATGCGCATGCATACACACACTGACTCATCGTACCCTGATGAAGGTGACTGGAACCACCGAAGTATTGACGTTAGCTGTGTTCGCTTTGGTTAGAAAAACAGTTTTTTCTACCAAATATGTATAGGATATGCTAAGATGATTTAAGAGCCAATAATATATACAAGATTATCAAGAAAATGACAAAATCAAATAAAACGCACTCTTTAGGTGGTAAACTGAAACTTGATGCTTGATGAAGTCAAGTGTTGGTGCAAGGGTCAATTTTAATCGGGAATGGACAAGTATCAGGATAAATACAATCTTTTACTAATGGAATGAAATTTAATGTCAGTATTAGATTTTTCGTGATCATAATCACAATATTGTAAGAGGGCATGTCAGTGACCTGACGTTCATAGGGGAAAGAACTTAAGAAGATGGACAGCTTCAAGCACGAAGTAGGAAGTGTCGTTGGGAGAAGTGTAGAAATCCTATGGAAATACCTAAAATAAGGGTAGCGTATTCGTAAATCGTAGCGTGGAAGGGAAGAGTAGGCCTTCCTGATAAGTGTCAGAACCTTGGTACTAAACACTTTTTTTCCACGGGGTGGCAAAGGATTAGTTATCATGAACCTCATTCAAGGTATTCTGTTATTTAATGGGTAGTTTTAGGACGATCCCTAAACGCCTATTATCTTCTACTTGTCGCAACAACTTCCCCTTGTTTGACCGAAATTATATCCTTCTTCAGTAATTCAGATCTTTTATTCTCCTTCATTATTTATAAAAATCGTATTCTATTCATCTATCTGCTCCAGTGTACTTACTCATCTAGCATTTTCTCTTCTATTTCGGCAGTCAACATCCCACCATCTTTCAATATTTCCTTCACCCGCTTTTTATGTCTTCTTTGTATTTCAAAAACAGCTTCTTTTTCCCCTGTTCCACTACATGCAAACAGTCCTCTTTGTCTAACCTACTTTCTCCATTCTTCCCAATATCGGCGTCTCAAAAGACTTTTATCTGCACCCATCCTATATCCTCATAAACCAGGTTTCAGATCCATACAGCGCTACGGTCCGTTGTAAAATCTTTACTCACCTTTACCTAAATATTTAATTATCGTACATCAGTCTTCTTCTGATAAACGCTTCCTTCTTCAAGGCAGTTCTACCTACCCGTATTGAGATATTCATCAAAAACATGTGTAATGGAAATGAGAGAGGTACGTTGAATATAAACATGCGAAACCCAAACTTCTGCGAAACAGGACAAGAGGGGATTTGATGAGAATTCGACATTAATACCCCGCGATCCACCAAAAAGGTGTGTGGCAGGGGGTGTAAGCACCTCCTGCAATGGTACTTGAGATGAGAATGTAGAGAAAGGAGTGATGAAGGGATGCAGTCAAAGAATAGTCGCTTCAGGACAAGATAGAGGCATCTAGACTTGGGTGGCATGGGAACACAAAGAGAATGTAAGAGGAGAGAATGCCCAAGAGGGTGCTGGAAATAGGGTCACAGGTCGATAGGGCAGGTAAGTACAATGAGAGGAGGAGGGTGTGCAGAGGGGAGGGAAAATAGGATGCAGAGTAGGGAGTTATGGGGGCTAGGAAAGGCGTGGATGTGCAGATTTGATCATTACCTGGAAACTGCAGACGATGATATATTATGACATTCTCTCCAGTGTTCACGGGCAATTATGTAAATAGTAGCTGAAGCCGCTCCTTTGTGGATGTCCATACGGATGAAAGAACTAAGGAATGAAGACTTGAGCATTCCACTGCATTAAGCAGGGGTTGATACGAAGTTACCAGCGGTAGTGTGTGCATCCATGAATGAGGAAGATGGGATGAGTCTGGACTTGCACCTATTATGTGGTCAATCAGGGAAACTAGAGAAAAAAATGTAACTGCTCATAGAAGATATATCCTAGTTTTTTGTGGTACCTAAGAACCGATAGGATTACCAATACTTAGTATCAAAATACGTATTATTTACAATTTGATATGCTACGCTAAAGTATTGTCAGGGATACTGTCCAGTATACCCAAAGCTGTCCAAGTGTGGTGATACGTTTCAAATAGAATACCCCTGTGTAAATTGGAACGCTGGTCTTCATTCCTTAGTTATTTTTTCCGGGTAAAAATTATTGTTACAGATTCCGTGGAGCTCAATATTTATTCTTAGGCAATATCAGTGATGATGCCCTCATAAAAATACTCGCTACGAGGGTAAGATGAGAAGTCCTCGGTTTGACGCAGAGATGGCGTACCAATTTGCAAAAATTTATAGATTCTGCCTTCACGTATTTCAACTTGTTCTCTCATATGGTTTGTTTACACGCCTTGTTGTAGTAGACGTTTTTCGTGTTTTTCGTTAAAATGGAAAAACTTGAATATCGTTAGGTCATAAAATTCTTCGTTTTTGATGGATTAGGAATTTCATTCGAAGTTGACATAAGTGTACGTGGACTCTACTTCTTCAATGTATCTATCTGAGGATGTTAAGGAACTATTACAGTCCCCCACTTACAATGGTACATCAGATCACCAACGTAAAATCAGGGAGATTTACAGCAGAACGAATGGATTTAAAAATGTCGTTTTTTCCTCGAATCATTAGAGAGCATAATAGACATAACAGCAATGGCGTAGGAGATAATTAGAATTGGTAGTGTATTTATTTGTCAAAATCCTGCATGTTGATCAGTTGATGAGAGGGACGTTGAGTGAGGATATTAAGAAAAGACTCGCAAAAACTTTGATATGGAGCGTAGCTATGTACGGCGGGGAAACGTGGTCATTGAAGCAGGAGGATAGACGTAGACTGGAGGCTTTTGAAATGTGGGTGTGGAGAAGACTGGAGAAGGTGAAATGGACAGAGAAGAAAACAAACGAGGAAGTACTTGGTATGGTGGGCGAAGAGAGGGGCTTGTTGGGAGAAATCCAATGGAGGCAGGAAAAGTGGATGAAGGGGGCATTGACCGGCAGTGGGATGTTGAAGACTGTGATAGAGGGGTTTTTAGGAAAATGGGGAAAGGGAAGGAACGGGATGAAGGGAGGAAGAAAGTACACAGAGATGAAGAGGGACCTGATGTAGAGTAGGATGCTGGATTTTGTGTTTTGTTAGGAGTAATAAAATATTTGTTTGGTAGTTGTGTCCATCCAAAAACCTACCTCAACCGGTAGATTACCTAATAATAATACTAATCCTGCATGTTTCTTCGTGCATGTTATTCTTTTTATTTAATATACCCATCTTTTTACTATTTCTATTGGTTGATTTGAATGTACGTACCTTGCTTTGAAATATTTTTGCATGTAAGTCCTTTATTTAGTGAGATTAATGTTTGTCGTGTGCATGAACAAACTAATACATGTGTACAGGTAGCATGATTTGGTTTTGAATGTGGTATTATTATAGTTTACGGGTGGTGACCTAATACCCCCCGCCACACGACCCCGCGGCGGCTTACGGGATGTTGTGTAGGTGTAGGTATCAACCGTTAAAAAGTTTGCAGCTGAATTTAAACGTTGTCGCACATCCCTAGAAGATGACCCTCGTGAAGACCGCAACCACCCCGGAAATCATCGAAAAGGTGCACGATATCGTGTTGGACGATAGGGGAGTGAAGGTGAGTGTGAGGTAGCTAAGGCCGTGTGGGGGAATATCGGAATGCGAAATCGGGTGCGAAACATCTTGCACAAATAATTATGGATGCGAAAGCTCGTTCGATAGTCACAATATTTAATATTAAGAAAATCACGGTATCTTGAATTCTGGATTCACACGCTTTGTCGTCACGTTTTTGCGTTAAGTCCTCTGGAATCTCGGCGTCCTGATTCGTCCGTGGTGCGGCGTGAATCACCATTCCCTTAGGCACAAGTCAACTTGCGCGGTCTAATGCGTTCTCTCACGGGAATCCCGAGAATCTTGCGCCCCGAGTCTCATCGCAAAACAATGTTCCTTCGCCTGAACAAACTTCCCACCGTTAGAGGGCAGAACGGAGAATACCGGGCAGAACGAAAACATTTACGTATCCTGACGCGAATGTCGTGGAGTATGGAAGTGTCGACGGGACTCGCTGATGGAGTAAGATACAACGAAACGAGATACCACTTCCAGACGCCAATATTTCGCGGTCAGCACCTTAAAACTCCCGATTTGCATTTCGTAATAGGGCGAGGATATACTACATCCTCACCAACGGTACACACACAACCCGTTCCCCTTCGAACATTCATGTTGATCCATTAAAAATCAATTAATATTGAAATGTCATGGCCGTCGGTGACCTTGCACCCCCGCTACACGCCCTTGAGGCGACTTACGGGGTATTATGCACATGTAGATGTCAGGCTTTGGTTTAATCTTTTGTATTTAAATTTTATAAATATAAATATGTATAGTTTATATATAATGCTATGTATCTCTTTCTTAGGCACCTAATGCAGTCAAGTAGTTGTCACTTATGTAACAATCTCTGTTCACAGGCAAAACATTTTGTGTCACTCTTCTATGACCTACCGATATTTTTTTATTGTGATTTGTTTCATACTATATGAATAACATAAAGGAACCGATATTTCGTGGATGGATAGTTTTCTTCAATTTGACGAAATTGATGATTTAGTCGCCAAGACGATATTGTCGATGTCACAATAGTATTTCCGTGATGAAAGAATTGTTGATATGAGCTGCAGTCCGGGTGACGTCAGGTTCAAAACACTATAAGGTCGCTATCATGCCTGTAACAGACGTAAATGTAGAGACGACAGTACCTTAAACTCATTTCAATTTTATTCATAAGAAATTCAAAGATACATTTTCTCTTCCACTTGTGTTTCTGATTCCCTAGCTGTCGGTGAAAATCGCTTTGCGCTGAGTTCGGCCATTGTGCAACTTTTCTTTCGAAAAGATTACGTTACTAAGCATAGAAATCTGCGAGCCAATGCATACTTGTATTGGCGGGTAGTAATACGCATTACGGATTGTAGTAACGTAGAAACTGGTAATGAACGTTTAATTTGGTTTATGCCAGCATAGTGATGGGCACCTGTGAAACATGGTTTACTCGTTTTCTCAGTTCTGGAAGTGTTTTTTTGGAAAGTGAAGTTTGTGCCATGATTAAGCTTGAAATAAGGCCATAATAATAGAGGTAACAACGTACTTTTCCAAATGATTGAGAGAAGTACGTTTATCCCTCTGTTTTTATGAGTATATGCAACATTCACGATGTGAAGTCTGAATCCATAAATTAAAAGAAAGAAGGCATTTAACAATTCTGATTTCCTCCGATTAATGGCCTAGTTATTATGTACTTAAAAGTGAGGTTGGTTTCGATCGAGGACAGAGACTTGAAGGAATAAAACATGTGCAAAAGGACTGATTCCTTCATAAAACCAAATCGGAGCTCACGAGACTT
Organism: Hetaerina americana; assembly: GCF_022747635.1. Taxonomy (NCBI): domain Eukaryota; kingdom Metazoa; phylum Arthropoda; class Insecta; order Odonata; family Calopterygidae; genus Hetaerina; species Hetaerina americana. Next base: position 84,655,379 of record NW_027287095.1, read on the forward strand.
GGGTTTCAATTCTTAAGATTTATCCTCACGTTGTTTAAATGTATGAGGCACGTATAGGCAAACCAAGAGAATGTGGAGTGAGACGTCCCGTGCGTTGAGCGCCCAATGGCGATGCTTGAAGCAGTGGATACCGGAGAGTGTAAAATTTAATGGCTGCCCTCTTCTGAAAATCTTTCAAAAAATAACTCTGTAAAGGAATAACACGATGCTTCCAAAGATATCGTTATTTGTGCGCGAATCTAAGACTACTTCTAAATGCCTTCGACCTTGTGTATGACCGTCGTGTGAAGTGGATCATTTGTAAACTTCGCAACTGGGCGTCTAACCTCCCTTCCGTTTCGGTCAGCATTGTCGACACTGCTAATGGACTTTCCCTTCGATGACCTCAAGGGCGAAGAAGTTCAAGAATCCCCTAAGAACCCCCCCCCCCCCCAGTTCACTATCGGTTATCGTTTTAGATAATTCCTTTGATGCATACTCATTGCTGAGTACGCTGAGATGATAAGTTATTCCAAAAAGCTTTCTCATTCTTGGTATAAAATATGTCCTTTTAATAGTATTTTGTCGTGAGAGACCTGGAAGAAGAAGGATTTTGCAGCAAAAACGCTTCGATTTTTCGATAATTCCTCTCTCCTGACTTTAGATTGCCATGAATTTTATTACTCGCCCTTTGCCATATAGATGTGACATCATATTAATAGCTAATATCTCTGATTGGATTCGGCAAGATGTCAAGTATAATAATATTGCTATTTTTTATATGAAAAGAACATCGCGGTGAGAGTATCAACTGAGAACACAAGGCACTCTTAAGTGTTTTTCACGTATCTACGGCGTTACGTCGAAGTATGGCCTTTTTCACCAATTCCACCCTTCGTCAAATTATCCGCAAATATAAATATGTAGAATACAGAGCACGACACATTTCGGCTCATCCGTTTTCAACTAAAAGAGAGAACGTAACTTTTCCATGGAATTTATTCAGGTACGACGCGTTTCACCGTGATCCAGCGTTATCAGGTGCAAGCAAACCAATAGGTGGCAAAATTGTGATAATTCTGACGAAGTTCGGAGGTTCTTTCTTTCATTTGAACATGTTATATACACGTGAAAAACTTCCACGAAGTGTATCCCGGCCCTGTGAGGTTATTATGTTTTGTGTTCCAAAATGAGCTGTCCATTGAAGTTCTTTCGTTTCAGAACAGGACGACTGTAGAAGACCTTTAATCTTATGAGTATCTTCAATTGAATACTATAGATAGCCCTTATTGTCACCACTATAAGGGTGGAGGAATGTGAAATAACCTTCAAATGCGTATTATTGAACTCTTTACCATTAACCCAAAGAATATATATATATATATATATATATATATACATAAATATATATATATATATATACATATATATATATATATATATATACAAATATATAAAAAACACAGATGTAGATTTTTAGAATATAGAGACACAAAGAAAGGACACTCACAATTTGTTATTTAAATAACAAATTGTGAGTGTCCTTTCTTTGTGTCTCTATATTCTAAAAATCTACATCTGTGTTTTTTATATATTTGTGTGTCGCCGAAGAGCGTTCCATTTCGAAGATATTTTATATATATATATATATATATATATATATATATATATATATATATATATATATATATATATATATATATATACTAATCCGCAACCTGTGCATGTCTCAAACTGCTCAGCTGTGGGTGGGAAACGGGGAGTCCGGATGGGTAGTGTTAGGAAGAGGTGTAAGGCAGGGTTGCCCATTATCACCGTTGCTGTTCAACCTGTATGCAGAGGAAATGATCAAAGAGGCATAGGAAGCACTCGAGGTAGGAATGAAGGTGGGCGGGGAATTCGTAAAATCAGTTAGGTTTGCTGATGACCAAGCTTTAGTTTGTCAGTCAGCCAAGGAGCTGCAAGCAATGCTTAGTGAATTGGAAATTCAGTGCGACAGGTATGGGATGAGAATCAATATTAATAAAACAAAGGTTATGCGATTTTCTAGAAAGAAAAAGGCTAAGCTAAATATTAAAAGCATAGGGAAAAAACTGGAGCAGGTAGAACAGTTTACGTATCTCAGAAGTGTTTTGGACCAACACGGTCAAAGTAGTAGGGACGTAAGGAGAAGAATTGCGCTAGGCAAAGAGGCTTTCACAAGGAAGAGGGAGTTGATGAGAGGGACGTTGAGTAAGGATATTAAGAAGACTCGTAAAAACTTTGATATGCAGCGTAGCTATGTACGGTGCGGAAACGTGGTCATTGAAGCAGGAGGATAGACGTAGACTGGAGGCTTTTGAAATGTGGGTGTGGAGAAGAATGGAGAAGGTGAAATGGACAGAGAAGAAAACAAATGAGGAAGTACTTGGTATGGTGGGCGAAGAGAGGGGTTTGTTGGGAGCAATCCTATGGAGGCAGGAAAAGTGGATGAAGGGGGTATTGACCGGCAGTAGGATGCTGAAGACTGTGATTGAGGGGAGAATGTTGGGCAAACGAGGAAAGGGAAGGGACCGGATAGGGATGTTGGACGGGATGAAGGGAGGAAGAAAGTACTCAGAGCTGAAGACGGACTTGATGTAGAGTGGGATGTTGTGTTTTGCTGGGGGTCACAAATTGTTGAATTAGTAATTTTGTCCATCCAAAAACATATCTTAACCGGTAGATTACCTAATAATAATATATAATACTATAACCGGCACAGGGAAAGGAACTGGTCCCCCTACCCTGATGTGTGAATTTTACACGCCGTCGGGTTTACTACTGGGTGAACTCTACCGTCTACTACCCGGCCGACCTTCGGATTGATTACTGGTATTTTTTCAAAACTGGGGCTTTTCTTCTTTTTAAGTTTCAAGCGCTGCCTTTTTGTTCACTTATGCGATTGCATTATATTTCTCATTGGAATTGCATATTTGCTCCAAGCGCTTCGCGTAGTGGGAAAATATTTTTGTTGTGGTGCAATGGAAAAATTTATGAAATAGTTTTATCTCTGTGTCAGTTTCCTCTAAAGTCTTCCCTTTTTTTCCCTAACTTTCGGTCGCCATTTTCATATATTTCTTGTCGTTATTGTTTTGCCCATTCGCAAAGGATTTTTCTTTTGGCTCAATTTTCTTTTGTTCTTCTACGACATCCTGTGAGTTGCCTTTATCTGAGTACTATGAATCTCATCTCATCATTTCAAGTGTTCTGTTCAAATTTACATACCGATATTCCTTTCCAATTCAACGCTATTCCAACTCCTTAATATTTTATCCCTATTCTTTGCTATCGAATTTGAATTTCCGTGGAATCCCTGCTTGTCCCTATTTAAGATTTTCACCGAAGCTACTCCTTCTCTGTTGTGATTTTTCTTAGTGAATTTTTGCAAATTCAGTTTTTTTTCTCAATCTTCCAAATGTCATTAAGATTCGCTTTGTCGAGGAGGAATGCGTTCAATCTCTTTGTTATTTTTTTTCAGGTGAATGTATTCCTTTGAACTTTCTCTGGAAAATTTGGTTATTATATCTACGGATACAGCATCATGGTCGCCGCCCCTTTGCGTACGCCTTCCTCCTCATCGATGTTCATGTTTATTTAAGGCCTGTTGTATGCAAAATTCTTACCTCGAGTAGGTCGCTTCACTAATTGATTACGGTTTGCTCGGAGATTTTAATAAGATGGACACCACAGGGATCTAGTTTTCTAACGCGGTTGCATCTTCACTGCCCTATTTAACCGATGGTAGATTGGTATGTACAGATGACATGAAGGAAAAATTATTCCCGAGCATCGATCCGTTCGGCAGTCGAATTCCCTCGCAACTTCTCTCTGCGGTCTCGCCTGCGTCATGCACGACTTAAGAGTATTCCTTCCGTGTCTACGTTTGATTTTTTATTTCACTAAAGTTTTAGTCCCGCACGTTTCCTTCATGCCTTTATTGTCTCCCAACCCAGATTGTCAAATAAATACGCGACGCTTTCATTTTCTTTCAAGAATATCCTTTAAGAAAATGGCATTTTTCTTTTGACTCCGGTTTCATACCGAAATTAAGGTGGTTCGATCGTGACTGCACCAGTCATTTTATTTATTTACATAGTGCCCTTCAAGCCACGGCTAAGATGTGTGGCAGATGGTGATTGCACATCATCCTAATTTTAACCCAAAATAATCCCTCCTCCCCTCTATTGGGGTCGGGCAACAATATTCTGATCCCTTATTGTTGGAAAAATAACATATTTAATCCATCTGTTAGTCCTCTTATTGATCTCTGTGATTTTATTGACATGATATCTTCTCATGGTACATGCGTCAACGACAAGTGATGAAAATTAATTCAATACCCATTCATTCGTATTTCGTAAACAGATGCGATGTTAACTCAAATGCAACTCTTAAATAGTTGTGCACATAATATCAGTGTTTCGTGAGAACGACATATATTTCTCAGGTGCTATTCTTCTGGTGGTAGAACTCCACCGCCAAGAGAACATACATGTATGACAACTTGGATTTTTGAAGTCATTTTATTTGAAAATTAACACGGAGGGACTCTGTTTTATGACCATCATTTGACAGAGTCCGCTTAGGACTCAAAACGCTGGAAATTCTATTACAGAATGACATAGACCTGACATCTCGATACAACCTTCTTAATACGTGTAAACGTTTGAATTTGCAAGAACATGTATGAACTGCTATGCTGCTATTGCTTACATACCTATTTAAATGGTACATATTTCATGCATTTTCCTATAACTTATGTATAAGGTCAATGGTTGGGTTTTCATCGTAAAAGTCCCTACTAGGCCTTCTTTACCGCTTCACAGAAATTAAAGATCCAATTGCACTTCATTCGTACTTCTCATTAATTGTCCTTCCCATCATATCATATTGCTCCCCCATTTGGTCCACATCATCCCCAACTAACCCTAAATCCCTTGATTGCATCTCTCACTTCTTTACCAAAATAGTCCAACACCGAGTCCCACATTACCGCAATATGTCCTCAAATGCTGTTCTGTCTTCCCTATCCATTTCTAGTCCCCAAAGCTGCAGACTTAAAGCTGATTTAAAACTCCTCTACAAGACCCTAAACTCGGCTATTGATTGCCCTGAACTGCTATCTTTCTTTAACTTCAGAATACCAACCCGATCCACCCGCACCCACTCCCTACTCCATCTGCCTATTCCTAGAATATCTCTCACCAAGCGCTCACTGTTATTTCGCCTCTCCTCCCTTCTAAATTCACTCCCTCACACTGTCGACCCCTTTAACCTATCATGCAAAAACTTCACCACCCAAGCTTTATCCCACCTTTCAGTAAATTAAAATTTTCCCCTGTCCATGCTTGGTTCTCGTTGTTATTGTTATACTGTTATTGTCTTTTGTCCTCTTTTATGTTTGTTATATTTTTCACTGTAAATTGGCGCCACTGCTGTATGTGAACAATGTTTTAAAATAAAATAAAATAAAATAAAAAGTATGGCGATGAGGATAGATGGCGATAGTGGTGGTACTACTAAGCAGAATGAACTCCCTGATTTAACGGGTAAATTGTACAAAAAAACAAACACGATGCCATTCTAATACCATTTTTCCCATTAGGTTTTGAAAATTATTTCATCCAGGTGACGACCTTAGCGAGCGATGCACATTTTGAGTCGTTCAAAAGGGTTTTCGAAAACTCTTCTCAGCATCTCTTGCGTTATTCCAGCGATGACATCTGTAGTTGCCTCCTTTAGAGCTTCTAAGGACCTTGGTTAAACTTTGTAAACCTCAGCTTTGAGATATCCCCTAAAAAAATCAAATAGGCTCAAATCCGTGGAGCGGGGGGCCATGGAACATCCCCTCGTAAGGAGACCAGGTGGCTGGGAAATTGTTCTTGCAGGATTTGGCTTGAGCGACGGGCGGTATGAACTGTAGCACCATCCTGTTGAAGCCAAAAACCTTCTGTGTCATAATCCTCACCATACTCTACTATTTTGGAGAGTAAAATGTTCTCCAGCATCTCACAATAGCGCATAGAGTTCACAGAAAACAGTTGAAACTAGAGATTCGAAAAAGTAAGACCGAATAAATACTATGGAGGACACAGTGGACCATACTGTCACTTTGTGGCTATGAAGAGGTCTTGGGTGAAGTTCGCGAGGGTTGTCACTCATCCAGTAACGAAAGTTTTGCATATTGACTGAGCCGGAGAGGTGAAAATGCGCTTCATCGCTGGACCACACAGTAGTGTGGGGTTGCACAGAGGTTAAGATTGCATTGCAAGCATCTGTATATTTCATCCAGTCTTCTGAACTCAATTCTTGGACAACCATAACCTTGCAGGGGTGTAAGTAATGGTCAGAGTGGGCAGTCTGGGCGACATTCCAAGAGGAGCAGCATGTTTCCGCGCAGGGCGCGGTGGAGACAGTTCAATGGACGCTCTCACTGCCACGAAATATGCAGGTGTCCGAACACTTTTAGGTCGCCCAGCTGGTTTTTTAGGAAGCGCAGATCCTATCGCCCTCACACTATTAATCCATTTCTCAATGTTTTCATCATCAGGAACCCTATCATGACGAGTGAAATAAAACTGCCTACGAAAAGCCCTCGGCGTCGCCACCACATTATCATTGTTTTAAAGAACGTTTCTACTACAAAGCCTTGATGCTTATTAGACCATTACATAGTAATTACTAAATTGTACATCCCAGCTAACGCCACTACTTTTATTCCTCGAATTTACCTATGCGCTCTTCAGTGATTTTTTTTTAAACGATGGCCTCATTCTGCTTCACCCTGTACAAGTCTGTTGTCGTATAAGTCACTTCAGGGGTTCCTCAGGAAAGTCTTATCGGTCCTTTTTCCTTCTCTATTTAAATTAATGGCATAAATTCCATTGTTAACAGCAACTACTTTCATTTGCAGACGAAGTGATTATTGTATATTACACACATATATATATATATATATTTATTTATTTATTTATATCTATCTTCGAAATGGAACGCTCTTCGGCAACGCACAAATATATAAAACCGCAGGTGCCTATATACATATATATATATATATATATATATATATATATACACACACATTCAAACAAGGAAATCCCGCCAAACGGCGAGCAAATACTTCCGGGCGGATGCCCGGAAGTGGAAAGGTCCGGATATATATATATATATATATATATATATATATATATATATATATATATATATATATATATATATAATATATATATATATATATATATATATATATATATATATATATACACACTCACGTGGGTGGTCTGAATGTCTTGTATCTTTGTCAGGTCGGAAACTTTTCAGACAATCCATGACTTTCAGGCCAGAAACTTTTCATGCATGCATCTACCTGTAGTTATCAGTATCTACATTATTTGATATATTTTACATATTTATTGTGACCAACACTGGAGGAACCGTAATTTTTTATGCTGCAAGGCATAGTAGCTACTGTAGTATCACCTTCCGCCAAATACCGTAGGCTTTCAGGGTACTATGGCAGCTGTAGAATGGTAGTATTCAACATCTCTGTCGGCGATACCATCTGTTCACGACCACCCCGTTTCATCAAGAGTCGAGCAGGGCCTCCTATCCGAAGGCCCTCGATTGACGAACGCCCGGATCCATGCATATTTCCCGCGCTCGGTTCCGTGAAACAGGTTTCATGATTCACATCTGTATCCAGTGAAGGAATTCACGAAAAAATGTACACCGTGCGACACCACAGTGGTTTATAAGGGATACGGGACTCCGAAATGCATTCTGCCCGCGAGTGAATGGGAAAGGCAGGTAGGTAGGTATATGTACCTAGCACTCCCTTTTGTCGGGGGGTTGTGAGAGGCAGGGCAGGTAGGCCGTGTTATATACATGTTATAGCAGACTGCCTGCACAGCGGATTTCCTAGCCGGGATTAGTTTCAGTCGAGGGACGTGTTCCGTTAGTCGGGGACGGCCTATAGGAGAGGGGCAACCATCCCATTCCCAAGAGAGACGAGAGGGCCTTCGGAAAATTCGCTTCGTTTTTTTGCGGCGGTCGGTTCGAAGTGGGGACTGTATTTCCCTCCTGACAGTCGACGCGAAGGTCCCGGGTTCGCGACCCGCGAGGGGTAGGGTCCCTCCCTCCCCCCATGCTCCATCACACCTGGCTCTTCAACCCGGACAAAAATGATGGCATTGCCTCCACGTCCCTTAATGGGACCGAAAGGGGTCGTCCTCCTCCTCCCCCCCCCGCCCTCTGGGACCACATTTCTCCGGGAGAAAAATACCGGGATGTTAATTATGGGATTTTTGTTAGGCACGCAGGGGTCGTCCTGGGTTCGGCCTTCCCACGATCGGTGGGGTCCCATTTGCCAAAGCAAAGCTTTATTTTTTTCTAATGCTGTGTTTTTTTTTCATTTCGTTCCTTTTATATTTTCAGTCGCGTTCCGGTCCCAGATTCTTCACGCCGTTGATGTATGAGGAATGAGGAGGTGCGGGTAGACGTGCTATGGAGTGCTGTGTGTGCCATCGCCCAGGTGAGATTCTGTGTCACTCACTCGAGTGCTGCCTCCATCTCCTTAGAGCCCTTTCCTCAACTTGGCCAACCTCCCCAGGGACTCCCCCGCTGACATCACGCTAATGCAGTCTAAACCCATTAACACGAAATGTTGGTTAATATTTTAAAAATATTTGATTGGTCTATAGCGAGTACATAGGAAATATATGCGAAGAAATATATACAGTATGTATCTATTTATGAATAGGAAATATATGTATGTATGTATAGGAAAAAGAACACAAAAAACAGGACAAAAATATACAAAACTTTGATTAACACATTAAAACACAGAAGCATAGGGAGTGGACACTCAAATATTTACTAAAGATTGAGGAGGAGAGGATGGCCGTGCCGTCATGAAAACGTCAAAGCTAAAAATGTGAGGGTCCATTTTCTGTGTTTAAATGTTTTAATCAAAGTTTATATTAAAATATATACACACACATGCATAAACCTAGCCTTGCACTTTATATTAGTGTATATATATAACACACACGCACACACACACACACACACACACATATATATATATATATATATATATTTATATACATGTATTTATATAACAATTTTTGAATGTCTCACGGACGTGAATAATAATTTATAAAATGTAGCACTAGTGGACACAGACAGAAACACACAAAAGAGACTCACGGGTGCGGAGATGAAGAAGGGCTTGCTGCAGAGTAGGATGTTGTGCTGTGTTTCGTTAGGAATATTAATATATTTATTTGGAAGTTGTGTCCATCCAAAACCACCTTGACTGGTAGATTACCTTGTGCTATGTATAGACGTCCTATGGAGTGCTGTGTGTGCCATCGCCCAGGTGAGAATCTGTGCCACTCACTTGAATTCTTTCTACCCCTCCTTAAAGCCCTTAACCGCGGTGTTAATATCATTACACTAAAGAAGAAACAAAAGGGAACCGATGACAATTACTTGTAAAACATTATTTGACTTTGCTGCATGGCAGCTAATGCCATCTACGACGACCCTTTCATCATGCGTCCATTTAAAACGATATTGATCCAGTATGTAATACATATTATATTTCTATTGTATTTCTTCCTATCACTCTTACTCTCTCCTCGGTTCTTACGGATTGCCTTTGCTCGAGTCTAATTTAGTCTTTATTGTCCAACCGGCCGATGTATATGGGGACATGGATTATTTAATAAACACCGTTCTCGATGGATGCCGGGTCAGCAGGCAATAGGGTAATTGAGGATCATTGGCAATCCCTACTTAAGTAGAGTTCGAATTGTCTTTACGTACACATTGTGTCTTCCCCTCAAGGTCACGAATTGCGTCTGATTTATGGATGGATTCCTTAATTTCGGTCTCTCCGACAATCAGTGTTCCCTGTGATTTCTCGTTGAGGTCTTAAATTCACCAATTGAAAGTGAGGTTGAGATTATTGCCTCTCTATTTTAGTTATTATAATTGTATATTAGCATTATATATAACTGTATATTAGCATTTAGTTCATATAAACTAAATGGTTTTGGGTGCGGTTGTTTACCCAGGATTCAAAACAGTTGATGCGTTTCATTTAATCCATGGCGATTTTCCACGAAACGGTCAGGTTTTCTATGCTTCTCGTTTAATTCTGGGTGTAAGGGATCCTCAGCTTTGATCCTTCATGTCTCCAGGTAAATTATGTGTGAAAAGACGAGGCTTCTTTCAAAAGTAAAGGCCGTGTTCTCATATTTAAATATTTGGAAATCAGATCAAATTTTGACGCATGCAGCGCCGCCTATTGATCGGTCACCGAAGTTATTTTTTTGATTCGGTAGTCATTTTCCTGTTGGTGAATGCAGAGCTAACAATGTCCACGAAATTCATTGCTCCCGCCATTTTGCTAATTGCTCGCTGCGATTCGATTTATGTGTGCAAAATCTGCTGCTCGAATTCATCGGGAGTTACGCCTAGTTTCTGGACCTACAGTAGGGAGTGAAGGGAAGATTAGGCATTAGTGTCGGGTCTCCAAGCATAGCCGCATAGATGTACATGATGAAGAGTGGAATGGCAGACCCAGTACCTAGACCGATGATATCGTTCCAGAAGTCGATCTAGAACTACTATCTGATCGATGATTGATACATTTTTTCCCCATTGTAGTTGCGCAGACTGAATCTCATATTTATTCTCGTGTGTGTGCTCAATATTTAGCGAATTCTCTCGTCTATTGTCTCTGAGAAATTAATCTTCATGGGCTGGAATGTACTTTTGTATTCGGAATGCAGTTTTTTCCCAATGCATCAATTCTGCTAGATTCCACTGTCCACGCCATTGTGTTACAATTTATTTATATTACCGAACAAAAATTATGCTTTCTTACTAATTAACCGAAAACCAAGCAGATATGTAATAGTGGAAAAGATTGGAAGCAAAAAAACAGCTTTCACGTATCTATATAGGAAACAAAAGACTACCACACATCGGAACCTTGACTGAATCATTATTGAGTAGCTTAGCGGCCGATTTGAGAACTACGCAAGTCATTTTCTGTCAGTAACGACCTGTGACTCACGTGTCTTGACTAAATATGAACTGGTACCTATCCTTGATGTGAGAATTCCACAGGATTGGGATTGGTTAAACCTCTCGGTCGCAAAGTACAGTCGATTTTGCGTATAACGCAAAATGGTCGATCCAAACGGTCGATCCATTGTGTCAGATGGTGACTTACCATGGTTATTTAACTTTAAAAATTATGATTCTCTCATGTGATGAGTTAGCTTGCGCAACAGGCTCATAAGCCCCGTTTAGTATTTTTACTAGTCTAATAATTACTCAATTATAATAATTAATGCCTTATTTAACAAAATATTTCAAGAAAATAAGTGCTGTTCAAATAATCATTATAAGGATTTGTAACATGTAATTTAGGTTAGATTGTAAATGCCATATTTAACTCAGAAATACTAGATATGATTTAACAGTTCACAAATTAAGAGAAAAATTGCCTAGTAGAAAGAAGCATCTACAAGAAGGGAATTGATAACTGGTACACTAAGTTAGGATATGCACTAAATATTAGTTTAGGACTTCTTATGGAGCGTAGAACCCAATTGATTTATTTGTAGGAAAGTGTTACATATATGTAGCTTTCCAGGTAGTAACATGAATTCAGTTTACATTTATGAATAACATTTCACATATATGCAATGATCGTTTAGGTTATTTACATATTGGTATAATATATTTACAATGCTTGGGAAGGGCTCAAATAGTTCTGCAGTTTGATTATTTCCAGTCAATGATCGTTTGTTGAGAAATACACATGTTTTTATATTAGTTCTTTGCGCTCAGCACTTCACCTTGTATTTATGGTAATATATTTATGGTAAGTTATAATTTCTGACGTCCTTCCATGTTCTACCCAAGGTACATGGATGTGAAACCAGGACTTTGAGGAAAGAGGATGAGCGTAGATTGGAGGATTTCGACACGTGGGAGTGACGAAAATTTGGGAAAATAAGGAGGAATTAGTAGAGAAAGCAAATTGAGGAAATGTTAAAAAGTTGGAGGATGTCGAAGACCGTTGTAGAGGGGAAGACGCTGGATCATTGAGTGAGAGAATAGTGATCGAAACGTAGAAATTTCACAGTGTAAATATAATTCGTCGCTGCCGGGATTCGAATCCGGATCCTTTCGATTTCCGACTGAATTCCCAGCAACTCTCGCAGTTCTTTGAATTCAAAGATGATAAGATTTTTTAGACAGTATGAAGGCAGGAATAAATTACGTAAAAGGTGGAGAAGAAAGCACTTCTGGGATAACGAGAGGATGTTCTAGCGGGACGTAGAAGATACTGGTGGAGCGAGATAGACCAACAACACTCTTTCAATTAGCAGGATATTCCTTGGGAACTAATTAGTTCAGTAAAGAAAGCAGTACGAATTTCATAATAGAAATAACGATAAATGTCCTGTTTATCCCTATGGGACTTCAGGTACCCTTTTTAAATATTAGCCAAGTTGCTCGTCCAGTTTTTGTTAAAAATATAATAGATACGGACCTATAAAAATATCGTCATATTGCTACGTGGACCTCACTTCTCAATCTTCCCTTGAACATCTTTCGGATTCACCATTCGCTGGCGAAGAGAGAGCATTTGGGAGGGCTGTCGAGGGCAAGGACTCATTCTTCGCAGCGTCCGACTCTCCGTTAGACCACGATAACGGCTCTGACACTTCTCTCCCCCCGGAACCCCTCCCCTTTTTGTCTCCTGCAGACATCCCCTCCCGTAAAAGGCCCTCAAAGGTGACACGCACAAAAGGCAGGAGGCATTCCGCGGGACTCATTCGGGTGGCAGCCCCCTTGGGGCCCTCCTGGAGTGTGGTGCGGGGTCTACCCACCCGACCCCCTAACTCCCCCTCCTTTGGACGCCTCCGTGAGGGTGTCGTTCCTTCTCGCGGTCGTCGTCCGAAAGCCCTCGCCTCCGGCCAATCTGCCGATCCCTTGACCCTCAGGTGACCAAACTGACCATGCGGAATAAGGGAACGGTCGTCCAGGTGGGTAGTCATCAAGGGCTCTCATTATTATTAATGTTAGTCTTCCGATTAAATTACGTTTTGGATTTGGCACACAGACCGCGTTACCTCTAGCCTCGCCTAACGGACACTCTGCTCAGCTATGGACCCATATTCTATTCCTATGCCTCTCAACATGCTAATTCCCTTTTCCTCCCCCACCTTACTCGCCCAACACTCTCCCCTCGCGCATATCAGACTTCAACTTTTCACCGCCAATCAAAAACGTCCACCGGATCCATTTTCAATGCATCCTACTGATGTCTCCAAACAACCTTTTTATCCTCCCCTACCATGCCTAAAACTTCTTCGTTTCTTTTCCCTTTCCATCCTTTCCACTCATTCTGTCATTCTTCGTACCTATGTCCCAAAAGCAATCAATCTACGCTTATACTCTTGCCTCAGCGGCCACGTTTCCGAGCCATAGACAATTACGTTCGACTTGAAAGTTCTCACTAACATTTTTAACATTCATACTCAATGTCCATGTCAAATCTGTAGGAACTTCTTTGCCTGGCACAATTCTTTTTCTTATATGGTACGAAATTATTCAGATAAATGGTATCCCTCTCTCTCTCTCTGTCCTCTCCACTACCCTTCAAGTCTCTGCAATTTTTTCGTCCTATCAAGTCATCGACCATCTTTCTTTCTATCTTTATTTGTTCTTCCTCACTTCCTTAGAGCACATCACATGGCAAACATTCCCTCCTCAAATACATGTCTCATCCATTTCTTATTTTTGTCTTGTCGGTCCATGCTGCTAAACGGCCTACGAGGCGAATTTTTTCGGCATTAAATACGAAAACAGAATCTAGTTAGTCAGAACCGCACTCAACAGTTAGAATTGACCGCGTCCGATAGAAGAGAGGGACATTGGGGTAGTCAGTGGTTGGTAGGTGACACTTCATTACCCAGTACTAAGCCCGACGGCGTGTGTGAAATTCACACATCTGGGTAAGGGGACCAGTTCCTTTCCCTTTGCCGAGTATGGTTTCTCAGGAAGACCTGGTACCCGAAAAATCACATAGCTTGGGTGGAGCTGAAGGTGCCCAGAGACTTGCCAGCGAGTAGTCCAACGCTCTACCCCTGGAATACCGCGACCCACTTATATTTATATATAAATACACATTCACATGGATATATATATATATATATATATATATATATAACGATTGTACGGAAAAACTCATACGAGCGGCACAATAATGGGCTGACACAACATACCACAAATAGAACAGACCAATCAGATGACACCTGAGCCGTGGAGGCGGGAATATATATTGGACACTTTTTGGCGGAACGGCAATCAGAAGCCCTGATGACGATGACCGAGTCGGGAATCGAAACGTCGGCAGCTATGGAGCCATTGACCCCGTGGAAGACCCGAGAAGAATTCACCTAATTAACATGAGACCTGCGGGGTCTTTATGCAACCAAGTGCCCCTATTCTTTGGCCAAGAGATGGCGTCAGGAGTCTGTTTAACTCACCGAAGGAGAAATAGACGACACACAAGTGGAAAGGACAGTAGCTAAGCAATCATACAAAATCATAAAGGATAGGAACAGTGCGTTTTGTGGCACGTATAGCCAGAAGTAAGAGACGAGCCGAGCATCGGTCAAGGTGGACACCAGAATTTCGTGTCTTGAAGATCACACCATAGCCCGAGTATAACCCAACATAAGCCAAGATACTCCTCATGATTTCCGACATTGTACGTTTCCGTTGACGAATCGATCGAAAAATCATGACAGTGAATTGATATGGAACGATTGATGTTTCAAAATCGATGTCAATCTTAAACCAAACTTAAGTTTCGGGACCAATCCGTAATACTTACATGGTAGGCACCTGTTCCCAATATTCATCTTTGGAGAATTTTCAATCCTCTACTCGTTGGTGTATTTTCCTGTGTAAAAGTCTGTGGTAATTACCTCAAAAAATTCTGTTGAATGTCATTTTATTAGTGAAGGGATCGTACAGTTAGAGATTATTTTGAACATAGTATTTACCGAAAGAAATGATCTCTTCGTGCGTGCACAATGAGTGAGGAAGTTGTTGAATCTTAAAAGGTTTTCAACGTTAGGGTGTACTCGTGTAATAAACTAACTTTCGGAGTCAATTTCTTGCATGAGTAAAGGCGTGGAATCGGAAGCAATTACGAGCGGACTTCACCAAAATGTGGTCGTTAACTACTTCTCGCACTCACTCGACGCTCAGCAGTTCCGGTTTCACAGTGTTATGTTGAGGGTACCGTGTATCGCTTTTCAAATTTTTCTCGGAATACGGGAGATTGCCTAAAGATTGTCTAAGCGAATAATTGACGAAAAAACAGGTTATACCCGCTACTACGCATGATACGATAGAATCATATGAGTCAACGGATGGCATTTGCATTAAGAAATAGCTTGTACCTTATTTTGGAGAGTACCATTACAGCTCATTAATAAATATTTGATTGAATTGAGCTGGCTATTCTTTAAGAAAAGCTTCATTTGGGGTTTTCCCTTGATGGTCATTTTAATTCTCTGACCAGGCAGTATCGATCATGGCGCGATAAGCCAGACTTCCGGAAATGTTCGCGGCCGCCGCAGCTGCGCCTTCTTTTGTCGTTTTCCCACGGAGAGCCGTCGTGCGCGGGGGCAAGGCCGCGGCATTGCATCGACACTCCCGACTGCTGCACCTGCTGAAAGTTTTTGCAAAATTTGCATAAGTGTTTGTTTTATTTAATAGCATTAATAATAATAATAATACATAATGATTCTACTCTGACATTTTACCCGATACGTATATTTCTCTGAGAGTTTATCAAATTAAAAAAAAATTAACGTACAGTGTCCGGGATGTAAGTAAAAAAAAATGCACTTAGCGAAGCCACTTTGTCTCACAGTTCATGAACTAATTTGAAATCGTCTCACGCACACGTAAACGTTTTCCCTTTTCGTAATCGTGACCGCAGATAAAAAAATTGGCCGCGGTCAGCTGGCGAGTGCGAATTAATTTCGCGGAGGAAGATTAAACGAAACAATTTTGGACGCATTGACCCAAGGCCGGTTAGAAGTGAATATAATATTTTCAATTTATTCTCGCCAATGTTGTTCACAAGGGGAAACGTTGCGTTTGTATATCGTCATGGCGGCTGTGGAAAAGATAGAGAAATTTAAAAAAAAGTTTTTCCAAAGGAAATTTTAACGTACTTATCGCCATTAAAACAAAAAAATGTTTTGTGGTGCGTTCTTTTTTAAAAATTATTGAAAAACTCTCTACTAACTCTTTGATGCGTTCATTATGGGTTTCTGACCTATAGTAAGAGGATACTCGTTTGGTTATTTTTGAATAATTAATTGAGTTATTCATTCATATTTAGAATAATTGAGGCTACTTGTTTGAAGAAATCAGTAAGATTCAAGTAAAAAAAAAACTACATTAAAAATGTATGCGTAGAATATTAAGCGAAAAGTAGAAATTTATCATCTATGCTAGGAATAATATCTCGTGAAAATACTTTAAGACTTAATGCAACCAGTCCTTAAAAGGAAGAAAAAATTACCCCGAGATATGAAGCAAGAACAGAAAGAGTAATCGAAGGCATTTTGCACTCTTCTCAGGAAATGTATTTGCCAAGCCCTTATCTGAAGGTAAAGTCCCGCAAGACTGGAAAACAGCCCACGTTAGTCCTATAGAGGCGGAAATACCACGCACGTCCGGAAATTTACAAACCGGTATGGTTAACATCCGTATCTTGCCAACTTTTTTGAATTGCCAGTTAGATCACGTGCTTTCTGCATATTCAAATTCTTTTTTCGCAAACAACCCACATGCTATTCAAGATACTACCGGTGATAGGTTGATTTAGGACGGTCCCTAATCACTACCACATATCTTCGTGTTCTTCAAAGCACTTCCTCCGAAACTGAATCATAGGTCCCCCTACATTATTTCCTCCTTCGGTTATGCATACTTATACTTTCGACCTATCTTCGTCTACAACTATGCAGCACTCCGTAAAAACTTCCAGGAGGCTTGTGGCAGGGGGTGTTATGTCACCAGTAGGGAGTCTAAACTGTTTTTACTCTCCCCTCCCAACCTAATATTCTTCCTTCTATGATGGACTCAATAACGCCATCCTCTGCCTCTCGAAATCTCCTCCATCTACATAGTTTACCCTCTTCCTCCGATTTCCCATAGCAACTCCCTCTCCTTTGCCGCCATGCTGAAACTCCTTCGTTTCTCTCCGATCTATTTTCTCCATTCTATTCTTCATGCACACGAATGAAAATCCTCCAATCTACCCTCATATTCTTGACTAAAAAATACCAGAATACGGATATACACACAGGCTTAGCCTCCTAAACTAGTCTTTACTCGTCTTCTCCTCAGCTCTTTACTTTGAGTGCCCATCGTTCATTCCTTCCTCTTGGCCAATGCTCCATTCACTCGCGCAGATTCCTCCCAATACCCCTCGCTTTGATCCTGCTAAACACCGGACAAGGACAGCAAATCCCTTGGTTCCGTGCCTCATCAATGCTTGATCGTCTTCAAACACAGCAACATACTTGATGAATTCCCCGCCCGCCATCGTTTCAAACCAAAGCCACTCTTTAAACATTTCCTTCGACATAAATCGATAAAAAGCCCTCGAGTTTAACGGTTAAGATAGTCTTTCTCCCTCGCGTATGACTTTCCTTAACATTTCCGTTGACTAATACGATAAAAAAAATCTTAAGGCGCGATAGCGGCCGGCGTATTCCTACTGCCTTTTTTTATGGCTCCCTTCATTTATGGCGACTGGTTTCGAATAATCTGTCCTTCCCAACCAGTGTACTCTCATATTACGCAGTGCTCTCATTGACGTCATATTGAACAGCTTTACGAAATCCACGAAGAATACTAAAAGACACCCTGATTATAATCTGCACGTCTTCCTATTAAAACCGTTACGACTCCACTTGGGTCGCGTTCTACTCCTCTCCTTCCTAAACCAAAACTGATATTCGCCAAAATAATTATACGTCCCATTTTGAAACCTCCGAAATAGTGATTCAATTCACTGCCTTCGCAACATTTCAAATTATAGTCCTATAGCCCAGCTTGATGCATTTTTGATCTTGTTCGGATTGAGTATCAAATTTATCTGATACATTTTCTATGGTTTCTATGGATTCCTGTGAATTCTACGAATAAACCAAAAATTATCTTTATTAAATCTTTTCCTGAGTCATGTGATACTTTGCGTGCCTATCATTTACTTCCAATGCCATATATGTTCAGCGGTGCATCTACAGCAACACAATACAACGCAAAGGCGTGTGTTGGGGGGTGTTTAGGGCACCAACAACGCATGTAGAAATTTTGGTCCAGTCTTAGACTTCAATTTCTAGATGTTACCTAGAGGCTTTTGCTTCCCTCTCTATCTCGCTGTACGTTTCTTCATCTTCACCTACACAATACCCCGCAAGCCGCCGCAAGGGCGTGTGGCGGTGGGTCACCACTCGTAAAAGGGAACAAAACCACGTGCAAAATCAACACATCCATGTAAACCTACACCATCAGTGATGTATACATACATGCGAAAATCCTTTGAACTTACGCGCATGCAAATACATATATTATCAACTAACAAACAATTGCACCTTAGGATGCAGTAAAAAATTTATACAATAACGTCCTAGCTAGAATTTGAAAAGTAAGAAGGCGAAATTTCACTACCACATGGACTCACCTTCCTTATTCATAGCCGTCATAGCCTCCATTTCACATTCCCAATCATTCCCTAAGTTAAGTTGCCTGAGAAGAACTTGATAGGGAGGCAAAAAACTATTCTAAATAAACTTTCAGCTTTCTGGTATCTGTTTAGGTTTTGTTTTCCTCAAGTTATGGTATCATCCATGAGACCAGAGGACATTATCCGCCTTCATATAGAGCACGTCTGTTTATATATATATATATATATATATATATATATATATATATACACGAGGGTCATCCGGAAAGTAGTACCCGTTCGTGAAATAAAGACACAAAAGTAAATATTAACAAACATAAAAAATTTTATTTGAAAGAGGATACTTTAAACTACTTCTCAACATAATCTCCAAGCAAATTAAGGCATTTGTCATAACGTGTGACAAGTTTCTGTATTCCTGCTGCATAGTCCTTCGCCGCCAGCTCATTGAGATACGCGAGGGACCCATCTTGCACAAATTTTTGCATAATGCAGATGGTGTTTAACAATTTCATGAACAATTGTTCGAGAAACATTGGGAAAATGCTCACAGATGTCATCAATTGTGACGCGCCGATCGTTCCTCACGAATTCGTCAACTGAGCTCACCAGTTGGTCTGTAATGACAGACGGTCTCTCCGAACGCTCATCGTCGTGTGTGTTCCCCCTCCCCATGTTGAAGTTGCGACACCACCGCCGAACAGACGACTCGTCCATTACATTGTCTCCATACACCTCCTTTAATTGGCGATGAATATCACATGGGCGAACGTTTCTTGCATTGAGGAATTTAATCACTGCCCTCACTTCACAACTGGCGGCGTTCTCAATTTTTTTAAACATTGTAAGCAATCACAGAAACAACACAGGCAATGCTAGCGTCACGCAACTTGGCTCAGAGAAGGCAGACAAGCCACTGAAGCTATCTGACCTCGTCCAGCGGCTACTCGCGTCGTCAGCACTTCATGCGGCACGAACGGGTACTACTTTCCGGATGACCCTCGTGTGTATATATATATATAATTATATATAATTATATATATATATACACACACATGTATAAATTATATATACATATATGTAGTATGTATATATGTAGTATACATATATTATATATATACTTGTAATAAATAATTACATATATACATATATGTATATATAATATACGGAGACAAAAAAATGGAATTAAATAGAAATTACAAAATTCTCCCCAGTTATTCGTATAGTTTGACGTGAATAAATACCGTTTGACGGAATAAATGCATATTTTTTAAAAGTCGGGTCCAGATACCCCCAAGGTAACGTTATTGGTCCCCTCGTCGTATTTCTGATGATTTACAACGATTTGCAGTAATTCCCCAACGATCTGCCACATTGTGACACTCCCCAGCTCTGTAGCCGTCTAACCAGGCATATTCAGCAAGAAGGACGAGCAGATTGAACATCAACGTTGCTCGAGTCGATGGCTCATGCCTTAGGCGAGTTCTGGAAGATATCGACGCTTGGAAAAAATTGGCCATCTAAATAGATGTAGAGGCATAGATATTAATTAGAATCATAGACGATAGAAGTGCTCGGGCTAGGATTTATTTCCAAGTCGTCCCAAAAATGAAGAAACATCGTGCAAAATGTCTGCGGAATTCCCTTGAAAAAATGTTATCCATCTCAAAAATGAAGACTAAAGCCATGAATTTTCAATTGAAAACGTTGAGGAGAAGTCTAATCCTGGCTATACGACTTGGGTTCTCCAGTACTTGAGACACACACATCTACATAATGCCCCGCAAGCCGCCGCGAAAGCGTTTGGCGGGGGTCACCAGTAATACACAATAATTAGCCCTATACACTTAGACTAAATTGAACTATACGATTGGGTCACAGGTTGAACATTAAATTTTAAATTTAGATAGGAATTTAATTAGAGTAGGTGGAACAGTTCTCGTATTTCGGCCGTACGCATGAGGTATAGTATAATGGTGACTGTAAATACGCGTTGGGGAATGAGAGGAACTTTCCAGTCGAAACTCGAAGAATGCATGAGAAGTGAGTCCACGAAAGGTTGAGAATGGACGTTGACGGTCGCAATTAAGGGAGAAAATTAAGATACGAATAGGAAGAGAGATAGGAGAAGAATGTAATTGATCAAGGCAGTAAGGAAGTGTTGAAGAGAATAAGTTTTGAAGACAGCAGGCAGGAGGTACTATGAAGGATTGAAGATGGAAATAACGCAGAGCAAACAAAAGATAGACCACACAGTAGTTGTTTTGAGAAAGAACATAAACTTTCTTTAATTAATAGAAAATCTTCGACTCTTTAGAATACTGATTAATTTAACACTGCCGCGGAGGAACAGATTCGCAGATATTCGAAAATAATAAAATGATGATACAAGGTTTGTACAAAAAAAGATGAGACTGGTCTTTCTACGGGCGACCTGCTAAACGAATCACAATCATTGAAGTGTCGCCATAGCGGAGTCTGTGATAATTAAAACACCGACTTCCTAGTGGCCCTATTTCGACTTGTCTCCGCACAACAGCGATTCTTGTCTCTTGTTAAACAAAAGTATATGTTGCCGCCTAACACACGAGGACGACTGCTGCACAGGGAACTTGATCCCTCCAACCAATCGGCCCTTGCCAACCCCTCTCCTCCACACTTTCCCTTCCCCCCTCTGCTCAGAAACCCCATCCGAAAAACCCCACGATGCTCCAGGGGCGCATCACGTGACTTGCACTCTCTCCTTCCTCCTGAAAACGTAATGTGGTGGGAGGGGAAGTGGAGAGGGGGGAGGAGTAGGCGGTGTGTTTTGACTTCTCTCTCCATCCCTCTTCCTCTCAGCTCCCCACCCCTCGCGCCCACCATACCAACCCCCCCCCCCCCTTCCGAATAACACTCAGCCAGGGACCCCTGCTCCTGCCCTCTTTGCAGATA
This sequence comes from Hetaerina americana, assembly GCF_022747635.1. Lineage (NCBI taxonomy): Eukaryota > Metazoa > Arthropoda > Insecta > Odonata > Calopterygidae > Hetaerina > Hetaerina americana. The sequence goes on from NW_027287095.1 coordinate 84,677,127, forward strand.
GAATCGATTGGCCTCGAACGTTTCGAACCAATTTCGCGGTGCCGGCGAAAGGGGTCGCCCGCGTGTTTAGCGGGTGGGTTTTGGGGGTAGGGTCGGGGGTGAGTGGCGGGGGTTGTGGGGAGGAGATGGTATAGGGAGGATCGAGGTGGAACGGAGCCGGGTGACGGGGGAGAGAGAGGAGTGGAAGGGTGCTCCGCGGGGGGTGACTGACGAACCCCACTGGCCTCGAAAGGAGAGGCTGCGAGGGAATGGTGGCTTCGTTTCCCGGAGAGCGGAGGAACCGATGGGAAGGAGAAAGCGGATTCCCCGCGTCGCGTCGGGACCCGAAACCATTGCCCCTCTCATCGGACAGGCGGGCGGGCGTGGGAATTCCGATCGGCGATGCCGATGACCCGAAGCGAGTCCTAGGTAGTCTGTCTACATCTACATAAGTACCCCGTGATCAACCAGAAAGGTGTGTGGCAGGGGGCGCAATCACCAAGAGCAGGAGGATAAAATACCATTAACAGCTTTCATAAGGGAGAGGAACCGTGGTCCAAAGGAGTTTAAAAAGGGTTAAAAAACATTCATTGATAAACCCCCTTAAAAAAAGTGCAAATCCAAATGCAAGCTAGTCGATAACCTATTGGCAAACGAGAGTTCATTTCTTCCATTGTAAAAAGTTCTTTTTTATGCGAAAAGGAGGGAATAAAAATGAACCACAACCACTTTATACGATCAACTACCACCATACCAAGATGGATCATGCAGAATTAGAAAGTAAGAAGGGGAATATTTTGTTAATCTATGCCCATTTTACTTATGGTACCCATCCCCAACTTCATATTTATCTATCTACATAAATACCCCATAATCCACCAGAAAGGGGTGTGGCAGGGGGTGCAAACACAAGGTGGGATAGGTATGGAGTAACGGAGAGGAAGGCTGTTTAAAGGGTTAGGAAAAGGGAAAAAGCATAAACCAAAAATCCTCAAAAAGATGATAGCTCACCCTTTTTAAGGTTTGTTTTAGAAGAGGGTGGGCAAAGTATTTAGATCATGAAAAGAAGAACTCCCTTCAATAGAGACGCTTTTACATACACATAAATACATAGAGACAGACACAAATGCGCTATGCACAGATTTGCACATCGAAAAGAAAAGGAATATATATATATATATATATATATATATATATATATATATATATATATATATATATATATATATATATATATATGTATGTATGTATGTATACATTCATATATACATACATAAACATATATAAATTAAGGATACACCTACACACACACATATACTCAAAGTAAATGACAGTGAAGAAAGAGAACAATAAAATAGGGAAAGTCTAAGCAAATAATGTGGCTTGTGGGTAAAGCTAACGCGAGCTTCAGGAGCGAGGATCATAGGGTAATGAAGTAAAGAACAGGCAAGTGGCAACTTTCATATGTAGCCTAATACTGTGTGACCTCGGAAACGTGGTCTTTGAATCAAGAAGAAAAAATTCTGGAGGTATTAGGATGTGAGGATGAGCATAGTGTGATAGACGGAAATGTAAATGAAGGGAGATTTTCTGTGCATGATAGGGGATGGGGAGAATGTTACGGATAGTAACTCAAACGAAGTCATAAAGGTGATACTGAGAGGCTGTGAGATGCTGATGGCCGTGATTTACAAATGGGAGAATATTGGCAAAGCGATTGTTCGTGGGAGGAAAAGAAAACACATGTTGGACGGAATGAAGGGAGACAGAAAGTAAGAATGGAGTTAAAAGAATGATTTATTGCAATTTGTGGCTTTTATAGCATTTATTTTGCATCGTGTTGGGTGGGGCTTTAGAATGTAGCAATTTTTTTGTCCCTGTGTCCTTCAAAACATCACCTTTCAGCGGCAAACAGGCATTGATAATAACAGAATAGCTCTTTCCCACACTTCTTTTCCAACATTCCATTTCATCACACCATACTCGTATTGCCAACATTCATAAACCTCATCATTGTGATACGCGCCATATTTCAATGTCTGCGTTATCTTCCAAAACGAAGCAAGTAATTATGCGAACAAATCTGCTTAGGAAAATGCATTCGCAATTATATATTGGCTGTGAATTCAGGAAAATTAGCATCAAAAACATGTTTCCTGAACAAAGTCATTGACAGTTATCCTGTTTCATTACCGTTTTTTTGTAAAAAAAAATAAGTTATTAAAACCGTGTGTCCTAAATATAATCTCTATAATGTAACTTGAATAATCAAGATTTGAGGGATTTTCATCTCTTATAATTTGAAGGATTGGTGACATTGAAACCCTAAATTTGAAAGTACGGGCAACCCTGCTCCCAACGCCACTGTTGGTCATAAAAGATGCAAATATAAAACTTGTTAAATTGATGAATTAATAAAAAACTGGCCATTTAAAAGTAAAGGTCAATCTCTTTAAAACATCCCCAGCATAACATTTATCAGAGTAGAACTAGATATTCTGCTATAAAACAATCAATGTAGATGCAGTAAGCTAATAATGACAATGTGGAACTAAGTATTACATTAGCATGTTCATGGATGTGCACGTCTTTTCGAAGTTTTTCAGTGAATGTTTTTTCCCTTTTCATAATCATTTCAACAACCTCCCTCTCCCATATCCCTTGCCCATTCCAGTAGGTCACTGCAGTCCCTGCCAGACATACAGGGGTATTTTTGGTGGATCCCGGGGTATTTATAAAGATTTGTGTTGACACATGAAAAGTTTAATGTACTCTAGAATCTTATAGCTGCACGGTGCCCATGGTCACAGGGTTACATCTTCAAAATGTCCTGTTGTTTATTTCAATGTATCACCTCTGAGGCACGTTTTATCCACTGAGATGATTAAAAAATGGTATTCCTGAGGCATTTTTCCCATAATTACTTATTAAATCTGGTGCTTTAAACATAGAATCCTCCGGCCACTACCTTCTAGGATCCAAGAAACGTTCATTTGAATAGGTTAATACATTACAAATAAATATTACAACTTACAATGTAACAGTCTCGATCTCATTGATGGTTTCCGGCGTAACTTTATGGAATCGATTCATATTGGAAATGAAAAAAAAGAAACTTTGTGATTCCACTGAAAAGTTGATACAAGACGACCCGGGTTTCGTAACAAACTTTCAGTGGAATCACAAAGTTACAATTTCTTCATTTCTTGATCTCTCCTAATCATATTAGTGCGATAAAATATTCAGCTGAGTTCGTTCTACAGGCATTTCGTTTGGAAATATTGATATTTTTAAATTTTTTGCTGTCAGCTAAAACTGGATTCATATTTTGCATTCTAAATATCACAGTGAACAGAAGGTGAACACTTATAAATGAAATAATTACTATATTAATAATTGAATTGCCAGTTTAGATAAAAATTGCTTGTAAATTGTAAAAGCAAAATTTGCTAGTAAATACATGATATTAGATCATTTGGAAATCAAATATAGTGTCAGAATTAATATTAATAATTATATTGCCGATCTCTTTCCAAGAAATGAAATTCTCTCACCTCTAGTTGAGCCAAAGTCAAGTTGCGTACGCACTGGCGTATATTATATCAAGCGTCGATCACAAATTGGTATGTGAATAATGATATCCATCATGATCTACTGTATCGGTCGTACATGAGGATAAAGTAGCTTTAGCAGATGACCTAAATGCTAAGCAACGTTGGTACGAAGCCTGGCAATTAGGGTTAAACTTAACCAAGCAGAGAATGATGAATGCCTGTAATAAAAGCATTTCCCTCTCCAACTCCTACTGCATCAGAAATAACGAAATAGAAAGTGCTGACTCGATTAAATATTTAGGTATTACCCTCACTCACGACCTTTTCTGGGTGAAACATATACGGGGAATAAGTGAACAAGTCATCGAAAAATTATGAATAATTAGAAGGGTACTGGGTTCGAAGGATTGTTGTTTCTTTGTCTGGGTCTGGGGTCATGACTGTTTTTGGTTTATATATCTCTAAGGCTCTGATCCATGTGAAAGTTAATCTAGAAACTTACCAATTAAGATCTAATATCCATAACTACTCCACAAGAGGTAAATCGAATCTAAATACTACTTATTGTAGATTGTCATCAACTTACAACACATTTCATAATATGAACGTACGACTGTGTAACTTTCTGCCTTCTCAGTTGAAATCAGACGATATCTCGAGTTTCAAGAATAGGGCGTATACCTAGTTACTTGCTCACCCACTTTACTTATTGGATGAATTCTTTTTTGACAATCTTCATCACATTTAAGAACGTATGTTATTAAATAATATTCATACTGACGACATTTAATATGTTTGTATTATTTTTCAAAATGAATAAAGTATTATTATTATCACGGTATTGGATCGCGTACAGCGTATAGGAGCTAGATTTGTGAAACGTTGTTATGACAAACTGAGTAGTTTATCAAAATTATTAGAGGAGTTAGGTTGGGATTCACTCAGGGAGCGAAGGTTAAATTACAGCTTAAACCTCTTACATAAATTGGAAGGTGTATTAAAAGTACTATTAGCCCCATTGTAACACGGTAGGAGAAATCATGTAAATAAAATGAGAGAGATTATATGTAGAACAGATAGATTTAAGATGTCATTTTTCCCACGAACGATAAGAAATCAGAATAACATTATCCGACCGCACTAGGGGGGGTAAATTAATTTGGGTCAAAAGTAGTCTCGTGTGCAATCACCCCATATTACACACCCTAGTAGTGGCTTGAAGGGCACTATGTAATGGATAATCGGTGTGTCGATGCCATTTCTACATGCTACGGCGTTATATAAAATCAAGAAATTATTTTATATTGGTATTAAGGTAGAAAAATAAGACACTTGGCAAATTCAGGTAGCCAGGCCAAAGGAACCTTGGGTGGACGACGATAACCCCTCCGTCTACGTCGGCAGTGGGGGGATGAAATGAACGCTCAAGGTGTGCGAGTTCAGATAGAAGACATTAATATGTAAGGGGCGGCCTCCGCCCTACCCGGCGGAAGGGAGGGTCCCTCCGCCTCAAAGGATCGCCCTCCCTTAAATCGTCCCTCGATCGACGCCATCCACCGCCGACCGGTTTTTCCGCCGAGTCTGCCGGGGTTCGAGCCGGGGACACCCCGGCAGCAGCTGCCGCCCCCCGGCGGAGGCCCCCCTTTCTCCTTCCGCTGGGAGGGGAAGGGATCCCAGGGCTTTCTTCCCTGTGATGCATGTCTGCGCTCTACGACTTTTTTAAGCGGGAGTTCCTTCTTCGTTGCCGGGGGCGGAGCGGGGAACAATGGGGTCCCCCATCATTCAGCGCGGGGCCCAAGAGGGGCGTCGGAGGCCCCCCGTGCCATCTGCATCCACTAGTCCTCCTGCAAGGCATCGCATATACCTACCATATGACAAGAGGAAGTTAACTTTGCTTAAACCTAATGTATTTCAACTGAATTATTTTTAATGTTAGGGTGAACATTTGTTAAGCAATGCCAACAGTATCCAATTGAAAATTAATCCTCAAGAACATTATCAAAAGAGACATTCGGGAAAAAGTCCCACCGTTACTTTCAAAAGCCCCGCCAACTTATCAGATCCTCAAATCAACCAATACACTCCTTAAATCCCAACCCTGTCCCAATAGCACTCCCATGCCCTGCATTAAACCTAGATGCAAAATATGCCCTATTTTCAAAACCAAAATACCATCCCTCTTCCACCCACTTTTTAACTCTCTTCCACCAATTCCCTAACCCTCATGTACCCCCAGCAATGTAGTTTACCTTCTGAAGTGCCAACTATGCCCTGCCTTTTATATTGGACAGTGCACCAGACCCCTAATATTAGAATCAATAACCACCGGGCCGTATGCAAGAACTATTCCCTGATTGGTATACTCGCAATCCCCAAACACGCCTCCAAATACAGCACTCCCTTTGATAAATGCTATACTGTATCCATCTTAGCATCCTTCCCCGCCTCTTATCCTCCACTGAAACTCAAAACAATATGGCAAGCCTTCATCTGGCTCTTGGATACCTGGAATTGCCCAGGTTTTAATATTAGACATTAATTACCCCGATCTCCACATGTTTTCATCTCCCCTCCGCTCCCAACACCTTCCATTTTATTCCCACACTTCTAAAAATACACCTCCCAACTCTTCCCCTCGCAAACCTCCCCCCACCTTCTCCTCCCATCCAGCGCTTCCAGCTCCTTCTTTTCCTCAGTTCCTTCCTTCTCTTCCTTGAGAAAGGTGGCTTGGACCATCGAAAATACGAATACTAGCGAGTTTATTTTCCTTTTTGTATGTTTTTGTGTTTTTTGTCTTTGTCCGCTTGTGCTAACTTCATATACATTATTATTCACCTACTTGAGACGTTCACATAAGTGATATCACATAAGGACACTGGTGCGTTTTTGATCCTGCGTCAAGAATCACGGCACCCATCTAACAGATAATTTTCTGCTCTCTAATTTCTTTGTTAAAATGTGGTATTACCGTTCAGATGACATCCCTAAGGCTTCGGCAATTTCTCGAACTTTCAACCGCGATCCTCCATGGCTATTTCATGCACTTTTGCACTTATTTCTGATATAGTGGCACATTTTGCCCGACCAATACTCATCATATAAGCTGTCCCGATCAAACTTAAACTAGTGTGTCCAACAGTTTAATATGAAGAAGCAGAGTCCCTTAGAGTGTTCTGGAAGTTGGCATGAATTTCCTTTGATTTCATATCTTTCGTTAGGAAATATTTATTCACTGTTCGAATCTCAGTTTATTCCATCTCCACAAATCACCAGACGGGAACAACAGCAGAGGGTCGTCCGCACCAGTGATATATTCCCAGAGCACTGACGCGTTACGTGTTTACTTATAATGGCTTAAATAAACAAAAATCGTCCACTTTTGTGTTTTTTGTGTGGGTAATACTATGCGGTCATCCCACCGTAGATGAACTGGATTATTATTCGCTAGTCTACAGTTTTTAGGTAAGATTTCGAATGGTCATAGACTGTACTCTCTAACGTTTCTTAGCCTTACCTAATAGGATAAAACCTGACACCCCAAAATTCAATAAGCTGCTCTGTAATTCCTCTTACGATCTATTTCCCTTAATTCCGTCCAATATTCCTATCCTTTTCCTCCGCCCTGCCTTATACCTCCTCTCCTTCCATAGCCCTCAGTATTCCATCATCACTCAAAATAGTCTGCATTCATCTCTTCTGCTTTTCTCTGGACGTCTATTAAATGAAGAAAACAATGTATTTTTCCATGTTTTTTTATATTTTGGTACTAATAGTTTCAACGCTTAGGCGTCATCATCGGGTCTATGATGATGAAGCCTAAGGGTTGAAACTGGTGGTACCAAAATAAAGAACAGTGGAAAAGTAAATTATTTTTCCATTTAATGACCATGAATTTCCACAAATTTGAACCATAAATCATCGAATGATCAAGTTCTGTTATAAATACACAATCTCAAGCAGCGAAAAACTCGGGAAAATCAGATCCAATTACGAAATACAGTGGAAAATCTCCAACTCTAGAAGAAAATATTGGAAAAATGATGTGGTCGCGAGTTGATTGAATTGTGGCTAAAGATAGATGCAAAGCGTTAAGGAAGCGCTTTTTAAAAGTTAGTAACCGGATGATTTGAGTAGGCTACACATTGTCATTTCCACTGTTTGTATTGGCATCGGTGAGCGGGTTAAGCTAAAGAACAAATAGGATTCCAGTTGCAATATTTGCATTTCATGGAAATGGAAATTGATATCCGCATGAATGGTATCGGATTGCTGCAGGGCTAATGTTCCATGCAGAGGACTCCGAGTTCGAATCTCGGAGGTGACAGGATTTTTCAGCGGTATCTCGATCCGTACTTCACTTCGAGCACTTCAAATGGAGCCCGCCGTCCATCGGATTTCAATTTTTAATTTAATATTAATTTAATTTAAGAATTACGTTGCAATTAGACCATTTTCCTGGTGGAAACGGTCAAGTTTGGTCAATGATCACTCTTACAACGAAAAATGCATACATACACGCACTAGAAAAACAGATAGGAGACAAAATATTCTTTTATACAATGACACTTCCACATTAAGTACAAATAAACTTCCTCATCACATACAAAATGCTGTCCACATCACATACAAACAATATCTTAATAAATACAATGAAGTGTAGTGGCTGCCTTACATTATTACCTAAAACTTTTGAAATTGGATGAAAAGGGCTCAAAAAAAAACTCCAGGCAGCTGGTTCCAATCAATAATAGTTGTATGTAAAAAAGATTATTTTTATTTTGAAACTATGGTCGTTTTTTCCCTTAAAGTTAGGCTTTTCTATCTCTTTCCATAAATCTTCCCATGCTTCGTCCTTTTTAACAATTCTATACATCGCGCCTAACCTACTCCTTTTTCTTCTATTTTTCAAACTCTCCCATTTCAGTGTATCTAACATTTCTGTGACACTATCTGTTCTTTTGTACCTTCCGAGTACATATCTCGCTGCCTTTCTTTGAACTTTTTATATCTTTTTAATATGTCCCACCTCATATGGATCCCATACTATGGAGGAGTATTCTAGGATAGGGATAACCAGTACCTTATATGCTTTTTCTTTTGTGGATATGCTACTTCCTTTTAAATTTCTCATTACCCAATGCAATACTTTAAATGCCTTCCGTGTCAAATTATCTACTTGGACCCCCCACCCAAGATCCCTAGTTAAGAAAATGCCAAAATATTTGCAATGACTGCTACATGGGATTTTTTCTCCAAAGACGGTGTAAATTTTCTTTTCTGCATTCTTTTTAATTGAAAAATGTATATGCCTGCTCTGACTTATATCAATGCCCATGGGGCTAACGTACTGGCTTCCCACCCTGAGGGCGCGGGTTCAAATCCCGGCGGTGTTGAATATTTTTCAGAGGTATCTCGATCCCTACTTGAGGTGCTTTGTGGAGGGCACTTTGAGTGAGTACGCCGTCCGTCGGATGGGACGTTAAGCCGCGGACCCCTTGGCGCCTTTCGTAAAGAGTAGGCTAATGCCGACGCCGGGTTTCTCTCCACCCTTCATCCTTTCCTGTCCTTCCCCTATGGCGCAAATGACCTTAGCTGTCGGTCGCCTCCCCTCAAAACTACTACTACCATCAATGCCCATATTATTATTTGTAGCCCAGTCAGCAAGGCGATCGATGTCATTTCGTAGTAATACGCGGTCATTTACATGCTCTATCCGTCTGTATATAATGCAGTCATCAGCAAAGAGTCTTATTTGGGAATGTGAATTGTTTGGTAAATCGTGTATGTAAATTAGGAAGAGTAATGGCCATAGAACATTGCCTTGTGGAACTCCTGCTAAAACGCTCGCCTCACTTGAAAATGTATCCCCTAATTTTACTTTTTGAGTTCTGCCTCTAAGAGAGTTTTTTATTCATTGTTTCACCCTCAAGTCCAATGGTAACGAATCCAACTTTAACAATAATTTATCGTGAGGTACTCGGTCGAAAGCTGCCGAAAAATCAACAATTCCTGCATCCACATCCTTTCCATCATCTATTGCGTCGCCGATTTATTGGCTAAATCCCAAAAGCTGCGTTTCACACGAGTATCCCCTTCTAAACCCAAGTTGGTGTTTGAACAGCCATCTATCTCTTGTCCACCATTCCCGAATGTAGTCAGCGATTCTTTTTTCCATGATGATGAGAGGCTAATTTTTGTGACCCATTTGGCGCCTTTCGTTTAAGAGTACGTAGGGTAATGAAGACACAGGGTTCATTACTGCTGCATTGCTGCAGTCCTCTTAAAAAAATTACTCCTGTTTCAAATGGTGCAAATGACTTCGGCCTATCGGTCGTCTGCCATCTTATAACTGCTGGTACTATCTTTGCAACCGCACAAATGTTTGATGATGAAAAGAGCGAAATTGCATGCACAAATAGTTTTCATTAAAAGACCAATACTCACAAGGTTTTTTCCAAATATTCAGATCCGATATGAACTGAAAAGAAGTAATGGTGCGTCTACATTTCTACAATACCTAGTCGAAGAAAAGGATCTTGGAACATGGGCCATGGGCATTATTTCTATTGCCTGCTAGAGTGGCAGGTAAAGGTTTAGAACTTTCTAAGAGCTGTTGTTTCACTGATATTTATCTACTTATCATTCATTTACATAGTAGCCTAAAAGCTACCGATAGAGTGTGTGGCAGGGGGTGATTACACGCCAGACTAATTTTGACCCAAAATAATTTTCCCACCCTAGCGCGGTAGGACAACGTTACTCTGATCCCTTATCGTTCATGTGAAAAATAACTTTATAAATATATGTCATCAGTATAATGAAATAAGGACAATTTGCACTTTTCCACAGTTTATTTAACGTACGACGCGTTTCAACTCACAGAGTCATCATCAGGTACAAGACAAACTAAATGGTAAGGAGACCTTATTTATATGTACAGAAAATGTGGTTGGGGAGGGAGAGTCGTGTAGGGGAGAGGAGGAGGGGGGGGGAGGAGAGGCGGAGAGGTTAAAAAGAGCGAAAAATGGGGGGTTAATGACAGGAAAAACCGCAAAGTGGGGGACGAGGGGCTGGAGTATCGGGAGCGGGTTGTTGTATAGCAGGGGGTTAAAGGCTTAAGGACATAGGGAAGGAATTATCAGTAGGAGATAGTGGGGGGGGGGAAGATGGGTTAAACAGGTAACTTTCTGGGAAGCAGAGCCCACTGCTGGTTTTAGTGGAAGGGATGAGCCACGTGCTGCGAGGGGGGGAAGGGGGGGGATTGCACTAGTTAATTCTTGGAAAATATGATGACCGGTGGTAGTGGGCAGTGAGAGACCCTGACAGGGGGGGGGAAGAGAGGAGAAGGTAGGAGGGTGAAGTCATGAAAGAGGAGGGGCAGTAGGATTTTGATTCTTGAGTTTATTAATCGTGAAAGGGATCTTGAGGAGGGGTGAATGGTTCACAAAAATTTGTTCATTTAGGAGAACATTGTGGTCCTCCTGCAGTATTTCCAATTGTTCCAATGTGTCAAGTTTCATCCCCTTATTCTCCAGGTGGAGGATTTCCGGAACAAACTTGCACTCATGTGATGTCCTTATTAGATGTTTTGGCTAGGAGAGACGTTTCATCACCTGATGTCCAGCATCTCTTATGTTCTTTCACTCTCGTGATGAAACCTCTCCCAGTCTGGCCTATGTAGCACTTTTCACAGGAATCACATTTCACTTTGTATACACCGGATTGAAGGAGGGGGTCCAACTTGTCTTTATTTCTGCATAATATCCTCCCTAGTGTGGAGGGGTTGTAAAGAGAAATGTTTTATGTATCTTTGTGGAAACGTCTGGCTAATTTGTCCGTGAGGGGACCAACAAATAATAGTTTACACCACTTTTTTGTATTGTCTTTAGCGGGCCTAAGAGGGCAAATTTTGGAAATGGCAATTCTCTGGAGTTTTTTCTTTAGCATTTTCATTATTAAATTTGGATCATAGCCATTAGATGATGCTATGGATTTTATAATGTTGAGTTCCTTATTGAAGTTGGTTTTTGTGAGGGGTAAATTTACTAGTCTATGTAACATCGCATGGAATGCGGATAGTTTATGAGCAGTCGGGTGACAAGAATCAGATGGAATATTGAAAAAGAAAACTTGGTTTTTCCACATAAAATATTTATTCACGACCTAGGTTTCGACGCTCAGCGTCATCTTCAGGTCCTGAAGATGACGCTGAGCGTCGAAACCTAGGTCGTGAATAAATATTTTATGTGGAAAAACCAAGTTTTCTTTTTCAATATGTATCGTTTCCACAAAGTGACGCCTGAAGTTATCTCCTTTATCAGATGGAATGATAATGTTGCTATAGCATGGTTTCCTGAATACTGAAAAGTTGTGTTTGTTATTTTTAATGGTTATCGTGAGATCCAGAAAGTTTAGACCTATTTCGGACTCATTTTCCATGGTGAAAGAAATTTTGGGATGTTGATGGTTAAGTATGTTTAGGAATAAATCTAGTTGTCTCTCACTCCCTGTCCAACAGCAGATGATGTCATCAACATAGCGATACCAATAGAAGATATTTTTTAAAAGGGGATGGTTGGAATTAAATAGGTTTCTTTCGAAGTCGTCCATAAATATTTCAGCTAATAATGGTGAGAGAGGGGATCCCATAGCGAGACCATCTGTTTGGTGATAAAAATTTTTGTTGAATAGAAAATAACTCTGATTAGCACATAGTTCCATGAGCAAATGAATTTCTTTAGATATTATCGGGTCCACCTTTGATTGTTGGAGTATTTTTTGAACGAGGGACAAGGTCTTTTGGACGGGTACAGAGGTGAATAGATTTTTTATATCAAAAGATACGAGTTTAGAGTTGGTAGGTAGTAAGAGATGCTGGAGGTTCTGCGCTAAACTTATGGAATTTTTAACACCATGCTTTGTTGAGAAACTGGAAACCTGTCTAAATACGGTATTCATTTTTGTGGCCAATTTATAAGAGGGTGATCCTATGCAAGAAACTACAGGTCGTATGGGTGTTCCATCCTTATGGACTTTAGGTAGTCCGTAAAACCTAGGGGGTAGGGACTAGGGGGTTAACCTCTCCGCCTCTCCTCCCCCCCCCTCCTCCTCTCCCCTACACGACTCTCCCTCCCCAACCACATCTTCTGTACATATAAATAAGGTCTCCTTACTATTTAGTTTGTCTTGTACCTGATGATGACTCTGTGAGTTGAAACGCGTCGTACGTTAAATAAACTGTGGAAAAGTGCAAATTGTCCTTATTTCATTATGATGAACTTCCACGACCTCAAGCCTGAATCTGTTGAACTTATGTCATCAGTATTTCGATCCTAGCATTGGTTGAATGCAGCCCCCCATTCTACTCTATTATAAAATATATATACACACACACACATATATATATTCCGCCTTCCCCACCTCTCCTGTGTTCGTCCTTTATGTGTGTGTACATATTTTTATACATGTATTTTTTTCAATACTTAATTTAATAAAAAGGATTCTGTTCTACCGTAGTACTATGGGGATATTAATAAATTTTGAATATCATCGCTAAAGAATGAGAATAAATAAATAAAATAAATAATAATTTGAGAGAATAAACCTTTACAATTTATGCAAGAGATTAAATCTGTAAGTTAACCTTCACTCCGTGAGTGATTCCCAGCCTGTAGCTCCTCTGATATTTTGAATACGCTACTGACTTTGTCTTAACAGCGTTTTACAATTCTAGCTCCTCTACGCTGCATGCCATCAAATTTGACAATCAATCCAACTTCTTGAGGATCCCATATGCTAGCAGCGTATTCTAAATGAGGTTTAACCTGGGAAAGGTGTCAATTTTTCACCATATTTCATTATAATCATTAGTTAATGATATTGAATCTTTAGTTCATTCATGATTTGGTTGACTGGAAGGGTAACATAAGCTTGCCCTCTGGGAAATGTTAATTCAGAGACGAGTGGATATTTTTTGATGCTGGCAGGTTGGAGCTTACTTTTTGGACCATTCCAGATGGAATATAATGAACAATGATCCACAAATATTCATAAAAGGCATCAGTTTGATAACTCATTCAGTTAAAAAGAAGAAAGAATTCCACGATGGATTCTTTCCGAAGGTAGTTTTTACCTTTGTTCTTTTAGCTCGATTCCTTATATCAAAGTATCAGTTTCCTCACAATGAAAAATTCACCCGGGGAGAGGTAATAGTAAGTTTTCAATCACAACATGCGATGAAATTTCGAGTTAATTGGCTGATGTGCTTCATGAAGTGAAAGCTTCCATGGCAGTGGTTCGGATTTGATAAATTCGAGCTCAGCCAAAACTAATATTTCATCCGCACAAGTTACTCACTTGATCATCCATGATTATTTCATTGGGTTTCCGTATAGAAAAAATCATCTTTCGATTTTAATATGCATGGAAACTTTCAGGGATTATTTTTATTTCGGGACTGATAGTGGGGGAAAAAATTACTACTAAAAATTTCAAGTGGAAGTACCGAAATAAGTGTCAAAATTAAATCATGATCAACATTTTGTGGTAAGTGAAATTCCGGATATTTTATTCCCTAAAAAATGTCAAATTTTCAGCATATTTCAATAGTCTACGCAATTTATGAATGATCAACGTTTGTCAAATCGGAACTCACGTCTGCAGCACAACTCAAATGAAGTTATAAGGAGCGCGAAACAAATAAAATATTGATGGATAGCATTATTTTGACATGAATTTCAGTTGAAATAAGAACAAAACGCTATTCCGATTGTTGAAAATTTTTAGATTAATTTATGTATTTTTTCCTTCGTTTTCAGACGCAAAATTTACGATAGTCTCCCACCGAAAAATTAGTCTTCACAATTTTATTTGAAATTATTGAGTTAATGCAATTAATGGCGCACCGCGTTAAGATTCCAATCATTCCTAAAGGGTATATACGAGGGTCATCCGGAAAGTAGTACCCGTTCGTGCCGCATGAAGTGCTGACGACGCGAGTAGCCGCTGGACGAGGTCAGATAGCTTCAGTGGCTTGTCTGCCTTCTCTGAGCCAAGTTGCGTGACGCTAGCATTGCCTGTGTTGTTTCTGTGATTGTTTACAATGTTTAAAAAAATTGAGAACGCCGCCAGTTGTGAAGTGAGGGCAGTGATTAAATTCCTCAATGCAAGAAACGTTCGCCCATGTGATATTCATCGCCAATTAAAGGAGGTGTATGGAGACAATGTAATGGACGAGTCGTCTGTTCGGCGGTGGTGTCGCAACTTCAACATGGGGAGGGGGAACACACACGACGATGAGCGTTCGGGGAGACCGTCTGTCATTACAGACCAACTGGTGAGCTCAGTTGACGAATTCGTGAGGAACGATCGGCGCGTCACAATTGATGACATCTGTGAGCATTTTCCCAATGTTTCTCGAACAATTGTTCATGAAATTGTTAAACACCATCTGCATTATGCAAAAATTTGTGCAAGATGGGTCCCTCGCGTATCTCAATGAGCTGGCGGCGAAGGACTATGCAGCAGGAATACAGAAACTTGTCACACGTTATTACAAATGCCTTAATTTGCTTGGAGATTATGTTGAGAAGTAGTTTAAAGTATCCTCTTTCAAATAAAATTTTTTATGTTTGTTAATATTTACTTTTGTGTCTTTATTTCACGAACGGGTACTACTTTCCGGATGACCCTCGTATTATACGAATATCGATCGGGTTTAGTGAAATTAGACAGAAAAGAACTACAAGTATGTCCTCTTCCCAGGTCATTCAATCCACTAAAACCTCGAAAATATTCTCATCCTTTCGAACACCAGATAAAAAGCAAACAACTTGTACGTGGATTTATATTAACGCTAAATTCAATTAGTAACTTGATGCCAATTATTACTGAATTAATTAGACTGGTGATCCTTTAATGCCTCTTTCCCCTTTCGTAGAATTTCATGACGAGAGGGAGAGTGCCTTCGGGGTAAGGCAGATGGAACGCCAAGCTTTCAACCTTCACATCACTCGCCACCGCAGAGCAGACAAGAGGAAACGCTAAACCTATTGAAAATTCTTATTTTTCTCATCACCTTATTTCCCTTCGCCTCTCCTCGTGAATAGGTGAGTTGGATGGGAAGATTGGGTGGGTGGATGAATCCATGGAATGAACCTATCCAAAGCATACTATTTAAAATGAATTGGCTCAGAAATCCAAGGATCGAATACGTGCGAACCTGCATGGAGTGCAATCTAATTACCCCCCCCGCCACACACCCTAAGGGTGACTTTGCAACATGTCATGTAGAAGCCAATCGAAATCGCGTTTTTTGTATTCTTATCGCTGGCAATTTTTGCAGTTCGAAATCGAACGCGATTGGTTTATTTTTCTCATTTTCTTAGTTCTCAACCTGCACACTGGAGGATATGTAAGGTGTGGCATGCGAAGGACTTGGGCTGGGAATAAAAGTTGGCGCCCAAGTGATGAGCGCCGACTTTTCCGATTGAAATCAGTGAGGTTTACAGATGATGAAGCAACAATAAGGTACCAAAGTAACTGCAATTATTGTGGAGAGATTAACAGAGATGATGCGAGATGAATGGGATAAAGATGAATCACAAGAAAATGGAAGCATCGCATTTGCCCATCGATAACGCGCACCTTATGTATAACGCACACCCAGATCTTTGTAGTTATCGTGAATTTGTAAAGATACCGCGCGCCAAAGGCTTCATAGTTATCTTTAACGTGTACAGATGCCGCGCATCTGTATTTACATATATATATATACTCTACTGTGTTCGTCCTTTACATGTGTTCCTATCCCTTTTCCTTATATCTATTTCTATTTGTAATAGAATGTATATATATATATATATATATATATATATATATATATATATTTATATATATATATATTTATATATCTATATGCGCGCGCGTAAAAATTATATATAGTGTGTGTAAAAATACGTCTACATCGGATGTGTGTGTGGAAAAATACGTCCTATGATTGGGTTTTTTCAATTTTCATCACATAACGTGCTTAGTCATTTTTTCGATCATCTAAAGATTTTTGTATTGATAACGCGCGCGTGAGAGTAGTGTATGTAAACAGCATAAGAGTATTTGATGTAAATGAACACTTGAAAGACAATGTTATTGACTTCTTTAACATGGAGCGTAATGCTATTCGAATCCGAAAACCGTAGTGTAGAACGGGCATCTGTTGAAATCCTTCGGGATGAGGTTATGGAGAAAGATCGAGAGAAAAACTTGAGCTTTACCGAAAAAAATATCGACAAAGTTCCACATAGAAGATGGGAAGTTGCTGGGTGAGATCCGATAGAGGCAGAAAAAGTGATTGTATGAGATACTGACTTGTAATATTGGAATTTTGATAAAGGCCGTGGTGATGGGGAGAGTGTTAGGCAAAGTGGGGAAGTGGAGGAAGGAGAAGGGAATATTCTGCTTTTTGGAATGAATGAAGGCGGAGATTACGGATAAATGAAGGATACGATTAAAATCTGTGGAAAAACAAACGAATGTCACGCAAATGCATAGCAATTAATGGATTTCCAAAACGTATCCTTAATTGGTAAATTGATTGATTAATTAATTGATTTAATGGGTAAGGAATAATACTATTTTTTTACCAAATCTGAGTCTTTGCATCGGCGGCCGTTTTGATAATCACTACGATTCAAATTTTGCCGACTCCTTCAAAGTTTGTAAAATGAACTAAATATGGTACTTAGCACTGTAACGCCGTCAGTTACTTGCTACTTACTACACATTACTTTTTAACAGGGTCCTGGTAGTCTAGCGAGTAGAACGCTACCGTGCGAACTGAGTTCCATTCCGAGTGATGTCATCTATTAATTTTAGGCGCCGTATACAGTATTTCCTGACAAACCGACTGGTGAGATACAGAGAATAAGGAACTAATCCTCTTATTAGTGTCATCAGATTTGTAAATTCGACTCACCCGACTTTGGCCTCCGTATTGAGCGAGGCTCGACACACCTCAGTCACCAAACCAACCTCGGGGTCGATTACTGATGGCCACTGAAGCAGGAGGACAAGCGAAGTTGAAATTCTTTTCAAATGTTGGTATAGAGAAGGTGAAATAGACCAATAGGAAATGCTGGGTATGGTGGGAGAAGAGAGGGGATTGTCGGGAGAAATCCTATGGAGGCAGGAAAGATGAACGCAAAGCATATTGATTGGCAATGGTATTTTGAAGACTGTAATAGAGGGGAGAATGTTAGGCAAACGAGGAAAGGGAAGGAACAGGATAGGGATGTTGGACGGGATGAAGGGAGGAAGAAAGTACTCAGAGATGAAGAGGGACTTGTTGTAGGGTATGTTGCTGGATTTTGTGTTTTCTTAGGAGTCACAAAATATTTATTTGTTAGAAGTGTCCATCCAAAAGCTACCTTAACCAGTAGATTACTTTAAAGAAGTGCATTGTTACTATGGTCGAGTGCATATATGACAATCGTTACATATAACTCTCATATATTTGCTTTTTACGTTTGTGTACATAATTTACGTAATACTGGGTCTCTGACTGGTTTTTCTCAGAAACCCCGCGACCAAGAGTCCCATAGTCTTGGTTACGGCGAGTTGAATCTTAATTTTACTACCCCGTCCAGCAAGATTAATAGTACATTGTTCAGCTTCCTCTTCTTTAAGTTCTCCCCTATTGTTGCGGGCGAAGAAGGCTGCTCAGTAACCTGCTTAGGCAACCATCCAGCATCTTTCTGATAATTTTATTCTAAGCGATTCACTCACCGGCATCATTCATGGCCATAATTATGGAGTCAGTGTGGGTGGTCTCCCGCGGTGTCCTATGACTTTTCTCGTCACACCATTCGTACTGTTTGTAGGAAGGAAAGTGTCGCACCCATGAAAATATTTGATTTCTGGATTGCACATGAAATGCAGTTACTTTAAGCCACCCTGTTAATTTTTTTCTCGATAATGTTGCAAATCTACTCGAGCGTGTGTAAGTGCGATTTTGAATCTTTTGCTGGCGACAGCTCATAATTCATTAGGTCGTGTCCCAGGCACACTTCCGTGTCGGGACGATGAAGGGTCAAAATAGCATTACCGAGCTCTACCTACTCTAATGCATGCCCCCCTACTTTATCGTAGTACCTACAACGTACCTTCCAAGCCGCCAAGAGTCGGGAGAAATATTAGGTCGTCATGCATTAGAGTAATTGATGATTAATTGCATTCAGGAATTGAAATTTATCGTAAAATTGGTTTCTACCTTTGTGGTGACAAATTGTACGAGAATATAATTTCATGAATATCGATCGAATTCCCAATCAATTTCCCCCTTACAACTTCTGACCGTGTTCTCGTCTAATAATGCAATGAGGTGTTGGGATCATTCCCTCTTTGTGTCAGCGATGACCTCATATGTTTTGTATGTATTATTTCTTATGTTCTAAATGTTAAAATAGTGATCTATCTTCGTGATTAAAGTCTCCACAAACACGGTCTATGCATTTATAATATAACGCTATATGTTCATTCCTTAATTATATGAATCTTCATGAAACAGTCACCTTTTACCTATACCCTATTTAATTCCGGAATAAAGTAATTTTTCTCATTAAGTTTCACTTTCTCATAACAGACGAATCTATTTACGAACATATTGGTGAAATGAACTTTTAAACGAGGACGTAGAAAAATGTTAATAATTGCCTCACTCTCCAATCGAACTTAACCCTCGAGTAGGAGTATATCGACACTCATTCCTCAGTGTCGTGTAAATATATAAATATGTGTGTGTATGGGTCGTGGTAGTCCAGGGGTAGGGCGTTGTTCTACTGGCCAGAGGGCCCGGGTTTGATTCCCGGGCAAGGCTTTCTGGGCACCTGCAGCTCTACCCAAGCTATGTGATTTTTATGGTACCAGATTTTCCTGGGAAAATATAGTACGAATCGTCGTACTATATTTTCCGCACCCTCGTATAATCCGCACTGCACCCTCTACCCTGATGTGTGAATTTCACACGCCGTTGAGCTTAGTACTAGGTGACCTCTACCATCACCTACAAAACCGACCTTCCGGTTGATTATACATATATATATATATATATATATATATATATATATATATATATATATGTATATATATATATTTATTTATTTATATATATATATAATTTGTACATAATATATGCATGCACTGTTATAAATTCTAAAAGTTTAAGTCGTGCAACTATCTTCGTGATTATAGCCGACCTAAACCATGTCTATGTATTTCTATGTCTATGACGTTTTCTGTCTATCCGTTCATTAAACGAATCGGGCATCTTTTATCAAGTATATCCCATTGGATTCCGAATTTAATATCTTCTGCCCATTAAGGTCCTTTCGACTTGTAATCAAGAGGTGAGGTCAATGGATATATAGTATATAAGGCGAAATGGTACATCTCCTTCAATGTTTCATTCGGAAGAAAGTGAGAATAAGGGGAGCGAGTGAGTGCCTTTCATCCCGAAAAAAATCCCCATCTCCGACTTCGTTCCCCTCCCAGTGTCGTCTTCCCCAGGATCGGTGGAGGGGGCCTGGGGGTGAGATTGTGTGCGTGGGGGCAAGGGTGAGGGGGGTGGAGTGTCCCCAGAGTGAGAGGAGTATCCGTCGGAGGGAAGGCGAGTGTCGCCTGTGGCCCGGTGGGTTGGTGTAGCGAGAAAATTACTTAGGGGAGAGGGGGGAAGGAAGGGAGGTGGGGTTTGGGGGAGCATGAGGGGCGTGCGTAGAGTCCTCGGAGTGGGAGAGAGAGGTAGCTGTCAGGAGGGGATTGCGGTGCGAATCTCGTTACGGGGTTCGTATTGACCGCGGATGCGGCCCCTGAGTGAGCATCTGCCTACCCTGCCTTTCAGAATACTACGTGACAAATATATGATAATGTCTGAGGCGAAACTTTGCGAAAATGTTTGATTTTCTGGCAATAAAATGATCAAAAACGAACCAATGTTTGCAATTTATTTAATTTATCGACTATACAGTCTGTAGTCTTGAAACCAATTTCATCATGGTCTGTATTTCTAATCCTTAGATTCGTTCACTGCGGCCCTTCATTCTTCTCTATCCTATGTTGATTCCCTTACTCCCTTATAGCTCTTCTCTGTTTTACGTCTTTCTTATTTTCTGCGTACTTATCTTTTCTCTTCAGGATTTCCCTTCAGTTTTCCCTTCTATTATATGTTTAACCAGTTCATTTTCCATCAAGTTCTTCTTTGCCGTATTGTGCAATCCACAGGGTTCTTTCCTCTTCTCTCCTTTTATGCATCTTACCTCATTCCACTCACTTTATCCGTCCATTTCATCTCCATATATACCGTATGGTTAACTTTTCCAATGATCCATATCTCTGATCAGTAGAGTAACGTCTTTAATACGGACGTCTTCAAGGACTGCTATCATGATTGCAGACTCTGGCGTTATGTGAACATAGTAGTTGCCTATTCTTCATGAGCCCCTTCTTAGCTTGAGCTATTCTCCGATTAATGTTGGTTGAACCCCTTCCATTCCATGTTATACTACTGCCCAGATATATGAAGGATTCCACTTGCGCCAGTTGCACTCCTCGAATTGTTATGTGTGACTTCATCTTTTCTCTTCCACTCGCAAGGATTTTGGTTTTTTTCACGCTGATCATCACATTTTATTCCTGAAGTACTTGGTTAATGGGGCGTAAGAGTTGATTGCAAGTTTCTCCGCGTTGCATCAAATACTGCGATGTCATCTGCGAACCGCAGGGAGCTAGTTTCTTCGCCATTCACCTTGACTCCTTAGATACCCAATCATTGTGCTTCTTCTGTCGCCTCTTCTAGATAAACGTCAAAAGTGGCGGCGATTGGTTGCATTCTTTGTTCTCACAAACCCCTTTCTTAAATTTCGCTCAATATTTCATTCATGTGGTTGTTACAATATTCATGCAGAGGTGTGGATAATTCTTCTATAGTTGTAGTCGATTCCAAACGCTTCTGGTATCTTGAATGCCTAGCTTAAATTGACATTTTCAAAGGCTTTCTTCAATTCCGCGAATGTTAAATATTATGGCTTGTTTATATATGTAACCCCGTAGGACTGCTGACCGTAGTTCGATTCCCGGGCGAGTCTCTGGGCACCTGCAGCTCCACCCAAGCTATGTGATTTTTCGGGTACCAGGTCTTCCTGGGAAACCATAACCGGCACAGGGAAAGGAACTGGCCCCCTACCATGATGTGTGAATTTCACACGCCGTATAGGGCTTAGTACTGGGTGAACTCTACCATCACCTACCAAACCGACCTTCGAGTTAATTACTGTGTTTATGGTAAAAAACAGAGCATCCGCCCGGCAAGTGGAAAGATCCGGAGTTCAAGTCCTGGTCTAGGAAATATTTTTACACTTGTAATTTGCCTGACTCCGCCTTCCGCTCTACTGTGTTCGTCCATTATATGTGTTCCTATCTATGTGAATGAGAATTTGTTCGCCGTTAGGCGGAATTTCGTGTTGGAATGTGTGTATGCATATATATATATATATAAACCATAAACACAGTAATTAAGCCGAAGGTCAGTTTGCTGGGTGATGGTAGAGTTCAATAGATGTTCAAGGGATGTTGAGTAAGGAAATTTGTTGTCTCAGGCGTAACTTTATGGAATTTGCATAACATATTGAAATGATATGAAATAATTTACTTTGTAATTCCACACACTTGTTTACATAATAATCACATGCACTATAAGATAACGCCTGCCGAATCGATGGAGACCAGGTGTTTTACGGGATGTACAGGTTTTCAACATAATATAGGTTGAAGCAGTAAGCATAGACGTCCATACGAAAATTGAAAATATTTAAGATATTCAATTCATTTAATTAAATAATATACCTTTAAAAAGATAGCAGCCCAAAAAAAAAAGTTATTTAGAAAATGAAATAATGATTATGATCGCAGTTTGACTAACATTGTATTAGCCACCAGCAAAGGTAGCTGAAAAATGTCTTCTGAAATTTTCTGTCGCCATTTTCGGATTCAAATGCAACTGATCCATACAGATACATTAATATCTATCCATATAGATGGATTAATAGCTACGCTTAATCCTTTCAGCCCGCGTTAAATGGCTTCACCTTTAATAGTTCATTCGAGAGTAATACGTCCACTACTATGCTACGATTACCATATATTCTGGATTTCGCAGGTTTTATTCTTTTGCCGATTCCACCCAAGAAAGATATCACTGTATGCATAATTTGAATTTTAATCAGAGCGGGGTGCATTAAATTTTCCCCATTTTGCGGGCGAGAATCGTTATTTGCGTTTATTTATAGGAAACCGGGTTTTGTTGCAGACAAATTTCTAGAGGAAAAATCCGAATTTTTCCTCCACGAATACTCTAATCTATAATGAAAATATCCGATATGCTCATTTCTCCTGAAACTAAGTCCTCTGTTGTCTAATAGTACACATTTTAGTGTTTAACTCTAGTAACTGGTCAGTGTTTGAGGCGGAAATGTGGCAACGCTGGAGGATTCTCGGCCTGAAAGACGTGGAACACAAACACTCTCGACGAAAAGACAAACTAGGACACACACACAAAAAAGCATTTCTTTGAGTTCTGAAAATATCAGACAGCTCGTAAGTTAAGAATGATAGTGAGGACAACCTTTGATCACATCGTTTAGACTGATAAAAGGCGGAAAAAAACGAAGGAATTTTTTTTAAAGATATCCTTGTTATAGTGTTTTTATTGTTTCCATGTTTCATTCTTTTACCACTCCCACCCTTTTATGCTGGACTTATAATCTAATCCTCCTCCTCCTCCCTCCCAAAGGGAGAGGGCCGCGAAGGGCGTTGCCGTATGCATGCCTTGATAGGTTCCTCGGGATTGGGGGCGGAGGCTTCCACTGATGACGCCACCCCTAATATAGAGAGGGCGTCTTACGACTCCCTCTCCTCCCTCTTTCTTCCTCCACAGTGTCGTTCTTGCTATTTACCCTCATCCCCATCCCTCTGTTTCACCGCCCTTAATACGATGTGGATTGTTTATTCATTCTTGAGATTCGATTCGATATTTCCCGAAAGAAGGAGGGAAGCGATTTTTTTCTCGTCCCCTTCCCCGACCCCGCGATGATGCATCCTTTCCGGAGCGATGAAAGATGTCTCGATCGTTCGGAGATATCGCAGGACGTCGTGAATCGTTGCATGAGGGCATTCTAAACGTATGTAGATCCAGATCCCCATTTGCTGTGCAGCAGGGTACTTTTCAGTACGGTACGGAGCGGAGATCACTGTTCAGAATATTTTCAATACAAATGTATATTTCCTATTTTCCCGTTATTACGAGGGTAATCCCAGAAGTACCCGACCTATCAAAGAAAACACAAAACTTTTGTAAAAAAAATGTATTTATTTTTCAAAATAATCTCCTTTCAGCTCCATGCACTTTTCCCAGAGATATTCAATGCCCTTTTCATAATTAGAACTGTATTGCTCCTCAAAGTAGCCATTAACCGCCGATTTAACTTCTTAACGGTTGAAAAATCTCTGACCACTGAGCCATTTTTTCAAGTTAGCGAACTGAAAATAATAGGGGGCTAAATCTGGCGAATAGGTTGCATGGGGTAGCAATTCAAACTTAAATTCATTAATTTTGGCCACTGCAATGACGGATTTTTGAGCTGGTGCATTGTCTTGATGAAACAGTTCTTTCTTCTTAGCCAAATGCGACCGCTTTTGCTTGATTTATTCGCTAAAATGTTTCAATAAGTTCGTATAATACACGCCGCTCATAGTTTTTCCTTTTTCAAGATAGTCAATGAAAATTATCCCACGCGCATCCCAAAAAACCGACGCCATGGCCTTGCCTTTGTGGTTATATACAAAGTTCTAAGTTTTATTCAAAATGAATATTATATAGGGATATAAGTAGAAGCCATTTTTTATCTGATTTCCGTCGCACTTCTAGCATACAGTGTTCTGTTTCAACCCAGGTAGGTGAAAGGTTCCACTTTCCCGTTTTTCTCCTCGTAGACCAATATAGCTCCTTAGTTTCTCTCTCTTCCACACCCTTTTTTTTAGTTTTATTCCTGTTTTTTTTTAGATTTTAGTTTTATTCCTGTTGAACTTCATGTTATATTCCCGAAGTACTTGGTTCGAAGATTCTCAGATATGCATGCACGTCCTCTTGTTTCACTTTTGTAAGTGCAATCTTATGTACCTCTCCTATGTTCCTAATACTTAAAAATAGGTAAAGTGCTCCATTTGCTCTGTTTCTGGGCCTCCTATTTTAACTTTTAATTTCTTAACCCTCTCATTTCTCAGTAACCTCAAGACCATTGCTTTGTTTTCATTGATTCTCATCCCATACCTATTTCACTAATTTTCCGATGCACTCAGCAATGCTTGTTTTCCCTATGGATTACTGGCTGATTAAAGTTTGATCATCCTCAGAACTAAGTGACTTCATGGATGTATTACATGACACATATTCGGGCTAGTTTCGACTATTTATACATACTACTCCGGCTGAAAGAATGTGGGGCATTTGATGTGTTATAGACGCACGTATATAAGTTCAAATTTTACTGCGAAATAAATTAACAGTATTTAAATAGAAGGCAAATGTGTAGCTGGAAATAATTCCACGAAATTGACTCAGGGAATACATGTAGAGGTTTGCCGCCGTCCAAGTTTAATAGACGGCGCTTGGAAACCCCGGATTCGCGGGAAGACCACGAGGAAAGAACAGAAGAGGATCGCCCAGCGTGCCAATGATTGTCGAGGGAGGGGAAGGGGGTAGGGTGGGGGGGGGAGGCGGATGGAGGAGTGGGAAAACGATTCCGTCCTGGAAACGTGCATTGAGTCTTCGGTTGGGAGGAAACAAAAAAATTACAGGGCGGGCGGAGAGAAACAGATTGCGAGGCACATCATGACCACAGCATTACGATTGGGAGGAGAATGCGCGGTAAGCGTGGTCAATCGAAGGTAGACAACCTACTGAAAGGCAGGATTTTTGGACAGTTCCCAGCAACTGCCCAACTACCTACCACTAACAGAACCCCTCGTCTCTGTATAAAGGTAATATTTCGACTTGCTTCGACATCTTAATGGATGATTAAAGGCTATTTATGTAGTTGGGGTGAGAGATGGCCTACTTCCGCTTCAGGAGTATACGAGATTCCCTGCAGTTGTGGGCAAAACTGAGTTGGACAGAGAACAAGAAGAAGTTTTTCATAGGGAGGTGACCGACACCTACGGTCATTGGCGCCATTAGGGATGGATGGGAAAGGAGGAAGGGTGGAGAGAAACCTGGCGTAGGCATTAGCCTACTCTTAACGAAAGGCGCCAAGGGGTCCGCCGCGTAATGTCCAATCCGGCAGACGGCGTACTCACTCAAAGTGCTCTCCAACAAAGCACCTCAAGTAGGGATCGGGATACCGCTGAAAAATATCTGTCGTCTCCATGAAGGGAACCCTAGACCCTCGTGATGGGAAGCCAGTACGTGAGCCACCGTACCATTCCGATTCCCGAAAGAGCGGCCATCTACCTGAGAATATAAAAGAAGAAAAGAGGGCAATGGGTATGTAGGTGGCAGTGGAAGACATCAGCCGTTGCCCAACGTTCCATCTCAAGTCGAGGGCCTAAAGTTTATTCGGAAAAGGCGAGGGTCTATGTCGGGAATGAATGGCTATCATCCGCGTTT
Source organism: Hetaerina americana (assembly GCF_022747635.1). NCBI lineage: Eukaryota > Metazoa > Arthropoda > Insecta > Odonata > Calopterygidae > Hetaerina > Hetaerina americana. The sequence continues at coordinate 84,703,368 of NW_027287095.1, forward strand.
TATGCGCGAATCAGAGGAAAATTTCAAAAATGCATATTAATTTCAATCGTAAATACGGTTCAAACCGCATTGAGGCTCGGAAGAGGTTCCTGAACCACGTTAAACTAACCGATGATTAGCCAAAGGGTTTTCACTTTTAGAAATATCCAGTAGGCACCCGGGTCTTGAAAAGAGTGTACGTATGAGTTTGCCATTCGGCGTGTTTTTGTGTGTGAAACACATAAACACGCGAAATGGCATACACGTATTCACATGGATGTAAAGATATAAATTTAGCGATAGAAACAACAAGCAAAAGGCAAAAACAGGATTTCCTGTACAGTATTTATATTATAATGCGTATATTTATCAGTGAAAAGAAAACTTCAATTTTTATGCATTTAATATATTTCTAAAAACCGAAAGCATGAAATGGACGCTATAAAATATCTTCATTTTTTTACATCGCTTGTTGGAAAATGCATCGTCAAAAAACCGATGAGTTCTGATGTTAAGGGGATCCTGATTGGTGCGCATGCGTATGCTGGAGGCTAAATCCCGAGGTGGATGAGCAGTCAGTCATGGAAGCGAAGCTCTCCTGTAGAGAAGGGCGTCGTCAATTTCATTTCTCCTTCGCCGGCGGAGGAGGCGGTCGTTTCCCGGTGCAGACAGACCTTAGGGAGAGACGCCCAAGAGCTTGTACCAGGAAGTCGGCCACGTATCCCGAGACAGCGTAATGAAGGGGGTCTAAGTCAGCGGTTTTTCCCAGTCTCGGGCTCCGTTCGGTAGAAGCGCTACCCCCCCAACCCACCAGTTCGGCATTATGAATTGTCTGATTATATGTTGCGCGTACGGATGGACACGGACACTCGAGATAGACATCCGAGGTACGTTTCTCAAAAGCGAGGGAATCAAAAAATCCGATTAAAAAGTCATAGGTTAATGAATGTTCCATGAATCGATATTACGAGGAACTGTCGAAGTGGTTGTTCTTCCAGGTCTCAAGACTCTTAACTTAAATCTGAGGTTCCAATTCGATGGAGATCCGAGATGGGGATAAGTACCGAAGGAAAGATGACTGGACAAAGTTTGCAGTTACTTTTTCTAAATTTAAAATAAGCAACAAGTATCAGTTACATTTTTCCGAATTTATTTGCTAAAACATTTAGTGAGTCAAATTGACCTTAGAGAAAATTTCAAAAGTGGGCCCAGTTGATGAGTTCAATGCGTGAAGACGTTGTTATACTGTTTTTGTACATTAATTCAGCACTAATTTTAATAGAGACTGTTGCATCTAAATGTTGATTTCGAGGAATTTTGCATGCTGATAAATTAAGTTACATTTACAGGTTAGAAATCAAAAGTACTCGTTTCTACGTTTACGCTAATTTAATGTTTTGGAGAAAGTTTCTTTTGAAATTTCTGGCTCCGATGTGATGTCCATAGCGCCCGACCTCAATTAGCAACAAAGAATTGTTTGTGTCCAAAAACTAGTTTTGAATTTATCGTGCGATTTTTTAATAAAAAACTGACGATTTGCTGCAAACCATTGCGTTGATTATAAGTAATACTTTTATATTTCGAAGTTTTATGATCGCGAGTATAAAATACTTTAAAATTAATCGTTACCAGATACTCAGCTAATAATAATCTGTTACAAGCTGCATCGATACAGAAAAGACGCATTCCATTCCTCCACGCTCAGTGCTGAATGTTTTGAACAAGGTCCGTTTCTTATTTATTTTAAAACATTATTCACATACAGCAGCAGTAGCGCCAATTTACAGTGAAAAATATAACAAAATCATGAAAGAGGGCAAAAAACAATAACAGCATAACAATAAACAAAGAAAACCGAACATGGACAGGGGAAAAAATTTAATTTGTTGAAAGGTGGGATAAAGCTTGGGTAGTGAAATTGTTGCATGATAAATTAAAAGGATCAGCAGTGTGAGGAAGCGAATTTCGAAGGGAGGAGAGGCGAAATAGTAAAGGTGAGCGCTTGGCGAGAGATATCCTAGGAATAGGCAGATGGAGTAGGGAGGGAGTGGGTGCGGGTGGATCGGGTTGGTATCCTGAAGTTGAAGAGAGAGAGAGAAGTTCAGGGCAATCAATATTCGAGTTTAGGGTGTTGTGAAGGAGTTTTAAATCAGCTTTAAGTCTGCGGTTTTGGGGACTAGAAATGGATGAAGATGACAGAACAGCATTTGAGGACATATTGCGGAAATGTGGGACTCGGTGTTTGACTATTTTGGCGAAGAAGTGAGAGATGCAGTCGAGGGATTTTAGACCAGTTGGGGATGAGGTGGACCAAATCGGGGAGCAATATGATACTATGGATACTTATAAGTAGCTTCGCCCGTTTAATCGAGTATACGTAACTCACCGAACGTAGCAAATAGACTGTTTAAACCATTTTATCTGTACTACATAATTAAAGAAAAACCATTTCACGTCTTCGTTGTCCAAACATTCTCCATTGAGGATAACTCATTTAGCTTTGGTTATTGCAGCGATACGAAGTCAAAATGGCATAATTGCTAATTGAATTTCATTCTATCCACGTGTCTTATAAATTAATTACTAATATTTTTCAAATATAATGAACCAATACACAAACAATCAATTATTTTTTTCCTGCAAACCAGGCAAGTAAGAAAAACTAAACATGTCTGTCATTCGAATATGATATCTACATAATAACCCAGCAGAGTTGCAGAATTTTAAATTCCTAACTTTGTTTGCAAATGGGCTGAAGCATTTATGGACCCATAGACATACATACTGTACAAGCACCCCTCTTTTATCTGCAGAGATATGAAATACTACGTACTTATGAAATGTGGTCGTTGGTGGTTGATGATTTTTGCGGTCTGCCGTCACTTAGCAACGGTTTTCCCGCCACCAGAAATACCTACTTTTCCCAATCTCCTCCTGTCGGCATGCCCTCGCCTCCCTCCGTCCCCTTTTCCACCCTCGCCTACCCCCTATCCCCTCCGCCAACCACCAAGCACACCCCTCCGACTCTCCCACCCCCCCCCCCCCACACACCCACCGAGCATTCGATGAAAGTGTTCCCGGTTCCTTCCTGCCGGCGTTCCCTCTCCAGGCGGCGGGCGAGAGGGGCAGCCAAGAGGGCAGGTGCGCGCCAACGCCTCCCCCGAAGCCATCCATGCCTCGCGCCAAAAAGCCCACACGGTTCCTTGAAGACGGTACGAGGACTAATCGTCGGAAATTGGCCGTTTTTGAATTTACTGGATTTTTCGTTTAGACTGGGGAAAGTGAACTTTGCAATGAATGGTTTTTCTTTTGGAGGAAAGAAATTCAAACATGCCCCACACCCATAGTCGCGGAAGGGGTAAATATTAGAATAAAGATCAAAGTAAAATCGTGGGGTACCACACTACCATCGGACATAATGTGGGGAAAGGACGTTAGAAGTTTTTGAGGGGTTGAATTAAGACGAAAGATGGGTGGCCGCTATCCCTTTTTCAATTGCGGGAACACGTTTAGCGATAAGAAGGTCAAGTTGAACCTACGTTGGCAGTCCAGAAATTAACCTACGTTTTGAAATAAAATATGAACCTAGTGACAAGATAAAGTTTTGTTATATTAATTCAACAGGTACATTCAATTCTATGTTTCTGCATATTTTCCATTAAAATTGAGGCATTTATGATAACGATATTCTGTATCTGAAGAAATTTGCTGCCTTATGTTTTAACCACTTGTTTAAACTAGCATGCAAATGCTGCGTTACTGCCAAAGCGTTGTTTTACAAACCACGGCTAGAGTGAGATCCGTAATCCTAAATCGGCGATTTTCACGAATTTTTACATTGATTTTCACCGTCAGTTCATCTATCTCAAGGTTAGGTCTAACTTAAAAATTTTGGATTAATTCAATTCATTCAAAATTTAACGATAATACATAGCTTCCATTCGTAGTAAAGGTATTACGTTCTTAGGCAAGACCAAAATGAGACGTTTATAGAAGTATTTCAAGGCTATGCAGAGCGATAGAAGGAATTAACTTTACCCTACCCAAGTTTAATTAAAAATAGCAATTTTCCACAAAAATATTTTTAATTAATCATGATATTCCACCATATCACGCCTGAAACGTCTCTTTTTATTCCTACCCAAGTTGTTGCCATAGCAACGGTGGAAAACATCACATTTGAACTTCCGAAAACAAATATGGTACGGTATGTTGAATATTACCACTGATTCTAACTGCTAATTGCTGTTAACATAACACCCATTGCCAGACGTGCTTATGGGAGTTATGCAGGCTAACATGTAAATTTGGGAGGAAACGTCCTCTTGGAACGCTAATCGTTGGAAATTGGACGGTTTTGAATTTATTTGTATCCATTTCGACGAGAGAAAGTGCTAAAAATCCTTAATATATCCCAAATAAATAAGGGTGTGTTACGTCAATCGCGGTAATTTCATATGGGCACGGATATCTTATCTCGAACTTTCTGTAAATTTGTAGTTGTTTTGGATTCGTCGAATCCACCAGAAATATAAAATTATCTCCGTATTTCCTAATAATACATTTCTATTTTGAGAGATTTTCCAACCCAACGGAATCTCAGAAGGACTCAATGTCCTCCTCATATTCCACCATCATCTTCGTTTCATCTGCATAAAATCGATTGCTTATTTTAATTGATTTCGATCGAAATGAAGTCGATTTTATTTTCTTGAGGGGTGGCGTTTTTCCTGATGATTGGTGCCAATTGTGATCTTGATGTGGCCGCCTTATGTCGGATCTTGTTTATATGTTTTTTTCAAAATTTAGTCTATCGTCTATGACCACTCCTAAGTATGTTATGCTGTCGCTCCATTCAATTGGCTGCTGTTTTATTCTGATACATTCGCAGGCTTGTCTAGTTGTTTTTGGTTGGGTTAATAATATGGCTTTGGTTTGATTGGTGTTCATGTTCATTCTCCATTTCTTGAGGGGGTTGGTCAGAGAGGGGGAGGGTGGAGGGGTAAAACTGTGATAATGTAGCTCGGAAGAAAGGAGAAACACATCTTTTGGTGTCAATCTGACTTGGAAGAGTGGTAGGTCTAGGAGTGGAAGGAATACAAAATTTCGCTGGCAAGTTCATCCTTGCAACGGACGTATTTCCAAATTTCCAACTGCTCTAAAGTATCGAGCATTTGACCTTTATTTTCAAAATGAATGATTTTAGTCACAAAGTCACTTTTGCGGTCAATTTCGATGAGGTGCTTTGCGAGGAGGGGATTATGTGAATTATCTCCACTGTTTCAGGCTTCACTTCGTGGAAGTATTACATATCCATACTGAAAAGACTCTGTACTATTCCACAGACTTCTGCGGAAAACTACGAAGTCTTTTCAGTATGGATAGGGATTTTATGTTCTTATTTTTTACACATGTTTGGTGTACTTTGAAATTCTTTCTTTGAATTTTCGTCTTGTTTGCCCAATATACTTTTTGTTACATTAAAATACTCTTAAATTCATACTAAATAGAGTATGTGGAATGACAAAACCAATTATTTCATATCAATATGTAATGCAAATTCCATAAAGTTATGCCTGAGTCAACAGATTTTCAAAAAACACTTCAAAGCGGGTTTAACACGAGCATATTCTGTTGATCTCTGCTCTTTGGTAAATTACGAATACAGCGTAATTTTGAAACGGGCTTAAAATACGCACGGACATTTTATTTGCCCTCTTTCGCATAATAATCGGAGCGATTACAACCTAATATCCGGGATTCTACTAAAAATGAAAAAAAAAGCATTTAGGTGCAATGAAAAATTACTGATCAACTCAATTACATGCTTATACGACAACAATGTAACTCATCAAATCAATTAGATTTGCGGACGCTCGAGCATTAGTCGATCCGCCAAAGAGTTACAGTCATTACAAAGCTCAGTATAGAATCTGAGGTATACACGCACGTGTGGGATGAGAAATGGAGAGGTTAATCATAGGCAATTAAGTTATGAAGAAATAGGAACACTATGTTATTATTTAAGTGGGTGGGTATAAATTGGTGCAGGTAGAACATTTCATCTATTCAGGAAGTTTTCTTAACGTGAACTGAACGAGTTTTTTTAGATCAGATGCATTAGATACAGAGGCGCTTACAAAAAGGCGGGAGTTGATGACACACGGACTTCGGTCGAGTGCTTTAGCCAGTCAAGCTATCGAGGCGTCCTCTTGAGGACATTGAGGGATCCGGGTTCGAATCCCGGTCAAGGCGAATGATTTTTACGCTCTGAAATTGTTGCATTGAATTGCATATTAGCGGATATAGGGTTCAAAGTTACTGTTGCGGCATCTCCCGCAGTTTCTTTGGAATTTGATGACAGGTACGTTGAGTAAGGCTGTTGAGAAAACGCTCGTTAAAACTTTGATATGGAGAGTAGTTAAGTACAGCGCGGAAACATGGTCATTGAAGCACGTAGATAGACGTAGATTGGAGGCTTTTGAAATGTGGGTGTAAAGAAGAAGGGAGAAGGCGAAGTGAATAGATAGGAAAACAAATGAAATGCGTGAGAAAATTAGTATGGTGTGGGAGGAGAGAGGATTGTTGAGAGAAATCATACGGAGAGAGAAAATATAGAAAGATCTGGATTTTGCTTTTACCATAATCTTTTTTTTACTTCCAAGTTGAGTATTAATGTTTTACATACACGTTGATACTGTTTTACGAGAGTGGTTCTTTTTTGTACTTGTTAAAGTAGTCTCTTTCGTATGCTGCTCTCGTAAATTTTATCTATCAGAGTCCTAATTCCATTTTAACAAGTATTTAATCCATTATGCATCACACTGCAATCGCTGGATGTGATTGTGCCTTTTCCTTTCTTTTTTGTTTCATTTATACCAACAGCATATGTAAATATTTTTTCATTCTAAGTACATTGTTACATCTTGCTCTCTTCCCTTCCATGTAATTTATTGGAATTATGGGGTCTCGATACATATCCCATGGGTTCGACTTTATGGGTTCGACTTTATGGGTTCGATACTTTAACGACCAGGTCAAACGTAATTCCCTTGGAAAATCCGGTCATATTCAGAGGGAATTTCTTGTGAAGTCTTATTGCAGTTTGAATTTTATTCCTGGAAACTGATTAAGTCATCAACCCTGAAACGTTTTAAAATGAAACGAGAGCAGGAACTGGTGAGTGGCTCGTTCCATAATGTATTATCTTCTGTTGTGCTTTATCGATTAAAAACTTAGACTTACAATGATTTTATCAAAATCTTTTTCTCTCTCTTTGTTCGATATATTGTCTTAAGGCTTATGTATTTTTTTTAATAACCATCTGTTTTACATGTGCCATTCAATGAATGCAATTAAGGTCACCAAAAACATTTTATTTTACTTGAGGTAGATTTAGAGTAGGATTTTCCATATCGCTCATTGTTTTGTATTTTGATATTTTGTCTCTTCAATTCTTTGATGTGCCCTGTTCTCTCTACTGTTTGTTTTCCTCTGTTGACCGACGTGGATTGGTTTTTTCTTTGTCGCTTTTTTATTACCAACTCTGCATAAATTTATTGAACTTTTAACTCTTCATACTGTCTTTTGATCATGCCCAACAAACGTTTTCATGGATATTTTCTACGTAGATATATTTTTTTTATTTATGTACCCCGCAAGCCACCGCTAGTGTGTGTGGCAGGGGGCGAATACACACCTGAATAATTTTTACCCGAACAGTAACTAAACAAGGTCGGACAATGTTATTTAGATCCCTTATCGTTCGTGGAAAAAATGGCTTCTTAAATCCGTTATGCACTTAACCTATCTAATTTTACTAGCATGATCTCTCCAACCATGTACGATGGGGTTAATAATACATTTTCAACATCACTGCTAAAGAGACCTCCTTCCAATTTATGCAAGAGATTCTATCTGTAATTTAACCTTCGCTCCGTGAGTGATCCCCAGACTAGCTGCTCTAATATTTTGGATACGCTTCTAAGTTTATCATAACAACGTTTCACAAATCTAGCCCCACTACGCTGCTTGCGATCCAAATTCGGCAAATTATCCAAATTCAATTTGCCCTAAGTTGAAAGATCTATCAATTAGAATATTAACTCGAAAGAACTATTGGTCTCCCTCATCATAGCTCTCTTTTTTCCGAGAAAACATTCGATCCGACTCTTTCGTGACATACATGTATGCATTGTGGGTATTCCGAAGCGTCAATTCGCGAGTCAACCTCGGGTAAGTCACAAATGGCGCCTTGAAATTGATTACACTCTCAGTTCTTCACTTTGCTTATGGAAAGGTGAAGATATCCCTCTGACGAAGGATCAAAATGTCCGTCCCGCCCTCATCGAAACTGCGATTCATTTACATTGTTTTTTTTTGTATTGTCACTTAGTTTACTTTGCGCGCAGCAACGCTCTTCTTGTCAACCAAACAATCACACCACGCTCGCTCGCTCATTAGTGGTTGAATGCAACTATTATGCTGAAACGTAGTCTCCACCCCAAAAACTGATTCTCGTGTGATTCTTGTACAAGTTTAAAACCAATTCCGCACGGGACTTGGCCTCGGAAACTTGGCTGCGGCGGATGACACACGGACGGGGCCTCCTCCCCTCTCCCTTACCCAAGCGCACTGCCGCGCACCGAAGGGAAGATGATGAGGTTCCCTTTCTCGCATTTCCCCCCCCCCCTCTCATTCCGCTCCCTTCCCACCCTTTCTCCCCCCCTCCCCTACCCCCCCTACACCCCCTACACCCCTCCTTCCCCTCCTCCTCGCTCCCTGGGGCCACTCCAAAATACAGGGGGGGTGAAGGAGGGGAGGACGGTACCTCTCCCCTCCCCCACTCCGAACCGCACACTTGCGCCCGCCTCCGTAATACATATTATAAACCATCCACCCATGTGGGAACGGTGGGGGAGGGGTCGGACAGAACGGGAGGGGAATAATGGGGGCGGGGGGAGGAGGGCTGCGGAGGTGGAGGGCTCTTCGGAAGGAGGGTGTGCTGGGAGAGGGAGGAGAAAGTGCCCCGAGGGGAAGGGGGCGTGGGGAGGGGTGAAATGGGCAGGGGTGGGGATGGAGTGAAGGGTTGGTTGGCTGCTTTGTGGGTTTCCCTTGCGCGCCGTGGCGAGCAGACGCTGGCCTTTCCTGGAGCCCTCGGCGCATCGATGCTCGATTTCCACGGAAACGAGCATCGGAGAGCCGATGCTCTGAGATGGAACGTCGAGATCGCCATTGAGGAATCGATGCGGCCCGTCGACAGCGAATGCATGCACGTCGGGCGTAGGAGGCCAGAATGGTCGAGCTCTCTCGACTAGAAATAGTCGAAAACTTGAGTAGGCAACCGGAAACCGTTGCTACATCACCGCGTCGGCATGGGCGACTACTTTCGGCGTCTAAAGAATGTGTCCCCGGACTTAAGCAATTTCATCTACATCTATCTACATGGTGCCCTAAAAGCTACCGCTGGAGTGTGTGTGTGGCAGGGGGTGATTCAACACCAGATAGGCAAAATAAATAATTATTTCTCTTAACGTTTAATTACAAATAATAAATGTATTTTTTTAAGATTACATTAAAAATGTTTCGAATAATCTATATCATGGTAACTACACGTACATGATCTGCGGTATCCTCGTGAAATAAACTTCCTTAAGCATAAAAGAGGAGTTGTTAGTAATAAGAAGAACGGTAAGGGGATCGAGATGGTGTGGGGGCTAACGTACTGGCTTTCCACCCTGAAGGCTCGGGTTCAAATCCCGGTGGTGTTGAATATTTTTCAGAGGTATCTCGATCCCTACTTGAGGTGCATTGTGGAGGGCACTTTGAGTGAGTACGCCGTCCGTCGGATGGGACGTTAAACTGCGGACCCCTTGGCGCCTTTCGTAAAGAGTAGGCTAATGCCGACGGCGAGTTTCTCTCCACCCTTCATCCTCTCCTGTCCATCCCCTATAGCGCAAATGACCTAAGTTGTCGGTCGCCTCCCCTAAAAACTAATACTACGAAGAGCGATAAGCTAAAATGTTTACTCGGCTTCGTGTTCAAGCTTACATTATGTAACGAACATCATTTTACAAGTTTTTTCAATTGCCATTGTGAACTTATTTTTTTCATTTTTTATGAAAATTATTAATACATAGAAGCTGAAAATCAATATCTCATTCCGTTTACCCTGTAAATAGATGTTGTTTATCAATTTCCTGAACTTTGTAACTCATTTTAGGGAAGGCTAGCAATATCCTACGGAAATAACAAAAGTTACATAAAATAATAGGAATTAATTATAAGTGCAAGATAAAACATCTAATCATCCATTACTTGCCGATAATCAACGTTCTCTAGAACATCTAAAATCTAACCATTGTACTCAAAGAGCAGATCTAATTTACCTAGAAATTAATTCGATCATAATACATAGTGACACCGTGTTTTGCTTTTCCATATATCCACTCCACATTGAGAGTAAAAATGATATTTTTAATTTTTTAGAATCATACATAGTCCGCGGATCATATAGACTGATGTGAGGAATTTAGGTTTTGGATTTGCAAAGACCCCCCACCTTACGCGGCATCCTTTCCACGTGTTGAAGCTCCCATTCACTTCTAACGGCTAATGGCAGTATGTGCCAATCCGCTTTGGCATATTTTGGTCAACATGGCACAAGCGAAACTAAAGACTTGATATAACCCGGTAGAGCTCTTTCGCCGTTCTCAACAAGCTAGCATCACTTTTGAGGGGAAGACGTTGAGGCGAGAAAAAATAAAGATATAATTATTGTTATTGATAGTATTCTCCCGCATAAGTTGAGGTCTTGATGGACACAGATGAAACGAGTCGATACCAACGAAAACAAACGAGCCCGCCTAATAAATTCATTTCCAAATGCCTCTTGAATCATTGCATAAGTTTCACTTGAACTTTTCCTGAGGTTAAAACAAAATTCAATGCTCACGGACTGCTTCTCGAACAACTTCATTCTCGCTAGCACAAGAATTTTTACAATCCCAGACAAGAATCGCTGTTGTGCGGAGAAAAGTCGCGATGGAGCCACGTAAAAGACGGTGTTTTACTTCTAATAGACGCCGCTAGGTTAGCGAAACCTCCCTGATTGTGATCCGTCAAGTAGTTCGTGCGTAGAAATACCAGTCTCATCTTTATTTGTACAAACCTAGTTCTATGGTACAACAATAATTCCCTTGCCTCTCTCACAGATGACACAACCTGGCTTCTGACTCCACGTGCAATAAGACCCTCTTCGATTCCGAATGCTACCTTCCTCCCCTCATTCCGTTCAACAGGCCCATCCCAATCATTGCCCTTCCTCACTTGTCTTACATTCTCCCCTCCAACACAGTCTTCAACATCCCATCGCCAACCAAAATGTTCTGCCTCAATCTTTCCTGCCTCTTTTGGATTTTTTCCAACAAATATGTCTCCTTCCCTTTCACCGTGCCCTAGCACCACCTCGTTCGCTTACTTTTAGTCAATTTCATATTTTATCCATCAACAAACCCACATATCAAAGACGTCCAATCTTCCCTCTCAGCGACCATGTTTCTGCGCCGTACAAGGTTCCATATCGAAGTTTCAACGAACTTTTTCTTAAAATCCTAACTCAACGTCCCTTCATCAATGCTATCATTCTTTTGGGAGATGCTTTGCACAATTCTTCTTTTTATGCACCTACTGCTTTGGCCATGTTAGTCCGAACACTTTCCGGGATAGTTAAAGTATCCCACCTGCTCTAGTTTACGAGCTTCTATTTTTAATATTTAACTTACCTTTCCTCTTAGTTTCTGGTTGTTCCAAAGGAATTTGACTTACCCGCAAGACGTAACTTGATTTCAATTCCCTTAAAGTCCTTTTCTCTTGTTACCAAGTATGCCTAAACCTAAGCTACATGGGGGGCCAATAAGTACCCGGCCTGACCTAGAGATGGCGGTAGTTGTTTGAAAAATATAACTGTATTAGAAAGTACGCAATTTATTAAGTGTATGGTTCAAGTTTGAAGACGCCACCTTTTTTAGTATTTGTTTGGCAGGCATCAATATCGAAAGTTTTCAGTGAATTTGTGAAAATGGAGAAAATTGGTCATCATTATGTGATACAATACTTTTATTTTAAAGGCCTCGGCCCGACCAATATAAAAGCTGAACTGGATTCCACTCAGGGTGAGTCTGCTCCTTTGTTTACAACAGAACAATTTTGGGTAGCAGAGTTTAAACGAGGCCTTACGAGCTGGCAAGACGAGTATCGCATTGGTCGACCAAATGAGGTGACGACTCCAGAAATGGTGAAAAAAATCCACAAAGTGATACTGGATGACCGTCGACTGAGAGTGCGCGAGTTATTTACAAATTTTATGTGCGATAAATAACTAATACTTTTAGGGACTAAAGCGAGCTTCCCCCGATGATCAATAATGATCAGAAATTATCGAATCGCTTTGGAAAACACACCAGTGTCATGTGACTGATTTGAGGTCGATTGCTTTCCCTCTCTGGGTATTATACGTGCGATGTACTATTTCTAACTCTATGGTGTGAACGCTCAAATGCTTCGTAAGGATTCTGACGCATAAATGTCCGAGGAAAGAATAGAAAATGGCTACGAAATCCTAAAAAAGAGCCAAGACTCATGTCCGGAAGAAATCTCCACTCTTTTACTGAAGGAACCTAATTGAGATATCGCACCTTACATAAAAACAGTTTATCAAAACTCGATATAAGATGGTTCGGTACCTAGCGGTTGAAATATAGCTCAGTCCTGGTAATTACGGACCACATTCTTTTATACGTAGATATCTGGTAAAATCTTAGAATATTACATTGTTAACTAACACCATTAGTTAGTTGACACCGTAACCAGTACAGGTTTAGGAAGAACATCTTATGAGAATCAAAATTGGCCTTTTTATTCATGGTATTCTGAAATGGGGGTAAGTAATATAAAAGTAGATTATTTATTTTTGATTTCAAGAAAACATTTGATAAGGTCCCTCACGCGAGATGTTGATACACAATCTAAGACGCAATGTTATCTACGAGAAAGTGACCAATTCGATTTGGGACTCCTCCATTAACAAAAAGTAAGATCAGTGGCACCAATTTGCACAATAAAGTAACCTTCGTTTAACAAAGGAAATTTTTTATTTAAAAAATTTAAAATTTTCATTGTTTTAACCTACCCCATCCCCATAAATTTAGCATTTTCGATAGAAAATACCAAATTTATGAGCATGGGGTAGGTTTTGCATGGGGTAGGTTGCCGATGCATTTGGCAAAATGCCAAATGCATTGGCTTCGAATGGGTCTTCTGTCGCGATGCACGCCTGCATCGGTTAGTGCGTGGTTCTAATTAACGTTGTTATGTTAAACTTAGTAGCGTATCCAAAATATTAGAGCATCTAGGCAGGGAATCACTCCCGGAGCGAAGGTTAAATTATAGATTGAAGCTCTTGAATAAGTTGGAAGGAGGTAACTTTCGCAATGATTTTGAAGACGTATTTTTACCCCATCTTACTACGGTAGGAGAGATCATGCTAATAAGATTAGAGAGATCAAGTGTAGAGCAGTTATATTTAAGATGTCATTTTTTCCACTAATGATAGGGGATCATAACATTGTCCGACCGCAGTAGGGTAATGTTCGGGTAATTATTATTCTGGTGTGTACTCACCCCCCTGCCACATACCCTAGTAGTGGCTTGCAGGGAATATATAAAATGAATAAATAAACAAAAAGTAGTCGTCGATTGAATGGATTCCTCAGAATGAAGTCCTAACTTCAGGAGTCCCACAGGGAAGTGTCTTCGGGGCCATTACTCTTCTTGTAATAAATTAGCAATTTAAGCTACCTTGTTAGGAACTATACCATATTATTTGCATGTGATACAATGGTTTACAGGGATATAATGTCCCAGGCAAATAGCGAGTTACTCCCTAACGTTTAGACCAGATATTGGACAGGTGTGAAGATTTAGAATTAAATTTCAGAAAATGAACAGCCGTGAAGTTTAGGAATAAAAGAAAATATAAAAAAGATAATAATTATTAAACAGATGGGGTGGATTTAAACATTTCCGAACAGGTCAAATAATTGTGTGCTGTACTCACAGCAAACTTTTCATAGGGTACACATAGAAGAATATGCGCGTTATCCTTAATTCACGATAGCCTATGGCTGGTAGCCTTAAAGAAACTAGGTTTCACTCGATGGGTTGGACGAAAATGAAATAAAAAGGCAGGAGAGAGATGTCACTTCGTTTTAGTTTCGCCACTTTAGGATACGCAGCAAGTATTTGGTACTCATGGGATAAAACGCTAATCGAGGTATTGGAAAATGTTTAGAGAAAATCCACCATATTTGTCAAACATTGCCAAGAGGAGCAAGCATGATGGGCATGTTAGAGGAATTAATTTGGGAGCCTCTTGATTCTTGAAGGTTAAAGATAAAAAAAAACTAGACCTTCGGAAAGGTACCGGACACCAGAGTTTTTTTACGACGCCGAGGGAATTACCATTGGCCCCAAATTATATTGGTAGATTCGACAACCGAAAAAATAAAAGAGGGAGATACTGTCACAGAGATATTACAGAAATACTCGTTCTTCTCTCGAATGATACGCAGTAATACTAAAATTACACTCAGGCCCCAAAATATGTTTATTTAAAAACCAAAACTTACATCTACTTCTAAATATATACCCCGAAATCCACCAAAGTGATGTGTGGCAGGGTTTGCAAGCACCAGGTTGGATGAGTAAGGGATAAGGGAGAGGTAGGGCGATTAAAGGATTAGGGAAAGCTTAAACCCATTCACTGGAAATCCCTGAAAAGACGCGCAAATCCCATGACATGCTAGCGGAAAACTTAGTTCCAAACAAGTGTTAATGTCACCCACTGTAGTTGTTCTCGGGTTAACTAAAAAGGAGGGAATATAAATGAACCACAACCGAACTTAATAACCAAACACGCCATTTACTGTATGTTGTGTATGCATGTAGACATGTGTGTTTGAATAAATGCGTATGTTTGTGTACATGAGCAAATACATGCGTATATTCATGAAATGTATTACCTCAAATAAGTTCATGCATAGCCGGTGACCTTACACCCTCTGCCACTCACCCTTGCGCCTACTTGGTTATTGGGGAGATATATGGTAGATGTTAGGGCTCAGAAGGTTGGTTATCTGGCGTTAGTATTTAAGTTGACTTTTACATTTTCTATGAGCGGGCTTACGACCGTTACTTCCCCCCATCGACTTACCTCTTGCATCCGGAAAATCGGGAAAGTTATGCTCTTTCCGGGAACCCGGAAACGACGCCAAAACCCTCGAGGAATAGGCACCGACGGATCGCGTAGGAATCAGGAAAACGCTGCGAAAAATAATTTTATCCTCCCGGAATAACTCGTATCAGAAATAAAACGTCAGTCGTACACCTGAAGTGCTTCGTCTCGCCAGCGACGGGAATCAAATCAATGGGTGGGTCGCCGCCAGGGCTTCGAAACTCGGCTCCCAACTGACGCTGTTGGAATTTCCTGGAGGCCAGCCGCCCGTTCGATGGGCAGTGGCGCCCGCCCGTGCGCTTGGCTGCCCACTAGCCCCGCTTTGCTCATCCTACGAATTAAGAAACTCAGAAAAGGTCAAAATAAACGTACTAGGGAGTTAATAACTTCAAAATTTCTTGGGTTGCAAGCATATCAGAAGAATATGATTGTCATCATTAAATAATTTAAATTTCGGGTTGTAGGAAAATGTACTCACACTTCTTCATGATACTCTGATCCCCGAGGTGTTTGGAATTGGGGGATTCCATTCCAGACATGAAAACTTGAGCATTAAGTTTTACTAAAATATCAATTGCAAAAACAGATGTCATTGTAATTATTAGGAAATAGATTTATGCAATTAATATATATATATATATATATATATATATATATATATATATATATATATATATATATATATATATATACATATACATATTACCATAAACACAGAAATCAACCCGAAATTCGGTTTGGTAGGTAATGGCTGAGTTCACCCAGTAGTCAGTCCCCAGGGTAGGGGGGCCAGTTCCTTTCCCTGTGCCGGTTATGGTTTCCCAGGAAGACTTGAAACTCGAACCCGAAAAATGACATAGTTTGGGTGGAGCTGAGGGTGTCCAGAGAGGCTTTCCCGTAAATCGAACCCGGGCCCTCCGGTTAGTAGTCCAACGCTCTACTCCTGAACTACCGCGACCCACTATATATATATATATATATATATATATATGTATATATATTTGTGAGTGTGTGTGTGTGTGTGGGTCGCGGGTAGAGCGTTGGAATACTGACCGGAGGACACGGGTTCGATTCCCGAGCAAGCCTCGATGGGCACTTGCAGCTCCACCCAAGTTATGTTCAGGTAACAGATCTTCCTGGGAAACCATAACCGTCACAGGGAAAGGAACTGACCCCCCTACCCTGATGTGTGAATTTCACACGCCGCATTAGACTTAGTACTGGGTGAACTCTACAATCACCTACCAAACTGACCTTCGGGTTGATTATTGTGCTCATGGTTTTTATATGTAAGAGAATTAATATTAACAATAGTTAGAGAAGCGCAACGAAATCTAGGAATGAAATGTAATGAAAGAATAAAGATGTCCACGCTTCGTATTAGTTAATCCTCATATGCGGCATGAATTTCGGATCCATAGGAAAAAATTTTATTTAAGGAGTCAAAATTTCAAAGCATTAAAATCATTCTCCATGATCGGGATCCGAACCCGAATGCCTCGATTACCAGCCGAGTGCTTAAGCCGATTGAATTAATTTTACACTGAAATATTCGCATTTAAATGCATATTATCGACTCCGTTGAAAATTACTGTCGCGGCTTCTCACACAGTTCTTTGAAATTTAAGCAATTGGGATGAAATCCACGAGAGTTTAAGCTTAACGGGTATGTTGGAGGAATAGCGTTGGGAATCCCATGATTCACGAAGAGAACAGGGAAGACTTATACGAGAAAGATATTAAGAAATTCGAGTTAGCCAGTTGTACGGAGGGAATGAAACATTTTGATAAAAAAATAATATCAGTAGAGTCGATCTCTCGCGGTGATAAAGTACTATACGAGGACGATTCGAAAAGTAAGGTCCCCTATTTTTCTTCATGAAAAATCAAATTTATTCTCAACTTTGCGTGCATCGTTGGAAAGGTTGAGCATTTAGCTATTTTTGTGCATAGTCGCCTTGACGATCAATCAATCACTTTTTGCATCCTTGTAAGCAGCTTTTTAATACCGGCGTCGTACCTTTCTCCCGCCTCGTCGCAAAACCAACTGACGATTGCTTCTCCGATATAAATCCATCGCCATTTAGTGAAAGTGAACGGTGAGAAGTGTATGGACATCAAAACGTGAGGAAGTGGTGCAGGGAGTTTTTTGATGGCCAGGAAAACGTCCACGAAGAGCAGCGGTCGGGGCGACCGAGTTTGCCGGAATCAACGGTGGTGCGCTCCAATTGACGAGATGGTGCGCAATAACCGGAGAACTACCCTTCATGAGATAAAGGAAGGCTTTGATGAAGAGAGTGGCTACTTCTACGTGCAGAATATTGTGTCGGAGGTCCTCGGCTACAACAAGGTGTAGATACCGATGGACATCTTCACAGATAGATTCAAGTATTCGTTATTCCTTCGAGATGAATGAAAACATAACGAAAGCAAATCCAAGAGGACGAATACTAATATTGCTTTGGCAAAAAATTGAATGATTTAGCGAAGCATGCAGATTGCTAAAGAGATCTTACTTCCATTTCATTCAGATATTTTACTCTCGTAAATTAACCTTCTCTTCGTGAATGATTCCCATTACCTGATTTCTCTAATAGTCCATATAAGATACCCCACTAAGCAGAGTCAGTAGATAAATAACCTGGTGGGTTATAACAAAGATTTCTTTCAAATTCGTGGTGACAACGTCGCGTGTCAACCAAAGTACGCCTGCGGGAGAGAATTTAACGAAGCCCAATGTGATACGTAGAAAATATGTAATAGTACGTAAGTAGGATAAATACGGAACCGAACTTCAACAGATGCAGAATAAATACTTGAAGTGAATGAAGTCAACAGCGCAAGCAGTGTCCTATCTTTCTTTCTTATCATGAAAGTACGAGCGATTCTCGGGAACATGCCGTTATTCGCGTGCATCTCTTAACTGTTGAAAGAAATAATAGTTAACCGAAGAACGCCAAGCAGCTTGGTTGCAACGCGGTTTTATTTTTCAAAATCGAAAGCGAGAGAATCGATTCATGAATTCGGGTCGAACATCGATACGGCTATGATACGAACTACGGAATCGGTGTGATAAAAAATCGTTCCCCTCCACAGACCTCCTCTCACCTCTCTCTCTCTCTTTCTTTCTCTCTCTCTTTCTCGCTCCTTCCCCTCCGAGTCCTTGACGGCTGCGGAGAGGGGAGGGAGTGTGGGAAAATCATGGAGGGGTGAGAGAGCCGGAAGGAGGGAAAGGGGCGGGGGGGAAAGGAGTTTATCCCCCTCCCTTCCTCCTTTCCCTCTCCCTTTCGCCGGAGGGGCGGTGTGGGGAGGGGAGAAGTAGGAGGGGAAACGGAGGGGAGTGCAAGTGAGGGGGGGCGGGTGGGGAAGCGAGTGAACGTTTAGCGGGAGCGCATGCCCAGGCAGTAGCAGTCGGAGCGTCCGTCGGGGAGGGTGGTCGCGTGCGTGCGTGATAGCGTGCGTGTGTGTATGTGCGCGCGTGACAGTGACGTTATTGTGCGTGACGTGGTGAAGCGTGACTGACTTGTCGCTTCATCCGCACTCGTTTTCAAGTGTTTTTGTGCTCTTGTGTTTGTTGATTTTTTTTTTCGCAAGCTCTGGAGTCGGGTGAGCCGCTGCCGCTGCTTCGCCCTATCGGTGTGTGTGGAAAGAGTTTTGTTGTCTCTCTCTCGTGCTGCCATTCTGAGTCGGGAGACGGCACAAAGCAGTCGCAACAAGGATTTACAGAGGGAGCCAACACATTCGTTTTAAAGCTCTCGGCTCATTCTTGCGTACACACCGCTCTCCTCACACATTGTTGCGTACACGCCCGCGCGCGCACAAACACGCCTCATCTTCGTTACCGCCTCGTTTTCGAACACATTCCTTCGAACCGTGGAATGGAAAGAAGGGAGACTCTACGCGTTTCCTTCTAACGAACTCCAGCTTAAGAGAAAGAACGTTCCACCGTCGGAGTGAGATCACGCCAAAGGAATACCAGCGTCGCGGAGCTTGGGAAGAGGATTTTCTGCCCCTCAAGCTTTTACACGAGTGTGCTCTATCCCCACCACGGTCTCGTGCTTGCTTTAGCACTCTCTCCCTCTCTCACAAACCACTCGCCCTCCGGGACTTCGTGACTTCTGACGTTGTTTCCCTTGGCCGTTCGCGAGGGGACCCCTTTTAGAGGACGAAACAGTTCAATACCCGTTTCCGGTGCGAGAGGAGTGAGTTGGGTTTGTTCTCGCTCCTCTGCTTCTTCCGCCCACCCACTCCTCACACACCTCGGCGGAGGACGAGGGGAGCGATTGCCGCCGTGCGATTTCTTCGCGGCTGAGGAGGATTTGCCTCCCTCTCTCTCCTCTTAGAGCTATAGCTGCTCCCTCCTCACCCCTCCCGGCACGTCCAGAGGGGGTGGAAAGGGCCTTTTTTTCTTTGACGGGGAGGGGAACCGACCACCAGGGGGGTAGAGTTCACCTTTGTCGTTGTGTAAGCCGTGCTTCCGAAAGAGCTTTTGCACCGGTCGGATTCCTCCGGTTTTCCCTGGCCGTGGGGGAGAGAGAGTCGGGTGGGATTCCATTCCCCTCCGCCCCTACCATTTTCACTAGTGGGGGGGTCGACCCTGAGCATTAGAGTAGGCCTCCATCCACTCCGAGTGTGTGCCCCTGGCGCCCTCTCGAGAACCGTCCTTATCAGAAGAATATCAGGAGAACTTTCCGTGTTCGTGTGTGGCTGTGTATGTATGTTTGTGCTTGCTTCGAGCTCTCCTTAGCGGAGTGAGTGACCAATCGTCCGGTCCGTCTGTTTCGCCGGTGGGTTGATTCTACCGAGGTGTCTCCCTTCATCCTCACGGAAGGTGGGTGGCCCTCAAGTGTAGGGGGGGAGTGAAACTGGACGACTCAGTGTAATCCGCGATTGTTTCTTTTTTCTTCAATTTTCAAACATATCTCCGTTCCGGTCATCTCGGCTAACCCGCCCGGTAGAGGGTTGCGGGGGAGAGGTATGACCGCCCGCAGGTCACCGCGGTGCCATGGGTACAGCTGTTAAAGGGACGTGCCGGCCCTGTCGGCGAATATGACAGCGACGGTGATGATGAAGACTTTAAACGGGGACGATAGCATCGGCGGTGCGCTTGTCTGTGTGTGGTTCTGTCGTGTTTTGCATTATCGCATCGGGAAAGTGTGAATAAGAAGTTTCTTCGAGGCGTAAGGAGACCCTCCCATCCTTTTTTGAGAGTGCTCTTCCACATATTTACAATCCTTTCGTTTACCATAAGGCATTCATTCATTGTCCGCAATTTTCTTGATTGCCTTATTATTCTTTGGATTCATCTGGAATCCGACGTGTTGGGAAAAGTGCCCCGAGTCAAATCGCTCACCGCAACTGTTTCGGTCGTGAGTCGGGACTGTGCTTCGCGACATTCGTTCTCCGCTCTAAGTGTCGTCAGACCTAATGTGAATCATATTAACATATCCCCATTTTATACGTCCCGCTTCTCCACCCTTCCATCTCTGGTTCTACCGCAGTGGATATATATATGTTTTGAAATTTACTCAAATATAACTTCGCGACACCCGCTTCGTCAAACCTCACACTCCCTGGTGCTGCGTCCGTCTTCCCCGAGGTCTTACGACCCCTTTCCACCACGAATAGGCACCGCAGCCCCCCCTGGTCGAAAACTCCACAAACACTAAGGAGACTGTGAGAGAAAGAAAAGAGGTCGAAGACCCAGCCCACACGATCCCACTCTAACGTCGGGGTCACGTGTGCCCTGACCCCCGAATCCCCTTTTGGGAGTTGTAAGGGTTGCCGCTGGGCAGGAAAAACGTGTACGCATGCTTTCATGTACGTATTTATATATTCCTCTGGCAGAGTAATTAGTAAGTTAACGACGAGTGGTGCGTGATCCACATTATCACTCGAGTGTGCGTGTGCGATTGATTCTCGGAGAGTCTTCTTCAATTCTTGTGTTGCGAGAGATTGGTTTATTGGCTCGTGTTTTTTATTCCTTCGCTGTGTGCGAGTTCCTCAGGGTTTTTAAAGGGGGACCGCTGTCGTCTTCTTTCCAGGGCAAGAGGGATAGTAGGAAGAATCGATTCGCTGAAATCGTGAGAGTAAGCCTTCCCAGAAGGTCGACGCCCTCTTCGGCCCCAAATAGCGAGAGAAGGCCCACCAATCCAGGCCCCTTTTGAACCCTTTCGGATTATCCTGAACCTTGGGTCGTCGTCACCCGGCCGAGATAAGAGGCTCGCTTCGCTTCCTCCGTCGCTCGTCGAAGGAGAAAGGGGGAAGGGGCGAGGTGGGGCAGTGAGTTCTCCGCTCCCGCGCAGGGGCGCACTCTCCCTCTCGGCGGCCGACGAACGAAGCCCTCCGCGGTCGTCGTCGAAGGCAGATTCGAAGGGCTCCGACGAAAGAGGGCCGCACCATGTCGGAATCGAACAAGAGGCTGTGCTGCTCCCGCGTGGGTTCATCCAGCGGAAGTGGCTCCTCGTCGGGTGCCGGCACCAGCGGCCTCGGCGGCGGCTACGGCGGCCACCACCCTTCCTCGGCCGGCACCTCCTCCTCCTCCAGCAGGGGGTACGATTTCTCCGCGGCCGTCGCGGGCACTTCCTCCGCCTCGTCTTCCGCGTCGTCGGGCGCCGGCACGAGCGGCGCCGCGTCTTTGGGTGCCTTCGGCCGGGGCGCCGCACCGGCGCCTCCCTCCGCGGCCGGCCCCTCTTCCGCATCCTCCTCCGCCTCGTCTTCCGGCTCTTCGTCCTCCGGCTCCTCCTCGTCCCGCAGGAGCCACCACCACCATCACCACCGGCACCACCACCACCATCACAGGCATCACCGGCACCGGGAGCACCACTCGGGCGGTGGCGGCAGCAACGGAGGGGGGGTAGGAGGCGGGTACCACCATCACCACCACCATCATCACCATCACAGGCACCGGTGTTGCAGCCGGGCGGCGGCGGCGATGGCGGCCGCCGTCGCCGGGGGTGGCGGCCCCCCTCACCCTTCCCACTCATCCTCCTCCTCGTCTTCCCACCTCCCGGCATCCTCCTCGTCTGCCTCCTCCGGGCCCTTCGGCCGGGCCTCGGAGACACCAAGGGGCGCCCAACCGACCTGCCGTCGCTCCCCCGACTCGCTGCTGGACCTGTGCGCCCGCACCGTAGCAGAGAACGTGCCCTTCCAGAGGATGGAGGAGCGCTTCGAGTGCATACCGGACCTGGTCCAACGGCGGGTCATTTTCTGGGCATTCCCGAGGGACGAGCGGGACATCTGCATGTACTCCTCCCTCTCCCGCGTCCCGGTGCACGTCCCCTCGACCACGACCTCCGCGGTGGCGTCGACGGCGGCGCCGGGGGCGTCTGCGGGCGGCGGGGGTGGGGCCGGGGGCGGCGGTGGTGCCGGAGGCGGTGCTCCCGCCTGGACCACGTCTTCCAGCGCTGCTCCGGAGTTCCAGAACCTATCCTTCCACAAGGGACTAAAGCTGCTGGAGCTTGGATGTGTCAGCAATGTCCTGCAAGTCGGTGAGTGTCCGGAGGGAAACACGCTCTCCTACTCGAATTTCATTCCTAAGAATAGCGGCCGCGGCGTCTGGTGTGTATCGAGTGACATCTATGTGTCTTCTCTTTGCGTTACGTTCGAGTGTTGGGTGCGGTCATGTCGCGCGGCTGTTGCCCGGTAGCCATCCGGTTTGTAGAAAGAGCTTTTTGAGAGAAGGCAGAATACAGGCAAAAGCGAATTCTCCTTGGACGTATTCACAGTAGGACATCCCGTTTTGGAAGGTACACCTTTAGTAAATGAATGTAAGGGTATTTTGGGTATACGTATCCCTTCCATGGTAAAAGGACATCAGCTCAGTCAACCTGAATTCGTGTATGGTCACAATGCAACAAATTCCGTGTAGAAATCATTCGCCTTGACCAGGATGTTCCATTGCATTGCACACTTAGTGGATAACTCCGGTTAAACTTACTCTTGCGGCATCTCCCGCAGTTTCTTGGGATTAAGTCATGGTCTACCATGCTGTTATCTACCCATTCCCCAAATAACTTTGTGTTTAGTCGAAATATTTTGTTCGGATTCCACAAATATATTTATATAAACACACTCTCACTAATATGTATGTGTGTGTGTATATATATATAAATATATATATACAGGGAAAGGAACTGGCCCCCCTACCCTGATGTGTGAATTTTCACACGCCGTGTAGGGCTTAGTAATATATATATATATATATATATATATATATATATATATATATATATATATATATATATATATATATATATATATATATCGGAGCGTAAATGTGACATTTGCGCAATATCCGCGTATGAACGCAACGAATCTCGCCAACAGCGAACACTTCTACACTCTCTTCAGTCAATGGGAGGTTTGTTGTCTCACCTTTATATTACTTCCTCCGCAAATTGGCCAACGAATGACAGTATGAGTTTTTTTTAACTGTGTTATGATTTTCCGACAAAGGGACCAACGTCTAGGAAAACTTCAATTGGCTAACTCCTTCAAGAAATCCAAGTGTTAGGTGTCGCTTCGGGGGGGGGGGGGGGTGTTTGTGTAGGAGAGATAGAGAGAGGAGTATATGAAAAAGCCCAGAGATCCAAAACTTTTGTGGGGTGGGAGAGAATATTTGAGTTTACGTCAGCAAATAACTATTTTATTGGGTGAGATTAGGACTTCTGTTGAACTAATTTTTCAGCCATATATATATATATATATATATTTATATACATATATATATATATTTATATACATATATATATATATTTATATACATATATATATATATATGTATATAAATATATTACTTCACATCCTTTATGTGTGTTCCTATCCCTTTTCCTTATATCTATTTCCATGTGAATGAATATTTGTTCGCCATATGGCAGGATTTCGTGTTTGAATATGTGTGTGTATGTATAGTATGTATGTATGTATGTATGTATGTATGTATGTATGTATATATGTATGTAT
The DNA here is from genome assembly GCF_022747635.1 of Hetaerina americana. Classification (NCBI taxonomy): domain Eukaryota; kingdom Metazoa; phylum Arthropoda; class Insecta; order Odonata; family Calopterygidae; genus Hetaerina; species Hetaerina americana. The sequence continues at coordinate 84,727,603 of NW_027287095.1, forward strand.
ATATATATATATATATATATACATGTATATATATATATATATATATATATTATATATATATGGGTGAATGTTTGTCCCGCTTCCTTTCCTCTCCTGTATCTCTCTACTCATCTCACCTTGCCCTAGCACCGCTTACCACACCCTTTTGTCCCCGACTCAGCGTGAAAGGGAACACTGTTTTCTACGCTGGGTTTCAGGGGTAAGGAAACGATGCTGCGCGGGGAGTATCACAAAGTTTCATTGCCTCTTATATATATCTGTTCCCCCATGCCTTGCCCCGTCCTTGTCCGATTCCTCTGTCCCCTCCCAGGCCACGACCCGCCTAACCTGCGAACGGGCTTTTCTGGACGGCCCCCTGACCATTTTCCGGTTTCGACCTCTTCGAGAAATAGTTAGCGCATCGATGCCGACGCACCGTCGGGGAGTCGCCCGCAGTCATGGGACGACGTCACGTCCGGATGGTTTCGCTGCTCGTATCCCCCCGCCCTCCCCTCCGTTCACCGCCCCCCTTCTCCCATCCCCCCCTCCTGATCATATGGCAACCGAGTTCCCGCGTCTCGGATTGCGCGATGTTTCCATGCTCTCCCCATTAATGTGCCCGCCGCAGCCACCTATCTTATGTACGTATCCTCATTTCTCCGTATTCAGATTAAAATTATGACCAGCATCAGAGGTTTTATTTAAACACATCCTGCTGAGTAGCCTCCATCCGCCTGGCCGAATCGGCATCTTAAGAAAAACAAACCGTTCTCCCTTTTTCCGGCGAAAGTACGTCGAAGAATTTTCGAGGTAAATTACGCACCAGGGTTTTTACCTTTTTTGGTTTTACGCATCATCAAAAGAAACGTATGAATGAAGAGAGAGAGGCCGGAGCAAAAAGTAATAAGAGTCATCGAATATGCAGACGGTGAAGGGGATAGTTTACGGAAACCGATCAATCAACGGAATGATGAGACAGAAATCGTCGGCAAATTTGCGTTTCCGAGTATCACCGTCACAGAACGCCAATAACGCCACACTTCGCAGCAGTGCTGAAATTATAATCGCATCATAGTTTATACATGAGACATTAGTAAGTTGAGATGTATATTGGAATGGCATATTTCCGTTAATGCCTCCATAGAAAGGAAAATGAATGGGTATTTCATAAATGTGCTTAGCTTATCTGTATTCTTTTAGGGATTTCCGTCGATTACCTCTTAGTCGTAGTTCTCGATAACGTTATGTGCACGGCAGGACAATACTGCATTCATTCTCCATCGAGGTTTTTACGGGGCGACTAATAATAGATTTAAGTGCATCATTATATGACCAGTAAGTAGCACGTGTCTTAAGTGCAACTAGAAAAATGTGAGGCGGCTTCCTCTCCTTCCAGCCAAAGAGTGCAAGTCAAGGCACGGCCATTGACGACAAGGTTACGCCTCGGAATCTTCGATCTGTAACGCGCGAAGAAAAAAAATCAAAGACTTTTCCGAAAGCGTTTCCAAAGGAAATGATTTATTGTGTCGACTATATTCGCTACACTGTTAAATCATCTGGAATAATTACAAAAAGATATATATATATATATATATATATATATATATATATATATACACTACTCAGTATATTCACTACTACCTTTTCTTCTGAGAATTATGGAGCTAAATGCCGTCGAAAATATTAAGAAATAAAGCGTGTTATTTTTGTGTTCTCATATTATATGTTGCTGTCCAAGTTTGTTATTCAACCCTGCCGTGTTACTCCGACGAAATCATCTATTTATATGTATATATATGATATTCTTTCACATGGAAATAGATATAAGGAAAGGGGATAGGAACCCATATAAAGGACGAACACAGGAGAAGTGGGGAAGGCGGAATCGAGCAGATCACAAGCGTAAATCTATTTTATTGACCGGGACTTGAACCGCAGATCTTTCGACTTCCCTGATTCTATAACCACTTAAACTATCGAGGATAAGAAATTTGCGATGAAATCTGCGGGAGGGGTTTATGCAACCAAGTGCCCCAATTCTTTGGCCAGGAGATGGCATTATAGAGCTATTTCACCCACCGAAGGGGTAATAGACGACACACAAGAGGAAAGGACTGCGGGAAAGGATTTCCGACAGTAACGGGATTATTATTTTTAATAAATCGAATGCTTATGAAGGTGATGCGTCGTGAAGAGGTCCACAATCACGGCTATGAAATCGAAAATCATTTCGCTTCGAGACGTGATTCGACTTCTCGAGCGTCGTCATCATGGTGAACGAATGAAGGCTCTACACGTTCCCCTCCCCTCCCCCCCACCGCCCCACTTCTCCTCCGGGAGAGTCGCCTTCTCAAGATTCCTCAAATTAACGTCGGTCAGTTTTGCGAGGGGGGGAGGGGGCTCCCTTTTCCTCCTTCCCCTCGTGCTCCCACCCCTCTCCCGTTTCCCGTCCCGTTCCCCGTCTCCCGAATTCGGATTAAAGGGATTAAAGGCAGCTCCGTGGTGTGACTCACTTCCTCCAGTCCCTGAAGGGCGCACCCTTCCCCCCACTCCTTCCCCCGTCTCTCCTCCCCCCCCCCGTGTGTTCGATACCAATGAGGGGTGTTCCCCAACCCCGTTCGGCCACTTTCGGCAGTGCCGCACGACACTATGTAATAATAGTCAATGCTTTTACACACTCGAAATATTTACTCCATGCGAGTTTTACGGAAATAATCGCGGTACCTATTGCATGTAGGATTCTCTTCTACGTCCACACAGTGCCACGCCAAACGCCGGAAGGGAGTGTGGTGGGGGTGTTATGGGATACGTACGGAATTATTACTTTAAGCATAACCTTGTCTACGTGTCAGCTAATGTAGAAAAATTCTCCTACGGATACATGCCTATAAACTGTAGGGTCATATTTGGGTCAAAATTAGTCTGGTGTGTATTCACCCCCTGCCACACACGCTAGCGGTGGCTTGCAGGGTGCAAAAGTATATAAAATGTAAAATGATGAAAGAAGGAACTTTCTATTTCCACATAGAATTTTTTTTATTACGATCTAGGTTTTGTTTTCAGCGTTACATCTTCAGGTCCTGAAGATTTGAAGCTGTAGCGAAACCTGGGTCGTAATAGAAAAATGTGGAAAAGCAAAGTGTATTCTTTCATCATGAAGGATTTCCACTATGCTACGCCTGTCATTTATGAACAACTTACAAAAATTGATGAATTTTTACCGTTTCATCAAATTCTAGTGTTCCAGTTAATTCAATGTAATTTTTTTCGATCTCTTGGGTTCGATTTTGTTACGATTGCGAATCTTGTGAGGGAATGACTGAGTGTTCGACTCTGTCTGTGATCGGTCCCGTTTCTCTCCTGTTTTATCCCGGTGGTCTAATCTGACAACATTATTTGGTGCCACAGTAGTTCCCTCTGTCACAAAAAAACTCTGGTGCCCTGTTCCTATTTGAAACTCTTGCCTTTTCTCTTCGTGAATCAATCAAAACAGGCTCCCATCCTAGTTTCTCCAAGGTAACTGATAAGCTTACGCTCTCTCATAGTAGAAATTATCAACGAACCTATCGAGTTACCTCAGAAACTTAACGTAATTCTTTAATTAACTTTCCTCCCAGCTTTTTTAAGACCTATCTTTATTTCTGTCACGTCATGATACTTATTTCCGAGATGTTTTTGGTTCTTCGCTTTCGCATCCGCCATCAAGTCATCTCTCTTAAATCTCAACCCGACCCCCCCTCCCCCCCACCACCCTCCCGTCTAGGCATTGCCTTCCCGTGGGTCCACCCTTCCAAAATAAGGTCTTCAGCAAGAGGTCGTGCTATTAATGGCCATAAACGGTACCACACATCATTTATCTTATTCCCTTTGGCCATAAACCGAGGTTCTGTTCAAAATTAGATGGAATCGTGGCTCCAATTGTGCCAGGGTGTTTTATTTCTCCCGTCGCGTCTTTTTGGGATTTTCCAATGAGCTTCCTCCGTCTTCCACTCGTCTTAGAGCGTCTTGCGTTAGTTAGTTCATCGTACTGTCAGAAGATTCATATCGCATTTTGAAAGGCTCTTATATATATATATATACATATATATACATATATATATATATATATATATACATATACATATATATCTTATGTATATATACATATATACATATACATATATATCTTATATATACATACATATATATATATATATATATATATATATATATATATATATATATATATATATATATATATATATATATATATATATATATATATATATATATATGTTCGGTTTTCTGCATCGCTGGTGATCCAGCTTCCCAAGTAACAAAATCTATCCACTACCACCGATGTTTTTATTAAGCATCCTAGAAATTTCAATTGTTTTTACATGCCGATCTTAATATTAACCCCATTGATTCAAACTAAATGCTCCGACTTCGTATTCCTTCCTCTGAAAATATTATGCTGAGGGCATGGAATTCGACCCTACTTTTCATCCTTGGTGATTTTTGCGCGTAACAAGAAACCCCCTTTCTGTTTTCTATTAGTATTGCAATTGTTTGAGACAAGCGTATGAGACTTGATTGCGGAAAGATGTCATGTACTCGTCTTGCCGAGAGAAATTATAACCACGTATTAAAATAAAGTTTCATAAATGGAGAAATAGCTCCTAATTCCATGAATTAAACTAGGAATGAGAATTTTCGGGAAGCATTTATAAGTTTAAATTGACATCCCTCTATATGTAAAATATTTAACAATAGCAGATTCCATTTTCGAAACACGCCATCTTGTTTATCTGGAACTGTTTAATAGTTACTATTGTTGCCATCGACTGAGAATCCATCCGCTCTCCTCACGCAAGTCTACCCTGGATCTACGCCTTATTTGAACTTCCGGGAATCACTAGTAGGATAGCATTTTATTTCATTTTTCCTAAGGTTCGCGGTGACTTAGAACGATATGCACCCAGATGTGAAGTGAACATAAAAAAAATAGGAGAGAATGAAAATTACGTGCCCCATACTTAATGAATGGGAATGAGTGGTCCGCTGTTAAATGTAGTTTTCAATTTACTTCAATTCATTGTGAACAAAATGATTTGGGAGTGTTGAGAGATGAACCCGTTTTGCACTCATCGTTCGTTCCTCAGGATATGGTCACTCTTTTACTATCGACCAGAAAACTACGGTCATCTGCCTCGCGTGGTCGTCCGTTATCTGTTTATATACAAGTACGTACTTCACCGCCGCGGGGTACGTAAATTTAGCGAATTCCGATATCGCCCATCTTTTCAAAACGTAGGAATTACTCAGTGCGCAACCGTCCTCGTCATCCTTTTTCCTCTCCACAACACCCATGGGGCTCAGACTGAAGAAATTCTGAAGACACGTACATAGGAGCACGACGGGACGAGTCAAGTTCGTCAGCAAGACCACCACGGCTTGCGAACTCATGTCACTTCCTTCCCATATGATGCGTGCACTTTCACGATGCAACGGTCGCGTCACTTACTCTTGCGGGTCTCGAGGATGTGGTTTTCTCATCGGGCCGCCACGGAATTCTCCCGCTTGCCCGTGACCGGGTTCCCACTCTTAGGAGCATCGTTTTGGAGGGGAGTTGTCTTAGAAGTAGCAAAGTGGTGGAGACGTTGAGAGAAGAATTGGCGCGGTAACGAAGGAGTACTCTGCAAGAATACGAGAATGAATAAAAATATACCAATTAAATCCGTAAATGGGAGATAAGTAATGGCCTTAATGCGGAACATGCTGGACTGACACCTTTGAGGCAAGTGGATGAGCGAACGCCTACTGCATCAAGAATACCGAAATAGAAAAGGTTACATAGACTCGATTAAATACTCTTAATTACTCTCGTTACCCTCCGTCACGACCTCTCCCGGACGAAACATATACGGTTAATATGTGGACAAATTAGGGTTTATTGTTTGAGTATCTGGGAAATGTAACGAGAAAGATAAATAGCAATAGTGCCTTACATGGTATCCTGCGGGCCACCGCTGGTATATGTGGCGTGATTGCACACCGGACTGCTTTCGACGCAGAGCAATTTTCCCCCCTAGCATGGTCTGACTATGTTGTTCTGATTCTATATCGTTCGTGGGAGGAATGACATCTTGAATCTATTTACTCTACACTTAGTCACATTTTGTTGAATTGACCTCTCCTACCGTAGTGCTTTGGGGTTAACAATAATAATCCTTCCAATGTATGTTATCTTTTGGTGGTCAGACTTTATTTATTATTTAGAACATGCTGCTAGTATATGGGATCCTCATGAAGGTGGATTGAATCATCCCCTGCCACACACCCTAGCGGCTGCTTGCTGGGTACTGTGTAATGTAATGCGGCTGTAAGATGGTAGTATGGAGGAAAGCCTTGAGAGAATCAGCTGGAAAGGATGGAGGGCCGATGAGATGATAAAAGCCGTGATGGAATAGTGGAGAATGTTGGGTAAGCGGGGAAGTAGAGGGGAGGCATTTATAGACGGAATGAAGGCGGCTAGAGTTTGAGGAGAGCTGAGTAAGTAAGTAGACGGAAGGAAGAGTGGTTGAAACGTTTATTTTTCAAGATTGACGTATATGAGTTTGCCATGGAGTAGCTGACTCATATATCAACCGGGGCTTGATGCCTGGGGCAAGAGAACTAAGTACCGACACTTCGCTACCAATGCCTGTCTCACATAATCCTGAGTATTTATTCCTGTGAACTATAATACCTAGGGTAAGGATCCTAGATAATTCTGAGTATCTTGTAGAGAACCAGGTACTTGTACTTCGATACACGTCAAGGCATGAAGTCTTTGGTACCAGCACCCAGATATTTGAACCTTGGTGCAGTTATCCCAGCAATTAATTAGTACTCGTATGCCTTAGAAAATTATGGTTCGATTAACAGAGTAGTCACTCGGTCGACTAATCGGGCAAATGTTGGGAATCAATTAATTTCGCAAATATAAAGAGGAAAAGGTGTCGATTTAAAAAATATTTTGGAGATATAATATCCAAATTGTAGATTGTAGATTAGATCGATTTTCCTTTTTGAGACCGGCTCGTGTTTGGCGTGTGACATCGTACGTGAAAACGCTGGCACAAACCAAAACCTATAAACCAGTAGGACCCCGACTGGCTGCGGTATTACCAGTTGGCACGCGCGGCGATGAGGGGATAGTTCGTGAAGAGAACCCAGTAATCAGTTTTCCATCCACCCGGGAGATATGCCGGGAAATTGACGTCCGGTTCGTCGGATAATAATTCGTAATCTAGTGGAGCGAGGGAGGGATTGCGGTGGGTGGGCTCCCTGAGTTGCCGGAGGTGCCCCCGGGGGTGCGCATCTGGATGTACGACGTGCCTGTCCAACGTGAGCCGTCCGTGCGATAATGGCCACCAGGCGTGAATTCTATGAGACCTTTGGTCTTCGTCGTGATACCCGCTCACAAACCGGGCAAAGAAGCCTTCCTTGCCATCGTCTGCAATTACTCCGGGGCTGTAAAAGCATGGGCGAAAAAGACCACCCTAGTTCCTTCCCATTCCCGCCCTGCTGTCTAGTGAGCGAGACCAGTGCTCTGCGCCGTGCGAGTACCGTAAGCACGCGTTGGCGCGTGACTGACTCACATAGGCGGACGCGTAGTCAATGGATTAATTTATCATCGGAAACCATCGCCGTGACACAAAAAACATGTGTCGCGTTGTCAGCGTGATGGAACACCTCCTCATCCATCTTCACAATGAACGAAATATAAACAGATATATTAAGGAAACGAAATGGTAGAAACTTTTCTTCTTTTGGATTAACCATTAAATAAACTTTCTTGTGCAATAAAGTTTTGTTATTCCCATTAAAATAAGTGTATTATCATCATTTATGCTGCAAACATTTAGAGAACTTCGTAAATAACTTTTGCCAAGGCCCGGGTTCCGTCTGAACCATGGCATGAGGGCATTTGTTTTGTAAAATTGTGTGCAGTGCTAACAGTAATTTATTCATAGGCATGCTCTCATCGGACTAGGCGAATTTGAATGACTGATATTTGAATGGGCCCGGGGAGCTATTGAGTTTTAAATATTTAAAGAACATTTAAAGAACTCTGCAGTTTTAAAACGTGCCATGGTGTGTGAGGTCTTCTTAGGTATGCATGTAGGTACGAACTATTTCATGGGTATTTCCAAAAAAACATTCTCCTATGCGAAGGTGTACATACCTTACGTTGATGAAACTAAACCCGGTCTTAAAATTCACGATAAAGACGGGATAATTGCGGAATATTTGGGGAATTGACCCATGGAATGCTCAGAATACTATCTAAAACTAGTGTGCCACTATCCAAAGATAAATCAGATTTCGAAATACTCAACGGGTAGATAAAAAACTCAGTTTTAAGTTGGGATACATATACGATAAGTTTGAATTTATTTATTAAAATAAGGACTCGGCTTTCATTTATATATTTATGCGGCACCCAAACGATTGAATATCGCACGAACTCGTAAAGAATTCTGTCCTGCTGGCGTAATATAATGACGAATGCAATGACTGGAGTGAGTGTACTCTTTTGTCTGTTTTTTAACAAACAATTATCAGTTTGATCGAATTCATTGGTTTTTTCCTTGAGTGTGCCTGAGAGACTTGCGTGGACCAGATGTACACACACACACACACACACACACACATATATATGTATATATATATATATATATATATATATATATATATATATATATATATATATATATAATAGTTTATGTTTTTAGTAATTCAAGTGTTCTGTAAAAAAGACGGACGTAAAATCTTAGCCATATTTCCGCTTTAATGCCACTTCTTGAGCCATGATTTTAGTGTTTTTATGTGTATGTATATGTGTATATATATATAAATATATAAATATATATATATATATATATATATATTCCCCTCCTAGTTTTTCAAATTGCGTATACCGTCGTGCCAGCGAAATTTCCGGAACAAAAGTACGCATTGTGGAAATTTACCAATGTATAAGCCCGCCAAAACAACTGATACTTAGCACCTAAGTTGAGAACGTTAATCGCGCGCCCCGCAAGCTATCATTCGCATGCTGTCCACTGTTGTTTATTTAGTGCATCTGTGCTGGAATGAGGTCCCCACGCTTAATAGGCTGAAGTAAAAAAAAGGGAAACCAAGAGACCTCGAAATGCACCGCAGTTACGGCGCTGCCGCCCAAATGCCGATGCCGGAGGAACCCACCCAAACGGTGTTCAATCGTCACTGGATATCTTGGCCTATTTCTTTTTATCAGCCCCCCCCGCACGACTTCATTTCTTTTTCCCCTTCGATCGGCTGCCACTTAAAAGCGGTACGTACACAAAGCTGGTTGTCTCTCCGTAAATGTTTTTCACTCTTTCAACCTTTGCCCGAAGTCCAACGGGCCTCGGGACGAAGTAGCTGGGACAATTTTGTGATGTGTATATGTATGATATATATATATATATATATATATATATATATATATATATATATATATATATATATTGCATATAGCTGGTGGAGTGTCAGGAACACAAACGAAAAACACAAAACAAGATTCGTCTGAACGTCTTCTAGACTGAAAATAAAATTTTCCGTCTATTTTCATGAGTGTAAACGTGTATTCATATATTAGTGACGTACGTGAATGTATTTTATGTATATATATATATATATATATTTATTTATTTATATACACACATACATATACCCGCACATATATAAATATACACACACACCTTCCCCACGATTCCTTTGTTTGTCCTTTTTGTGTTTTCATATCCCTTTTCCTTAATCCATATCCATGTGAATGAATATATATGTGTGTTTCGGGATCTTATCGCGTAGGTTTTCTACTTATCTATTCCTAATTCATAACCCTTTTACTTGTTTCTACTATGTTGCCTACTCGATATTCCCACAACTCTCCCTCTTGTCTCTTGCACTGCTACTTTTCTGTGTTTTTTTTCTTTGCGCGATCCTTTGCACCGACTTGGACGATATTCCACGGCTTCGGGAGGATTTTTAATCGTTCGAATGTCCCTTTTCCTCCTTTGCCCACCCGTCTCGCCCTCTGCCCTGAAGACATTTCCAGTTCCCGCGGTCCGCTCGGAATGGAAGGATGAAAATTGATATCGAATGGATCGAGGGAATCGACCAATCTCCGGTGCGGTTCAAGTGGCGCCACCGCAGCTGCGACCGCATTCTCGCCGATTACGGGAGAAACTCATATTAGTGTTTTTAAAATTTTTTTTATGAGCTCGCTTCGTTATTTTTCTTATGCAACCCATCGCCCTCTCCCGATTTCAAGATTACGAAGCACATTACATTGTCTTTGAGCAGACTCGAGAGAGAGGGGGGGTGGGTGGCAAAGTGTTCAAATGCTTGTTTCGCGGCTTAGGTGTGTGTCTGTGTTTTCTGACGTAATGCTCACTTCCCTTTCTCTTCGGACTGATCGAAGCTGTGAGACATGTGGACCAATCGTAAAGGGAGTAATGCCATGTGCTCCGAGACTGGGCTCCTGTGGGTGCGTTTTGCGCTTCCAGAGGCCCCTCCGCCACCTTCCCACCGCCTCCGTGCCGTTCAAATATGCCGGCGGCGGTGGAGCGAACCTCTCTGATCCAGGGGTCGTGGGTTGGATTGCAGCTTCTGTGGGTTTTCCTCTTTCGCCGAGTTCTCCCGGGCTTTTTTGATACTGTCCTGGTTCCATTTTAACGCTTCTCTATCCCCTTTCTTTTACGAATTACCCTGCAGGCCGACGCTAGGGTGTGTGGCACGGGGTGGGTGATTTATACACCTACTAGACTACTTATGATCCAAAATATCTTTCGTCCCTAGTGGGGTCGGACAACGTTAATCTGATCCCTTATCGTTCGTGGGAAAAATGTCATCTTAAATCTATTTCTTCTACGCTTAATCTCTCGAATTTTATCGTTGTACGATTGGGCTAATAATACATTTTTAGCATCGTCGCCAAAGATTCATCCTTCCAATTTATGCAGGAGATTTAATCTGTTATTTGAACTTTACTCCGAGACTGACTCCCAGCCTAGCCACACTAATAATTTTGATACGCTGCTTAAGTTTATCATACTAAACCAAAATGTCTCCCATTTCGGAGTATGTCCACGATTGCCATTCTATATTTACTCTCCATCGATAAGATTCCCAATCAAATTTCATTGATAACGCAGTCAACTCCGTCACAGAAAGCCCTGATCTGCTTTCTCCGATGTACTAGCGAGGACCATCTCGATTTACCCTCAATCGCTCCTCATCCTTTTCCCTGCCCATAGTCTCTTCCTTGAGGTCCCCGTGCGAATAAGTTTCCGCGTGAACTTAGCGGGAGTCGCGACCGACTGCACTACGCTACCTAGGGAGGATGCCGCTACCCTCATCAGCTGACGCCCTTCCCCTCCCTTCCCTTCGCCCTCCCCTCTCTCCGGCGAGCGCGCGCGCGCACCTCGCGGTCCCTCGCAAGGCCTCGGGAGTATCCACAGAGGCGGAGCGGAGTGGTGTGGCAACCGGCTGGCTGAGTGGGGCCGCCGGGAAAGGAAGGCTTGAGTGAGCGAGGGGGGAAGACAGAGCCTCCTTTCCCCCGTCATAGGCGCGCACACACTCCACTGCCCTCCTCTCCTCGCATTCCCAGGACTTCGCGTCAGCGAGATAAACCATCTATGGATGGCTTGAACGCTCGTATACCTGCTATCAACTCCTCAAAAGTATTTCTGTTCAAGAATCGGGGAACGGTGAACATTTTCCCAATGTTGGTAGTTGGCAGCTCTTTGGTTGCGATAATTTCAGGGTAGGGCGGAGTGCCTTCCTGCCTCCCGGCCATTAAATGTCAGAATATAAGGTTTTCTACCATTTTCCAATTCACTGCACGCCAGAGTTCGACAGCAAGAAGACAGCATACGACTCTGGCTATATGCCGCATCTGCGTCAAAGATCTATTAACATGGAAAATTTATTTGGATGCATTTTGTAAGTTTTAGTGTTGCCGACATCTGTTGGTTTCTTTCTACAACATTAAACCCAAGGCAGAGCACCACGAGTAACGAATGAGATAGAATGAGCGCAGAGGGGCAAGTTCACCAGTTGAGTCCTTGGATTACTTCTGTGAACGTTTTTAAAATGAGTCTCTTTTACGCACATGGATACATGTTGTGTTTCTGCCGTTGTATCTAAATCCCAGCCATTGGTGAACTTCTGTTAAGTTTATACTTTTTAAGTTTAAGGGTTGCCGTCAAATTTGATTTAAATGGATGGGAAATAAAATAAATACGTCTGTCTTCCTTTATTTGTCGACTTTCCGCGATAGTTTTCGCCCCGGGGACCTTAAATCCACGAAGCAAAGCAAACATCTTCTCTGGGAAAAGTGACCGTCGGTCATATTGTCCGAAAAAATGTCTCATCTGTCTCTTCCAATGAAGGAATAAAATTTTGCAGGTTTGCCTTCAATTTGGATGGATTCTCATAAAAAATCGTGCCCACATCCCCATTAGTTCTTTTACTTGCGAGTTCGTTTAGAGCTGATATCAAAAGGCTGGTGTAAAGAAGGCAATTGAGAGATAACTGAAGAACTCCCGGATGTGTATGTACGGCCGGGCGATCTATATACCACGATAATAATAGTAATCACGATCTATATACCACCCCAAGATACCGGAAATACATTCTCTCTTTGTTGTAAAAGAGTTGATGCAATATATTACTTCTTCTCGACTCTCTATCTATGCACGATATAAGTGACATTGCAGTAATATCGTGTTCAAACTGAACCAAAGAACTGCAGTGAAAATCAGTTCTACATAAGTCTTCGTTTTTTCCAGCATTTCTTGCTCGTATTTCCTTACCGGTTCTTCAGACCGACTATTTCCTGTAAATACCGGTCCCTTTCTTCCTAATTATCAATTCTTTTGTCGTACATCGAATAAACCTATGTAATCGGTGGAGTTACGTTACTGGCATTGTTTCAGAAATTTATATTAATAAATGCTGAAACGGTCGCATCCGGGAGTACTTACGCATCAATCATTACGCTAAAAATTATTTTTTTTTCTCGAGTAATGGCGCAGGAGTATAAAAAGAATTTTTAAGCATTGGTCAGGAAAATATTGATATATTTTAAGTACGTACCAGGGGCTTGGTGGTCCATTGGGTACAGCTATGGTCCACTGACCGGAGGGCTCGGGTTCGATCACAGGGCATCCAAGCTGTATGAATTTAAGAGTCAGATATTCCTGGGTATAGGCGGCTCAGGGAATGAGGAATTGGCTCACACCATTCGTGCCCTCATGTGTCATGTGGGATTCGCTGAAGTGAGTTCCAGCCTCCCGCGAGTCAAAACCAACGTAAGAGTTGATCACCGCGGTGTTTTGTTTCGAATTACCGCCAGTCCTCCCCCCCCCCCCCCCAATCCTCACCCACGTAAACTGATTTCGAGTTCTTCCGAAGTCAGCTTCCCTTCCTCGGTACTTCGAATGGTCCTCCTGTTGCGTCAACCGTCATTGGGACGTTTCACCGAGAGGAAACATCCCCCACCTCGACGGCGTTTTTGCCCGCCTTTCCTTTTCATTTTCCTCTCCAGAAATGTTGATGCTCGGGTTAAAGAGGATTCATCGATCGTAACGGCGGCGGGGAAGCTTTTGCACGGATGACTGAAGTGGAAGGAGAGAGCGTGTGAATTGTGGTCGAGAGAAAGCCTCCTGATCTTGGAGCGTGACTCGAAATCTTTTCGACCAAGCCCGGGAGTCTCCCTCTCTAAAAAAACACCGTGTCATTCGTTTTCCGCGAAGCCTCCTCAGTGACCCGACAGATGGTGGTCCTCATTCTATCGACCGACGTCGGGAGGAGCGGTTTCTACGTTCACGTAATTACCTGTAGGCCGTCGCAGTGGTGTGTGGCAGGGGATGACATGTGCTCGTCCCTCTATCAAAATGTCGTTAACTATTTCTAAGGTCATCATATGATGATGAAGGGGATTCAGAGTAGCACCCATTTCAAGGCAGGTGGGTTTTTAATTATCAATCACCGTTCTTTATCCGTGAGACAAACTTCACATTGAAACAATACAATGCAACAATTTCAGAGTGTAAAAATCATTCGCCTTGACTGGGATTCGAACCCAGATTCCTCAATATCCGGTAGAGTGCTTTAGCCACTAAAGCTATCGAGGCGTCCTCTTAAACTCTGAAATGTTGCGGCATCTCCCGCAGTTTCTTTGGAATTTGAAACAATAGGCAGAGGGAACATTATCTGCGGTACATTCAGAGCCACTAACAGTAATGTCACAAAACAACCCTAACTAATTGTTCCGTTGTCGATTTCTATCGCAACTTTTACGGTTCCTGGTCGTATACCAGAAAAAATGAGTTTTTGGACGTATTTTTCTATCCTCTATCGATCTGATCATATTTATATTTATGTGTCACAGTCTATAATCTCATGCTGGAGCTTTTAATATGTTTGAATGTCTCCAGGCTAGCTCTTAATCAGAATATTTTCCAGCCGACATACACTGCTAAATATATCATAGTTTATTTTTAGGAGCAAAACTCCTCTTCGGTAGTCAGCGATCCGATTCGGGTATTAATCCCACTTCCGAAGTATCTGAAATATCTCGTGTGCAACATGATACCAGGTGTTGGTACTGCTGCTGGCGAATCGTTGACTTTTCGGGGCGTGTTCATCGGGCTGAGGTATACACGTCAGTTCGGAAAACACACGACTGGGAATACACGTATCTCTCGCGTTGATTCACCTTTTATTGATTGGAATGTGGGACAGCATTGCCGATAATTCTATCAGTGATTCTATGTGGACTTTCAAGCTCTGGAAGGAAACGTTGCTCCACCTTCTGTTTGTGAGTTGTAATAAACCAGGTTTGGAATTCGTCCACCTGGTAATGCATTTATTTATTCACTTGTGAGCTCACGTCTCTGGGTCTCCTTGACCGTTGCGTGCGCCCGTCCGTGTCTCTCGTGAAGTTCCCCGGAACTTTCAGAGATATCCGATCGTAGAACTTACAAGAGTCAAGCTCGACAATTGATATTTCGAACTTGGGTTGATACTTGGTCAAAACCAATGGAAAAATGGTGAAATATACTGTTGTTTTGCCTTAATAGAATAAGTTAGTCAAAATTAAGCTCCAAATGAAAACGTAGGAATGTATTTCAGAGATTTGCATTCTTAAATCAATTGGGTTTGAGCTACGAATTTGGAACAAACTGAAATTCATCTTGAGAGGTAAATGTCCTTGTGATTTTGGTGTTTCCCTATGTGTCACTCTATAAATTGAATCGATTCTTTTCAATCACGATGTTTTATGTATTTTTGTTGACGTTTCCGTTGAGGTAGCCATGTGGGCGGCATTAATATCTTTTATCTGCTGTTGAATTTACTTCCCGAGTATAAATAAATGTGGTGCCTGAGAGGAAGGTTTCGGAACGCAAAGATTTGAAGGTTAATCTATTATTTTTCTTGCTCAACTGCATTTAATTAAACACCAGTATACAGGGTTATCATCTTTCATTCTATTTCACCGTAATTTTAACTTGCTAAATAGTACTAACTGACTGGGTACCTCTCGTGCCGTTTCCTTGCTGGTGGGGAGAGCGAAGATATTATTTAAATTTTGTCTCAAGCACTGATTCCCTTTCACTAACTTCCTCCGCATCGCCCCGCCCTTCTAAGGAAGCGTACCCCTTCCGCTCTCTCTTTGCATTCACTCTACCTCCATCTTCTAAGTGTCTCTTTGGTGAATCGAGTTCCTCGTCCGTCCTTTCCCAATCGGACCGAACCAGTGTGGTATACGTATTTATTTTCGGCACGCTTGTCTGGGACCGGCACATCCAGTCCGGTTCATGTTCCGCTCTCTCTCCCTCCCTCCCTCTCTTATTTTTACCGCAAGCACTCCTCAGATTACCCCCACACAATACTCATTTGGTTCGTGTTGATGCATATCCGGGCATGTCACGGTCCTTGTCATACCACTCACTTCTCTTGTTTACCTAACAAGTGAATTTATCCCTTTGCTCGGCAGTCGTTCCCGTCTATTGCGTCGTCGCATGTCTTTGGGCCTTCTCTATAAAATGCCCCGAGCAGCATACCTAAGGATCCCTAACTTCCCTGGCTTATACTTTCTCTCATGGATCTCGACTGTGTGTTACATCGCTTAGCTTTGCTTACCGCAGCTGACGCTTCTTCAACTACGCGTACACAATGAGCAGGCGCGTACGCGATGCTAATTCCCTCCTCGTGCCAACAGTCTGAAGACGCGAAGTTATTAGCAAATATTGAAGGAAAAGCTGCGGCAATACTCGAGTGCCAGACGTAAAACAAATGGTAGCAGTTTAAGCGAACGAAGTAATATTGACTCTTTTTACGTTTTTTTAAGAAATAAAATCCCATCGTTTAGTTGTATGCTCCAAATACTCGATAAGGATGAAATAGACCGAATGAATTGTCTCTTTCTTCATTTTTCCGGCTTGAGTAATCCATATTTCTCAGGCAAACAAGTTCACGCGGCACGTTGAAAAAAGCAGCCGCTAGGAAGCATCCAAAACATACCCATAATAGGTGGAGCACTTGAAATGGAAGGTTTTCATTTAAAGTCTCGATCCATTCTGAAGCTTCCATTCCCTTTCTTCTACGCCTCCGATCAGCTGTCACCCAATGCCCTGGCGCATGCCTGGCGGAAATATTTTCTTACCTTCGAGCGGTAAAATAAGTCGACGGAGCGACTTAGAGGGCAGGCAGGGCGATGTGTCAGCACACCATGGAATACAACTTGTGTGAACAGCTCTTCGCCTCCATTTTGGGTGGTCATCGAGTCATTGTGTTCAATGTCACTGGCTTCCAGCGAGAGGTGAACGAATGTTGAAAGTTGAACTGACACTTGAGTTCATTTGGGGAACCACGTACTTCCTTTATCAAAACGAATCTTGGGGTAGATAACTCTGGTGGATACCTGTGAGGTGATCGTGTTCGTTTTCAAGTTTTGGAACTCCCTCTAGACATGCGTTTGCATGTGGCGGCTCCGAAGTTATTATTAAGTACGTATTAACACTAGTCTACAGGTTAAGGTAGGTTTTTTTGATAAACCGATTATGTCCTTCCCGCAAAAAATAAACTGCAAGAAAAATGAAACCTCTTCGAAAAAGAAGCAAGTTGGTTCTGGCTCACCGGAAAACCCTCACCTTTTACCACCCAACCCTACCTGATTTACTGACCCAATTAACCTCAACCCAAACACACCCACCGTCCATCAACCACCTTCCTAACTATCCCAACTCGCCAATGCACATTAGAGGATGACTCCGTTAAAAGTTACTGCTGCGGCGTCTCCCGCTG
Organism: Hetaerina americana; assembly: GCF_022747635.1. Classification (NCBI taxonomy): domain Eukaryota; kingdom Metazoa; phylum Arthropoda; class Insecta; order Odonata; family Calopterygidae; genus Hetaerina; species Hetaerina americana. The sequence goes on from NW_027287095.1 coordinate 84,744,949, forward strand.
TTTCTTTGAAATCCCAACTTGTTTTGAAAAAATAAGTAAAATAAAAATAGAAATTAGAAAAAAATCCAAACAAATAATTCTTTATTAACAACATACAATAATAATAAATAAGTAAAATAAAAAATTGAAAATATAAATAAAATTTTTCAAAAAATCACTCCATATAAAGTAAATTCCTTAAAGTCAAGATCACTGAACCCATCTATTAACACTTCTAAATGCACTTAGGCAATAAATGCAAAGGAACCCTAACTTTGCTCTGCCTCTGGTAGGTTTTTGATGATCACGGTGCCTAAGCATTGTTACCCTTCTAAGACCAGGATAACCGGGTACTAAGTAGCGTGGAGACATCCATGCACTGCAATAAACCCCAAATACCTTTCATGTACCTCCCTTTCTTCAGTCCAAAATTCCTAGCCTTCTCTTTCCAGCCCTTCGCTGAGCGGACAAACATTCTCTCCCGCATCGCATTTCAACGGGCTCTCAGAATCGTCGCTCGTCGACAATGCCCAGCCTGTGACGTCACGGCCTCGGTAATTCCCGATTCTTGCGGGCGCAAGCGTCCGGATTTGTTTGAGGACGTGACGTCAGGACTTTGTCATTGTCCATGCTCGACAATTCGTGTCCTTAATGAATACATATTCACATATGCTCGCTACACCGAAAGATGCCACCAGGGCAGGGGAATTTAGCACAGGAGTCATGAAAGTTAAGGGGAAGGAGTATTGTGAATGTAAGATGCGTCGTGGTATGTTGGTGTATCGTTCTCATTGTGCTCTGTTCGTGAACTGTGCGAGAGGACTTTGGAAACCCTTGAGTTAGACTTTTGTAGGATCTACCTCTGTTATTTAGCCACAGAGAGAAAACCAGCAAACAGGCATTGTTTTCAGGATGTCTTGGGTGGTTGATGTGTTATCCGTATTAGGTCTAATCTGGCGTTGAAGTGTTAAAGGTCTTCCGACGAAGTCCCCGCACAGATTTGCTGTAAACGTCCAGTTCTTTAGTTACCGACGAAATGGCAGTCTTTCACCAACCTGACATTTTGCTGTTCTTCTTTTAATGCCGTCTCTGTGTTCTCTCTCATTTGCATTCAAAATGATCGCGAAAATATTCAAGGTGGGGCCGAAATAAATAAATAAATGTAAAATTTTGTCAACGTTTGCTCAAATAAGTCTAAATAAATACTTCGTCGTGGGTTCGAATCCCGGGTGATGCTCGATTCGATATTTCTATCTGAAATTCAAGCTGTGCGATTTTCCGGGTGGAGTTTCTCGAAGCCGTCGGTCGATTTGCAAGACCCCTTCAAAGAGTCATCTGTGAGACTTTCAAATCCGCGTGCCGTCTGATGAAGGCAAGTCACAAGTACTTCGCAGTTCATTACTAACGGCGGAATCCGTTATGTGAAAGTTACTGGGAATTGAAGACTGACTAATAGTTTTGAGTAGTGGAGCGAGTCATCCGTATTCCCCAGTGAATTGCCCACACGTCAGGGCACATAGATCGGCGGAGTTAGTTCTGCCATCGTCTATCAAAAACCAACCTCCGTCTTGATTACTGCGGCTGGATTTTTTCGCTGCAAGTGGGGTTTATTGCTATTGCACGAGAGGGACTTGGGAGCACGTAGTAGTAGAGGTAGTGTACGCGCGCTTTGCTTTGGTCACATCCAGCAGGGAGGGAGGGGGGGGCAGGTGTAATAGGTGCGTAATGGGCGCCTTGCGTGAATGAACTGCCGGCCTCGGCGGAAGCGAACGGGATGGTGAGATCTAATGGCCGGACGGAGAGTGGCGCCCACGTCGTCCTGGGCACTGCTCCCCCCCACCCCACCCCCCGCACCTGCGCCCACGGTGGAGCACCGAGGGGGCGTGGGGCCGTTTCCCGGAAAGTGCGGTCTCGCCCTCTCCCTGGCCGCTCCCAAGGCGTGAAGTGCTAAACGACCCGATCTATTCTTCCTGGGCTTAATTCGCGGATCGCGGGCGAATGTTGAGGTCTCGCGAATTGGAAGATTTGGCGAAACCGACTCCGGAAACACCCTCCCTCCTCCGCCACCCTATAATCTTCCTTCCGCCCCTTCATTTCCTCCCTCTCTATCCTTGTGAACATCTCATCGAAACGCCCTCAACCTGAACATCATACGGAGCGTTCAATCGAGATTGCGACCAGGGAGAGAACATTTATATGCATTTATGAACTAATAAATTGCCATTTTAAACAGATACAACTAATAAAAGTGGCCCTCCCAGAGGTTTTCGGTTGATGCACATCACTATCTTGAAAATGAAACAGGAATTATATATATATATATATATATATATATATATATATATATATATATATATATATATATACGTATATATATATATATATATATATATATATATATATATATATATATATATATATGGTTAGAGCGTTGCACTACTGGCGCACAGGGAAAGTATATGGGATCTACTCTACATTTATGTGGCTTTCATACGCCGTTAAGCTTAGTAGTGTATGAACTTTACCGTCACCTATCAAGTCAATCTTCAGGTTGATAAGTTTTTTAATGGCATATATATATATATATATATATATATATATATATATATATATATATATATATATATATATACAGGTATATATATTGTTTCACATCCGTTGATAATTCAAACGAAGGAGCGAGATGACGTTAGCCAACAAAAATATAGTAAAACACATGAAAAGGATAATCACGCGTTTCGACATTTTCGGTGGCAACACCACCTTCCTCTGAGTTCCTTCTTTCCGCAGTGTAAGGTGGACTTACCACCGCAAATTTAGGAATACATGTGAATGTCCTTTTTTACGTATTTTTCTATATATTTTTTTTTTGGCTGACGCCATCTCGCCCCTACGTTTGAAAAAAATATATATATACACACCCACACAATCAGCCGTCAACCCTCCTATCATAACCCACTTTATTCATATCCTTCGTATGGTAGACCCTCGTCCGGAGGAGACTTTCGTATAGGATTACTACCCAATGGCTTGGACACTTCGCCCTTCCTCCGTCGACCGTGTTGCATGGCGGTCGTGGCATGCGGGCTCCTCCTCCCCAATGGTGAATGGCCCTGGGACCACGCCGGGTGTCATCCTAGCAATGGATTTTGGAAGGATGTGTAAAAAATGACCCCGGGATGAGATTTATTCAGGATCCAAATTGTTCACGAGAGCCCTACTCAATAGTAATCTTGTATTTATAATTAATATGGGTTTATATTGATTTCCATACTCCAGCCCAAGATCCCTGTAGGTAGACTGGTCGTCCAAGGAGCTCTATTAGCTTAGTTACCGCTACCTACCTTTCCTTACGCTCATATTGGTGCCGAAGTACCTCGTATTCCTACTTCAAGTAGTCTGTTAATATTGAATAATTTGCTCGCGCAATTATCGCTAGGAATTCTGTTAATCAAGTATTTTTAAGTAACTCGACATGCTCACTTCCGGAAACCAATCGCTTAAGACCCATCTCACCCTCGCCACATAAAAATATCTTTTCTCGCCCCGAGAACACCTGAAAAAGTACCGATATTATGTACTTTTTTGAACTGGGATCGGCATCTGCACCAGCAACTAGGTACCGTGCCTGGCTTTACGTAGGTACCAAGCCCGATGTAACGGTTATTAGGATTATTGCCCGAGGTACTATTAGCTAGGTGCCTGCACTCAGCATTCCTCACGAGGTTACCGGTAACTAGGTAGCGGTGTCTGGGTTTCTTGCGTTATTGACTAACTCTTGTTAATTTAACATGGCTCTAATAAATTTCCAATGATTCTTGAAAACGCGTTCTCCCCGTAGACATCTTAAGTTTCCTTCCTTCCTTTCCGACGAATCCGTTCCGCATTACCACTTCACATCTGCATCCTCCTCATTGCGTGAGGATTCACCTAAGGGGACGGTTGGTGCCCAGGAGAAGAAAACAAGGTGTAGGGGGCGTGGAGACAATCCTCCAGGGTAATGAGTCTCGGATATCTCAAGGGATAAAAATCTGGTGGAGTGTTTGAAGGTGACCGACGTCTCGGTGCCAAGCCCTACATGAATAATTGGGGCAATGCGTTTGCGTGGTTGATGCGTGCGGAGAAACGCACCCACCATTGCTGTGTGTGGGTCTCCGATATATGAGGAAGACGAATTACTCTAGAATACGAGAAAAGAAAATGTGGATAAGCATGTTTGTCAGTACCTTTTTCCAGTGGGTAAAGTTACAACCGAGTGAAGCCTGCGACTGTATGATTCACGTAGAAGTTTCCTTTCCGCATCCATCAGGGGGGAGAGGGTGTTGTTGTCGGGGCGTTTTGGAGGGGATGCCCTTACTGGGATGGTTTATTGGGATTAGTGTGGGGTCCTTGTCCCGCTTGGCGACAGCGACCACTGCGTGTGTCCTCCGGAACTATTTAAGAGTCCATCAACGAACGCGCGACCGGTAAATATTTGCCGGAGCATCGCTTCGTTTGGATTAATCTCTGGAAGCGACTCCCAACCCCTTCCCCCAACCCATTCCCCCACATCTCCCCACACATCTCCCCACACATCTCCCCACACATCTCCCCACACATCTCCCCACACATCTCCCCACACATCTCCTCTCCCCATCCACTCTCGCCGCCACTGGCGGTCCAACGCTCCGAATCCGAACTACGTAAGTTGATTTTTTTTCTTTAATTTTGACTCGTCTCTATTTCGTGCCTCCAATTACGTCACGGTTCTCGGATTGCATTTCGTCTGCGTTGATAATTACCGGCATGTTTGCAGTTGGATGGATCATTTGCTTAGCGCCTTTATTTTCCCATTTCCCGTGGAGAATTCTCCTTGTGTTTCTCGAATTGACGTCCCCGTGCGTGAGCGGCTTCATTTTGTTTGTAGCAGCTGCGTGAATTGTTTCTCCACCCTTTATTTAGTTAGTGCACTGGTATGAGAATCATAGTAGGAAATTCACAACTTTCACTGAGTTTTATTCGACGTTTTTTTCTTACCCTCGTCATGCTTGCGTATTGCATTCCGTAAACGTTTGGCTGGTGGTGTGCATTGGCATCAAAAGTTTAATATTCCAACTTATATTAGCGTTTTTTCGTTGCATTGGTATATTCTATTGGATATTTTGTTTCAGTTTACTGTTGACTCGTAGTTCAACGTAGTTCTCACCCATCGGCATGGAAAGTGCTTTCTATTTTTTTTGCTACGAACAGTTTTACGTGGCGTCCAAACTCATAATTGAACGAAAATCACTTGGATATTGCGCTTCGAATAGATTGTTTGAAAAATATCGAGTGATGAGTGATGCAAAGTCGGCAATATGAGAACCTACTGATAAAAACCATGGGCTAAGTGGTATTTCAGTCATAACTTTGGATCCACGCCGAGAATTCTGGACCCTGCGCATTGAAACCTTATTCTGGAATTGGAATGGATGTAAAGAGAAGTCTAAATGCACAATGGTCTCTAAAATAATGGAAAAATATTTGCGAAAATAAAATTGTGTTCGAAGCTATTAACCGCCAATGGCTGATGATCATACACCCTCTGCCACACACCCTCGTGGTGGGTTTCACGGAGAAGTTTTTTTGCAGACACCAGATCATGTACGGGATTAAGTGATGGGTGTGTTTGTAAAGGGATTTGGAAGGAGTTGAAGGAGTTTCCATCCACATCTGCGTTCCAGTGGTCTCTCTCCCCACCCCCTTTCTCTCTCTCATCCCATTCGGGCGCCGAAGCCATTCTCATGACTGTCGGCCGGGTATATACTGTTCAAAAGTGACACCCGAAGAACTTTGAAACCTGAAGTGGTCTTTCAAATATAATTGCATATAAAATCATAAAGCTCGCATAAAAAAGAGAACTGTACTCGTCGGTTGATTATAATTTTCTATGGCAGAACTGTCTTCTTCAGTGGAAAAGAGGGAAAACTGAAGAGGTTGGAGGGAGGCAGGCCGAAAGGAGGGGATAGGGGGGTGAGATAAAAAAGGATTTGATTGGGAGGGGAAGAAAAAAGGCCTGTGAACAACATATATATATATATATATATATATATATATATATATATATATATATATATATATATATATATATATACATTCAAACACGAAATCCCGCCAAACGGCGAATAAATACTCGTATAAATACTCGTATGTTCGATTCCGCCTTCCCCACCTCTATTGTGTTCGTCCTTTATACGTGTTCCTATCCCTTTTCCTTATATATGTTTCTGTATATACGAGTATTTATTCGCCGTTTGGCGGGATTTCGTGTTTGAATGTGTATTTGGCCAATGTGGCTCATCTCTTTCTTCTGGCTATGCGTGCCACGAAACGCACTGTTCTTTTCCTGTATGATGTTGTATTAATTCTAACCACTCTCCTTTCCTCTTGTGTATTGTCTATTTCTCCTTTGGTGGGTGAAACAGCCCCCTGACGCCATCTCTTGGCTAAAGAATCGGGGCGCTTGGCGACATATAAGACCCACGGATCTCAGGGTAAATTACATATCCTCGATAGCTCAAGTGGTTAAGAGCATCCGCCCGGCAAGTGGAAAGATCCGGTGTTCGAGTCCCGGTTGAGGAGTAATTTTTACTCTTTTGATCCGTTCGATTCCGCCTTCCCCACCTCTATTGTGTTCGTCCTTTATACGTGTTCCTATCCCTTTTCCTTATATATGTTTCTGTATATACGAGTATATATATATATATATATATATATATATATATATATATATATATATATATATGTGTGTGTGTGTGTGTATGTGTGTGTTTGTGTGTGTGTGACACATGCATACATATATATGCCAAAATTGGTCACAATGTGGCTATACGTTCTGTCTCAAGAGTTACAAAGGCATAGAAAACTTCCCGAAACAAAAAATAAGGAGAAATAGTTTTGGGTTTTGTTGTTCTCAATGGAAAGAAGAAAACTTATTTCAAATTTTCTTCCTTCCGTTGAGAAAGGTGGGCTCTGAAACAGAAAAAAGCAACCCTGTGTAAGTTTTGTGTGTGCTAAAGTTTTATATGCCATCGCCACGATCACATTTACACAGACACATATGTGTGTGTGTGTGTACATATATATATATATATATATATATATATATATATATATATATATATATATCTTCGCCTCCCGTTCTCCCCTTCCCCTGGCCCCCTTCCCTTTCTCTCGCACCCCTCACCTCAACAATTCCAGCAGTCATTACTTCTACATCTTCAGAGGAAGACGGATTGTTTCCGTCGAAATATCAAGAAAATACGTGTGAGTGTTCTCTTTTTTTGTGTTTCTATATTATGTGTTACTGTGTATTGTACTATATATATATATATATATATATATATATATATATATATATATATATATATATATATATATATATATAGTACAATGCACAGTAACACACAATATAGAAACACAACAAAAAATAACACTCACGCGTTATTTCTTGATATTTCGACGGAAACAATCCGTCTTCATCTGAAGATATAGAAGTAAGTAAAGAAGATTACTTCTATATCTTCAGATGAAGACGGATTGTTCCCGTCGAAATATCAAGAAATAACGTGTGAGTGTTCTTCTTTTTTTTTGTGTTTCTATATTGTGTGTTACCGTGCATTGTACTATTCGGCACTTCCGTGTTACGTCTACGAAAGCATACATATATATATATATATATATATATATATATATATATATATATATATATATATATATATATATATATATGTATATGCGCGGGGCTCTTTTGGGCCGTTTCTATTTCTCTCCAACCCTCCGCGGCGCTCGTCGGCGGCGGCTTGGGTTTGCGGGGGGGTGGGGGATGATGCGGGGAGCGGAGGCGCAAGGGGTCGTCGACCGATTGGGGGGGCAGGGCGTGTCCGGAGGGCGCGAGCTCCGTCACAGCGGTGGGGACGTGCTCTTCGCTGGCGTCCGACGAGGCACATCCACGCACGGCGCGCGTGCCTTTACGACACGCGCGTGCCCACCTACGTGCGCGTGTAAATACTTATGTATTTTGGGTTTGGTTGCGATGTCCAGGCACAGGGGAACAAAGAGAAACCCCCACCTCGGGCACCACCATCACCCGGGGATTGACACCATGGTCTGCGGGTTGCCTCCGCGCCGCCCTGATCTATCTTGAGGTACAGTGGTCTCTTTGCGGTTGATGTCCGAAATCTTCCGACTTGAAGGTGATGACAGCGGCACCAATGAAGCAGTGGTCCTGCATGAGTTAATAACGCGAAAGGGCAACCCGAAATATGACGAATGCGCATCACTGCATTTGTCATCTTAGCCTTTGCCTAGGATCATTGCCCAGGTTTAGAACCTCTACCCAGAATTCGTACCTGCTCGTTTGTGCTGTTGCCGAGGCGTCAAATGCCCACTACTTACCAGCGCGACTTTGTATGGAAATTTTTATATTTCGTTTAAGACTGAAAACAAAAGTAATCAATCCGAAGGTGGATTTGATTGGTGACGACAGATTCACCCTATACGGCGTATGACATACACCATAAACATGATAAGGGGATGGCGCTTCAGTGGCCTTTGTACCTTTTGCGGTTTCTCTTTCGTGGGGGCCAGTTCCTTTCCCTTCCCCCGGTTATGGTTTCCCAGGAAGATCTGGCACCTGAAAAATCACATCGATTGGGTGGAGCTGCAGGAGCCTAGAGAGGCTTGCCCGGGAATCGAACCAGGGCCCTCCGGCCATTAGTCCAACGCTCTTGTGTGTGTGTGTGTATATATATATATATATATATATATATATATATATATATATATACACACACACACACACACATATATATATATATATATATATATATATATATATATATATATATATATATATATTGAGCAGATCAGAAGCTTAAAAAGGTTTCCTTGACCGGAACCCAAACCACGGATCTGCTATTTGCCGGGCCGGTTCTCTAAGCATTGAGCTATCGAGGAAAAATTACACTGAAATCTGCTTATTTTCGTATTCTTTTTAGAGTTGTACGATCCCCATTAGCGCCTGCTAAAACGGAACCGGTTTCATTTACTTATCGAGAACGGACACGGGTCATCCATGAGACAGTGTATTTCGATCGATATAAGGAACCTAGACAGGAAACGAGGAACCAGCATTACGATCGTCTGGTATCCGGTGGGTAGTGACGATATGCTATGCATGGGGTGGGGTCAATAAAAGCGTAGAAAATATTAAGGGAATGTATCGTCCCCCTCGCCTTGACGATAAATGCTTGAGGTGCGTTTGAAAGCCTTCACAGAGTTAATTGCAGAATCACCCGGACTGCTAAGTTAAAGTTGATTAAGTTAAAAGGGAATCTTTTACTAACCAAAAGGAATCATCGCATTAGTCAGGTGATAGTCTGGTTTGGGAGACCCCGGAAGCACGTAGATAACAAGGGCTACTAATACGTTTATAAAAGTAGAAAGTCATTCAAGTTTAAAACCGAGTGCAGAAGAAATAATTTTAACCCCACTCACACAGATGGACGAGACCAAAATCAGAAATACCACGGGATATTTTGATTGCCGAACGGATCGATATAAGGACTCACGTTTCGTTTCTCATTGCTCAGGACCAGAGTGGTAGGGAACGCAACTAACGACATATTTGAACTTCACGAATGACATTTAATATCCAAACACTCGAATGGCTGCCACACACCCCGGCGGCCATTCAAAAGAATAAAGTATTGATGAGCAATTTCACGAATAATACGCGAGAAGGTTCGTTTCAGTCGAGTCGGAATGAGTATTTTGAGCATGGGTATGCATGGCTCATGTCATTTTGAGAAAACGTCCTCCGTTCTTACATTCTAACTGAAGCGAGCACTCTTTTTTTTAAAGTGTAGGAGGAAGTCAGTAGCGGTTGGTTGTGCAGCGGGTGGGGAATTGGGAGGTGGGCTTCGGAAATGAGGGGGGGGGAGGAAGTACGGGAACTGCCAGGTGAGACCAAGAGAGCAGAGCTTAGTGCTTCTGCTGTTTTTCATACGTGCATATCTCTCCCTTGGGATCTCGTATTCCCCCCATCCTCTACCCTCCCTCCCTCCCCCACCTCCCCATGCCCTTCCTCCTTTCTCCGTGGGAATATTCATGCTTCCGGCGCATAACAGTTTTCAACCGATCGCATCTCCTCCTTCCCCCCCCTTCCCCTCCCTCCACGCCTCCCTCCCACGTGTCAAACCTCCGAATTGAAGGTGGTGGCCGCCAGAGGTGAAACATTTCGGCTTTCCGCTCGCGCGAGAGCAGGGGTCATTGTGTTGGATCTTTGACCTCGCCGGCGAATGGGGAAGCCGGGGTTGCTTGACGAACGCGGGACGTTCCGTGCTCCAGAGCCATGCATCCTCCTAAGTATTAATATATATATATATATATATATATATATATATATATATATATATATATATATATATATAAACACAGATGTAGATTTTTAGAATATAGAGACACAAAGAAAGGACACTCACAATTTGTTATTTTACGTTTCGACAGCACGGCTGTCGTCTTCAGAATGAAGACGACAAGCGATTCTGAAGACGACAGCCGTGCTGTCGAAACGTAAAATAACAAATTGTGAGTGTCCTTTCTTTGTGTCTCTATATTCTAAAAATCTACATGTGTTTTTATATATTTGTGTGTCGCCGAAGAGCGTTCCATTTCGAAGATATTATATATATATATATATATATATATATATATATATATATATATATATGTATATAAGTAATTACTTCTCTATCTTCCGATGGGGAAAGGAACTGGCCCCCCTACCCAGATGTGTGAATTTCGCACGCCGTATAGGGCCTAATACTGGGCGATCTCTACCTTCACCTACTAAACCGACCTTCGGGTTGATTACTGTGTTTATGGTATAGTGTGAATTGCCCAGTTTTCGCGTATGATGGGGTTTATGTACCACAGGGAAATGCTCATTGCAACATTTCATGGATATCGTGGTAGCGTAGCGTACGAAGACCGGGTACCAATCTCATATTTCTGGGTACAGGTCAAGTTGGTATCTCCTCTTACAGCAGTGATAGGTAACGAGCTCTGTGAGTTTTTGGGTCAACCAGATATTCCTGGGAAACCACAGAGGAAATTTTTCGGGGAAGGTAATGACACACCCACATCATAATTACCATGTGGATTAGTGAATTCCACACTCCGCGTCGGATTCGTTACAAAGCGAGCTCGACCACGCCCCCTCCTATCAAAGCAATTCCTCGTGGTTGATTGCTCTCGTCATCCCCATCTGGATCTCAGGCAAACGCATCCATTTGCAGTGGAACAACATTTTTTTTAATTTGAGGTCCTCTCTCGTGCATTTGTCGTCGCTCGTATGTTCCCTCGCCCACACGCGGGCGCCATTCGCTGCATTTTTTATCGTTCTCCCATGCATGGCGCCCTCTCGCTAGGAACATCTTCTCATTAATGGCCCCAGACCATGTATCGGAATCATCTCTCTGATTCTGCCACCCAACTCTCCAACTCCAACGAGTCCAACTCTCTTCCCTTTGAGACGCCTTGGCTTCGTGTCCATATATCGATTACATTGCGCGATGTCTACATATCGAACAAGTCGATATTGATACTATAATAGAATCATGTATCTATAATTCTATTTAACAACGTGACGATATTTTCGACTTCATGATACGGGTGTTATAATTATGTAGTCGATATTAGTAGTATTATAATATATTATATTGTCTAAATAGTCTGTACCGCGCCATTGGTATATCAAACACTAAAGTATATCGTTTATAATACTACTACTACTGCTAATATATCGTATCTAAGTATCATGTATATATATATATATATATATATATATATATATATATATATATATATATATATACACGATACTTAGATACGATATATTAGTAGTAGTAGTATTATATACGATATACTTTAATGTTTGATATACCAATGGCGCGGTACAGACTATTTAGACAATGGAGTGTTACATATTCCTGTGCGCATAGATGAGGGAGATGGGAAACATGTCATTGGATGGTGATATCGTCGTGGTGATATGGACCATATTGTCGATAATTGATGAGGACATCATATTCCATGTATTCAATGGTTAACACGACCGATTGGTTTTTAAGGTTATATTTCTCCATGCGTGTAATTGTGCCCGATAACAGTGGCAACATCGATTATCCGTTTCCAATACAATCATCATTTATATCGAAATATATCGAAATTGAAATTCAGTATCGACTAGCGATGGATTACTCGATTGTATTCGACCCCTCGCCGGAGCAGTGCGTGGGGTTTCGACTCGCCTTCGCCTCCCATATCCTCCACGCAATGGGTGTCATCCCTCCCTCCCCCCACGCCCTCTTTGGGGGCGTATTGCGCCTTCCAAGAAGAGCCGTAAAGACTCGCCGTTGAAAGTCTTCCTCCTCCTCGAGCGGATTCAACCTAACATTTTTATGCGGACCAGATGAAACTTTTAAAAAAAGCCGATCCCTTAAAATAAGTGTTTTATTATCTTTTTCCTCGTATTCTCATTTCCCAATTGTGGGAGCATCCCTTCCCTGCGGCACTCGAGCAACTTTTGGTATACCGGTCGGATTGGTTCGGATCGTCGTAAAAATATGTGCGTCGGTTCGCCTGAACGCACGCCACACTGAAGGGCACCTTTGCCACGTCTACGTGTTTTGGTCGCCGGTATTCAGGGCCCGCGATGGCCTTTCGGGTAATGGGGGGGGGACCAGGGACTTTCGGAGGGATATGCTGGCCACCACGTCTTTCGGACACGTAAAATCTAGTGGGCCAATCATATCGAAGGGACTCGCATATCAATTTCAACGTTGATCCCGTCACGATTATAGTCTGTTCGTAACGTTTAGCGAATCTTCGTTGATGACCCTGATTAACGTAGAAACCAAATAACTAGAAATATTTTGGTGGGCCTGAATTTCAAGCTTTCGACTTGAGTAAAATTTGGTATTCGATTCGATAGAAATCGTATGGTAATGAGTGAGAAATCCCCAGCACGTATCCAGATTTCAAACTCGGTCATGCACGTAGACTAGCGCGATTTGCACTTTACAAATGTGCCCTTGCTGGGTAAAAGTAAGTTCAAGCTAATATGGATGGAACCCCACATGCTTAGTGTTAAGCGTCACTGTGATAAGTGTGCATTTACCGTCACCCTCTGGTGTGCTCCTCCGTCGCTGTTTTTCCAATTCCTGTCTCCACCTACCTTCTCTCTCTCCACATTCCAATCGCTGTCGGTGTCTGACCTCTGTACAGAAAATTATCCCCGGATCCTGAATCTATGAGATGAACTGTGAAGACTTTTTTTTAATTTAGGTCTTTCTTTTCTAGAAGTAAATTTTATTTTTTGCAGTCTTTCAGCCAATATTCGAAGCTTTCTTAAACAGTATTTATTTCCTAGAGTTTGTCGAGGGGTTATGAAATATTTCGAATATTTATTGAGTGAATGAAAATCGTAAGTGATTTTAATCCGGTCGCCATTTTGGTAATTATCAAGGCATTTGATGAGGGTTTCTTAATTGCTAGTGAGCGTATTCTTTACCTTTCAAACGATGTTTCCTTCTCCCTCGTGACTCTTTGAAGACTCTTTCTTAGCAAATATATTGAGCGCGGTAGGTCATTTTAATCTGGTCACCATTTTGGCATTTATCAAGGCATTTGATGCGTGTTTCTTCATTGCTTGTTAGCGTATTCTCCACCTTTCAAGCGATGAGTCCCTTTCTTTCTTGACTCTTCGAAGACCGTCATCAAATACATTGAACGCGGAACTCTCTCCTCGTAGACTCTCTTTGGGGATTGGCCTTCGTAGGAAATGTTCATGGCTGCTGCTTAGTGCGTTGGCAATCGATGTTCGACTCAGAAGAGGCCTTAAAACGTTTCGCGTCGAAAATCCTGACTCATTGACGCGGCGGAGTCTCGCCAACCGTGCGCAAGCGATTCCACGGCTCCCCCTGCTCCCCTTTGCAACCTTTCTCCCCCACCCCCTCCCGCCACTCCCCACCCTCCGTCCCAAACCGCCCCTCCCCCACGGACCCGAAGAATGCTGTTCGCGGGCCGGGAAACGGGACCGGCGTGCGAACGCTCGTGTATACTCTGGCATGTCATTCATTCAAGTCTTTCAACCTCCGGAGATCGTTTGACTCGTGGCCCTCAGTCCCCACCTTGTACTCCCAGTGCTGATTGCTTCCCTTTCCCTCCGTTTCTTGTGGAGAGGAGTCATCTGGCCCTATTGGCGTATCGCTCTTCAATATTACTGAAAGTATTCCTCCGTCGAGTGTTTGTGTGGGTTTAAAAATTTCGTTCATGAAATGCGACATGTTGTCTATTTGGAATTGTGCATTTGTTGACATTGTCGCTATGGAGCTGGAAGCAACTCTAACCGCGTGAAATGAAAAAGGTTTCATCGACGGAGAAACTTTTTTAATTCCATAAATGAAACAAACAAACCGAATTTTCGGTAAGATTTTATAAGTTTAAATTTCACATCTCTCGATAATTTAAACGCGTAGGAACTATAGAAAATGCCTTCCCTGAAACTTAGCATCTTGTTTATCTGGAACTCTACGATATTTGCTATTGTTGCCATGTTGCCATTAACTAGTAATTTTTTCTTGGACCGGAAACTCGCTTCGTGGATTATAGTTTCATACACAATTATGGTACGGATTACGATTCAGTTCTCAAACAACGTTTTAATCGATTAAAACCATTAGTTAAAATCATACCATTAGTTTTGGAAAAGGTTTTTTTATACATACTTCCTGTATATTAATACATGGGTTATGAAGTGAAACTTTAATCCCATTCTCATGAAAAACATCTATTTTTTCCAGTTTTAAAATAATTTTTACATTTTCAGGTTTGACAGTCGAAAACAGTCTTGTTAATATCAGGAAGTCTCGCGGGAAAGTCCGGGTGTATATTTTTTTTCGAAGAATTTTAGAGGAAACTATTTTTTTTACGCATTTCAAGTAATTTATTCCCGTCATGTGAAGGAAGGAAAGTCTCAGGAAAAAAATCTTATGTTTCATTATCAACAAAGATGTATTCATACGAATTCACGTTCTCATTCCCATCCGCGCGACGGATTTTCCCTATCGTGTTTTCCAATTTCGCATTCCCGACTCAACGAAGTGGAGTTAACTTTAATATGGCCGCAAAACGTTCGAAAAGTAATTTCTTGCGGTCTGTGAATCACCACGCGGCACTACTTGCGTTCAATCTCTCTCTCTCTCCCTCTCTCGAACGGGCAGAGTTAAAAATTAAGACATTATTTCCTCCAGGATGAAACGGAGGAAAAAAATTAATCATTGAACACTCTCCAGTCGGTGGACCAGGTTTACCGTTCCGTCATCATACTCCAATGAAGGCAATCTCATCCGCTGATGCAGTCATAGCAACCTGTCAAAAGTTGTTCCTTTCATCTCGTCACTAGAATCCATTCTTTCATTTTCTCAGCAGTCGTTCTACAAGTTTGACTATTCTTTATTTTCCAGTGGCTTTTAAAATAGATTTCTTCTCGTCTACTCCTAACAGGAATTGATGCATACTCTTCATCCGCACCCAACTTTGTTGTATAAAATGTCAATTTTATTCCTATATCGCTTTTCGATACTCCGGCTATCGCTTCAGAAGAAGAAATGCTTTTCTTTGACGATTTCCTTCTTGTCTTGACTGCTGGTTCGATTGTCAACGAGATATTTTGTCGAAGGAGGGATGTATTGCCAGACATATTCTCTTCTTGCCTCCCACACACGTTGCAATTCCCCTTGGAAGTCACGATTTCGGGGAGGGCTACGGTTTCATCCACCATCGGTAAGTGAACTAGACACAGAGAATAATAAAGTGTTTGAGGAGGGAAGGCGGTAGGAGTGTTCACCCTGACTAGGAGGCTTCTCCGGGCGGTAGGGCGACCTTTCTCGTTCTTCTAGATCACTTAATCCAATCACTCCCTCCCCCTCATAGCGCCTCCCTTCCAGTCCCCCCCCCCCCAACAAACGCGGCCAGAATAGGGAGGCGGGGCAGAGAAAGGATACGTATCTCTGACGTCATCCAATCGTCGTGACTCGATTCACAATCTAGCCAACAGTGAATTTGATACTAGTGGCAGTCAAGTGAATTTACGCTTCGGTCAAAGGCGCCATATACTATGCTATTAATTGTATCTGATTGCTCTGCTTTGGCATACCATCTTGAAGAATGACATTCTGAGCATACTTTCCACTCGTACCTATTTAAAGCAGGAGTTGTAATATACTTTTGACGAAAATTAATGCACATAAATAAGAAGTGTTTAGGAGAAAGTTTGAATCATTTTAGAGTGTAAAACTTCCAAAATATATTGTGTTAATATTTAGGATTGCAATATATTTTGAAGGTATTATCTCAGTTTCTTATGTGTAAGGTTGGCGATTCGATGAAGTCCAAAAGGGTGGTATTTTAACTCTAATTTTGGTCTTATCATTTCGGTGACCTGTGTTGCAAAAAGGTAATGCATTGAAACATACAACACATGACTTTTATGTTATATGTAATGTAATAATTTAAATATTCGAGCAACTTTACTGGGGCCAAGCATTTGATAGCAAACTATGTGGAGGTAGTAAGTTCCTCGTACGTTCCGTTATGATTTCACAATCAAAGACGAAATACAAAAATTTTCGGAATTAAATATCTTTGTTTAACTGTCGGTGATTCAAGAATATTATTTTACCGATCGCTAGGGTGGAAAGAGTGGTCAATAATAGGTCTTGAATTTTGAATAAAGGGACATTCCTCAAATGGAGGTATCTCCTTCAATCGCCGTCCGTCTTGACTGGTGTCCTTATGTCGACGAGGTGTTGCTATTGCTTCATTGGAGAGGAGCGGTCACATGACTATGATGTCCTTTCGGGCAGAGCCGAGTTATTCCGTCGCAGGCGTCGCCGGTGATGCTCTGACCGCGGCTGATTGCGTTTTCATTTAATTATTTATTAATATTTTTTTAACTCTCAGATCAAGAGCGCCTTGTCCTGCCGACCGTCCTTTAGAGCATGGATATACTATACATTTTTTGTCGCGTTGTGCAATTTTGTCCCGAGAACTTCGCCTTGCGTCAGGCCGCGCGTCTTTCGATTGATATTTTGAGATTACTTGTCGCCATCATCATCCATCACAGGTTGGGCAATGCCGCCTTTTCCGGCGTCCGTCGCCCCCTCGGTCATCCCGTGGTTGATCTTTTGCGTCTTCTTTGACGCGTAAAACTCCGGCGCCAACTTTGAGATTCCCTCCTCGCCCATTCTTTCGAGGTGGTCGTGTCATATTCGAGCCCGTTCTTTTATCGCGTTCATTAAGGAATTGATATTTTTTAACTTTTTTCTCTTATGAGGATTGTTTGTGAGTGAGGTATTTGCAAAGTTATAAGCAATCTCCGCGAAACACACTAATTTTTTTACTGAGAGAGTCGACTCCACAGTAGGAATGAAGTGTTTGAACATTCGTTCGATATGAAAGCAATTAATTGTGTGCTGTGTGTGAGTCGCTCTTTCTCTTTTGTTCCTTCCCTCTTCCTCTCAATTTTAAACCAGCAAAAGTAGGTTGAAAACACTGCCATGCTTCTTCTTTTAGATGGTCGAAATTAAACACTCGAAATATCTCATTTCAAAGCTCCCTTCTTGTCGTCTAAAGAGTTTTTGTTTCTCAATTGCGTACCTCGGCGTACTTTTCATCATCCACTTCAAGCTTCTTTATTTGCTCGTATTGACGAGGCTTTTTTCTTATCGTGATCGTTTTTCCCCTTCCCCGATCGTTTTTCCTCTTCAGCACGGTCCGCTGGCGGGAAGGCTTTTAAAGGTTCGGAATGCGGTGTGACGCAGGGATGTTTCTTGTATGGGACAAGAAACGTCAGCTGTGCTAACTGCGTTCTACTTCCTCCACAAATGACGGCATTGCAGGAGTGGAGACCGATTAAGGGGAAATCCAGGGAGCTAATCCAAACGCTTCGTGTCAAACGAGTATTTTCACGAACATCTTTAATTGTGCGTATAATTTGAAAATAGACATAGATATATATCTTATTTGATGTGTTAATGGAAAATCTTGAAGAGAGTTTTAGAATAGGTTTAGAGAGGACGGACGGTCTCGTCGACGAACGAGTGAATTGGTAATTTAAAGCCAAAAAAATTCCTTTTGTGCCATCGTAAAAAAATGCATGGGTTCATTATTTCATGAGGAGCCTAACATGTTTTCGTGCTAATCGCCGTTTCGAGTGAACTATTTCGTGTTAAAACGAAGGACGATATATTGAAAAATGCATTATCATTTGTTGGGTGGGAGGGAACGTGCATTTAATTCGGTCAACTAAAACTTCGTGCCGTCAGTTTTTCGTGTTTCCAGTTTAACTGCACGGGAGAGTGAGCAGTGCTCTCTTTCCTCCCTGGGCACCGAGAGGCCTCCGCCGGCGGATCGACAATTCGTGTCGCCCGATCACGGTCGTCGAAGCGAGTGCGCGGAGGGTGGGAGAGATAGATACGTGTGAACGGAATACATTTTCAATTGCCACAACGAGTTATGTGGAGCGCGGGTGGATGTGATGGATCAAGAGCCTGCGTGCCCCTCCAATGCTATTTATTTACTTCCCTTCGCTTTTCCCGCAGTCTTCTTTTATTTTTTTATTTCCCGGCGTCGTGAATGAATCACTCACCCGCCGCCACCTCGGCGCGCTCAAATGAATCACGGGCGATGGATCGACGACGCATTCGCAGGAAAACCGAGAGGACGGAAGCGGTCCGGATGGAAGCTGTAGGCTGGCGGCGATTCCTTTCTCACGCAAACAAACACGCTTTGGACATAATTTGGTTTTTCTTGACGTGTTCGCATTGTCCAACGTGACATTGGACGTTCTCTCCGACACCACTTTTCACTATCTGCAATCACTCTTTATCTCTTGAGATATAATACCGCCTTCGGGTTTATTCCAAATACAATCGCGTAACTATTTATCACCGATTGATACACCCGATTGGAATATGCAGCGATCACATTTATTATCGGAACTAACAAAGGTGAAGGCACGTCAGGAGCATGCTTATGCCAACTACCCTCCCTGGAGGACTTCAATCTGAACTGAACAAGAGAGTGAGGGGAAAGCTGACAAGTTCGTGAAGAATATTTGTGAGCGAGAAGTGTCCGGGTCACATTTAATATTGGAGAACCTGGGTTGGGAGACGACATTACAAGCGCGGAAATTGCAATAGCGACCGAAACTATTGCATTAATACAGAGTTTAATCCCGACACGCATGAAATTAATATAGACCCGAACTGAGAATTTTAACGGAAAATAACCCATCGTTACGTAAGGAATTATATTTTAGCCTCGTGCAATTCGTGAACACGTTGGTAGAAAAGATCAACTCGTGATAATCAAAGTTGAACTCTGAACCGAATACGATTAATCCCCAATTACTTAAATGGAGGATGCACTCACACCGCGCGCACATCCCCTGCCACACGCTCTCGTGACGGTTACAGTGTAAGATGTGGATGCGTTAATGAGACAGAGTCATTTAACTCATCCGTTTATTCCTTCAGAGAGGAAGGGAGGGAGAATCCCGTGCTCGCCATTCCCCTCCATTGAAGGGAATAGAATGAAGCAGTGGATCTTTACTTCAGCGATGCCCGCACAAATCCACTTCACATGACTACTTCACCTTTAATGGACTCCCGCCAAACGGAAGCTCCTGCGGAGGATTAGACATGCGTGCGGAGAAAGGGGAAGCGCAAAACCTTTCCTCGACCTTTTCCCCTCACGATAATTTAACGTTTCGGCTCTTCAACTTGAGGAATGACGCCTTCAGATGAACTCTCTCTGATACGGGAAAGTAACGAAGTTGGTTATCGTATTTGTCATCCGGATTTATTATTAAATGATATGAAGAGATTTTCCTGCTTCAAAATTTTATCTTTGCGTTAAGTATGTGTTAAAGTTCTCCGGAATTCGTGGAGAGAGTAGCCCCACGATGGCGATCGAAATGCTGCGGTGGCTAATGTACTGGCTTCCTCGAACTCGAAGGTACAGGTTCGAATCCCGGTGCTGGGCAGAATTTTTCATTGGTATCCCGATACTTGCTTGTAGTGTATTATGGAGCTTACTCTTTTTTGAGTGGAGTACGCCTTCCGTCGAATGGGAGGTTTAAACGGTATAACCCCTTGGCATCTTTCGTTTAAGAGTCAGCAAATGTCGACACCGGGTTTTTCTCCACTCCCTGAACATCCTACCCCTACCAAGTTACCCACATCTACCAACCCCTAATGGCGCAAGCGACCGCACCATTCAGTTGTTTCCCCTAATAACTACACAAGTAATCCTTAAGAAACTTAGCCACTTGTCACCACTCGAACCGAGTGTGTGGTCCAAGGTGATGCAACAATCGTGAAACGACAAAGCCATCTCAAGTCGAGACCCATCGCCGTCGTCGATGGGGATTCGACTGCAGAAAGCTGACTCGTTGATGAAGGGATAATTTTTCATCCGTCCTCTGTTGACCTCGGATTCCAAGTTCCCCCAAAGGGCGACAAATGATTCAATTTTATTTCTCAATGCGTATCGGTATTGCGCAATGTAACGTACTGTATAAGAAAGTTATACTTATCGTCACAACCTCGAGTGATATGAAATATAATCTTTCGCCAAAGCAATCATTCATCCACCGTCTAAAATGTTGGTCGTCACTCGGTTTTCATTTCTAGTAATCCATTCTCCAAGTGTCGATGATGATTTACGTGACCATTAACCCCTTACTCGTTTCTCTCTCGATCGACTGTTATCCAATCATCTACGCAGGCTAATTCCTGCTTAATGAATCACCTCTTGAGGACTTCACACACGAAAAGCTACCCGATGAGAGGAAGAACGCAGTCCGATGCTCAGTATTGATGGGTTTCATTGCATCAAGTTGGGAACAGGCTTGTAAACAAACAAGTTTCTGGCGAAACATTTGAAGCAGTTGAATGGTGAATGCTGAGGCAATGTAAATTTATCAAAAGTACAGGATTCCAGCCGGAAGTAAACGTCGCTGTCGTAATTTGGCGCGGAGATTCGCTACAGAGGCGTGGTTTGAGCCCTGAGGTCCTGGACCAGAGGGCCCGGGTTCGTTATCCCATAACGCCTCTGGACACCCTCCGTTCACCCAAGTTGTGTGATTTTTCGTCTTTTCTACATCTTCCCGAGAAATCATCCAGGAGGTGGCACACAGGGAATGTGAGGACCTGCCCCTTCCCTTATTCACACTCTGACGCGCGTATTCCTTGACGCCGTAGAGAACTCGAGTATTACTCTTGAGCTCTGCCCTCAAATATCAAACCAGTCTTCTGGTTGATTGCCGTGGTGATATTTTTAAAGTTCTCTTAATGAACTGATAACGAGCACTGATAACCTAAATCGTTTGCTCTCCTCCGTGAAATCTGATAGATGACGACAGTTTTTACGGATTGCGAACCCCTTTTTTTTCGATTTCCCATGGCCACCCAATAACCTCCCACCCCCACCCAATAGATCAGCATCCCGAGGGGATCACACTGGCTCAGTGTGCGTCTGTCTGTCCTCGGGGTCGTGCTGGGGAGTGGGGGAAGGAGAGCGAACTGGGGGGAAGGGAGGAGAGGAGAGTGGTTTGGAGTCCTCAGCGCGCCCCGCTCGGTCCAACCATTGCGAAAATCAATCGAAATTTCTTTCGGCAACTTTTCTGCGCACGCGCAGAAATCTTAGCATCCGCTCTATCGGAATAATCAGGAGGAGTTCGCGTCTCCTCTCCTCCCCCCCTCCCTCCCTCTCCACTCCTCCCCCCTCCCTCCCTCTCCTCTCCACCCTCTCCCCCTCTCCCTCTCGCCTCGCCCTCCTAAACAACCCTCTCACCCATCCCTCGATCCCCAATTGCCTCCTCTCCCTCTCCTCCTTTCCTCCAAGATTATATCCCTCCCTCTACTTAACCAGAACGTCGATAAGGGGGCGAGTGGGAGGTAGGGGGGACAGAATACCAGGGTGGGGGACGTGAGGGGCGGTGGTGGGATGCGGCACCCGCGGGGTCTTTCCAAAGTCTGTCACCGACGGTCCTATGCATGTATGCGACGGGGAGCTGGGGCGAAGTTCTGGGGTCGCAGTGCCCCAGGCCGAATCCAGCCCCCAACCTCGTCTCCCTCGCCGCTCTGACATCCGACGCAACTCAACGTCGCCCTATCCCTCGGTCGCTAGCACCATGAGCCATTGGTAGTTGTTATCACTGCCGTCCTCACGGGCGACCCCTATCCTCGGTAGGAGGAGTGGATGGTCAGCTAATCCTCAAGAAAGTGATGCTCTGGTTGCCCTCCTTGTTGCCCAGGACCTATTTGTGGAAGCCATGGGCGAATGCATCTGCTAAACCGGGTCGTAACAGCCCTTCTGGATGGTGGACGATGCAATGGTTGGCGGCAGTCGAAAGGAATCTGACGATGCCTCGGGTAGTTGTTACTTCGGAGGGTGCTGTACTAGGCATTCGTCCGTCCACATGTTCCATTTCATATTGACTCTTACAATCACACCTCGATGTTATCATTTGAGGATGGATTGACGGTGGCTGGACAAGTAGGCCAGGATGTAACCGTTCGGGGTGCAAGTGGGTGCCAAATGGGGTCTACCCTTTTGTTGAGTCGTTATCCGCTTGTTGGCTGGTCTATCCACAGCCAGAAAAAGCAAGTGCCTGCGTTTGGATGGCCACGAACGCTTGCTTCGTTGCCAAGTGGACCTTGAAAATAAGATAATATCTGTAGAGCCGAATGTTTTTTAAAGTGTTATTTCTTCTATCGAACCGCATAGAATCAGAATAACTGCAAAATACTGCGTTCAGAAAAAAATAATGTACTCTTAGGAATTTAATCAGAAGCCAATTTTTTTAATTCATGTTTTATAACAAAACTTATTACCAGTTTGTCCCGAGTGAGTAGATTAATATTTCAAGCTCAGATACTTTTAGCATTTGCCTAGCAGTTTTTTGTAAAATGTTTTCCCATGACATGAAATAATTTCTTCGTTTTTCGTTAAGGTTTAAGTAGGTAAAATTCAATTTTTGTGGTTGATCACCATCTGCCACACACCGTAACGATGGCTTGAAGGGTATGTGTAGCTTCTGTTCACCGCGTCGCCTTTCAACTCCGCATTAGGGCCTACCATTTTTATGTAATACCGGCGTATTGGTCAAGTGTGTGTGTACGTGTGTGTGTGTGTGTGTATATGTGTGTATATATATATATATATATATATATATATATATATATATATATATATATATATATATATATATATATATATATATATATATATATATATATATATATATACACACACACACACATATAGAAACGTTAGTCGGGTGGGTTTGCCGGAAGGTCGGTTGCAAATCGGCCCCTACTTCCCTCTAACGTGGCGGTCCCTTTAATCCGGTGGAACCAAGCTAAAACTTGCATTGCCCTTCCGCCGTGGGAACGAATCCAGGGGTCGCAACCAACTCGCAGCCTTCCCTACAAGTGGGTGGGTGGATGACTTGGGGGCGATAGGAAGGAAGGGCGAAGGATGAGGGCAATGCGCGGGGGTCTACGGGAACAAATTAGCGTCGACCGACCGCTGCTCACACGCGGCAGAACACCGTTAATGCGCTCGGCAGCTCGTGGCTCAGGCAGGGACCCACCACTTCTTAAGATACGTGCCTTCCCTTTAAAGACAGTGTTTCCCACGCTCTTCTGTTCGCTGTCCCAATCTCTAGATCTCTTCCCTGCGTACTTGGCGACCCAAAGTGTCCCGTGCATTGTACTGTAGCGGTCTTACGGATCCAAATTCGGGAGGAGAACTGGAGTTTGTGAACCACGTCCCTGCTTGGCAAAAAGGCTCGGCGATAGACAAGAGGACTGCTGGGTAAACGTTGTATCGGATGGATGCGGTGCGGTAAGTCCGACATCCCCCGAGGAGCACCGGGTGTGCATCATTGATAACCAAGTCCTGATTACGCTTCACCCGGAAAACGGAACAAGTCTTATCAGTCGAAATGTGTGCTGACAAACGCAGGTGGAAAATCCGAGCGTTCTCTTAATGAATATGCCTGATTTCTTATACTAACTCTGCACAAAACCCAGTAATCCGCCGCTAGGGTGTGTGGCAGTGGGTGTTTATATATTTATGTACCCTGCAAGCCACCGCTTGGGTGCGTGGCAGGGGGTGAGTACATGCCAGACTAATTTTTATACGAGAATGACCCTCCCGCGGTCGGACAATGTGATTTGTTATCTCTTATCGTTGGTGGAAAAAAATGACATCTTAAATCTTATCTCTTTTGCACTTGATCTCTCTAATTCTACTGACGTGATCTCTCCTACCGTAGTACGATGGGGGTAATAATACAATTTCAACATCACCGCCAAAGAGACGCCATTCCAATTCCTGCAAGAGCTTCAATCTATAATACCGTCACTCCGTGAGTGATTCCCAGCCTAGCTGCTCTGCTCTTTTGGATACGCTACTTAGTTTGTCATAACAACGTTTTACAAATTTATCTCCTCTACGCTGCACGGGTGGTGTTAGGACACCACCGGTAAAATAGAATGCAATCGCGTGAAAAACAAACAAAAACACTCCAATGCACATCCACACAGGCGAATATATTCATTTCAAACCCATTTTAACTTACATGCATACCAATACATACTATATACTGACTATAAACATTTTAATTCTCGTATTTCAATCGATGGGTGACTGATTCAATACTGCTGTTGGAAAAATATAAGAATGGAAACGGGAGGGAGAATTCACGTGGAAGTGAAGAAGGTTTGATTGGTGTCTAAGATGGTACGTTCGTCATTTTAGACAGGAGTAAGAGGTGCAGCGGTTGTTAATCTCTGTGCCCATCAAAAAACTAAACCTAACTGTTTGGCTACCGATATTACTAGGAGTAATGACATACATAATCATCACTGGTACATATCATTCATGAGAAGTATGTGTATCAGCCCTTCAAAATATCCTATTGCCTGCCGGTGACTTTATTCCTGAGGTCCCCATGCCCTGAGGCGTTCTGGATTCGAATCGCTGGAGAAGAATGGAGAAGGTGAAATGGACAGAGAAGAAAACAAACGAGGAAGTACTTGGTATGGTGGGCGAAGAGAGGGGTTTGTTGGGAGAAATCCTATGGAGGCAGGAAAAGTGGATGAAGGGGGTATTGACCGGCAGCGGGATGTTGAAGACTGTAATAGAGGGGAGAATGTTAGGCAAACGAGGAAAGGGAAGGAACAGGATAGGGTTCTTGGACGGGATGAATGGAGGAAGAAAGTACTCAGAGCTGAAGAGGGACCTGATGTAGAGTAGGATGTTGTGTTTTGCTAGGGGTGACAAATTTATTTAATTAGTAATTATGTCCATCCAAAAACCTACCTTAACCGGTAGATTACCTAATATTACACACACACACACACACACACACACATATATATATATATATATATATATATATATATATATATATATATATATATATATATATATATAATACACACACACATATCGTCGTTCATTTATATCTTAATATTCCCATCAGGTATATTCCTATCACTCTGCGATTACGAGCATGTATTTCCGTGCTCTCCATATACGTATATTGATTGGATTGGGAATCGTGTAAGAAGTCACATAGGCTCTGTGCATTTATTCGAATCCCTGTAATGTTTCCCTAATTTGTATATCTTATCACGCGCGTAGGTAATCCAATCCGAAAACGTTTTTTTTAACAGAATGACTAATGAGATGCGCCCAAAGGATGAATTGGGAATATCTCCTGGCAGTAAATCTGTCTCACGAGTGTGTCTTTCCCGGAGTCAAACGGCCGACTCTTAACGCTCGTGTCCTGTTTGGGCATGCCCGCGAGCGAGCGCCGTCCTTCGGGGCGCCATTATCACCCTCCCTCCCACTCGACGGGGCCGCCTGCTCTCACTCTCTCTCTCTCTCTCTAAGGGCCCTATCGCCACCACCCTCCCCCTCAGGGGGCTGCATAGGAAATTGTGTTCCATTATCATCCCGAGACCCGACGTGACTCCCCTCGCCGGCTTCCCATCTGTTCTTTCCGGACGCCCTCGGTGAAATTCCGGGAACGGGGGACGACGCGTTTAATAGGGGGCGATTGCAGCGACGACACTCACAATCATGCGGAGGGAAGGATGAGGGATTTTTTGGAGGGCCACTTTCTCAAACCGCCGGAAATCCACACTCTACTACTGCCACCCACCCCACACTTCGCTCTCTCGTGCTCCTCGACTCCAAAGCCCTGCTGCTACCACCCTCCCTCCTCCACACCCTCTCCTCCTCCTTCTCATTCCCTCCTCCTCTTCGTCCTCCACACCCTCTCCTCCGCCCACAGCCACGCACACCCGGCACCCAGCCTTCGTGTGGCCCGAGATAAGAAAACGCAGTCCTCCGCTCCCCTCCATTGTAATCCAGTTCACTTCTCAGTTTTATCTGGAGGGAATGCCCCCTCCTCCCGACCACTCCTCCCCACCACCGCTCCTCCCCTTCACCCTCCCCCCCTTGGAATGTAAGATGGTGCTCCCGATAGCCCCACGGCTCCTTGGGAGCGTTTTTACTCTCATCGAGACAGACTTATGAGGTGTCACAACCCTATTTTTCGTCTTATTTTTGTTATTCGTTAAACTTTTTGAGGCGGTCGGGTAAACATTAGGGCCGGATGTTCGTCTTCGTTCACTCCTTGCTTCTCTCGTGGTGTCGTCGTGAACGTGGACCTTAGTTTTATTAGTGATACACTGAAAATGTTCCGAACATGCTCTCCACATTTATGCTGTATGCCAGTTAAACAGCTCTCTCGCCATGAGCAAATATTAATCAACCGCGGCAAAGAGAACTCGGAAGTGGGTAGATATGCAAGTATCTGCGTGGCACTAAGGAAGGAAGTGGGATATGGAATTTATCCCATTGTCCAGCAATTCCATAGTGAAAATAGCTGCATTCGTTCGCTCTAATGGTTACGTAGATAAATTGTAAATACCCAAGCAAATATCGTGCAATTTTCGTCCGTTTTCGACGATATATCGAGTCGGTTTAAGGAATGATGACTGGAATGCAATTAAGATCAACTCTTTCAGCAAACTCCTGAGTTAGAAACAGAAGGTATATGTATAATAACATATATTTACGCCTGAAAACTACTGAAAAACGGGTGTTGTAATATTTTCACCGTGTCTGCAACATTGTGAAGTGTCGCATCTTGAAAAGAAAGAATTTTTTTAAGGTCGTCATGTTTATTTTATAGCCCCTTGGTAAAAATACCTTCAAGTTGTTTCCTTTTAACTTAGAAACAATTTTCGAAAACGATAATTCGTTTGAATGATGATTTCTTCCGTGGAGTCATAATCCAACACTCCCGTGAGTGTATTTCCTGGAATTTCCTTCAATCGAAGGTGGAAAGACCCGCCATTCGGTCCGCAACCACCGACGACGGCTTTGTCACCAGCGAGCGATGCACTCTGCTTCGTCTGTTTGCGAAATTCTCGCGAATGAGAATGGGATTGGAGGAAATGCACGCACCTGCACGAATACCTCGAAAGGTTTAATCACGGAGGCATGTGAAGGGAGGATTGGCATCCGGGCACGCCGGGGCTGGGCCATCGCTGCGCTTTATTCGGGTGAACGCGATATGTTGTTATATGAAAGGGAAGTTGGCTGTGTAACTTGGACCATGAGTTAAAATATTTTCAATCGATTAAAGTTCACAGTTTAAAAAAACAGATTTAATTAATTTCGATTTAGATGAATTAAATCAGAATCGGCGTTTAGCTCGAATTAAATTAACGAGTGAATCTGTTTTTTTGTTTAAAAATGAAACCTAATGTCAGAATACTTTCCAATTCCTCAAATATGAACCATTAAAAATTCTGAACGACTGTTAACTTTAATATACAAGTTAAAAGTAGTACCAACTGGTTAAGTTCCTCCAGTTCTCTCTCACTTTCCCTCCCACTGGTATCAACCTAAAATATTCTATTACGAGGAATTCTTTTTTGAGGAATAAGAAATATTCTATAATCAGGAATCCCGTCTTCCTTCGCCGGACTCATTAGGCAGTAAGCGTTTCAAGTTTTACGCTAAGCCTTTTTTAATCAGCCAACACCCCAAGGACAAAGTGGGCAGAAAATTAAATAGACGAGGTAAGAATCATTCGAAAAGTTAACTTGCGAACGTATGATAACGTATGACCACTAAGTCATCAGCTGCGTCCTGAGAATGGAGTCGTGTTTTGACGGTTTGGAAATGCGATGCGTATTTTCAATAAATGAGTGATATGTATGTCTAAAATAAATTGCTGTTTTTTCAACAATATTTCGGGTCCAGACACTTTCTCCAATGCAATTCACATCTAAACATGTCGGGTATAAAAATATTTTCTTGTGTTTGGTCTCCCCCCTCCCTACCTCCCTTCCCATTAATGACACCTACTCTGACGTATGCAATATCGTAATGTGTGTACAAGCGTGCCCGGGGTTGCGCGATGCCTCACTCCCAACCCCCCCCACCCGCCACACACACACTCCCCCACTTGTGTTTGTATGCGTGAGGAATTGTGAGAGTCTGTTGTCCAGTCACACGTGCGCCACTGACCGCCGACGGACGACTCGTAATATCCCCTCTCGCCCTTATTTTGAACGTGGGAGATTCGTTAAAGGCGTTCGCGGGGGAGGGGTGGGGGTTGAGCGGGGAGAAGGGGAGGGTGAGACCCGTTAGGAATGCATTTCGCCGTCGGGAGGGGGTGGAGGAGAAAGGAGGAGGGAAAGGGAGTTGGGAAACGGGATCGAATGATGGAAAGTGAAGCAGCTGGGGATTGGGAGGCGAAGGAGGGACGAGGGGCGAGGAGAAGAGGGTGTTCTTTCCTCTGCGCCTCCCTCCCATAAGTCTCTCGCCGCGCCTTGGAAGGAATCGCCAGGGTGCGAACTCGCCAAAGCGAACGAGAAAGAGGCGACGATAACCTTCATAATTTTCTGCTCATGCACTAAAGAAATACTGCTATATTCATAAGACAAACGACATTAGCGGCATTGGGAGAATTTAGACTCATAGAGGTCTTGATTTATACTATTTATATTATCCCATCGATCTAATTGTCGATATCATTTCGAATAACATGTTCACCATCATGTTTTTCTCTTGTGTATATTTAAAGCATGGGCTGTTGTTGTGATTGCAGTCGTGATTTTTACTTTGACGAAAAATAAAATGTATAAAAGAAATACGTGTTTGCGATGATTTTATAGTTAAAGTGTAAAACGTCTTTAGCAGTATGTTTATGATTGAAAATGAAATAGTATTTATTTGAAAGGCCTGGGTGACCGGTTTTCTTTAACTCGATGAAGACATTAATGATCAATTCAATATCTTTAATTTTAAATATCCATGCCAAGAAACTGCGGGAGGTGTCGCAACAGTAACTTTTAACGGAGTCATCCGTTAATATGCATTTCAATGCAACAATTTCAGAGTGTAAAAATCCTTCGTCAAACGATCCCGGTCAAGGCGAATGATTTTTACACTCTGAAATTGTTGCATTATAAATATCCATGTTATTATGTGGGTGAACTGACAACATCAGACAGTATGTCTTTTTATTTAATGTTGGTACTGCTTTTACGTATTTTTGAACAACATTACTCGGGTGGCATGATTGATTGAAACAATGTGCGTGGAGGTAGATCATCGTTACGCTGATGAGATTAGAGGTGAAATGCCAACATTTTCAGTTCTTGAATGTTATTGCTAAATTGCCGGTGACCCAACAATAATGTTGCACTCTTTCTCTCTCACCCTTTGGATACTTACAAATCATGATATTTAACGCTAACAAAAATGGAATATTGTTATATCCACACTTCATATGTAGCCAAGACCACTGTGGTACACTTACTCGGCAAGTTAAAAAAGAAAATCGAATTCAGAGCAGATCGAAATATTAAATCGTTTCTTTCTTGAACAATAAGAGGCACCTAAATAGGAGACATAACTTGAAACGAAGTGGCCTACGAAAACTTTGTCGATCACCAATTGATATTTACTTCAATGACTGGTGAGACGTATCAGCATCCCCTGCCGCACGCCCACGCGGCGGCTTGCAGGGGGTGATGAAGAGGAACCATGCTTGGTACCATATTTACGCTACCGCTGCCACTTTTCGATGTGTAACAGCGATCGATTGGGTCAGAAGGGGAGGGGTAGATGAGAGAGAGGAGCAGGGAGGCATTGCGGGTGATAACATTATTAAGTTCCGGTTTTATAATGTCTCGTTAACCCGGTGATTGTTTTAATCTCCGTTCTAAGTCGAAAATTAGTTTGCTAATTGTTTTTTTTAAATTCAAAACGGACCGTTAAGATTTTTCTGAAACTTGGTTCAAGGAGGACCGACTGCGTTCGGCACGAACGAGCAATCTGAATCGTTTTTAGAATCGGACATGTCGTTGCCTCCTCGTTAATTAAATGTTTTCACTTTTGACAAGCGACTGGACGGTTCGACACATGGTTATAGAGCTGGGCGTTAGAGAAAGGTAAAAGGGAGTAGGTTAGGAGGAGCGAGGGGATGGAGAAACTTGAGAGTGTGCGTGTGTATGTGTGTGTGTATGTGTGTGTGTGTTGTGAGGAAATGATTAAAAAAAACTAAGACGCCGAGTCCTATGGAGCGTGAAAGGAGATTCTTCCTCTTTCTTCTTCTCCGCCGGTCGTCGCCTCCCCCTTCACACTCCTCTCCTTTTCGTACTCCCCCCCCCCCCCCGCCTTTCCCATTCCTTCCTTTCCTCGCCTCAGAATTGTGATCCCCTCCCCCGGCAACACAGCCCACGTGACCGCGTTACAAGTGGTGCCGGTGAGGGGGAAGTGGAAGAGGGATGGGTATTCCTTTGTGCGTTACCCCTTGCTCCCGAGGGAGGATCCTCTTTGAGTAGCAGTGAGTGGGAGCAGGCTCGCCAACTTCTGCGGTGTTCATTAACGGAGACGGCTTTGAAATGATAGGGGAACTCTGGGAGGCGATGGATGAAGCCCGAGAGCCGGCCTTTCCCGTTATCCATACCGCGTATAATAGTTCCTCCTTTTCCGCGTTATAACTTCGTCGTGAAGCGCAGCTACGTGCGGCTCGGAAACGTGGTTGTTTTATGCAAGAATGGAAGAAGCATAGATAGGAGGATTTTGAGGTGTCACTTTGGAGTGATTTAACTGAAAAATAGAAGGAGGTTATCAATAAGTAATCTGACTAACTCAATCACCTCGGTAGATAACTAGGTGATGATAGTGGCCGCATGACACCATCACCTATTTCCCGCGGAGCAATATGAGCTGCAGTATGAGAGTGAATATTTCGGAAAATTTAATTGAGAGAGGTTATCAAATATTTCTAAATGGTTAATTTAAAAAGAAAACCTGTAATTCTTCACGTGGCTCGGATACCTAGTATTTGGTGCAAGATTACAAACAATTGACCTTTGAGGCATAGAAAGAAGTGGGCTTGCAGTAGAAAGATGGAAAACGCGAAATAGATGTAAAGTGAAGCAAACAAAGTGCCTGGGCATGGAAAGGGGGAGGGGAAAGGAGAGAACTGTCTGAAGAAATTCAAAGAAGAGATAGAGAAGATATTGAGTGCAAATACACACAAACTTGCGTGTAATAAAAAGATTTGATTCCCAGATCCCAGCATTCTCCTCCGTTACTATGGCACCCCGAGTCGTTTCGCGAGTGATTCTGTTTATCGGATTCATTGTCGCTGATGGCATTCCGCTGATGCTTGGGTTCCGTGCGTAGGAAATGGCGCAGGGACACGCAACGCGATAATCTGTCGATTGGTAATCTCTGGTGCGAAAGAGGAGCCGGGGGGTAGAGTGGGAGAGAGAGATAACGTGATGGACCGTGGGAAGTCGCGGGAGGAGATCCTTCAGCTCGCCCCATGAAACCGATTCATTCCCTTTGTCCGTGTGCGTTTATGCGCCTCACATTCTTATCTCTCGTGCGTGGGAGAGGGGGAGTTAGATACTTACGTAGGGTGAACCCCTCTGTACGTAAGAAAGGGTTAACTCTCCCTCTCTGGGAAATCTGATTTCGGAATCGCTGTGTAGTTCGCAGAGTTGGTGCAGTCTTCGGTAGCTTAAAACTTAGTTTACCTCTGGGGTCAAACATTTTAAGTTTCAACGTCAACCCATTGTTCCTGTGAAAGTACACGCGCTTATATGGAATGGAATTACGATCGCGGGAAAGGTAACAAACTCTCGAGTTAACCTGGTCTCTTAACGTTCACGGTTGACGCTTAGCGTGCCGTTCAACGTGCAAGCGGCCGTGTGAGCGAACATCAACGAAGATGCACGATGATTGCCGACCCACGTTCCAGTTGAAGAAGACGCCACAAACCGACAATGTGAAACTGCTTAATTCGGGTAAACTTTCCCAAGTTGACGCCATTCGTAAAAACTAGGTTTTAATGGTTTAAAAGGAATCGCACGACGGGCTCGACCTATTACGATTTTTTTTCGAGTATGCAGTTCTAACGACCTTGATGATAATAAGGGGAATTACGTTCTGGTCAGACGTGGGTACCGAGAAATACATTGGATCATCTTTCTTAGGTTCTTGTACCATATCCGCTGTATTTTTCACATGGTTACATTGACTATGTAGTCCATAAATCGATTATCGACAGTATCATACGTATATCGGTATTAGATGATGTTATCGATAGTGGCATTGATGTCGTTTCATAGCACTTGCACTGCATTGGGTGGCACGAAAGGTCATTTGTGTGTTCTTTCCAGAGCATCGCAAAAATTTTTCTCATAACATGCTATCATAATATCCATATCAGCGAAAATGATTGAAAACCTATGAAAATCACATTTATTGACCGAAAGTTTTGATGTTCTATGGTAGAGAGATCACCTAGTACTAATCCTAGGGTTGTGTAATATATTGTATTACAGGGCCCTCAACTCCATATCTCAGTGTCCATCTCCTTCGTCAATTTAAGGTCCACACTTGGAATGTCCCCAAATATTCATCTCTTCCTCAATTGCCTACAAACGTGTGTATGCAATGGTACTTCCGCATTCTTCCTATCCCTCGTTCTCGCATTTCAGCTAATTTTCTGCCTCCTTCTTTAAGCTCGCATCTTATTCACATGTCACATTTGTTTTCTCATCGGCTGGGTTCCAAAGCATAGTTTTCAACTTCCATAAGCTAAAATTCGCTTTCCTATAATCCTCTTTCCTATAGTTATAATTATATATATATATATATATAATTATTATTTAGGTAATCTACCGGTTAAGGTAGGTTTTTGGATGGGCACAACTACCAAATAAATATTTCATTACTCCTAACAAAACACAAAATCCAGCATCCTAATCTGCATCAGGTCCCTCTTCATCTCTGAGTACTACCTTCCTCCCTTCATATATATACATGTGTGTGTGTGAGGTGAAAGCACTCACGAGAAAAATATAACATTTGGACGGCACAATGGAACACAAAAGTAAAATATATAATACGTAAAAGGACGCTCACATTTCATCAGTCAGACCTGAAGGAGGCCTCAGAGAAGGCTAAAAGCTTATACTTTTTGAAATGCGAGTCCTTTTACGTGTTATCTATTTTATTTTTGTGTTGTATCTTATCATCTAAATGTTATGCAGATTATATTATTATATTTGTGTTCTCGATATTCATACAGTCGATATACTTTAGTTGGTTGGATTTTAATAAATACCTCTCTCCCTTTCCTAATCCTTCCGCGCTAAAACTTACCTGCGCATGCCATTCCCATGTTTAGTGCAGAATATCCCTTAACTTTCGGTGAAAACACGACGAATCCCCTCCGCCATGATTCGGTCGAGTGTGTGGGAAGTTGCGATGCGGGTGGCGGTGTGGATGGCACTCGGACCTTCGTCCCCACGTGGGAAGATCAGCAAAGTAGGGGACGTTTTCCCCGGGAAAAATAACATAGTAACGGTTTGCGTCTCTCCGAATTTTGCCCTTCACGCGCAGAGGGTGCTTGCTGCCCGTCGTTTGGATTTAATTAATGTAATGGTCGCCTTGGACACCAAACAATTCGTCCCATCTGCTCCCTTCCCGTAGGATAGGGTGAGGGGGGCGGAGGGAAAGGGGGAGGTGGTTCCCCCGCCGCCCTTGCGTGATTTAACCCGTCCCATTACACTGGAGCGGGGCGGAGCCTCATTAAAGCGGACTAACGACTCCGTAGTCGGTTTAAATTGATTTGTCTCCGTCGTCATCATCGGCTCCATCAGCGGAATAAACACCGCCCCTCTTCCCTCTCTCCAATTGGGAATCATTAAACCTTGTGTGGATTTAGGAGGTGCATGATTAACGTTTCGTCCCAAATTTGTTGTTTTACTCAGCGTTTTTTAAGGTATTTAAGGCGTAGTTGTTTAGTCGGTGCAGCGTTTGGATGCCGCCTGAGGATCCGGTTTCGATTCCGAGTGACGCCCTCTGGCAATCCAAACTCAACCCAAACTGTGAAATGTTTTGATTACCCGGGAGTCGTGGGAAACGACCGGTGTTACGGGGAAAGTGGATGGGCTCACTCATATCCCATTAATATGATTAAATTTCACCCACAGTGACTAGTCTCACGTGCAAAAAAAAACTTTGTTTGATAATGGGGATTTTGGTTCAACTATTAGTGCAATAGTCTTGGGATATTTTTGCCAATCGTATTGGTTGAGCGCGTGGCGCTAATTTTTTTAGAGGGAGCGATGGGATTCCTAATTTCTAGTGCGGGGGTGATGGTGACGTGATGTAATCACAAGCATGCTTTGTATAAAAAGAGGCACGATGAATTTAGTTGATGGACCTCCTACACACAAATGAGAGAGACTGCTCACCTCATTGGTAAATACGCCGTAAATGCTTCAGTATGTCCGTGTGCAATCGCATTTAGCATGTCTTATTATCGTTAGTGTGATTAACGTATTTAATCTGTGAAATTTCTTCCCCAATTTGCCGGATAGACTACGTATAACGTTCGAAAACATATTGCATCGACTGGATGATGATCAAATGATTGAAATCTTCCTCCGAAACTAATTAACTGTGACCTCGTACGTTTCGAATTCAATTGACTTCACCTCCAGATGCAGAGCCACCGGTAATGCAGTTATATTTTGGGAAGAGGAGTCTCTTTTTGAAGTTGGCAGTGGTCAATCCGTGGGTTAGAAATTGATCTAAATTGACATTTTAAACAATGGTTGTAATGAATTAATTTCAACCCTGGAAATACTACGATCATTTTGTCGATTGATATTTTCCAATTCCACGTATATTCACGCGTGCATATTCTTCTCACTTGGTCTCAGCGTATCTACGTATTCTCCGCCCATTTCCAATTTCTCCTCCCCGCTTATCAGGGGTGGAGGCAAGAGGGACGACAACATTTGGGGTGCTTGAAAGGGCCTCCTCATTTAAGGGCGAGTGGGAGAGGAAGAAGACTGTCAGCGGGAATTGATACGCATCGCTGCGCGGTTAAAATCAAATAAATGAGTGTTTCGTGATTTTAAATGATTTATTGAGACCTAATAACATAAATGTCATGCAGTACAAGGCG
Organism: Hetaerina americana; assembly: GCF_022747635.1. Lineage (NCBI taxonomy): Eukaryota > Metazoa > Arthropoda > Insecta > Odonata > Calopterygidae > Hetaerina > Hetaerina americana. The sequence goes on from NW_027287095.1 coordinate 84,780,620, forward strand.
TCTGTGGGAGATTGGGTGGCGTGGACCCCCTCCCCCCCATTGGGTCCCCTCTCCCCCTTTGCTTCTTCCTGTCTCGGACGGACGCGAAACACACCTGAACGCTCGGCAGTGCCTCGGCATGAATGCAGGCACCCTATAATATTTTTATTGACCTCGGGGCCATTCATGGAAACGCTCTCTTCCAAGCACGCTGACCAAACGGGGTGGGTATGCTCCAGATCGGGTCGGGTCGGTCGCCATCGCCCGGTTTGTCTGCATTATTTCTCCCGTCTCTCCGTGGCACCCGGGGACTCCCTCTCCTCCCGGGCCGAGTGTTTCATTATTTTGGCTCGCGTCGACTAGATAACGCCCGCGAAGAACTTTCTCGGCCCCCCCTCCTCCTCTCTGACCCACTAAAGTGTGTGTGTTTTTTTAAACGGACTGAAGCAGCGAGACAAGCCGCCCGTCCTTCCGGGGGACCGGCCGGCCGAGTGACCATGGGCCCGAAATTCCAGCCGCAATTATTATTTCTTCCCTCCCTCCCTTCTCCCCTCCTTCCCCATGTCCATCCTGTACACACATACACGCTCTCCTCATCGCCGTCCCTTTTCACCCAACCGGCAACCAGTCCGGGGAAAATCGCGAGGGAGTGTCGCTCAGGCGATGTCTCAGTTGGCGATTAGTATCACAGGCAGTACTAGTTCCAGTCCCCTGTTCCAGCATAAGTACACTCTCCCATGTGGGGGTTGGAGCGAGAGGGGCATTGCGCTCGCGGGAAGTCATCGAATGTCAAATTCTAGTTCCCACCTTCCAACGTTCACGGTTGACGTCGGCGCATGCGCACTTTGTCTCGCGAGCTTCGCACAATTAGGGCCGACGAACACAACCGAGCATCAAAGAAGTTGCACTTTTGAGTGGCGACACGCATTCCGGTTCGCGAATAATTCGTAAACCATGACCACGAACGTGAATTCAGTGCGCGGAGGTTGACGTTCCGAGTCGACTCTAATCGTACAGCTCCCCAGCATCCGCCATCGTATTCTTCGACTCATCACCGCGAAGGGAGTTGACGATCTTGTTGGGATCGCGTCCTGAACCGTGTCGGCTAGTACATGCATAGAGAGGAATTAAGTGAAATAAAATTAAAAAGAACCACCGCCTGCTGCTGAAGTGGTCACCAGAACTCGTTTTGGGGCACACATTTACCGCGAGTGGTTGACGGTATGATTGATCGGCAATCGCATTAGCTGTTGCGAGAGCCACTGGCCTACAGCCCAGGGGGTTGGGTAGGCCGCCACCCCCGACCTCCAGGGAGGTGGGGCCCTTAGAACCACCCCGCCCATCCCTCCCTCTCCCTAACTCCGACCGCGCGCGACCTCCTCTCGCCCTTTCTTTCATTTGGCCACAGTCTTCGCAAGGCTTCGGCAGGTTTCTTACCCTCGAGAGTCTCACCGTCTGAGCATTCCTTTCTCCGAATATACACCCGCATTTTCAGTCAAATACACAAGGGTCTACGGGCTACCAACAGGCTTGTGGCAGAAGATTTCAAATACCAGCCGTTATTTTGTTGTTTCTGTTCGAGGGTATTTCATTAATTACGAGATGATACTTAGTTTTGAAAGATCTGGAAAGAGTGATGAGTCTATCGGAATACTAATAGATGGGGGTGCAATCCAGTTCGAACTTATTCATTAATTCAAAGTGCCGTGGATGGTTTGTGTTGAGAATCTAAGGAAATATCGAGGTGTTTCTGACAGCGGGATAATTTATCCATCACGATAACACCAGACCACAAATGATGCGATTGATCTTGGTAAGAATTGATGAGTTAAGTTGATAATTTCTTAAGAATCGGCGGCAAACAGTTGCGCCGTATCTGCAAACTTCTCCTCAGGTAGAAAAGTGCGATTGCCTGATCAGGATGAATGGAGCGCTGCGAAATCCAGCTGTCGCCGGTGACTTCGACACTTGAACGTTCTTAATCGGTTGTTTTGCGCTTTTGTGAGAACCCTCCTCCCCCGATCCATTAGACGTTTCTCTCGCAATCAATCCCCAGGTGATCTCTGCTCGAGTGATCCGTGTCTCACGGCCTTGTGTGGTGCTTTAATGATATCTTCTTTTCGAGTTGCAGTAATTTTTAGCTCCTCTAGTTTGTTTTTCTTATCTGCTTCCTCTTGCTCAACGGCGTGAGATATTTTCTGCTATGGCAAGGTTGCTTTCGTGTGCTGATCGTTGCTTCTTCTGGTACGAAGCTTATTGCTTTTGACTCTTAATCTGTGCACTCTCCACCAGCGACTATCGCCCTCTTCCAGCAGGAAGTCGCCGGCATCGCCCTCTTTTGCAGGGAATGTCATTCATGGTTTGCATAAAAGGTATTTGGAAAGGCTTCGGAAAAATAGATTTATTTCAGATATTACTACGACGCCTCGAAATTTTAAAAAGTACATCCCATTGATCATCGAAGCAGTTTTGCCGAAGGACTTTTCCGCGATTCAAAGGCTCCTTGGTAGGCAGATTCCGGAAGGTACTTGAGGGTACGCGTGCAAGCTTCTTTTACGGCACTCAGGGCCCCGTGGTGGTATCCTTTGAGGGAGGATTTCACTTTTGGGAATAGGAAATAGTCTTGCCGGTGCCAAGTCGGGGAGACTGTAAGGGGGTTGGGGTATCGTCGCGATGGCGGTGCAGAAGGTCTTCGCAAGCAGACACACTCGACTCTGCTCTTGGTCGTCCGTCAAGACCTTCGGAAGGACAAGTTTAGCGCAGATCTTTCGCATCGCCAAATTTTCGGTGATGTTGCTGTGTTCTGTTATCTTTTCAACACCAAATACAGTCAGTGAAACATGCACACACTTAATCGAGGGTCTGAATTCAGCACTGCACTCATACGGCAAAAATTTTTTGCGATACTTTTTATACAAATCTTATATCTGTGACGTCTTCTTTCTCAAGTTAGAAACGTAAGATCGCCACTGGTACCTAGGGAAAGAACACTAATTACTGGTACCTCAGTACCTGTTATAAATGAAAGGTACGTAAGTATCAGTACTCATGATGCGTTATTATATCCTGTTATAATGATACTTAGACAGCAGTCCAAAGTACCGATACTTACGTAAAGCAAGAATCCTAGGTATTTCTTCATATTTATCATTTGCTACCAATCCTTTTCATTTTTTACCCATTCGGATTTGTGTCGCATGGCGCCAACTAGTCAGAACTTGTGCTTTGAGGGTGGGCGCGGGGTGGAATGTCTGAATGTGGCCTCTCCCCCAACCGCCACTGCCTCCCCTCCTCGGCCCCACTCTCCCCCCTCCGTGCCGCCCCTCCCCATGTCACTATAGCGACCCGCACCCATGAACCCCAGGGGATGACGCCAATTTTCAATAATTTAGAAGATTAATTCGGATGAAATAAATATATGGATATTTGAAAAAATATATATGTAAACCTCAGGAATATGTAAAAAAAAGCGAGTGTTTCCTCCTCCCTGCTTCTTTAATCATTAAATTTATCATTACCTGTGGTTAACTTTTAACTTCGCCCATATTTAATTAAGCGGTATTCGTTTGCCGGACGGGCGTATTAATTTCGTATACATTGCTGTCTCTCCAGTGGTTTTTAATTTCGAATCATGTCAACTGAACATCAAAAAATAAAAGTGACAACGCGGTTGACGGGGACAACAAAAAAATGCAAATGCATTTCCCCTTCCCCAAAATCCCGGAGAACGGTCGGAAACCTGATCTTCCCTCCCGGCAGTCGTCGTCAACCACATTGCCTTTTGTGCCTAATGCTGTATTAATTAATAATAGTTTACGTCACATTTTTTTCATTGTATTTTTTTTTTTTGTGTGTGCAGCCGTTTCGCAAAATCGCGCGGTTCCCGGAGATTCCGGCGTGGTTTTCCCAGACAGTCGTCTCAGAGCGCCGTGGGGAGGCCGAAAAGTTGAAAAAGATGATACCGGTCGCCCGTTCCTTTCAGCCCCCACCGAAAGTGGTTCTGTCCTGATGACTCTGAGGGACTTGCGAGTAACGGTCAAGGTCGAAGTCCCAACCGCCTTCTTTTTGAGTGGAAATTAATATGCGAAAAGCATCGAGGTTGCATCTTCACCTCACGTCTGCTCCCCTCAAGCCGAAGTCATCGTCCGCAGGTTGATGCGGCGCAAGTTGCTGTTTTGTCGTTATTAAATGAACAGATTTTACTCTTATACGAGGGTAATTCAATAAATTAGTCGCAAACAACAGCAAGACAAACGCTGGAGCTGTTACGAACAATTCAGCGGGAACCCTTGGAATATCTACCGTATAGTACCGACTTACAGGGTCCACTTTAAAAATAGATTTATTGGTCGCACTTGTACAAATGCTTAAAATTCTTCAAAATACTCTCCCCTTGCATCAATACACTTGCAGAGACATGCCTATTATGCCTGGAAGAATCCCTGAAACTCCTCGACGGGAATGTCTCCCAGGGACGTAGTAACATCATTTGGATGTTTTCCACAGTTTCCCAATGCTTTCCTTTCGACTTTCTCTTCAGTTGGGGTAACAAGAAAAACGTCGCACGGAGACAAGTCGGGATTTTAGGGTGCTGGGGGACTATCAGGTGCTCTGGGCCAGGAAGTTGGTAACGATGAAGGACGTGTGGCTGGGGGCATTGTCATGGTCAAGCGAACCCTACATCGCACCGTGCCGAAAAACACACTTCACGCGGAGGCACGTCTTACCGCTCAGATCGCTCGGAGCAAACTGGCGACCGGCTGCATTGGAAGGGCAGACCCCACCACCACATTTCTCGACTGGTTTTCCGGCGCTGCCATGGATCATCACGTCACAATAAAATCATGTGCATTACTTTCATATCGGACCATGCAGCCCCCCGTGATCTTCAACTGCTCGGAACCCCAAAAAATCATTTGGGTAGATTATGTTTTGAAAATGATGATGGCTTAGGACGTGGAGGTTATTTGTTGGCTGCGACTGCAAAAAAAAGACTGCTTAGCTGCCAAGGAAATCAAGGACTTGTAAAGGGATGGGGTGAAGTTTCTGAATTTACGTACAGGGTGAATGTATAGAAAAGTGAAATAAATTTCAGGAAGTTACTGTGATTATTATTGTCTCTATCCAGGTTTGCGAGTTATTTATTGACTTTCTCTCGTATTAATAGAAACATCACACGAATCTTAGTCCCAAAAAAAGGAGGCAGCATACATATCCTCGTTTTTGAACGGTAGCGAAAAAGATTAAACAGGAAACCCTTATGGGTCGACGTATGGCACGTAAGTTTTCAAAGGAGAGTGTTGGCCTGTGGAAGGATGGAGCACAAGAAGAATTCGTGTGCGACTCACATCCGATTGGTCGCGTTCTCCGGCGATACCTTGCGAGGAAAACTTAGAGGTATTAAATGCCTTGGACCGTGAGAACACCAGACACGAGACTCAATGCGGAGTTCGGCGTAGTGTGTCTGAGAATGGCTATTGAGAACTTGTAACGTGAGGCTAGATATGAACTTCGTTCATTTTGCAAAGTTTGCCAATCACTGTTTAGGATGAGGTTTTTTGATTTCTCCAATGACATGCCATAGTACCTCGCATTCCAGGGCCAGGATTGACGAGCAATTGATTGAATTACCCTGGCGAAACGAGTGAGTCCACCAGGGACGGCAGCAAGTGAGAGAAAAATTGAAGAAATGTTCGAAATCCATTTCTTTATTATTTTGAACGAAAGTTGCGCCAATACCGTTGGCTATTTGAGATCAGCTATACTATTTTCAAGCAGGACCTGTGGAAATGAGTGCGTCGAATGTGAAAATATCTTTTTTTTAAGTTCGACGTTTGAAAATCTACGAACTTGCACCGAGGGATTACTTACGAATTAGGATTAGAAGTAATTTGAACGTTGTAAATTACCCTGTCGAAGACAGAAGGGTATCCCATCTCCCCTTCCATCTGCTTTACCTTTTCTATGTTCTCAGAAAATTCAGTTAAGAGATTTAATATGTATGTTGAAAAAGACCCTTACTGAGAATCTTCGCGAGAAGAAAATGGCATTCCTGGAAGAGAGGGCGAGTGGAACCGGTGTTAAAATTAAAAGAGAAGGATATTTTATTTATCTTTTACCTTGTAGATTTCCTCTCGACCTGTGTCCATAATATTTCATTTCGATTGACATAATATGGGAAGGGAAGTAAACGGGAAAGAACGGGGAAGTTTTCAATTAAATCGGTATTTTAAGACGACATAAAATCCTATTGAAATTATGAATATTCTTAGAAGTTAGTGCCTGTGATGTGGCTAAAGCCATTTACTCATGCTATCCGTAGGTGTTTCATCAGTCCACGGCAGAAATATAATAATGGTTATCAGAGATAATTGAACTTTTCAGGAACGACTACCTGTAGAAATATAGATAATGAATTATCAGGTTTTCGATGTACTCTTATCGTTTTAATGCAATGCTTTTTATCTTTGCCAACAATAAGTCAGCATTTAAACGCTCTTCCGGAAGGTTTCAAGTTGATAATGGGAGAGTGCATATCATCGTTTTGATTATTCCCGTGACTTACGGAACTACCTTCATTGAAAGGTGTGATCTTTTATCCTTTTTATCCCCAGGCGAATGAAGTGTGGCAGTCTCAAGTGCATTCGTTGCGAAAATGTTAAGAAGTACGATGAGATACAGTGCCGCGGTATCAGTTCTGCAAGAGTAATTAATTTAAAATGCACAGTTCCATGTTACGGCAGTTGGTGTTTTGCCAGGACGTGCTATTTTACATGCGGTAATACCTTATCAAATATGTTATTGTTATTATAATTATTAAAATTACACATGTGCTGATAGACAGTGTCAGGTGGCACACAAGTCCCAAATAATCACAAAAGGTAATAGATAAAATCAGACTTCAAAACACAAATCTCTTTTACAAAACAAGCGAATCCCCATCTCATTTCTATCCATCAATCAGCAAGAAAAAAAGATAAATTAAAAAAAATTAAGCTATTACATACAATTCAATACACCACACATCAGTCAAATTATTACATGTACTCCTTACATCTTTTCTTAAAAGTATACACTCTGTTAGGAAAGGACTTAAATATTTTTGCAGGTAAGGTACGTGACTCTTAAAGAATGATCATAGCTCCCTGCATTCGATGGATCAGCGTAAAATTTATTCAGTTTCCGAAGTTCTTAACCATAATTTACAATTGATGGGTACTTCCACTATTTTTATCAGCTATCTTATATTGTCATTAATTTCAATTAAAAGGTTAATTGTAAAATGTTGTAGCATCGCATTTACATTTGTGGCATAACTTTTCTTCACATTTATATTTCTTTGCAAAATACGTGTTGGGAGTTATGTTGGTAAAAAATAAATAACACTTATTTAGATTCATAGTACAAACGCATATTTTTTATTGAACTAAGGTAAACGACATTATTTGCACGGCTATTAGAGTTGAAATAAAGCATATCTTGTTTACGTCGAATCACTGCCAATAAGCCATAGGGGCACATAAATGGCCTTCCACATAAATGCCAATCCAGTTTAGTATGTTACACATAAATAGAGCAATGAAATTTTTCGATTCGTTTTACTCTTTAAAATAACCTTACAAAACACATTTAATTCATGCATTTTAATTTTCGTCAAAGTAGAAACTAGCAATGCATTCACAATAATTCTGCTTTAAATGTACTCGAGGGAAACACACGCTGAACATGTAATTCTACATTATATCGCCAATTGGAGCAATCAGATAACATTAATGGTGTGAATGTGGCTCCAATTCAATTGACTGCCACGATTACTGCTTCTCTCGTGAATGCGGTCTGTCGTCCAAGTGCACGTTCGCCTTCGCTTGGGGGGGGGGGGGGGGTCGGCCGCGGGTGGATCTGCGAGTCAGTCGCCCGGCGAGAGGAATGGAAAGGGGCGATGCGCGTGTGGTGATGCCGTTAGGCGCCGCGGCGCCTCTCGCCCGTGGCACCAGGGCGCGCCCGTGACCAAGTGCCCTCCGGCCGCCCTCGCCACCTCCTGCCTCTCCCCACCTCCTCTCCGGACCCTTCCCCACGAAGCGACCGGCCGGGATAACCGGTTCTGGGCGCCTCCAACCCTCTCTCCCTCAACCGCCCACCCACCCACCCCTTGCTTCCCTCCTCCCCCGACTCTCCTCTCTCTGGAGGGAGTGTCGGAAGACGGGAGAGGATGCCCGGTGACGTCCCGGGAGGGGAGGGCGAGCCGTGAACATGCCACCTCTACACAGCCATTTAAATGTAGCTTTAAATGACGCCTCGAGTTAAAGTACTCTGATGTAGAAGATCTCGTTTAAATTGGAGGGTCCGCTGAAATTGACGATGCAAGCGGCGTCATTTCAATTCGATTGGGGTCCCTTGTTTTCATAATGGCGTCGTAGTGTGAGCCTTTTGTAAAGAGGACTTGTGTTCTTCGTCGACCCTCGTGGTTCTTGTAATGTTCCCAAAAGCGCAATAAATGTTTGAAAATGCGACCAAGAGAGGTGTTAATTCTTCTGTAGTGTTTTTGCATTGATCCGAAAATAGTTTTTGATGTAGCATTGCGCGCGTAGAAGAGTGAGAAGCTGAGTAGAAAAGATTATGGAGACTTGACCAAATGCGCGGCGTGTGCTATAGCTTATGTATGCACTGCATAGATCTTTGTCGAAGAGCTGTAATTCAAATTTGTTCCATAAATACGAGAGCATCACTTGTTTAAAAAACATAAACGCTGGGCTACTAATTTTGAATCTAAAATTCATTGCTTTTGTCGCTGCAGTAGTCTTTCAATTGTAAAGGTTTGAAAGTATCATTTCCTTAAAAAATAAAAAAAAACTTATGGAAATAAATTGTGCATTTTAATAGCGTGCCGTGACGTAGACGAGGCAGTGGGGTTTTCTTTCAAGGGGTTGGTAGGTTGGGGAGGGGGGCGAGGTGGAGGTGGCACCCCTCTCCCCTCCCCCACCCTCGTGGGAGGCGCGCATTCCTCCGTCCCGGTCCCTCCAACCGCCGCGGAATGAATATACATGTATGACATCTTTTCCACCGACCGTGCGGCAAGCGCGAAAACTGGTTTCTCTAAGCACTCATAGGCGCCTCTTCTCTCCTTCTCCCCTCCCCCCTGCTCCTCCGTCTGCGATTATCGATTTTCGTCATAGATTCTTTTTTAAGTCCACCCCAGCACACACTCACAAACACAGATAGAGGCACACACGCAAACATATTCAGTTTTTAAAAAAGTCCTGCTGTATTTATTTTTTTTATTAGATTCGTTGTCTTACGTATGCTTGGGGGTTTAAAATAAAAAACTTTAATTTATTACTCCCTCTTCCCCCCCCCTCTCCCCCAAAAAAGACCATCCACGTGGAGTTTTCTTATAATTAAACTTCACTGAGGATTTTAATTTTTCTTAGCGATGACGGGAATGAATATTTACGATTCGGAGGTCCCGATTAAATTCTCCGAAATGCCTAGTTTCGCGTCTCTGCTGGCAGTTACACCACCGGGGGAATAACCTCCGCCACGAACTCAAGTCCATTACTGTCGAGGCGGAATTCGGCTGTCAATAAAGTCACAGAAAAATTTACGGCCGCAGTGAGAATTTGTTGCCCTTGCGTAAAAACCGGTTAGTTTGGTGTACAAATCGCCTTTATTGACCACAGTCCATTATGGTCTAAATGCATCAATTATGTTTGGGTATACGTCACTTTGCTGATGACCGGTTTACGGATAAAATTTGGATACAATATATCTCATCTCTTTCTCTATCCTCCGAAAGGCCCCGGGTTTGACTCTATGCACTTTATGACATACTGTACACTTTGTCTGATATTCTTTGGCCGGGAATTCTTTCGTGAATTCTCATTTGCTTAAAATATCGACACGGTCGTGAGCGGTATGTTTTCATGTTTTGCCACAGATTCGCATTCTTTAAGGTGGTTGTATCGATTTTTTGGTCTTTTACCGATGTACATTATATTTTCGTGTCTCACTGTAAATCCTTAAAGTTTATCCGACGCCGAAGTGAATAAAAAACACTGTACATCATTTGGAAGTTTTCAATTGCGAGCTCTTAATTCAAGTTTTCTTTAAATGTAACTTTACGTAGGCTAAGTGTTATTTCAATTTTTTTTTCAGGATGTTTAGAGTTCACAGAAACGTGATGTAAGGTAAATTAATTTTGTAAGGATCGAATTTCATTCATAATTCGCGTCCATTGTGTTCCTTAATCTTCCTGCAATACGCGTAAAACTAATCAACGTTACCCTTCCAAAGCTTCTACTTCTTCAAGACGGGACCCTGATAGTCACCGCTAAGGTGCTTGGCAGTGGGTGATCACACACCAGGTATGAGTAAGATAACGGCACAATAGAACACAAAATAAAACAGATAACGCATAACTCATGAAAGGACACTCACATTATAGATTGTTTGAGCTTTCGGCCTTCTCCGAGGCCTTCTTCAAGTAAGATTGCTCATATTTTATATATATATATATATATATATATATATATATATATAAAATATATAAATATATATAAAATATATATATATATATATATTTTATATATATATATATATTTATTATAAATATATATATAATATATATATATATATTATATATATAAAATATATATATATATAAAATGTATTTATAAATCATTCAATCCTTCGTCCTCTTGTCGATTGAATTGTATGATAACCACTTTTTTTGGTGGCATGAGTGAAAAATATAATCCATATATTTGTATATAAAACAATATCTTTCAAGTAAACGATGGCCTAGGAATACCGCAGGATTACCACCTCAAACGCCTTGTGGCTTCCACTCAAAGCACTTAGCGGTTTCTCATGCAGTTATCTTCTTTCGTGTTTATCCATATGTTTGTCATCGAGTAATATTGTTGCAAGCACGGTGGGACTTTTTTTTCAAATTCCAGGCGTCTTGTTGCGTCTGCAATCGAGACCTCGGGACGAGAGCGCTTCGACGAAAGCGTGAAACTGTCCCAAGCAGAATACACGCACTCAAGCGTATGCCAACAGCCAATCGCGAATGTTGAAATCGTTGAAAAGATGACCTGTTGAGGACGGGGGAGAATGATTTTTCGTCGCCATCGTCTCGTGACATAGATGCTTCGGTTTTTCAAAAATAAAAATTGTCGCGAAAGAATGATGACCCGTGATATACCTGTACTTCTAAATTCAGAATGGGTGCCGACAAAAGAACGAATCACCCCCGTTTGTTATGCATGCACAAATGGAGACGGTTGGATTTTGACTGGAGGAGTCAAAAGTACCAGCTTATTTCGTGCATTAATGACGAATGATGAATAGTAATGCCCATTAATGCATAATTCGCAAACAGATATTATGAGAAAATGCTGTTTTTCAGCACTCCGCGATCAGTTTTTTATGCATGTCCTATAGCCTATACGAATCGACGTAAGGAGTCGTATTTTCCTCGACTATTCTTGATCGAGAGAGAGGAAAATAAAACGCTAAATCATTCGAAATAGGGATGTTATCCTAATGCCCCTAGATGATTGCGCAATTCAAAATTTCTCCCTAATGGCTGTGGTGGACCTAACACCCCCTGCCCCACGCTCGCGGACCTGATTCCATGTTATAGAACGGCGCAGGGCATGTGACCGCGCGAGCAGATGCTGGCAAAACTGCCGTCGGTCCCCGAGAGATTCGTTGAAAGCGTGGAGGAGGAGATGGTACCTTTAAAGGCCGCGAAATCCATTAAAGTAACCTCGATAAGCGTTCTTCTCGTTGTGTTCGCCTTAAATGGTTGTTGATTCAACGCCTCAGCTTATTCTGTAAAGTGGTGGGTAAGTCAATCCGTCTTTTTGAAAATAGAGAGGAGGATGAAACCTTGTCACCTTGAATGAGGGAAGAGAAGTGCGGTGATGTCTTGGATGTTTCGTCCGGCCGTTTACCGCGTCACTTCGTCTCGGATTTCTTCATTTCGTCCTTTCACGTTGTCTTCACAAATGCAGTACCCGCAGTCCATATCGATTATAACGAGACGAAAGGATATTTCTCGAATAGCAGTCACTCGTTATGTCAGTCGCTTGTGTTGTTTAACGTCTAATTCTGCATAATGCCCCCCGAAATCCGCCGCAGAGGCTTTTGGCGGGGGGTGATAGGCCACCATCTGTAAAAGATAAAAAAACCACAGTCAAAAACAACGAATTCATGCAAATATACAGTCGGAGAGGCGTTTATATTAATGCAAAAACCTTTTTAACTTGAACCCATGCAAATACATAAAGTATTTTAGCGGACATACCCATGCACACGCCCCTACGAATATGCCTTATGTTTACGCAGCGTTTAATCTTGTTATGGCCTTTAAATCGAACGTCTTTACCATTTCTATAATGGCTTTGATTTCTTACTTTTATGAGTCCTGATTGTCCGGGGTAAGAATGAGTATTTGTATCTATATGTGTTAGAAGTACCGTGTTACCTTTCTATCTTTCAACCCACAGATACAAAGCAGGGGTGGGTACTTCAGCGAGAAAACTAGATACCTGCTCTTAGGTATTAGTACCTCGGGTGTGAATGGTAGATACTGGTACCTGGGAGTAGTAATCCTAGCTATCCGTAAATAGGACGGGAGTATTGAGTGTATCTCGGACTTTAGGTATCGAGATATACTCAATAATCTCGTCTATACCTACTTGAGGTGCTCTGTGGAGAGCACTTTAAGTTAGTACACCGTCCGTCGGATGGAACGTAAAGCTGCGGAGCCCTTGGCGCCTTTCGTAAAGAGTAGGCTAATGCCGACGCCGGGTTTCTCTCCACATTTCATCCTTTCCTGTCCATTCCAATTGGCACAAATTACCTCAGCTGTCGGTCGCCTTCCCTAAATACTACTACTACTACCGAGATATATTCAATACCATCCCCTATTATGTGTTGACATTTAAAAGGGCTCAAATGGAAATCGATGTTTATTTCGAGAAAATCTGGTACTAGATCCTCGACACCAAAATCTACGATAGTAATCCTAGGTGGTGGTGCCAAGGTACGCCTTTACAGAACAAGAACCCTAGGTATTTATCTGTACGAAAGTTGTGTATATTTTACATTTCGCTGAAATCCTGTGTGTCTAAAGCGTTTCGTTTGATAGATGAGAATTTTGAATCTATGCCACGATACTCTTAAGTAAGGTTGCTAGGTCTTGTGTGATAAATTGGCGCTCACCTCTATGGAATGTATCCGGGCGCAACTGTGTCGCCACTAAGTTTCAAAAGCCTTAAAGGTGTGTGTGTCTGCACCAGTAACTAACTTCTTAGGCATTCGATTTCGCAAGGGATTCCCATATCTCGAGCGGCAACCGGTCTCCTGGCGGGTCGTCCCCGCGGACGAAAGGCTTCTAAGGCGGTCAAGGGGTCACACACCTCGGCCTGCTCTCGCGCTTCCCACCCTTCCCCCCTCCTCTTCCTCTCCCGTGTCGTTAGGGAGGGGTCACACTCCGAGAGGTTCGACTTGCGCACTCCTCCACGCTTCCTTTCCCCTCGTCGTGCACGTTCGAGTTAACCAAATTGGACACCCTTAACGAGGTGCACCTTGTCTCAGTCGCGTCCGACTCGCGATTTTTTTTCTGCGATCCTGGAGCAGCTTGACCTTCGGTTTTGGAAATATTGGGACAGCAGCGGGTGATTGCTTTAAGGAAGGAGTCGGGCTTTTGCGGAGGTGGCCTTCGTTGGAGATTCAATAGTGTCACCTCAGATTTTCGGAAAAAACCCGAACATCCGAATACGAGTTTATACGAGCAAGCCTCAGACGAAAACAAATGTCTATTGATCATCTACGGCTCTTTAATAGGTCGTCTACGGCATTCAGAAGGCCTTTGGCGTTGTTGAAATCCCACTGCAGTGATATGTTTTCAGTCTTTCTAGGACATTTTTTGCATTTTCTTAAAGGTTATCAAGATATTCGTCGAATATTGATGTTAATGGACGTATTACGAAGACAATGACGTCATTTGTCGGAACAAATCTTGGTCTGTGGGGAAAAAAATATTTTTCAGAATAAAATGCCGTGTTTATTAACTATGGTATTTATTATGTTGAATAAAAGGGTAAAGTTATTAAAATTAATAGTTTCTTGAATTAATATTTTAAATTGTATTCACGGGTGAGTAAGCTCCTATCACTAGAGCCCTCTCGATCTGTTCTTGTTCTGTCCCTCTTTATTTTCCTCTCGCACTTTCTCGTGCCAACTGACGCACGGGCATACACTTGACATGAGTATGCATCCAACAATGCCACTCCCAGTCCAGTTTTTTCAAATGGTCAGCCGGATAGGTGGAAGCTTCCGTTCTCTTCCGACTCATTGTACGTATCTCGTAACATCGGGATTCCCAATCGGGAGGCATATGTAAGCATGTACGAGACTGCATTGTGTGTTCATCGAAGGAACTATTTGTCCCGAGGACAAAAGCAGCATTTTATTGGAACTATTTGAAATAGTTGATAGCCCGGCTGTCGGTCTAATCCGTAATTTCCACGCGTTTCTACCCATTCTCCACTCCTAAATATTCGCGTATATCCCCATCCTCCCAGATGAGGGAGGGTCCCCCAGCATACTTTTTCGCTTACTCCTTCCGTTTTGTTTTCGGATTGCGAGTACACGTAGAGTCATACGCACTTAACCGTCACACTTCCGATATCTCTCTATCAACTCAATTGAGAAAAATACCCTAATTCACTTTCCCTAATTTCATCGCGTACGTCATTTTCAGTAAAACGCAGGCTCCCCTAACACTTTTCACCAACTCCATACTTCCCAATTACTAAAAGTTGTCGTTCGGAAGGAAGGTTTTCAGGTCCTGAGGAGAAAATTCATTTGTTCAATAAAAACTGGTCCCTTTTCCTGATTTCATAATCGACGTTAAAAAGTTGAAAGAGCCTTTAAAAGGCTTTCAGGAAATTTTATTGGTCGTTTTTATACAAAAATAATCATCCATAGTTAAATTTGATGGAGTGAGGCATGGCCCTGCGGAAAACTACGAATATACATGATTAATATAACGACTCGTCTAGTTGCCACGCTTCTTTATTAGAGGTACATAGAAGAACGCTTTTCGCTACTCAATGATTATGTTACTATGTCTCGTATGTATCATCATTAGTATCTCATTCCTAAGTCGCCGTTACTTTCCCCGCTTTATCTGGTGTGTATTCACCCCCTGCCACACACCCTAGCGGTGGCTTGCTGGGACTGAAATATCTCAAATATTCCTAAGAGCGGTTTATTATATCTTCCATTCTTCTCTACCCAGCGGTAATTTCCCCGCCCCCTGATAATAATTATGTATACTTGCGTGTGTATTTGCAAATGTATACATGTATATATTGAAGACGGGTTTATTAGTAGGTTGCTGGGTTGAGTTTTGTTTGAAGAGATAAGGGAATTGTTTGGTAGCTTGCATCCATCCGAAAAACCTACCTTAACCGTAGATCACCTATAATATATATACGAGCACGTACACACCCAGAAAACCTGATAGGTCACAAATCTGTCGAGCGTAGAAATTCTCCGATTGAATTTAATTTATCGTGATGAAAACTATGTACTGACGGGGGGTCGACTCGGCCTCATCCTCCCCGCGCTCCAGGCGACCCCGGTTCGGTTCCCCGTCTGCGCGCCGCCAAGCCGTGTCGCGGAGGGGCGTGAGAGACGCCCCTAGGCTGGTGATCGCCTCCCACGCTCCTGATCAGTCAACCGCGTTAGGAATCGTCGCCGGAGGACGTGTGCGAGACTTGCGGGTTGCTGGTGCGTCTCCTCCGCCTTGTCTCCACCCTTGTCTCACTCACCGCTCCTTCCCCCCTTTCCCTTCTTGAATCACCACTCACTCATTCGTCATCTTCCTCTTCCTTCGATTTCCCCATCCCCCTGCTCCGCATACGTGCGTCTCCTGGCACTGGCTCTTCTGCCCTGAGTGTGAACGCGTACAGATGTAACTTATGGGGAAAATTGAATTCGGAGAAATGTAAAAATCGAAAGAATAAAACATTTTCTATATTTTTAGAGATTTTTGTGAGTTTATAGAAGGAGTGATCAGAAAGTAACCTCCGTTATGCTATAAGAAATACACTGGAATAGATACACAAAATTTATTATTTTCATCACAAAACTACATATCTGTACTATTTTTCTGCATATTCGCCAAAGAGATTTAAACATTCGTCATATCTCTGGACTCGTTTACGAATTCCTTCAGCATAAAATTCTGCCGCATGAGTTCGCAGGCAACTGATGACTGCATCTTGGAGTTCCTCGTCGAGACGAGCACAGAACATGTGCAGTAGCCTGAATTTTTTGAGTTGAGCCGTAGAAATCAGTGGAAAACTTTCTAAAGATTCAGATTTCGAGAAACATACATAAGAACATACGAACGAAACGAACATATTGCCAATGTTTAGGTGCAGTTCATTGTTCACCACAGACTGGCGGCCACTTCTGTCATCGTCATCGTGGACATTAATGTTCACTCTTGAACGAACGGCAACACTGATGCACAACTCTGTCACTCATCACATCTGATAGAACGATGTTCGCCTTCAACCATTCTATTCGCTATCGTCTCGCTAGAATTTCTGCATGCATTAAATTAATTATTTTCTGTAGATGGATTTGGTATTTCCTCACCGCATGAAGTACTAAGCACGCGTAAAGTGATTCTACAATAGTGAACGATGTCACTAGGTGAAGTTCCATCCCTCGAGTTTTTCAACTGCAGGCTGCCGGATAACCTGCCTGCTGTTGGAAAACCTGAGTGTACGTGTGTCACTTCCTAGTGCTTCTCGCGACGCCACACAAGTTTCCCATCGCATACTAGTGTACTACTGTGCACGTTTCAGGGTATAAATCCTAATAAATGCTAATCAAGGATTAGAATTTCTCAGGATTTGTACCCTCATTCAATTGGGGAACAAAGGTGGATTATGACGCCTTCGGAGAAACCTTAGGGACTGAGTATATCAAAGGTTCCTTCGTGTGTAAATGGTAATCTTAGTAAGAAAATAAATGCCAATGGGTGAAACATGTGTAACGCCAAGAGGAAGTCAATTCCCACGTGCAATTTCCGTTATTCTCATGAAGTGATGAACATGTTAAAATTAATTAATATCTAATTCTGTCAACAAATATTGTTTTTTTTAATTTTGTTCGGGTGGCAGTCGCACTCGTTCAGTATTTCATCCGTTTCGCGAATGAATACTTTCCAAATAATGAACCATGTTGTGTGTAGCAATTCAACTAAGTATCCCATGGCTATTCTAATGTTTTTTTTCTTTCTTTTAGGTAAGTACTTCGTGCGGATGTGTTCTGTTGATTGGTGAGGCTTCGTCGATTCCGTATTCTGCTCTCGTAAGTGTTGTTGGTCAATTTCATCCATTCACATCTCCGCAATCCACCTACCCCCAGGCATCCATGCTTCCAGATTCACCTCCATTCAAATATCCACCGGCGGATATTCCATCAGTTCGAACAGGATTCCCGTCGTGTTGACTCCCCGTGCTTTTGTGTCAGAGCATAATCAACGCCTGAAATGAAGACAATGATTTTTTTTACGAATATTTCGTTGACTATTTTGAACCTGTGCCTACGCATATTTGAATCTATTTTGTTGATAGCTATGGAAGCATTTGGTTTCCTCTCTATTTTAGAGTACGCTGTGGATTCGCCTCGAAACCTTTCTTAACCACTCACGCTATTTTTTTTTAATTCTTCATGAAAACTCATGAGATTCTGCATACAATTAAAGTGATTTATTGGTGAACATGGCGCATTGACCTCCCAATCGCTATAAATTTGAAAATTGTTTGACTTGTGCTGATTTGAAATGCATCCGCTCAGGTTCCATCCAGTATTGATATTTCCCTGAGGACGGCGAGCGCGCCAATAATAGGTTTTCATAAATTAGTGCACACGAAATTAAGTTAACGGCTACTGCATACCTTCACGAACTACCTATCCACCCCACCTTCATCGTATACTTGTAATGGCTTCTCCGACGTTCCGATATTAAAAGGCTTCCCACGAGAGGACTACAATTCTACAATACTCTTCTCCCCTGCTCAGGAGAAAATGCAATCGCATGCAGGCGAACTTGTACGTGAACTATTATTTCCCATGGTCGTTCCGGGATCAGTTACAAAAATTTTATCTACATAAATATACATATTTCAAGCTGAAGAGAGTCCATGGTTGGCGAATTTCATACTTTGACGTTTTGACTGAAGGAACATTTTATTTTTTTCCCGCCTATTATTTACTGCATAAGATGCTTTGGAAAGGAGAAGTTTAGCTTTTTACGGCATTTTTAAGACTGACTATATGAAATAATGTTCACTTAAGCTGTTAAGGGTTTTTTTGTACACCACTGTAAAAGGAAAAATGAGGGTAAAATTATGCCTATTGTGGTGATTTACGGGGAACGTTAATTCCTTGCCATTGATCAGACACACATTTAAAATATTAGGATGATCACATTTACAAAGGGTTTTTACCGAATGAGTTTACAAGAAAATTAAATCCTATTGTCAGGGACCGTATTCGGGAACTTACAAATACACACTCATTCACACTGATTAGCCCGAATTAGTTGAAGGGGAAGTTTCTCCCTCGTCAGGGACCGGCTATGGGCTACCGTAACACCTCACGCGTTTACTAGAAAGAGACCGAATAGGTTTGCGAAGAAATTAATCCAGACGCCAGAGACCTACTTCGGGGGCATAATACACACACACTCCCACTCATTCAGGTATTACAGAAAAGCAAAGGGAAAATGAAATAGCCGAGACCGTAAACTTGATTGGCTCTGGGTTTGTGTAGGGGGGGGGGGGGGGGTCGGGCACTTCGGTGTAGTCCACCCGAGTTATCGTGATCGATGACGTCACGCGAGCATATTACGCGTCACGCGCAGTGACTGATTGTTGGTTCGGACCAAATGCAGAGAGCTGTCCGTTCGGGGGTAGCGCATTTAGCGGACGCGCCCTCTCTCTGTAAGCGGATGCACACGTGTAAACGGTCTCCGCCATTCGTGGGCGGAATAAAGGAACTCTTCCCCCTCCTGCCCTCCCCACCCCCTCTCCCATTTAGGATGGCTTCCTCCCCTCCGAGGGAGCGTTCGTTACCTTCCCCATCGTCATAGGAAATGGTGACCACAGGGCCAACCTGCGCAGTGGGCCAATGAGTGCGGCTTATCCCGAACGGACTGTAGTCATTCCGCAACCTCGTCGTCTGCGTGCATTTCCCTATATCGCTAAGCATTCATTCCATCTGCGTCGGCTGGTTGGCTGCGACCTCAGATGTACTTACCTGCCCGTGCCGGTTGCTCTCGGATGTCCTTCGACGGCAATCTTCACAGAATCTCCATGGGGGGGTATTCGTTTGTACCCTTCGGGTTGCCGCCCGTGGTCCGTGCACGGGTGGGGCGACGGAGACGTGGTGGATCGGCGCATTAGATCGGAAAGTCCTCTCGATTTGAATGCCTCCAGTCGTGTATATCTGACCGTCCCGCCTGAGTTGGCAACCCGCCTCCCCCCTCGCCTGATATGGTTGAGGTGTGTGATCTGATCGGTGCGTGGAGGTGGCCGCTGGATCCCCCCGGCATCTCACCTCGGCCTTTGGGGCTGACCCTGCGGGCCCTTTGTCTGTGTCTCGGTACGGGCCTCGACCACTATATACCAATATACCGCGACTCCTATATGGGACCAATAAGGTCCCATATAGGAGTCGCCGTAATCGTCCATCGCGACATCGCCTATGTCATGCGCCGCGTGTGCGGTATGAATTGGGTTTATCGGAACACTGCTCAAATGCATTCTTAAGGAAATTGTTCTCTGTTTCGATGCTATAAAATGACGGAAGCGCCAAAAATGAGGAATTTGAAAAAAAATGAGAAGCATTAAGTGATCCTCGAAGCGCATTTGGTTGGTTGAATCCTCGGAAGCGCATTTATTCATGAAAAAAAATCAATTAATGTTTTTTGAGACGGATTTACATGTTGTTCTTCCCCTGAAGTCTCCTTATGCTATTGGTGTGTTCATATGAAATTTTCCACCGAAATTATTTTTTTGCGCCAATGATATTTTTTTTTCTTTAGACATTTTTAGATTATTTTCAATACTAGGTACTTTTTAAGGTCGCCTTTTGTTCGGCGTCGTTTGGTCACCATTCATTGGTTCGCAATCAATTTACATGCCCCCCCCCCTAATTTAAGCACCATGAAATAATGCGCACACACACTACTCGTATATCAATCGGACCTTTAAATATTTTAGGGGGTCATTTAAAATGTGACTGCAGAATGGATGGTGTCGCCATGTCAATATGCAAGACATCCTTCACCGTTGCTTCTCCCAATGGATCAGTCGGTATCTGATGAAGAGAAGGTTTTGTTATCAGGTGGCCTTAAACGTTCGAAAGCAGACGTGTTTGCTCGCGGTAGAATTGTGACGGTGGCAATGGGCCGCATTTGATACCATTCCCGTAGATAAAAAGTATTAAATTAATAATCCAAGGTGCGGCTCGCGCGATAAGATGACTGAGAGATCTGCAGCCCTTGAATGAAAGGAGCATTGGTTCCGGTCCGAAGTATCTTTCAGTGAACTCCTTCCCCTTTCAGGACTTGCGGAAAGGCGGCCGTTTAGTGAAGAATCGTGATACACGAACGGAAAGCTTGACGGTATAATTATTGGCCAGGTACCGACTTTTCTTGGGGAAACCAAAATGCATCACAGGGAAAGGAACAGGCACTCCTCCCATCAATTTGTGGATTTCATCCGCCGCCTATAACTTAGTATTAGGTGATTCGTATTCTCAAATTCTTAAATCATCCTTCGGGTTGAATACTGTGGCTTCGTCTAGTACCTAGTCTAGTAGTACACAATGCCACACACCCTCGCGGTTCCTTGTAGGGTAAGATATTTCGCACGTGTAGGTTGTAGTTGTAGTTAATTCAGACGAGCGTATTGCGCCAACTCACAGCATCTTGATGGGATCCTGCAACCCACTGCAGTGAATGTCAAGTTTTTGTCTTGTTTTGCGCCAGTATCTCGGGATTCGATGATAGGAACTCGTTTGATAAGTCATGTGAGCACGGGGAAGTGAGTGGGTGAGTAATCTTTTAGATTTTCCTTCCATCTTTAATGATTTTGACACGAGATCAAATTGACCGTAAAGATTTACGAGTATCTGGGCGCTGAAGAATTGATTTCGCAACTGGCGGCGATTGGCGCGGCGCCGCATTCGACTTTTTTATTCTCTTATCCTCCAGCAAAGGATGCAAAGTGATACCGCCGGAAGACTTTCGCCTTTTTTTTCCAGAATTTCGTCTAGTGTGACTACCTGGCATAATGAAAACCGCCAGTGTTTCCGCAAATCGTGTTTCATTCCGTATAGCGAAGGGATTGTGGATGGGCAACTGAGGATAACTTTTAACTTTATTCACCCTGGTGATTCGTTTTACCCAAGGGCACTTTCGGGTTCGCGAAGTTTTTTGAAAGCCACTTCCTAACATTTCGTGACCAAAACCGGCCGCATACTCGCATTCAGTCGTAATTCTTGCGAAGTTAGCACGCCTACCAAGCGTAGCGTCAATGTGTTGCCAGGGAAAAAAATATTCCGTGGAGGATTTAATAATTGGTCGCAACCTATGTTTGTGACCGTAATCTGATTGATTTATAAATCGAAACCGAGGCCGTCATTAATTATCTTATCCGATGGAAAGTTGCACTCTCTTTTGGGTCACTCGCTTCGTATGTTCCAATTCACCACGTCTTTCCCGAGTCTACTCATGTAGAAAGCAGCTGTTTATCGCTTCACCGTTAATCGTTCTTATTAATGTTAAACATGCGTGTGTTGGCACTATTGGAACTATTCCCATGCAGGAGAAGTTACACACGCGCCTCTAATCATCGTAATAAGCATATCATAGAAACAAATGTGGGCTGGGTTGGTTTAGTATCTTTTTTACCTCGCATCATAGAAACACACCGTTCCTGCAAATTATGACGGTTGCCGTGTCGAAAATTATCATACTGTATTTTCGTGTCGCTCTCTTATATCTGATAGAAAGCAAGAATATATACATAATACACATTAGTTTATATGTTGACCATTTAAGTAGTTATTTTCGACAAGGGTATTGGAGATTTAAAAATGCTGCACTTGTCCGCTAAATGTCAGTTCCCTTAAATAAGAATCTATTCAGATTAAGAGGGTATATGTTTAATTCTCCCATACGGATTCCTTGTGTCACTTCGAACATGATACTGTCAACAACAACAGAAACGTTTGCTAGTTTCCGAAGGGTTGACGAAATTCTTTGAATATTGTATTCAGAAAATGTTTCCAGCAAACGCTTTCAGCGTATGTGCATAAAAGTATAGAAAATGAAGGTGGTATAACGTGAAACTAAGAATTCCACCTTGTGGCTGTCCCTGAAGTCTGTTTGAGTCTTCGCACATTTTGAAGGAGGAAAGATGGTTTATTATTTTTTTTATTTACGTGAACGGCGCAAAATAAACACAAAGTATTGTGAAAAACTATATTTTTCTTATGACCTTAGGATATACTCCTCATCGTAATTTTTTTTTACTATATGATGACGTGTCGCCTACTTTGCCGAGTGGATTCCGTGGGTTCCCCTCCTCTCTCTCCACCCCCACCCCCCACGCTCCTGTCCCCCAAACCCCCTCTCCTTCCCCGTCCCCCTTCGTTGCCCTTCCGCTTTGCCTGCGAACACGGGCTTCCCATATTCCGCCCCTTCCCTCCCTTGCCGATTTCCGCGAGTATCCGGTTCTGCGGTTACCCGTCTCCACCCCACACGCCCCCTCCCTTCCCCCTCTTCTTAATCTCACACCTTTTCCCCTCCGGCGATGTGAAGTTATTTATTGCCCCCCCCCCCCCCGGCCACTCTCTCTCTCTTTCTATTTCGAGTCGGGGTCCCGTCCTTTGAGGGTTAGGGACCGAAATTCCACTCGTTTCCAGACTTAAATATCGTGGTGAAATGTCGACGGCCGAACAATATTTTTGGTTATCGATGCTTTCCGAATTCCATTTTGTTACTCTTGAATCCCTTCAATGAGAGTGCGGACGAGCACGGAAATTGTCATCAACATTGAGACCTAGTTTCGGAATCAATGAGGGTACAGGGATAAAACTGCAAGTTTCGCGAAGAAGACGAACCAAAACAGTCGAAAGCCTGCTGGTTTGGGTGAGACCGCAAGCACGAAGTTTACATGAACATGACTTAAACTTTTCACATGCACGTGTACACAATACCCCGTAGAGGTGTCAAGGGTTTGTGGTGGGTGGTGTCACGGCACCAGCCATTTTTTAAATTATTTTCGTAATACCCTGCAAGCTACTGCTATGGTGTGCGGCAGAGGGTTATCACACACTAGACTACTTTTGGCACAAAATACTTCTCCCTCCTAGCGAGATCGGACCACGCCCTTCTGATCCCTTATCATTCGAGGGAGAAATTACATCGTAAATTTTATCTGTTCTACACTTAATCTCTCTAATTTTATTGACGTGGACTCTCTTACCGTAGTATGATGGGGGTAATAAAACATTTTCGACATCATTGTTAAAGAGACCTCCATCCAATTTATGCAAGATATTTAATCTGTAACTTAATCTTCGCTCCTTGAGTGATTCCCATCCTAGATTCTCTAATAATTTTGATACGCTACTCAAGTTGTCATAGCAACATTTTACAAATCTGTCTGCACTAGATCCAATCGGCAATCAATACAACTTCATAAAGATCCCATGTAAGCGCAAGTGCCATTCTCATTAAAAATAATAAGGATATTAAGATTAATGTCACAGCCTTCCCTGGAAGGGAAGCTTGAAATGGTGGAAGGAAATTAATTCCTCATGACCAATGTGTATTTTATTTATTTTCATTTACATAGTACCTCAAGTCACCGAGGTAGTGTGCGGCAGGGGGTATATGTTTGAAGTTTGAAAATATACCTGAAGATGTGTACCTAGTATGTATTGAAATCCGTGTCGTAAAATTAAAACGTTAAGTTGAATTAACAAAGTTTTAATAATTCTTTTCGTGTTGGATAAGTTCCAAAAAGTCAATTCAGAAATTAACCGATTTTGCTCTTGAGACAGTTTTAACGTTGCCATTAATCAACACTTATTGTGCATCATTACCCGAATGCCGTTGTTTACCAGTTCCACTTATGGTCTGACACCCCGTGCCCCACGCCCCCTTGGCTTGAACTGCAGGATGTGTAGCGTTAGGCAGACTGTGACGTCGATGCTGAACAAGATCTCTCAGTAATGAGTTTCAATTCCTCGATTTTGCTTGTGCGAATGTCTTTTCGGATTCCTCGTTATCTGTGCGTCACTTTCGAGGGCCAATCCCGGCATAGTCCGATAGTTCTTCATTCATCGCCGTCAAGACGAAATAGAGTTGTGGCTGGTGATTGCGTCGAGATGATGTGACGCTAATCGTGTGCTATCGGGTGGATACTGCTTCCTGTTCGCCTTCTGATCTTTGGAAATACCGACGTCCTCATCCAGGCGACGTCATAGTCGAGGACGTATCTCGTTTAACCAAATTCCCACCCCACCCTCTCCCCTGGTTTCATTGCTAAATTACTCCCGGATGGCAGATATCGCCTGTGGTCCGTAGTATCCATTTGCCAATCCCAGGACGAGTGAAAAAAAATCCGGAAGGTTAATACTGGGCTGAGATAACTGACTTTGAATAGTGTTTCGCAAAACGTGTTTCGTGTTCCGTTGGAATCCTCAACTTGGGTGTGCAAGTTAGTTTTCAGTTGTACGACACGAGATAGCGGAGAACCGGCGTGAGATAAAGAGCGTGACTTGGGGAACCGGTTGTGAGATTGTGAATGGCTTTTCCAGGTGTTGTTGGCTGCTGCTATGCTACATAGATCCCCGCATCCGTTCCAATCACGGGTTTTCCTCCTCGGATGTTTATTCATATTGGAAGGGACGATCATTTTCTGAAAATGTTGCAGTACGTATGGCTCTTGAGTGTGGTTATTTAGATGAACCCGTCTCTGGCCATGCCTAAAAGTTAAAGTCCCCCTACGTCTGCCGTGTCTGTTTTGTGGTTAAGCATCGAAAGATGCGATGGTTAATCAAAAGCAGATGTATTTTGGGCCTATCATCTATAGGAGTCTCTCTGGCATCAATAGCCTGCTGGTATGTGCGTGATTGCGAAGGAATGATGTAGTTTTAGTTTAGTTTCATTTAGTACCCTGCGGGCTACCGCCAGGGTGGGTGGCAGGGGGTGATCACACGCCAATGTAGAAATGACTACAATGCCAGTTTTCCAGAATTTGGGGCTCAACGGTAGAGCGTAAGAGCATCATTTTTACTCCCTCCATTTTAGTGTACCCATGAACTTCTACAGTGGGTGAAATTAACATTTTTTTAGGGAATACGTTTTCCGCTATCACAATTTGGGATTCGCCCTTCTTTTCGGAGGTTTTTAGTGATGTTTTTTTACCCTTTTCCTAAACCCTTTAAAAGCGCTTCCTTTCCCTTTTGCCCTGCTTTACGTACCTCACCCCCCCCCCCCCGGCCTTTCTGGTGGATTTGCGGGGTATTTATGCAGACGTTAGCTAGATTGGAACTTAATAAGATGTGGAAATGGCAGATTGAAAAGGCAAGGGTGCGGGAAGGAAAAATTGCTGGGCATAGTGGGGGAAGAGAGGTGGATGTTGGGAGAAATTCGAAGATGCCTAGAAAAGTGGATGCAGGTGACACTGAGAGGGGCAATGGGATGCTGGAGATGGATATAATGATTGAGATTAGAAATTTCCGGGAATGCGAGGAAGTAGGGTTTCGGCGTTTTGGATGGAATCAAAGTAGTTGGAAAGTATGCCAGAGCCAATGAATGAGTTATTTTGGTACGCGGTGGAGTTTACGCTTATTTCGCGTCTTTTTAGTTCGCACATAGAAGTTGTGTGTAGTGCCAAGATCTGTCAAAAAACTACACTTCGCGAGCAAACTTCTGCTAGTAATAATGATGGATAATAAATAAAGCCTTCGCGATCCGGATTTCTCCGTTACCGTCGCGTGGCGATGCCGGCCGTTGGCTTCGCCCTGCGCCGGGCACTAGGGGCGATATGCAGCAGCAGTTTCCCCTTGCGCGCCCGAGGGTTGGAGGGGAAGGGGCGGCGGGCGGGTGAGGGAGTGAGTGGCGGCGGCGAGATGAAAGTGTTTCCTCCTCCTCCTGCGCCCCCCTCCCTGCGGTCCTCACTGGTACGCCGGGCGAGCGTCGAAAGGGAGCCCGGCCGCCTCGCCCCCCAGGGTCAGGGGCGGGCGGGGGAGGGGGCGTGGCGGGGAAAGGCGAGGAGGAGAGGGCGTGGTGGAGGTTGGGGGAGTGGTGAGCGGAGGGGCGAGGCGAGGGCGTATCCATGGTAACTAAGGAGCCAGGATTGGGGAGGGGGCGGGTGAGGGGAGGGAGGTGCATGGAATTTCGGTCCTCTCGCCTCTTTCTCCACTTGGCGGTGGAGAGTGAAAGAGCTCCCAGGCGCCGTCGCAGAAAAATTGAGATTGGCGCAAGGCTTGAGGCAGTTCTCGTGGATACTAAATGGGAACGGTAGCCGGGACACTTGTCCGGTGGGCTCGCTTTATTCACCATTTGTAATGATCGAAATATCATTTCCCTACCTCGTCAGGTCACGTTTCTGTTCTTACCCTTCATAAATTCTCATCCTCAACTTATATTATTAGAAACCTATGAGGTGACGATGGTATTTATATTACGCAAAGGGGCGTACAACCCGCTAGATGACGCACATGCCGACTGAGGCTAGCCCAGGCTGCACGAATGACTAAGGGCCAAGGAGGTTAGATGGAATGGCGGCAAATGGATAGTTTCATTTGGCGATATCAAGTCCGTAAGCGTAAAATGGTTTCTATCCCGCCTAATACGAACTAACTACTGGGCTATCTTATTACTAACAGCCACCAGTTCATCCCCACCATCACCGAGAAACCTTTCTCATTGCAAACCCTCCACCCTCTTCCGACTCCTCCTCACCTTCTCCCCGAGAAAGTTATTCTTCTTGGTTCGGCAAAGGCGGCATGATCGCCTAAACGTACGATAATTTGTCATTTTTATTTGTGTCTTGGTTTTAAGTCCTTTTGACATTTATCTTATAATGTCCTTCTCTGGGGAATAGCGGAGATTATATTTGCGGGAGGGGATTGGGAGGGGGGAAGAGAGGTAAGGGATGAACGTTGAATGGACAAGGGGGTGCGAGGGGAAAGCGGCTATTGGATGATTTCCGTGGATGAGTTCAGTCCGGGAGATTTGGACGATTGAAGCACCCAAATTTGAGCCATCACGTGTGTTCTCGCCACCGTTTGTTACGGACTCAGGGAGGGTTTATATATATATATATATATATATATA
This sequence comes from Hetaerina americana, assembly GCF_022747635.1. Lineage (NCBI taxonomy): Eukaryota > Metazoa > Arthropoda > Insecta > Odonata > Calopterygidae > Hetaerina > Hetaerina americana. Next base: position 84,808,059 of record NW_027287095.1, read on the forward strand.
TATATATATATATATATATATATATATATATATAATATTTACTTATTACGCTGTTATTTACGTATAATTTGAGTCTGGTAAAGAGGGAGATGGGTTTGGTATCAAAAAGGGAGGGGACTCGCATCATTCCGCCGTGCGAGGGGAGACAGCAGGGGGGAAGAAGAGGGGAAGGGAGGCCACGGGGTTCTTGTGAGCCTCCCCCCTCGCCAGCAAGATATATATAAAGGGATAATGTTATGCCGGCATGAATGGGAGAGAGGGGGTGTGGTGAGACCCCTTCCCCTTCTCTCTCTCCGAATAGGGACTGGGTGGTGAGATCTGCGCGTAATGACGGGGGATGGATCGCAGGTTCTGCACCCTCGTAGGAGGGTGAGGGGCTGGATAGGGCCGTTGGGGATGCGGGGTGATGGAAATGCGACGGGGGTGGTCCTGGCAGTGCCCCTGATTGCTTCCGCACCGCTTGGACGGCGGGGTACGGGGTGCTTGGTGAAAGAAGGGGAGGCAGAGGTGGGGTGAGGGGGCAGAAATGCGAGTAGTAGGATGTCGCCCTCTTGGCGAGGAGCCACGTCGAAGCGGCGAGGAAGTTCCTTGTGGGAATGCCTACGGGGTTTCTCTCGTCTGCATTTACATGTTAGCCTGCTAGCCACTATGAGGGCGTCTGGCAGAGGGTGTTAGGCCACGAGGCATGTGATTTATCGCTTATTACTGGCACTCCGTATTGTTTCATTTCCGGGAAGTTGAAACTGTGGGACAAAATCTTTCCTCTATCCCTGTGACACGTTTTGCATTGGTAAAGTATTCCTTTAACGGATTTTTTTAAGGCTAAATCCATTACTTTCTCTCTGATGTCTCTCAGAGAATTTAAAAATGTAGCTCAGTCCTGAGTACAGATAAACTGGAAGAGTCAACATTCTTTGCTAATACTATAAGATTCAAATATACTTTAATGATGGTATTTATGAACATTTCTAAACTCTCGAACCTTAAATACATTTACTTGAAGATTTTATTACATCTTTAGCCATTATATGCTAAGGAACTTATTATTTGCAAAAGTAATCATATTAATCAAAGGATAATTTTAATGATATCGAGCATCCCTGGAAGATCCGCGTGCTGAACTTGACTTGAGGGCCTCTGCGGCAACATTTATTTATTTTTTATTCATTAATGTACCCTGTAAACCGCCGCTTGGGTTTGTGGCAGGGGGTGAATACACACCAGAATAATGTTTACCCGAACATGACCCTAACGCGGTCGGACAATGTTATCATGATCCCAAATCGTTGGATATTGTCCAACATTGTGCCTCCAACAATTTATCTCCATCAGTGCGCCTCGATCATTTTCACTCCAACATTGTCTTTGATAAAACCGCTTCAACACGGTGTCTCCGAAAGTGTTTTGAACAAAACCACCTCGAAAGTATGCACCAAACAATGCACCCTCGTCAAAGCCACACAACACTGAAGCGACTTCAGCTTTCCCAAGGGTAGAGCAAGATTATCAAATCAAAGTTTTTCACTGGAATAGGAGGAGTGAGTTGAAGGCACGAAGTCAAAGGAATTATCGTGTCCTTGCAGCGGAGTCATGGCTCGTGAGTCACGATTCCGAAGTTGAAGGGCGTTGATGGAATGGAATCGAGGCCGCGACGGTACGTTCGTCGCAGTTGGAGGATAGTTTTACATGGCGACCGCCCCTTTTGGAGTGCTGGGGCCCCCTAAAGTGCTGATTGCGGACATGATCTCTCTCTGCAAGTCACCTGATACCGAAAGGGATACTCGTTTGGGGAATAACTTTGTGCGGAGGGTCCGATTGTGTTCATTGCTCCTCGACCTAACGCCCAGAGTTCATACCTTTACGTATGTAGATATTAATTTGCTTTGTTTTCGAAATATTGAATATTTATCTACATCTACTGCTAACTCATACCCTGCAAGTCTTCGGGAAGGTGTACAGCAGGAGGTATGGCCACACTGGTCATGCGCAGTACACGAACAGGTAAAATGACGTACCATGCATGAAACATAACTGCGAAAAACATTTCTGACATTAAAATCAATTTTGCGACCACATTTTGGATTCAAGAGGGATGCACAGGGGACCGCCACCACCAATTCTAATAAAAACATTCAGCCAGTGAGATACATTTTAGTATGTTAATTATTAAATTTGGTCTCGATTACTTTAGTTTACGCTACAGTGACGACTTCATTACCAGTGCAAAGTTTCAGCGCACGTCACTTCCGAACGAAAGAGAAAAATGTACGAATATGCATAGGCACACATAGGCGAGCCTTCCTGTTTTAATATGTATGCACACACACGGATGCATGTGGACAAACACAGGCGTACAGGAATAGTTTCTGGCTTGCCTTCTTTCTTCAATCCTTCCTGGCCCCGCGGAATTCGGCACTCGCAAAGCGATCCGTTGTTCATTTCCCACGCTCTGCGCCGTGGACCACCCTTTTCCCTTCCGTACCCCTTCCCTCCCCCATCTCTCGCCCGAACCCCCATTTAGTTGATTATTATATTTTTCTGGACGCGTCCAGCGGCGAAAGTTTGGTGGGCGGAGCGGGTGGGAGGGGGGAGGATGTGTCTTTATCTCGATCCGAATCGCTCGCCAGGTGAAAGACTCCCGCCCGCTGGTGGTCAGTGGGCGGGCGGTTCAGGGTCGCACACGGACGTGACTGTTATAATCCCTGACCGGCCGCGCGACAAATGCATAGTACAACCCAACTCCCCCACATCTCTCTCCTTCCATCGGACCCTGTTACGGCCACCCCCCGCATTTACCCATGAACCTCTTTGGGATGAGAAATTGAGGGTTTCCCTGTGATGAGGATCGGCTTGATTGCCTAGGCAGGGTTAGTTACAGTTCGCCTTCTAATTATGGGGCACCTAGGGTTCCCAGATTCGGATCCTAATCAACCCTCTGGGGAACCTCTCAGCTTCGCAAAAGCTGTGTGTAATTTTTCTTTTTGCCACGCCTTTTATAGAAAAAAATATTTTTTGGAGGGGGGGAAGGAGCTATTTTTCATTATAATACTCTTGAATTTTGAATGTCATTGTTGTATAGGGAATAGTACAATTCAACCCCTACCTTCGTCAATCAAATAAAATGAGAACGTGTATATAAAAAAGAAAGAGCTTGAAAGGAGGCATTGCCTCCTCTCAAGCCTTCCTTGTTTCTTTCTTATAAGCATTTACAAGTTATAAGCAAACTACATGTTATACGGGGATTCCTGCTTTCGCTTTAGTTCCCTTGCATTACTCAAAATGCTTCCCCTTTCGCGAAGAATCGCCACGAAGGAAGAGACAGCTTTTAAAGGATGTTTAGGGATCCGCTAGAAGCAGCAGGATCACTTACTCGCTCAACTTTAAATTTTAGAGGATTATTCATGATTGACGTTAATTCAGAAGAAATAATGTTAAACTTCGCGCTTAATATTAAGGCGAGTCAATAGTGAAGATTTGGGAGATATTGATTGTCTATCTGACCTATATACGAGCCTCGTGTACCATAAGGAACCTTTACCACCCCATCCCCCCATTTTCGCTACGAATAAATGGTGACAGCAGCAGTTTTAGGAAACATGATGTACGGGGAACGTCAGCGTATCATGTTTCTTAACATTCCTTATACGAAGATAAAATACAGGTAGCACGGAATACATCTACATAATACTCCTCAAGCCGCTGCAAGGGGTGTTAGGTTACCAGCCGTAAAAGGGAATAAAGCCACTTGAAAAATGAACATATTTATCCTAACCTACACCCCTAATGGCGTATACATTCATTCAAAAACCTTTTTAACATGCACGCATGAAAATGCAAATACTATCAACTAATGAACACATGCACCTAAGAATGTAGTAAACATTAATCCAATAACGAATATTCTAGAATATGAAAAGGATATACCTGTGTGTATTATATATATATATATATATATATATATATATATATATATATATATATATATATAGCGTTACATCTACATTGTGCTCTGAAAGCAACGACTGGGATGATTCAACACCAAGCATGCAACATCAAACATTAAGCTTTCTTAATTTTTAGCTACAATGGGTCATGCTGCCGTTAGTTGCACTCTAATCGTTGGCTATCCGGTCAACAATGCCGGCCGCGCTCCTCCGTGGAGACTTGCAGGGTGATATGGGGACCGTACAAGAGTCCCCGTCGCAACCCACGGCGGACGTAGAGAGATGTCTTCAGCGTCGTGTTTTGGCCGTCTTGCTCTTCGCTGCGGGGGCGGGGATAATGGGGAAGGCAGTTGCGAACAGGAAAAGGAATCTCCACGGTGCCTCGTGTGCCAAGAATTTGCGTATTTTTGGGATTTTTAACCAGACGCCCACTCTCATCCTCTCCTCTCCCCATGTCTCCGATTGGGTCCGCGATAGCTGATTTCGTTAATGGGTGGTAATTACTTGATTGAACCACCCCCTTCACAACCCCTCTCCTCCCCCTCCGACTGGCGTTACAACGGAGTCCCCCCCCCCCCGGAGCTTAACCTCCCACTCCCGTACGCCAAATATGCTATTGTTCCGATTTGGGACCCACTCTCTGTTTTTACCTACCACCCTCTGCCATGCAAGCCACCGAGAGGGTGTGTGGAAGGGGTTGTTAGGCCACCAAACCATTTGAGTAATTGGTGCCCAATGGCATTCGGGCATTTCATTTCGTCGTACTAAGTTGCGTTTCCTACCGACATAAATTGCGCTCGAGGTTAAAAAATTTTCTGTACTGTATAATCAAGTTCCCTTCTCGTTGTGGTCTCTCACTCGTCAGCATGTATGTTCGATGATGTCGAAACGGGATATATATCGTCGGCACCTCGATACTTCCTTTGTGTCGTCGGACTTACTGGAAAATTTGTCATCGGCTAATGCAGCATCGTTAGAAATTCTTGGACGGGCCTTGCGGGAGCGGCAAGTGGTGCGGAGGGCGGGGCAAGAGAGCCCGCCAAGCCTCTTAATTGAGGGAATTGGGAGAATAGCAGTGGGCTGCGTTCCACGCGGTAGGAAGTGAGAAATCCATAATTCAGTGAAAGCAGTAATTTTTAACTAGTGAAAATAATTAATTTTTTCCTCTTAATCTAGCGTTTGCAGAACTGATTTTTCGATACCTTATTTGTGGAGTTGCAATGTGAGCAATCCAAAGGAAATGTGTTTCGGGGTTAAGATGAACCGCTTTTAGAGGCAGTTGGTAAAAACACATTACATTTCGCACACAAGGCAAACCTATCTATCTGGGATTATCCGTTTATAAGTGAGTTCATGTTATCCAGTTAAAAAGAAGAACAAAAAATGGAAAATTTTCAATGGCTAAATTGTTTAGTTGCTCATAAGTTTTTAGGAAATTCGCGAGATCAGGTTTGCTGAGGAGCCATATTTTAAGTTGAGGAAAAAAGGTACCAGTTATTCCCTTTTCTTTAAAAAAAAGCATTTATCTCAATAATAAAATTTCATTACTACTGTAAAATAACGTCCAACCGTGTGGGATCACAATGTGAGGCATGATCATGGAATTGAAGTCCTTGTTTAATCCGCCAAATTAGAGAGGTGGCGTTGGAAGGGAGCGGTGGAATATGGAGAGGGGAGGGCGATGAGTGGGGTGAGGGAAGAAGCTCTCAGGGACGGAGAAGAGCAGCCAGTCGGACGATGTTCGAAGAAGGCAGGAGAAGTGTTAGGAGGAGACGGTGGGAGTGGTAATTGGTTGCCGAGGGCGGCCTTGATGGGTGGAAGAACGTTTGGTACGCGTGGAAGTTGGACGAGAAGCAAGAGGTATTTCGAATGGGAAGAAGGAATCATGTAGAGAGAGATTTTCAACCAGTGGATCGTCTTGCCATCGAAAAATTTAAAGTAACTACTCTAACATTTCTAACTGTGACATATTAACACGATAGTGATGATTAAATCGTTTTTCTCCATACGATTCAGTATCTTTTTCTTCAGACGATATCCTTCTTAATTTTAGGCATAGTGATACTCGATATAGTCGGAGCATGTAAAGTGGTACTTTTCGAAAAAAGGAGAAATTGGGTTTGTAGAATGAGTCATTATAAGGTCATTGATAGTTATGTTAAACAGTGAGAATTAGGAGCGCCAAACACTAGAAAAGGTTATTATGTTATGGTTTTGTGTGTCCATTGTTTTAAAAAATGTGTTATGATTCGTTGACGACTTAAAATGGATCAGTTAAAATTGTAGATGGTCCCACTATATTCTTTCGTTCTTTTTCGACGATTCCGCTGAGAATTCCGTCGGGGGTTTCGGGTATATTATCCGTGTTATCTTGGGTGATTCCTGAGGTTTCGTGACCACTTCTTCAAGGGGAAAGAACCACTTCCGATATTGCGTGTTTACGTACGCCGAGGCGCTTGACCCGCGAGGGGTAAAGGTGGCGGCGGCAGGAGGGGGAATAATGGCGCGAGGGGGGCGGGGGGAGGGGAGTGGAACTTGAGAGGCGCATCTCGGGTGACTACTTTCTCCGTAGCCAGCTAGCACCCACACCCCCCTGGTTGGTTTTGCATTTATTTATTTTTATTTTTTTTCGATTGTCTCAGGTGCGAGAGAGACGGTTTGAATTTTAAACATTAATTTTTTAACTTCCAATATTATATCCATTCTCTTCTCACGATTCTCTCCTCGAATTGGATCGCGTGCAGCGTAGAGTAGCTAGTTTTGTAAAACGTTGTTATGATAAACTGAGATGCGTATCCAAAATATTAGATCAGCTAGGCTTGGGAATCACTCACGGAGTGAAGGTTAAATTACAGATTTAAGCTCTTTCATAAATTGGAAGGAGGTCTCTTTAGCAATGATGTTGAAAATATATTATTACCCCCATCGTACTACGGTAGGAGCGATCATGCTAATAAAATTAGAGAGATCAAGTGTAGAACGGATACATTTAAGAAGTCATTTTTTCACGAAAGATAAGGGATCATAGTAACATTGTCCGACCACGGTAGTGTCATGTTCGGGTAAAAATTATTCTAGTGTGTATTCACCCCCTGCCACTCACCCTGGCGGTGGCTTGCAGGGTATTTATATAAATAAATTAAATGAAATAAAGTTTTCTTCCTGGAAATCCATGAAACGCTTTTGGAGTCGCCGTGGAAGCGAATGGAGGTGGTTTCCAGGATTGTCGTGACTCGTGCCCTCCGACGCCGTACCTTATCCCGACCGGAAATGCCTCTCGTTTGCCCCTCCTCCGAATCCTGTGCGTCTACATCCACGCAATACCTCTCAAGCCGCCGCAATGGTGTGTGGCGGGGGATGTTAGTGTGCCATCCATGTATGTAGAAATATTACTTTATGCATACACACTTGAATACATGTGAGCTCATATTTTTACAATATACGACATTTAATAATTTTTGCGCTTTAATCAATTCATCAAAGTCTATGCTTAAAGTTAACTTAATATTTTTGGGAGCCCTTGGGTCCGATATTGTTATGTCAGTGTATCGTCTTGCCTACCTAGTGTCCTCACTTTTGCAAACACGTTCCTTGAGAGACTCCGTAGATGTCTTAGATTTGTAGCGAAGTCTATCCCTTCTCGTTTTGGACAAGACTCTGAAAAAATTGCATTGGATAATATGTACGAGATGTTACGACTAAGTACGCAGTAAGATGCTACCCTTCAAGCCTTCGATAGTTTGTGTGTGTGTGTGTATGTATGTATGTTACATAAAGGTGACTCCAAATGATGTTCTCCCCGGAATAACGAGCAAGGAATACATAAGTAAGGCAATGGTGGAGACAGTCACAGCCCAATCGCCTTTTAAGCGACGAATAGCAAAAGGCATGTGTGACATGGACTCTTGATTAGCGAGAGGTGATTTTTTTTCATTTCTCCGTCACTTTTCCACCGCTGTGCCGGACTTCCAGCTATCAGTTTAGCAAATGGAAGTGTCTTCTTGGGGTGGGAAGATGCCGGGGAGGGGGTGTTATAAATGATGCGTTGGAAATTCGGTACCATGGGCATACTAGGGTTGTCATCACACTCGTCACATCCACGCCTTACAAAAGTAGAATCCCACTCGGAGTGGGCACGTTCGGAGTATCTGCATGGCAGAATCGAGGACACCACGGTTCATGGGTCCACGGTGCCGCAAAGAGAGGGGAAATACAAGATGTATGGTGATATGATAAATAGTGGAATGTTGTGGACTGTTGTAGAGGATATTGGGAATGGGGAGAAAATAATTGGCAAGTTGGATGGGGTGAAGGGAAATAAAATGTATGTGGCATTGAAGAGGGGCTTCTTGTAATGTGTGGCTTCAGGTAGTCTTCTCAGACGAAGATAAGAAATGTAGCAATTTTAAATCAAAGTCCATCCAAAACCTACCTGAAATTATCTATTATCAAATATTAATGTGTACTACGATTGTTCATGATGTTAATTCATGCATTGCGTATTCAGTTTTGATTGAAACTTTATTGCTTTTGCATAGATATTCAGATGCTACTTCTAAAAGTGATGATGGCTATCTTGATCGAAGGTAGGTGATTAATTCTCTAAATATGTATATAGTGATGGGAAAAAATACGAGTGAAAAATCTCTCTCGCACATGTATACTTCATTGTGTCTTCATAAGCTTGTATTGGAGGGAAAAAGCCAAGGAGTATATTTATTTCGCGTTGCAACACATTGGGAATGGCTCGTTGGGCGTTTGGGACACCGCGCAGTGGTAATGCATTTCGGAACCGAACTTGGGACTGAGAAAAGCTGCCAGTTTTGTGCATTATCGTTCTAAAAGAACAGAAATCATCGCATTATTATTTTTTGTCATTAGCAAAAATCATTCGAGTTAACGTTGATTCATATATAGTATGTGATTTTTCTTAGCAAAGATTTTTCATATTTGGAGCTGACCAAACGAGATCACAATGGGAAAACTGACTACAGAGCCGATCATTGAACAAGAAAATATTTCCCCTCGTACAATTCGATCCTACAACACTTGTAAAGACTCAAGTCTGGGGCAAATTGAACATCCCGCCTAACCTTTTTCAGCAAAAACCAATTACCTAACTAACCCTTCTACAAATCCTTCTGGCGACCTAAAGTGTACATCATCCATATACGCAATATCCACAAGCCTATGCAAGGGTGTGTGGCGGGGGGTGCTAGGCCTCGCGCCAATCATGCCGAATTTTTAGTTCATGCATTCACTTGAATATATAATTGCTCACATACAAAAACACTCGCGCACATGAACGCCTGGATACATTATGCAATAATTGTTGTGTTTGACTAAACCATTGCCTGCTCCCTTTTGGAATCAAGGAGCTCCCAACCTAATTCCTCCAACATACCAGTGATACCTATTCGATTCTCGTGGCAATTTTTTTACAAACCTAATGAATTCCTGTTCACCCTTTCTATTTCTTTAATTAGCCACACGCCCTTGCGGCGGCTTGCGGGGTATTGTGTAGATGTAGATGAGTTAACGGGTTCCCCATGAATCCCAAATGGTTTCCGCCTATTCGGAATGTGGCCAGAGCGACAGCAAATGTTACACACACACACCTGCTCTCTCTGTACACTTCCATAACATTTCCGTACTGATGATGAAACCTTGCTTCTTCACGGCTCACCCGTACATTCTTCTGATGTCTGTGTGTGTGTACCATATGAAGGTTTGATGTTCAGTGTTAACACCAAACGAGTATTTGACCTGTTATGAAATGTGTTTGACTCGACCCCATATATTTTATCCTTCACGCCTTGCTGTTATTCCAAGTTTAAGATGTGGATGGAATACGAACGTGGATGGAGCTACAACAATTTCACATCCGCGCAACGGATTTCATCCGGCCGTTTGTTGGTAGGGCAACGTCGAGCGTGCGAGAGCGTCTTACCCGAACGAGTTCGCCCTAGTCGTCCCAGGGCACCCACCGCTGCTGCCACCACCTCAAGTGGCCCCCTCTTCGCTGCCAGCCAGCCCCTTCACCCCCCCCCCACCACCCTAGGCCACCCACCCCCACCCTGTTCCCCATAGGGGTTCCTTTGAGAGAGAGAGAAGGAGGGAGGGAGGGGGATATGGGGCGGGGAGGGGTCTCTCGAATGGGAGCGAAGTGGGGCGGCAGAGTAGGGCTCACTCTTTGTGGGCGGAGGGGGGGTTGGAAAGGAGAGAGCTCTTCGGGAGTGGAGGGGGCGGCGGGGGGGAGGGAGGAAGGGCGTGTTGCCGGGAAGGAGGTTGGTTCGTGTCTGCACAAAGATATCATCCCTCTCCCCACTTCTTCTCGCCCCTCTCCCTCCCCATCCCTTCCTCCCTTCTCCGTTCGCCCTCTCAACAGACACACACGCTATCACGGGCACCCTCTCTGCAAGCAGTCGCCCCTCCCAACCCCCCCCCTTCCTCCTCCTCATCGTCAAATATTGGCACACCCGGCCTAGGGGCGAGAGGGGAGGGGGTGAATGTGGGGAGGTGTGGAGGGGCTGTTTGCGGAGAATGGGTGCAGTGACGGGGTGAGGGGGAGGGGGGGAACGCAAATATGGCGGGCAGAGAGAGAGAGAGAGGGCGAGAGATGATAAGGGAGGCTGCGCAAGTGATATTCCGACACATCGATAGGGTTCGATGTATTGATTCCGTTTAATCGATGCTTTTTCGTTCGACTACGATGTTCTGCGGTGACTCACTCGATGGTGTCGATATCTTCCTCGGTCGAAGTCGGAGGTCATGGGAGACGACGGGTTGGCTCGATGGCTGCCGCTACGTGGATTGAAATGATTAATTCGATGGTTTTGAGGGTCTCCTTGGTGAAAATTCATGATCACTGAATAAATAAACTTGCTGTTTTTACACAAAAAACTTTATCATTGAACAATCGGTTTCGAAGCATAGGCGATATCCTAAGGTATTATTACCTGATGATGTCTCCTATGCGTCGAAACCGGTAGTGCATTATGATAAATTTTTTGTGTAAAAAAATACCAAGTTGATTTTTTCTGTAATTTAAATGATTATTAGCGCATTATGTTGAAAGGCGATGTCGAAAGCGAGAAGCGAAAGGGCCTGATTTCGGAATGAAATAGGATGCAGAGAGAAAAGTTATTATGAATTCCACGAAAAATCATTAAAAGAAGGAAAAGTAAGTCTCGGAGTATTATTGCATGGACTGGTTTGGGAATCGCCAATAGCACGAAGGTGACCTGCTTGGCTTAATGAATGGCAAATACAAATCATTCGGGTGTAAATCTGACCAGGATCATTTTTAACGTCGCCATAAATTGGTGGGAAAGATTTCAGTTGTAGATTAGAAGGAGAATTTGACTGCCAATTAGACCGTTGTTAGATATGATTTTTCCCTCGCGCAATTCATGGAAAAAGCAACTGGAAACGTTACGTTCGTCGTATCGGATTCTTCGGAAATAACCTCACGTCGTCTTACAGGGTGAGGTGTAGAAGAAACGGTTGCCGAAAAAATACCTACTTCATGATAGTTGTGAGTGGCGTTAGCAGTACTTTTGCTGTAGATGCCCAATAAGTAGATAAACTTTCTTTTTAAGCGATTTTTACTTTATATTTTGCCTTATGCTATCTTTTACTACAATAAATATCTACACGAGCTGTTTTATGACCACTTTTAGAAATTCCTCCCGTATATTTATGGCATATTTGTGCAATAATCAAAGATAAATATACACAAGCCGCGTCAGTGATATGTTGAAAAGGGTTTTATAGCACTATCCAATCATGAATAAATGTGGACTTAAAAGTGCACTTAAATGTATTTGCACGTATACATAAACACGCTTACATATATCTACTACATACCTATCTACATCATGTAGTAAATGATTATAGTCAAGCAGTCAAACTTTAGATTTTGCTCTATGCATAAGAAGTACAGTGGCTCCGTTCATAATATATCGAGACTCTTGGTAATTCTCATCAAATGGTTTATATTTCTTCTGCCTTGTTAGAAATTTGTGATGTACATGAAGAAAATCACCTTATATATCGTTATGTGGTTACTGGTTATCGTATCGTTATTTCGATACTGATACCTATGGTAATAATCCTAGAAATCCCTCGGTACTAAAACACTGCTACCAACTACTGTTAAAAACGTAAACTATTTTTTCATGTGTGAGCGTACTCGGCTAAGGCGTCGACATACTCGCGACGATAGATATGTCCATGGAAAAATTGTTAATTTACATTAGTTTTGCTATAACGGCGCATCCAATTGGAAACAAGATTTTTACTGATTTTACCAAATACTCCTACCAGATATCAGTTCATTCTGAACCAGAATATAGGTCAGGAATCCTTGGTACCGCTACATTGATTCAATTAGTGTCCCAGTAAATAATCCTAGGTGTACATGTATCTCGGTACCGATACCAATCCCTGAACCCAACATACTGTCGAGGATAATAATAAAAAATATGTTGGCCCCTTATCCCTCGGGTGCAAGAAGAAAAGAGATAGGACTGCCTCCGTGGTCCGGATAGGTGCGCGTGTCTGGGAGGGTGGGTTGGGGGGGGGGGGTTCCGGGGAGACGAAATGAGAGGGAGCGCGGGGGACGCCGCTTCGGAGGCCGAGGCTCCCGACCGCGTTGGAGGGATGCACCACCGAAAACATTTCGTCCTCGCCGAATGCTCTTCTTTTATTTCGTTTTACCTGAGAGCGGAGGAAGAAGAATCCCCCGCCTGAGCCTCGGCGTTTAAGAGATGAGCTTCCCACGCCCCTTGGAGTCCTCTCCTCGGAACAACCCCCTTCCCTCTCTCACTCTCTCCCGCCCTCTGCCCCCGTCCTTCCTCCAGGCCCGTGTTTGCCCATGCCGGGGCAGCTGCACGGAGGGAGGGCAAGAAGAGTGCGTTTGCAGACATCGACCCAAGGAGATAGAGGGGAGGGGACGCCCACTCCCCGCCTTCCACTCCCTTCCGCTCCCTCCCCCCTCCCCCTCCCTCCGCCACGCCACTCGCCACGCCACGCCCCCGGCCACCGCCACGCCACTCCCGCGCCTCGGACACGAGGGTCGCGCACCTCCTCGCTCGCCCTCTGCCCCCGCATGCAATCCATTGCATCATTTGGCGAAAGGGCGTGTGGCATCGGGTGCTAGGTCAAGAAACGTCTGGGGAATCAGGTTAGTCACGCGGATCATTCGATAGTAAGTCCCTAGAATAAATAGAAAAACAAATTATTTTGGTTGATTTTTAAATTTTTTTAAAAATAATCTCCTATTTTGACTTGTTCCACTTTTCCAAGCGTTTCTCCCACCTTTTTCGTGCCGTTCAAAAAGTAGAGTTTTGTAAGTTCTTTAAAATTGGCGTGTTGGCGTTGACCTCTTTCTACGTCTTCGCCTTCTTCAGAGCAGGATAGTCTTTGGAAACCCACTGTTTCTGCTGTTCCGTTGTCTCTGGAGTGTAGTGGTGTGTCCATGTTTCGTCGACAGGTATGTATCGGCGCAGAAGCTCGTCATGATTGCCGGGGAAAAGCGTGAAACCAGCCTCCGAATCGACCACTCGATTGCTTTTATTCTCCACTGAGAGAAAACGTGGCATCCATTTTGCCAATATTTTTCAAAACCAATTTTTCGTGCAAAATTGAAAACCCGGTACCTTGTGATATGCCTGTGGCCTCAACTATTTCGCAAACTTTGATTCATCGTTCGCTCAAAACCATATCGTGGATTTTGTTAATCATTTCGGAGGAAGTCACTTCCTTTCACTGGACGTCCCGAACGATGTTCATCATTTGTGGATGAACAGTCAGGTCTAATTTATCCGATTGTAAACAGTCGCAAACACAGGAGCAGATGTGCCATGAACTTCATCCAACCCTGCTTTGATCTTTTGTTAACTCTCTTAAATAGAAGTGTAATCACTTTACGAAACCATTTTTTCCCATTTTTCTTAACACAAGAGTAGTCTGAAAAGTTTCCGACCTAACAAAGATATAAGACATTTTTACTGAAATTTTCTGAGGTCGGAAACTATTCAGAACACCCACACAAACAAAAGTTTGCTGCTTCAATCGACTATGAAAGTGAAACCACGTTATTAATAAAACTGAAACTTTGACAGAAGTCTAGTGTGATATTAGGCTTTCTAAAATCAAAATGTTTCTCATACTTCGATTGTCATCTCTTGGATCTTTTAAGGACTTATTGAAGGACCCACGTGTAATTGGAATGCCATTTTATTTTCCTGAAGTACGGATCGTGGCACTAGACGTTTTCTGCTCTTACTATGTTCAAAATGTTTTCGAAGATAAATAGACTACTAATTGACCTATATCGACCTAGTATTCTACAAGGGCACGAATTTTGCGTTTTCCGCGGCTGCGGGCAAAAAAAACCGACGCTCATCGCCCGTTATTTGTTTGTCGACACACACATCCTATGAATAACATCGTTTATGTGTGTAAGTGGGTATTTATCCATGCGCAATTGTAGATTTAGAGTCGCGGTAGTCCAGTGGGTAGAGTATTGGGCTATTAACCCGGGGGCATGGGCTCGATTCCCGTGTATTCCTCTGGACACCCTCAGCTCCACCCAAATCTGTGTGATTTTTCAACGACCAGATTCTCTTACTCGCACCCCCACCAGGCGGCGTAGGTGAGCTTTATCCTTACCTTTCAAACCAACCGTCGGGTTGTCAACTCTGCTTTTAAACCAATCATCCTGTATTAATGGATGGTGCCCCAGCACCTCCCGCCACACGCCCTTAACACTGTTAGATTTTTTTTCAATTCACTCCCAGATCACTTTAAAATAGTTTGGGATGAAAGCGGAGTATTCCATTGCGGTGCGAAATGAACATTGCTCTCGAAACACCCAGTAGGCCTTTAAATTCCCACCTTCTTTTGAGTGAAGCAACCCAAATATCGGATTCATAGCCGATGACACACATCCCGTTTTCATTTCCGCGACAACGCCAAGGGGGAAACAAAAGACGACGGCGATCCGCGTGTTTTTGCGCGAGGCGGGAGGGTGACGACAGGTGGCGAGCGTCGGAGGGCCGTTCCTCTCCCACCCCCCGGAGAACCAAGGCGACGCGGCGGCAGAAGAGGGTGCGGCGATGGGTCTGGGGGGGGGCACTCGTTGGGCAACGCAGCCGCCGCACCGGTGGACTTCTTCGTTCTGATTGGCTCCGATCCCCTGCGGCGACGACGCGCCATCTGACGCGCGAACGGGGGACATAATAAAAACTCGAGCCCACCTGCGTGTGCAGTCTGACTGGATTAATTTTTCATTCGACTGGGATAAATATTACAGCCTCCTTCAAATCCCTTCATATCCTCACTCTTAGAACTAAATATCGACCCGAAATTTCAACCCGCCTCCAGTCCATTGTAAATTTCGCTTCTTCCTTCGCTAATCGATGAAAGGGAGTAAAAATCCAATCCCAGTGTCATCCACCGTGATCCTCCTGTCTCACCTGTTCCCGTGCACTCGGAGGCATAATAAATAAATGGTGTATACCTCCAAACATCAATGCTGTTGTAGCTACAATGCAAACACCACGACTGGGATCTACGAAAAATTAAATTAAAAAAACACTCTTTTTTCGATAGCCTGCCATCCTGTGATTATGCTGGGGAGAAAGTTTCAACGGTCTCCGGCGCCTGTTAAAGCCCTTGCTTTGCTGCCTGGCTGCATACACAATTCGCACCCTTGTGCTTCCGCCCTTTTGGGCAACGAAATGTTTAAGCGGATCGAAACCATTCTGGCGGGCCTCCGCCGCCGCACGCACGCACAAACTCCCTGGTGTCGCCCGGCGCCCCGCGCCAGCAACTGACGGCCCCCTCGGCGAACGCACGCACGCACCCACCCACCCTTATCATCTCCTCCTCTTCCCCTCCCTCCACCGCCGCCCCCGCCTCTCTCTACCGTCTCTCCTAGCGACCGAAACCCATCCTCCTCTGCTTCTCTTCCCTCCTTGCCCCCTTCACTCCCTCTTCCATTCTCTCTCTCCCCCTCTCTCTCGCCGTGTCGAGGGGCAGGACGGAGGGGAGGGACGATGGAGGAGGCAGAAGGGTGCGGGGTGGTGGTGCGGGAAGGGAGATCGGGGGGTTGCGGAGGGTGGCCAGGTAAGAAAACCGAAAGAAACCTTGAAATGCTCAGTCAGTCTGGTGGTCGGGATGGCCGGGTGGGTGGGTTTAAATTTTTCCCCGGCTCCGCCCTCGGAGGAGGTGAGTCCCTCTCTCTCTCTCTCTGGTGAGACGAGAAAGGAGGCCTTACCCGCCCGTATCTCAACCTTTCGCTTCCTTTGGGGGTTCGGCAGCAGAGGAGAGGGTTCGCGGGGGGGGGGGGGTGGATGGTGTTCTCTCTCTCTCTCTCTCTCTCCCACCTACGCTCGCTGCTTCCAGAGGGCGAGCAGGGGGGCGGGGAGGGAGGGTTTGAATGATGTCGGGGAGGATGGTGGGTAGTGAGGGGGTTTATAAGGAGTATTTTTGGTGGAAGGGATCTTGTCTCCCTCCTCCTCTTATGCCGCCCTCCCTCCCCTGCCTTCTTCCTCGTCCGACTCGAACAGCGCATTCGTCTCGCCCCCGGCCGAGGACTCTCAAAAGGGGAGATACAGGATAGATAGATGCCTCCTTTGCCGAGCCCCCCCGTGCCCAAGGCCCATTTCCCCTAAGTCTCCCTCATGCCACGCATTGCAATCATTTTACTCTCGTGAGAAATGCTGGTAACCATTACGCGTATCCGCTTTGCAAAGGGTAGAGGAGAATCGATGGCAAAGACCTTGAGTGAGAATGATCAGACGAGATTAGCGAAAATTTTGCTGTGGAGTGTTGATTTGTACAACTCAGGGGAGGCGAGGTCATTGAGGCAAAAGGTGGAGTATATTGGAAGATTTTCTACATCTGCATCAAAACAATACCCCGCAAACTAACGCAAGGGCATGTGGCGGGAGTTGTTAGGTCACCACCCGTAAAACGGAGTAAAACCGCTTGCAAAACCCACAAATCCATGCCAATTCACACACACATAAGCGTATATATTAATGCAAAAACCATTTTAGCTTACATCCATGCAAATACATGTACTAGCAGCATAAAATACGCATTCAAATGCAGAAAACGAATATTCCTTATGTCTGTGCAGCGTTAGATCTTGTCCTCACTTGTAAATCGAATGTATTTCCTGTTTCTATAATGACTTTGATTTTTTACTGTTATGATTCCTGATTTTCTGGGGAAAGAGTTTGAATCCATCTGTACTGGAGTCTATCTCCCTCATCTTATATTTTTGGCGTAAAAAGGGCTTTTGAGATGCGGGGCACGAATAACAACGGAAAGAGTGAAGTGGTGGGCGGAAAGGAAAACAAACGTAGAAGTTCTAGTCATGGTGGTGGAGGAGACAGTGTTGTTGGGAGAAATCCATTGAGGCAAGAAAGATTGATGCAGAATATTTTGATTGGTGATGGAATGCCGGAGGTTTGTGATGAATGGAGAATGTGAGGCGAGCGAGGAAGGGGTAGGGAGAGGACGGACATGTTGGACGGAATAGAGGGAGGAAGCGGGGGGGATCGATGGGGAATCGAAGAAGGTTGCTGGGTCCCTGGACATATCGCGTCACCTGAGAACTATAGCGGTGGTTAGCCTGTGTGTTCATCCAAAACCTACTTTAACACGCTGACTACCTTTAATACTAAGTGGTTACGATTAAAAACAAGAAGCTACCTTTTCGGTGGCGTAACTTCATTAGCTGCGATAATTACAAACATTGTAGATGGTGATATCCGTAAACTAAAAAGGCTTTTCTTCACAGTTAAAGGCACGATAAAGAACAGTATATCAGGATTAGACCCTTAAACGCCATTTGGAAAGTCGCCGTCCTCCTCGTTCCGAGAACTTTTTAATCTTCAGGAACGAATAAGAACAACAGGAGGAGTGTACAGTTCTTCGACTGCTTGCTCGGTATTGATGACAAGCAAACTAGACTTCTTAAGAATATTATATTAAGCGTAGCGCTGTACGGCTCTGAAATCTACCATTTGAAGAAAGAAGTAGGGCGCAAGGGTGGAGGTATCCTAAACTAACGGATAAGGGTACCGTGAGTTGGACTGTGAGGAAGAAAAGCGGCGAAGTTTTTTTTTGGATGGTGGAACGAAAGAGAGCATTTCTCTTGATGAAATCCGAAGAAGGGACTAAAATGTGGTTGGAAGAAATATTGAAAGATATGGTTGAAGACCGAGTTGGAAGGGTACAAGGTGTGTCCTCAAAGTAGTATGACTTCATTTTTCCCGGATAGTCAGACGAACGGGCGGTGATTTCTCTGGCTAGGTTCGAGGGGCCTGGAGGCCGGTGGGAGGTAGCTCCCAGCTTTTGCGAAGTGCGGATCGTTCGCATGCGAAACCTCTAAAACGTAACCTCGTTATCTTCCGTTACAAACCGGTTATTGGAACAGCGCTGCGCCATAAAATTTTGCGTGAACTCGGAAAGAGACTCGTGATATGCTCAAGGCAGCTTATGGTGATAATACCATGGGTAGATCGGGTGTTTTTGAGCTGCACAAGTTGTTTTGGTTGGGTAAAGAATATGTTGAAGACACCGAACATTCAGGATGCCTTTCCACCTTAAAGGGTGACGAAAATATTGCAAGAGTGATGGCTTTGCTGGACAGGAATCGCAGATTCAATGTTCGCATGGTTTTTGATGAGATTGGCATCCCTAAAAGTGATGTGCATTGACTTGTGAGCGAAAACATGGACATGAGAAAGGTGTGTGCGAAGTTGTCTCGGACAAACAATAGGAAATTCACACGCGGATCTGCTCAGAGCTTCTCGACCATGTGAGTTAGTATCCAAATTAATTGGACAATACACCACCTGACTTTTTCCTCTTCCCCCGCCTCAAATCCGTGCAGTAAGGACATCACCGCGTCTCGGTGGAAGCGTTACAACAGGCCGTGACGAGAAAGCTTAGCAGCATTCCGGGCCCCGCCTTCCAAAAGGCGTACGAGGTGTTAACACCCCCTGGCAGCGGTGTGTGTACGCACAAGGGTGCCACTTCGAACACTTTTGAGTGAATGGATCAATTCTGGCAATAACATTTTTTGAATAGACTAACTCACTCCTACTACTTTTGGGACAGACCTTTTATTGCGTACAGTGATGAGAGTGGGGAAGGAGAAGGATGAATTATTAGATATTCTAAATGGCTTAAAGGCATGAAGAACTGCAGGATAAATATTGAAGTTCCTAGTTATGGAAGTACATGTGATGAGTAAAGCATTATAATCGTTGATTCCTCTATGATGCCAGTCTTGAATAGACATATTACCTTGAAGATTATGAGTGTATGTGATTGGCGGTTTGCAAAATTTTCAAACATCTATTTATGTTTGACGGTACATGCCTTGTGTTCAATCAAGCCTAGCCACACTCGCTTGCGGCGGGGTGCCGCCATTTGGATGTCGATGTACTCATCAGGAGGGCCCAGTAGAAAACGTCTGCACCGCTATTTCACGAACTTGGTCCTCACAACGAGGCCTACGCCACCGGAATGATAGGTGGAGGGCTATTAGAAGGAATGGGGGCTGGACGCAAACCGTCGCTCCTTTGCCTCATCGAGATATCGATCCCCCTTCGACTCAATCGGGTTCCTCTATTCGGCTGCAAAACCACCGTCCTCCTCCCCACCCATCCCCCGGCTCGCGGAAGGGCAGAGCGGCTGCCCCATGAGTCGTCGCCACCTGAGATGTTTCGTCCGGCCTCCCGAAGGCGAGTTGAGATTTAAAGGGAATATCAACAACAGATGTACCAATTTAACAAAAAAAAACAGAACTCAAATCGGAACGATGGGAGCGCCACACGGTGGTTATTCCGGGAACTTTTTGATCAAGGTAGTATAGCATTTATTGTTGGGCGACAGTCTGGTCAAGTTGCCACTGGAGAAAGAACGAAAGTTACACTCCAGAGTGGGACTTACGATGATGCACTGGATTTGAAAGAGGATTAAATACACCAGCTAAGGGTTTGGATGAGCACGATAACTGATTCTCACGCAGAAGATATTATGTTACATATATACACGTATGGTACCCTACAAGTCAACGATAGGTTTGGAGCAATTGGGTGGTACAGCACCAGACAGGAAACATCCAAAATTGGGTTATTATTATTTTTTAGTTGCAATTTATTATTACTATAGCAGGTAATCTACCGGTTGAGGTAGGTTTTGAATGAACACAGTTTTCCAAACGGTACAGCGACAATCCCCTTGTCTTTACTAGCAAACGCAGTATCCTACGCCCCAACATCCCTCCAAAGTCCCTCTTCATCTCCGAACGCAATGAAACGCCTATAAACATTTCGTGGTCAAGAAGTGGGACCATTATGACCGTCCTTTTTTGTCCCTGTTGATTAGCATTCCTCACCTGACACTAATCCTTACCGGATTCCACCACACTACGGACGTTCGGTACTTAAAGTCAACGACGCCGAAGATCGCGTGCGCTCATGGTCCACCATCCCGCCTTTCCAATCGTGCATAGGGCGGCGTGGTAGTACAATGGATAGCGCGTTGGACAACTGACCGAATGGCCAGGGCTCGATTCCCTGGCACGCCTCTATAGTCAGCCTGAGCTTTACCCAAGCTGGGTGATTTTTCCGGTACCACATCTTCCTGGGATACCATAGACAGTACAGGGATAGGAACTGGCCCCTCTTCTTATCCTGTTAAAGTGTGAATTTCGCACGCCGTTGAGCTTATTAGGTGAGCTCTACTCTCACCTATCAAACCAAAACCTCCGGTTGATTACTGCAGTGGTTGGTGTGGCATGCGAGTGCAATGTGTTGGCAATTGTATCACCGTGGCGTCGCGCCCTTGCGCCGGCAAAGAGGTGAAAAGGAGACAACCTTCCCCCGCTGATTGGCTGTATCTGAAGTCTAGGGAGCCTAGGTTGGAGGCGCGAAGGAGGAGGGGGCGGAGGTTCACAAGGAGATTAGATTAGGCTTCTCTGATGAAAGGAGTTTGTCCTAAGGCGCCCTTTCCGACTATCCAACCGGATGTCGCTACACCGGCGTTGCCATCTGCTGTCACCGCGAAAGAGTTCAAACAAGTCCTCGAGGATTCCTTGGAGAGCGTAAGAAGTCTGTCGTTTTGGCATGATGGTTCGTTTTTGGCGACCACCTATTTATCTTTGGCCGCAGTCCGAGAAATATTTTCTTCCTTCTCGTACGAGAAAACTTTTGCAAATGAGAGTTAGCACCTTAGATATAGTTGCACAGAAAATATTAGTGAAAAATTTTATATCCGGCGTGGATTTTATTTCCTTGGCTACGGCCTGGGGAGAGGATATGCGTAGTTTAGAGAGTTTTGAGATGTGGATTTGGAGGAGAAAGGAAACCAATGACAAAGTACTAGCGTAAGAAGGGGGAGGAGAGAGAAGGGAAGTGGGATTGGTGCAGAGTGGGCAAGAAAAATGATTGAAGGGCACTGAATGTTCGTACCGAAATGTGTGGTTTGCCTCGGCGTCTTGTATCTCCAATTTGCACCTACTTGATGCAAATGAAGACATTCGGAAAAGAATATTGTTCTCTTTTATGAAAAAAATATGTATAGCGTTAATGTAAGTACTACTATCACAGTTAGTAGTGCTACTTAGGGTCTTTTGGGGAAAATACTCCTCGCTGTCTCAAATAGAAGGAATCCATGGCAGATATTTGTGTCGATATTGACCGCATTTCCTAATATTATTTTCAACCCGTTAATTACCGACTATGCCCGGTATTAATTTTGACATTACTAGCATATTACCGGTCGAAGTTGAGAAATGGTCATCGCCCAGCTCTGAACTCGGGTCGTGCCTCGCGTGAGGGTTTCGACTTGATGGAGGGCGTGCGTGATGGATGCTAGGAGCGTGGAGTCACGTCCGCCGTGCACACGACCTGCGTGACGCGTGGTGTTTTTCATTTTGCCGCATAGGTTTAGGGGGTAGGGAGGCGTGCACGTTGCCTCGGCGGCGGGTATTTGCGTTGCGAGGAGCGTCCGGAGGGAGTGGAACTACGACGCGTAATACATGTAAAATATACGCTAACCCGCGCGATTGTAATCTCATTGAAATTAATGTCAATTGTTTTTGTGTGTTTACCTACATAAAATTTAATTAATTAATCAAACCTCACTTGTTGTCATTAGATATTACTAAAGTGTTCGCTGTTAGCACAATCGAAAATATTCCCTCGAAAGTTCCTCGGGAGGTAGTTGATAGTCGATAGGGTCGATAGTTGATCATGCCCGTTTGAGTCTTGAAGCCCTCAAAGAGCCACTAGAAAGGGATCGGTCATTTTGTGTTCGGTTTCCCAAACGTTGGGGCCCAAGCGAAGGGCCCTCCATATCGAAGGGTGCAAGCAGTGCACACCTTCCTTCTCGTTGCGCTCGGAGACATCTTTAAATTGGGAATCTGGGAGCACGTTAGGAATATCCTGTAAACAGCTAAGAAATAAAAATAGTCAAGAACTAATCGCAAAGAAGTATTAGTTTGAAAAGAATCACGTAGTATCACTATGGCAAAATAAAAATTTAATGATGTCATCTAATTATGCTAGCACGTGATTTTTTCTAAGATATTTAACCCTAGTTTGCAAAATATACATGTTTAATTCAAATGGTTGAAATAATTTTTAATGATTCCTAAATTACTTTGACCAAACTATGCTAAACGCCGAAATGCAAATGAAAACTCTGTCCACTAAAACATCGACAATTCAATAGCTTCAACCTTCTTTGATAATCATTCTAAATCCTCAAATTGCTTCTTTCACCTCTATTCTTTCGCTTTCTTTGTTCCTCGCCTGTGCATCATTCAAGTCTTGGTACTTTCTTGTTCCATAATCTGTGTTTACAATATTTTATTTCATTCTCCCATCTCTCCTCCTAAAATCATCTTGACTTTAAGGAATGGTTTTCTTGTCCTTGTCCCATAGTTTTGTTTGCGGTTTACGATATCCCTTTTTTGATTTGTTACCAATTTTTTTTACTGTACCGATCTCCTTTTCCTCACTCTTTCCCAAGTCTTTCTCCACAGCCTGCTGATGCTTCTTTCTTATCGTTCCGGTTGATGCTTCTGCATTCCATTGCCTCTACCGGACCGTGTATATAAATAAAGAAATATATATATATAAATATATATATATATATATTTACATACATATTTTCTATTATGTATATATATATATATAGATATATATGTACATTTCTATACACACATATATGTGTGTATATATATATATATATATATATATATATATATATATATAAATATATATTAAAAAATATATATCACCTTAACGGCGTTCACTAATTCTTGATGCACACTTCACACTTGCATTTAATTACAGTATATATATATATATATATATATATATATATATATATGTAGGCGACTAATGTGACGTCGGGGTGGCAAATGTGGTTTGAGTTGGTAGCGCGCCCGACCCTGCGGCCGAACGGAAAAAATCTCCCAAGGCTGAAACGCTTGTGAGCGATAAGTGGTTCGCATTTCGGAGGAAGCAAGCATCCAGGGGGGAAGGGGGCGTGGGTGAACATGGGGGAGGGAGGAGGAAGAAGAAATGGGAGAAAAACCTGCCTTGAATGAATTAGCGGCGATGAAAATACATTTACAATTCATAAATGGAGGAGGAATGGCAATAAAAAGAAATGCCCACTCTGCCCCTCTGCTGGACGTTGAAGCGTAACTCTCACGTTCGTGCGTACGTACGTATGTGGGTGCGTGTATTCGTGCTGGAAACCTATCTTATCCTATTTCTACGCTCGATCACCTAAATATTACTCAGGTTTTGGGAACATTTTTTCATGACGTTACCCCCCCCATGATGGGCTGCCAATGCCTCCTGCATTTACGAAGAGGAAAGTTCTACATAACGATGTGAGTTTCTACTACCCAATCAAGGTTAAATACGTAATTTTTGCTCAATTTATGAAAAATATTTTAGTATTTCTATTTTGTCAAAGAGCGCAATTTATCCGTAATGGGGTGATTTTTTGTATTATTAGTCTCATAATTCTCTTACTATGGTAATTTATTTATTTCGAAATGATCTAAAACAGCAATTTGGCCTTAAAATCGGATTTTTAATAAAAATACATAGCAATAGAAACAATTACAATTACTCTAGCCTTAGATATAGAAAATCCCACCGAGGCGGGGATCGAACTCGCGATCACTGGGTTGGCCGGCAAGAACTTTACCCTGCCACCACCGGGGGCCGGCTGAGAGAGCATGTAAGTAAATTAAGGAGATTAAGTGCGGAAAGGATAGATTTAAGATGCCATTTTTTCCCACCAATGCTAAGGAATCAGAATAACGTTGTCCGACTGCGATAGGGAGGGAAAGGTTTTTTTGGTAGTGCGGTGTGTGTAATCACCCCCTGCCATACACCCTAGCGGTGGCTACCATGGTACCCTACATGAATGAGCTTGTATTCTTTTAAGTACCTCCTTCATACTAGGTTTGAGTTTTTATCCGTTATGACATCAGATCGATGTCCACGTTAACACGTTTGTGCCCTGGTGTATTATTTGTGCGAGAACAAGCACTGAATAGTCCTTGTTCACCGGGTGATGTCATTAGAAAGAGCACCAACAACTCGATGGCCGTGTCGGCGTCCTCGGGAGTGGTCGCATCGTACACGGCTTCAACAAGATGGCTGACTGCTCATCTTCGTGCTCTTTAAAGATCTCCGCTGTGACCTCCTCGTCGCGCACCACTTGAGTGGCACCACAATGATGATGGCCCGCCGCGCACCACCGCGCCCCCCGCCTCAAATATCGTTGGTGTAACCCGACTCCTTCCCTCGTCGGATGGCTCTCCCGCCGCACGGCGAAGGGTGTCCGCTCGCGTTTGCCGCCGACGCTGCGGACGAAGTTTATGCCCGAATCCACTTAGGGAAAACCGTTACCTCGGAATGCAAAGCAACCGGCTTAGCGCGCGCTCTCTTGGGACTACCTGCCTGCCTGCCTTCTTTGTCTGAGGGAGTGAGGATCTCCTTCCCACCTATCGCCTTCGAGTGGCATTCGCGAGCGAAAGGGATGACGGGCAGGAAATGAGTTGGCGGAGAGGCGGCGAAACGTCCTTCCAATTTCTTCTTCGTGTGCATCTATAGTCATCTCTGTAATCCATACCCCTCCCATTTCTTTAGTGCAGGAGTCGCTCGTGAGTGATGAATTTATTTCTTGCTCTTATCCTGCGCGCGGAAATACCTGCTAGTTTATCAGACCAATCAAACGCTAATATCAAATGAGTTCTTTAAAAAATTGTACATCTATAAGTAAGTGATACCCGGTTGCTAAATTTAGAAGACGTGTGTTACCGGTGGTTTTTCCTCTTATTTCCAAGCGGGGGGGGGTGGTGGATGGAATCGCTGGAATGCCTGGAAGGTGAAGCGTTGAAAAGATGACAGGCAACATATTGTCCAGTTAAGGGCATTGGGGTACTCTGGTTCCTGCTCTGTACACATACTTAGGCATTTAGAATTAAACTTTTAAAAAGTGCACAGTGATGAATGTTTGGAATAAGAGCAGTTCCTTCCGGAAGACATACTGCATTAGGAATACCGGTGTAGAAAGTGTAGACTCGATTAAATACTTAGGCGTTACCCTCACTCACGACCTCTCCTGGGTAAAACATGTGCGGGGAATGTGTGGACAAGTTAACAAAAAAATTAGGATTTTTTGGAAGAGCATTGGGGAAATATGAGGAGAGAGAGAGGGTTGAAGAGAAATGACTTCTTTCGCTAGTTTGGCCACATTTGGAACATGCTACTGGTACATGTATATGTGATCCTCAAGAAGTTGGGTTGGTTGCCGTATTGGTTCGCAACGTACAGCGTAGAGGAGATAAATTTGTTAAATGTTTTAATGATAAACTTAGTAGCGTATCAAAATTATTAGAGGAAGTAGGCAGGGAATCACACTTGGCAGGAAGGTTAAATTACAGATTAAATCTCTAATCTCTAGCATTGGTTGGATGTTTCTTTAGCAGTGATGTTGAAAATGTATTATTAACCCCATCGCACTGCGGTAGGAGTTATCATGTAAATAAATTTAGAGAGATTTAGTCCAGAACAGATAGAAAATAGGATGTTATTTTTTCCACGAACGATAAGGGATCGGAATAACGTTATCCGACCGCGGTATTAGGGGAGAGTTAGTTTTGTGTCATTAGTAATCTGGCGCGTCATCACCCCCTGCCACACATCCTAGCGATGTCTTGCAGGGTACTATGCAATCTGCACCATCTACTGTAATTCAAGGTGTACCGTAGCGACGATGCTTGTATTGTTTTATAACTTGTCACTCCCGACTTGTTTGATACTTTTTTTTCTGGAAGCGCTTCCGACGCGAGGACCAGTGTAACGGCGCGGAGGCCCTCGAGGGCTTCGGGATCGAATGGAGGAATGGGGTTGGAGGAGATCCGTTAGTAATATATTTAAAATCGGAGAAACTGGAGCGATCGTGGGGGAGGATAAGGGTGAGATTCCCAGAGAAGTGGAAATTTTCGCGGGGAAAAGAAGGAACGAGAAGAGTGCGCGCGCGGGCCCTTCATAAAATCTCAGTTTTGATGATGATTATCCATTTTCCCGCCCTCGCCTAGTTTCCATGGATACACTCGGAGCGAAAGAGCCCCAACAAACACGAGGCTCTCTCCCTCTCATTGTTGTATTGTTGCGTCGGTGGATTTTCCGCGGTCGCCGCCGCTATCAGCGCCCCATTATCTGATCTCCCCACTCCTCTCTCCTCCTCTCCGCTCGCTGAATGGGCGCATTTGTCTTTGGGGGAAAGATTCGGCATTTTCAAACAAGTCCGCGTCGAGGGAGATAACTATTTATTTTACCTATTAATAACGTCATCCATGATGGCTCTTCGCGAAATGGATAGCTTTCCTATGCGCCCGATCCTGCTAAATCCAGGATTTCAGGGTAGGCCTGTACGGATTGAACTCGGAACTCAACCCAATCATTGATTGCATCGTGTATATAGGGATTTATTCGTCTAAGTATATGCATGATCACGTAAAATTGGCTATGGTACACATTCACGTTTGGTGTACGGGTGCAAATTTTTCTTTTCGTTACTGTCCGGTGTCCTAACAATCCACTTTCCCTTCCTCCCATCACCCGAACCACATGACCTTCGAGTGGTGTCGTCGTGTGTATGTAAAAATCTAACTTCGTGTGAAAAACACGCATAAACAAATGGCAACAAGGTTAAATCGAAGGCAGAGATTAAAGTTCCCTTATTCCATGTTTCGCTTGCATGGTTTTCCTTTTTTCGTTCTAAAATTTATGGAAAAAAATTGCAACTCGCGCGAAGCTGATTGAGGTGACGAGAGGAGAGGGGCACGAAGAGTCAGTAGATCCTCACTCCTTCCGTTCTCTGAGATATCAGAAGGCAACATGGAGAATGATAAGAATCCGTCCCTGGAAACGAACTCCGTATTCCACCACTCAGCGGATGAATTTTAACTTAGCGTTGATTCCTCGTGAGGATCCTGATTATCGTTTACGTTATACCCAGTAGTTCTCTCCCCACCCCCTCTCACTCCTTATTCTCCCCTCTCCCCCCGACCGCACGCCTTCAATTCACCCAAAAGTCTCATCTTCCGCAGTCCCAGTTTCTCCCGGATCGAAGGCAGTAGATAAGCGGCGACGGCGTTCGCATTCCCACTGCATCCATCAGCTCTCCCCACCCCCCCCCACCCAATCCCGTCTTCCTCTTCCCCTGAGAATCCCCGCTTATATGGCCTGCTCTCTAACGGACATCCACCCCAGGCCTCTCCCTCCCTTCCCTATCCGTCCCACCATCATTTCTTTCCGTTCGTGCACTTCCTTCCGCCGTAAGGTTGCCCACCCTTCGTGAAATATCGTCCCGAACGAACTGTTAGGGCCCCGCACTATTATTACGTCATTGTTTTTGCCTGGGATGTGTTTGGTTACCCTTTGTAACCGCGAGGATCAAGTGAATGAACGACTCCCTAGAAAGTTGGATCGTGACTGCACGAGTAATGACCAAATGATAACATTTTTTTCCTCTTAGATTTTGATTTATTACAGGATCGGTTTCTATGTATCGCAGCATCTTTCTAAGATGATGTAGGAGATCGTAACCGGTCTCGTAATGGAAATCAATATCTAGTGGAAAACGTCCTCGTCTGCCATTCCAAGGGTCGCGGGTTCGATTCCCGCCTGGGTGAGTTTCCCTCCATCTAGGGCTTGGGTGTTTGTATATGTGACATTGTTATCGTTGTTAATAGTTCGATGTAAAGGCCTAAATGTGCTGTTTTCGGACTTTTACTGAATTAAAAAAAAAAGTGTTATTATTTTTTTGTCCATTATTATGTTCGAATTCCATCATATCACGCCTGAAACTACGCAGTTTGAGTCACATAAGTTAATGTATTATTATTGACGAGCGATGAAAAGTTATAGTGCAACGTCCATTCCTGCAACCCAGGGGTTAATCGGACATGAAGTGAATATAGTTTCTAATAACTCTTTGAGTGGTTCTTATCGATTTTTTTTAAACTTCCTCAGAAAATTATTTTGGACTATTTCTGAGGTGTCCGTTTTTGGAAGCCTGCGATTTTGGTCGTTTTGTCCATAAAGTACGAGTAATTATTATCGGTTAAACGAATCGACATCTACACAATACTTCACAGGAGTGAATGGCGGGGGGGGGGGTTGCTGGGACACCACCCGTTAAATATATGTGACTACATCTCAAACCAAACCTGATGCTTGCACCCCCTGCCACGCATATTTTTGGGGGGTATTGATGTCGATGTCGAAAAAACAAAAAAGCATCCTAAGGCACATCCACACAGACGTGTATATTCATCCAAATCTTATTTTTATATTAATGTGTGTCGGAATCTATCTCCCTTATCTTTGTGGTCTGACCCTCCCAAATAGTTTAGGGTCGTAATAATTCCCTTCGTGTCAGAAATGTGTTTACGTGAGAGGGGTGGAATAGAAGGACTGGTTCCAAAGAAACTGCGGGATATGCCGCGACAGTAGTCATCCGCTAATGTGCATTTCAATGCAACAATTTCAGAGTGTAAAAATCACGCACGACTACGAATGCCTGTGGCATTGTACAGGGATGTACGGCATTTTGTCGCAATATCTTGTTCCTTTAAAAAGCCCCCAAAATTTCAGAGTTTAAGAGGACGCCTCGATAGCTTGACTGGCTAAAGCGCTCGGCCGGCTATTTAAGGGTCTGGGTTCGAATCCCAGCCAAGGCGAATGATTTTTACATTCTGAAAATGTTGCATGGGAGGACTAGTGATTGCATGAATGCAAGCTGCTGCTGCTTTGTTGATGTTATTGCAACTATTATATAATTCCGCTTACGATATCAGTGTTTCTTGAGGACATGTATTTTTCAGCCATCATCAACAACTCCCCTGGTTGTAGTCTACCACAACTACGAGATAGTTCAAATAATCTTAGACTTGGATGTTAATTTCTGTGAAAACTGACATGGGAAGATCTTCTTCTATAATCGCCTTTTAATTGTGTGCACGTAAGACTGCGAATTCGGAACATTTTATCGAAATGAAAGACACTCGACAACTCGTTTCAACCTCCTTACATATGAGTTACTTCCACTTCCTGCCCTACTTTTCGAATTCCCCTTGTGGATGCATAAGGGTTATGTGTAAACGTGTGTGTATGCGAGTTAATGTCAAAGGGAATGGAAGGTGACTAAATCGTTTATTTGGGACTACAGCGGTGGCGGTGGACCGATTTGTTCTTTTATTTGTGATCGCCTTCGTTCTCTCCCGACTTCTCTCGTTACCCGGACAACGCTCCAGTTTCTTCTCGGGGAAGTCTCCTGGCAACCATCCTCCAAACTCCTTTTGTGGCACAATAAGACCCGTCCGTCTTGGGTTTTTTTTTCTTTCAAAGGTTGGCAAGAAGATCTTTCCTTTACTTCTTCTTCTAACACACACACACGCCCGCCCCCCATAATACCTACTCCAGTTTTCCGCTCTCTGCTTGCACTTGTCGTGTAAAGGCTGGCGGACCACATATGCACGCGCAGTATTTCTTAACCCCGACTTATCCCGTGAGTGTTTACCGTAGCCGCATTGGGGGGAGGGAGGGAGACAAGGGAGGGGTTCGGCAATCCTCTGGAGTCGGTCCCTCCAGGTGTCGTCCGTCGGGCAGGTAAAGAGACGCTAGAACCGATGGCGTAAACAACCTTTCCTCCCCTACCCTCTGCCATACACCGCGTCTCTTCCATTTTGAGAGGGGGCTCTCCGATTGCGATTCCAGGGGGTCTGGAGAGGTGGTGTGCATCAATGCTCTTCCTCCCCCTCACTCCCAATGGCGTCGCCCCCTTGCCCGCCACTCTCTGGAAGACTTCTACGGGTGGGAGGGATAGAATCTGCCCGGAGCGCTTTACTCTGGTGTTGCGGGCATTACCGTCGCTGCCTTCACCTATGCCGTTGATTAGGATTCGCTCTCATGACCTATGGTCCCCGCGTGCCATCTGCCTTACGTCTTCCCATGGAAACATCGATTTTGGGAAGTGGACTACCAGCAGCAGTCCATGCATTCCAATCGATATCGGATACCGATATTCATGGGATTGAGTTACATCTGCCGTGCATGTGCCCTTGGTGTTTTTCGTAAACATTCACGACTATATAACTATAGTAAATATTGCATAACAGTAGTAAAAATAAGTATTTCACTCCGAAAGATTTACACAAAAGGATATTCAGGCAAATCCGTACGAAATAAATTACAGTGCAGGAGAAAGGGGAAAAGCAAAAGGAATTGTCGTGCCGAAAAATTGGTATTTTGTGTCCGACAGCTATACTGATGCGCATGAAACTTCCCTCGCGTTCGAAACAACACCCTTGTGCTTTCTCTTGACAAACAACGTGACGCATTTCTCCATTCAACTGTTCTCAAAATCTCCCATGATTCCCTCCCACAAAGATTTTGGCTTGCTCGAGTTCCCACTACAGAAACGATGCAGCGTGGGCGGATCGCCAAGGGAACGCAATTACAGAAGGGTCGGCGACCGTGGTGGGCTTTTTCGAGCGTTTTCATTCCTGACATTTACATCTACGCTTTTACATATACATCTACACAATACCCCACAAGCCACCGCAAGGGCGTGTAAGGCGGGGGGTGTCACCACCCGTAAACTAGAGTAGAACAATATGCAAAACCAAATCATGTTACCTCTGCACAAATATTAGTTTATTCATGCACTCGACAAACCTTAAACACACGAAAGACATTACTTTCATGCGACAACATTCAATAACAGTATACGTACATTCAAATCATGCTGTAAAACTGTTAAAAAGATGGGCCTATTAAATAAAAAGAATAACATGCAGGATGTAACAGGGAAGATATCAAAAAATATATACACTACCAATTGTATTATCTTCTACGCCATTATTGTCATGTCTATTATGATCTCTAATGGGTCGAGGAAAAAACGATATTCTAAATTTATCCGTTCTACAATACATCACCCTAATTTTACGTTGGTGATCTAGTCTACCATATAAAATAGGGGCCTGTAATATGCCCTTGACGTTCTCAGATAATAAACCTGCCTCGAATTAACGCAGTGTATTTATCCTGTATTTATTCCGGTCAACTAGTGGCTCCCATCTTAATTCTTCCAATGACACTGCTACCTTGTTCATGACAACTTTTTACCAACCTAGCTGCTCTTCGTTGCACTCGATCTAGTCCACAAATTAAGCCTATTTCACGCTTTACTTTGCTCTTCAAACCGCCGAGAGGACGTGTGGCGGGGGGTACTAGGTCCTTTGGAGTAATTGCCTATCAGTGACTAATGACATTTGTGAAGTTCTTGAAGCTTTAGGCTCTAACGAACGGCAGTCATATAATAATATCAGTCATATAATAATATCTGGAGTCGTACAAGTAATCTTCCTGCGTCCAGTGACTCCGAAACTAGGTTATCAATTAATAAGAATTTTCTTCTATTTATAACGATTCTCAATAAAAACAGGTAACGAGTGATCTTTACGTGGGTAGACACGGCAATGGTTGTGATGTTAGTGATTGGACTCGGTGATGTTGTCCAGATTATAAGATTGTGCCACCCGCAATCGTAAGAGAGCAGGAACCCACACCCCAAACGACGACCCACTCGTTCTCCAAATCCTTCCCCCCCTTTGCCGGGTCCACACCCCCCTTCTCCAATTCCCGTGTTTCTTGCGGATAACCTACTTCTTTCGACAATGAACGCTCGGTAATAATCTTTTTACAACCGCGGGAATCGCCATTCAACTTTTCTCTCCGTTTTTTGAGGTTATCAGCGTTCACACAACCCAGAGCAACAGCTGGTAACCATTGGAAGGCAAGTTCACGTTGCATGTAAGGGCATAATTCAAGAATATAATCGAAGAAATTTAGATGAACATCCAAGAAGTTCCAAGATATCATAATCGTAAGCAGGTGCTATCATTATTATTCGACTGTCTGGTTTGGGAGACACTGGAAGCGTAAAGTTAATGAGCAATAACTTAAATACAATTACAAAATAATAAAATCTCAAAATACAATTCATTGGAGTTAGACGTTCTCAGAGAGAGGAGATTATTTTATCGCCATCTCATCATATTGTTTTCTTGACTAGTACCTCGTCTTTCATGCATAGATATGTATTCAATACTTACCAAAGTGTTTGCGTTGCTGAGGTATAATCTGTTGAGTTATTTAACATTTCTATGAATACTAACATTAAATTATATACAATGTTGACGAAGTGTGCTTGGTGTGAAATCCCCCCCCCCGCCACCCACCATAGCCGGTGTCTTGCGCGTGCGTGTAGATGAAGTCTGGAGGGTATGCATCAATTTCACTTGTGCCCGTTTACTTGGCCAAATTAAAAATATATTATTGACACTGATTACTACTGGAGAATAAACAATAAAAGAATTATACTGGTCATGTGGCGCAATTTTGATCTTTCTTCACATATACTTGTATTATTTTTTTCCAAATTGGACTGGATAAGTTTATTCTGAAAGTCAAGATTGCAATTGGTCCGCTGAATTTATGGCCATCATCGAAGCGCCATGGTTCTCAAAACAATATGCGATTATCGGGGGGAGGGGAGGAGTGGGGGGGAGGGCGGCCGGGGGGAGGGGCGGGCGGCGTCTTGAAAGCGCAGGACGCACTTCCGGCGATCGAGGATGCACGCACACATGTGCTTGTGGCAGGGGAACGGAGTGTGTGCGTGCGTGCGTGCGCCCTCTTCCACGCGTTTGTTCCTGAAGACCTCAGCCTCGCGTTTTGCCTTTGTTTTGGCGACCGTCTATGTTTACGCCCATTGTTTGCTTCGTTTCCTCCCCTCCCCTCCCCCTGCGTCCTCCCTTCCCCGCTATTTCCACCCTACCCGTCACGTGACAAGAGGGAGGGCAGCGCTCCTTCCGGCCGATGGGGCATCTTTAACGGATCTTGAACTTCGGTGAATCTAGTAACAATGTTGGATAATCGATCCCGCTACTCTTCGCTCCATCAGAAATGTACAATTGACTTGTTATACATACTCGAATTAATGCGTCTCAATCTGATTCGCGGACGATGCGGTGTCACGTACAGCATAATTTGTAATTATGAGGTTGAAGAAGCATTAGCGCAGATGACCGTAATGCAACACGGGGTTAGTGCGACGCATGGTACCCAATTAGAAATAAACTGATAAAGAGTGTGTCGTGATGAATTTTAGGTGTTGTACGAGCATTTCCCCCCCACAACTTCGGGGGGAATGACGAAATGGCTCGTTTTGGCTCGTTAAAATTGGTCTAAAATTGCTCATTAGTCCAGTAAGCCGCCGCTGAAGCGTGCTGCGGGGGGTGATAGGGCACCAGGTTTTTGTGCTACTCGCTTAGGTGTGACTGCTACCTACGACCTCACTTGGAGGAAATAGGACATTAGATTTATTGAATTAGTGCTGGGAAAATTGTTGCGAGAGGGTAGCATTGAGATATCTTTCTTGTTCTTTTCTTTTCCACACAGAATATTTTTATTGCGACCTAGGTTTCGTTACAGCGTAAACGTCTCAGTGTAAATCGGAAAGTTACGCTGTAACGAAGCCTAGGTCGTAATAAAAGAAATTGTACGTGGAAAAGTAACGCGTCTTACTTCATCATGAGGGATTTCTACCATGTTACGCCTGAAACTGTATCATTCCGTGTTCTTCGCTAGTTAGTCCTCATTTAGAATATTCTGCTAGTATAATATGGGATTCATTCCAAATCGCTTCGATCGCCGCATTATATCGGGCGCAGTAATCGGGGAGCTCAGTATTTAAAACGTTGCTGTGATAAACGTAGTAACGTATGTAGATTGTAGATTCTAAGTAGATTGTGATTGATGAACTGAGTTGGAGAACACTCACGTTGCAAAGGTTACATTGCAGATAAATAAATCTCTCTTACATAAATCTCTCTTACATAAATCTCTCTTACATAAATTGGAAGCATAATTCTCTTTTGCATGTATTGTTAGCTGCTCAGTGATGTTGGTAAGAGAGAACATGAAACTTAAACATTGGCGTTGAACTATGCGACTGACATATTTTTCCCCGCGAACGATAAGGGATAGAGAATAACTGCAAACGACACGACGTCGTTAGGGAAATAATCGTTGTAGATTGAGATATGGCGGCGTGGAGGAAATTAATTATACGAAGTTAATTTTCCAGAAACAAATTTAATATGAGGCTTTATTCTAACTATGCCTGCTACAATTAAGGGAAATATGTGGGATATCACGTTGGAATACGTGGGAATATGTTGGTATATCACGTTTGACGCATTTGGTGACCTCGTGCGCGTGGAGAAAATGTGTAATGCACGCGTGTGTGGGTAAAGGTTTTCTATTCTCTTCATATACATCTACACAATACCCCGCAAGCCGCCGCAAGGGCGTGTGGCGGGGGGTGTTAGGTCATCACCAGTAAAACAGATTAAAGTCACATGCAAAACCAACAAATACATGTCAATTTATGCCCACAGCTACATCTCTTCTTCCTCTTGTGGCGGCCCCGGGTAAGGCTCACCTCCCAACCCAGAGGTAGCGGGTTCGACTCCACCAAGGACTCGGGTGTTTGATTTAATTGGCTTCAATGTACGCGTAATATTTTGAGGTTAGATGGAAGAAGGGACTAAAAGAGACTATAAGTAAAAGGAATCACTCCTCCAGCCCTTTTGTGATGGTCTGCAATGTACGACCAACATTTTATCCCTCCCAAAACCTCTTCTCACCCACCCTCTCCTTTACAGTTTCCTCCAGAGAATTCCTCTATTCCTTATTCAGAACGTTACAGTTATAACTTCCTTTGGGTGATTCTGTGTTTTAACAATGTTATCAGGGTGTGGTTTGTGGTGCGAAGTTGTGGTGGTGCTTCATGATTATGGAAAAGGAACGCATTCCTTAACCTCCAATTTATAATATTGTTCATTTTCCATGACCTGGGTTTCGTTTCTGACCAAACATTTACCTTCTGTCTCCGTGTATCCCCTGCCTCCAATCCGTGAATTGCCGCTAAAATGTACCCGGAGAATATATAGATGTTCTAACTCCAAACGAAACCTGGGTGGTGCAAAATGCTAAATAAATAATATTATGAAAGGGAATTATCGAGTGATTTGGTTTCCCTTGCATCGCTTCGCTTTCACTGTTTCTCGCTCGATACCGCCGTCCTTCCCGCTGTCAAATTCCACGTTTCCCCTTCGAGTGAACATGCCCTTGACTCCCCTTGGAATGATTCGAATAAATATTTCTGCATTGGCAAAAACGTTCTCCGAACGCAAATGACCGAAAACATTACCTCTAGGTTCTAAAAAAATGACAATTTTGCATTTCAAAACTTCCAAGATTTTTGTAAATCTTTAAGATGGCATATTTAGTCTGATGGAACGAGCGAGAATAGCCCGTGCTGATTTTTAGAGAGGAAAGAAATTTTTTTGGCTGTGGAAGAAAAAAATTTGGTCTCGTCTATTTTAGTTTAAGAATATATTTTTATCATATTTTTATTTTAAATATCTAGTCTCAGTCATCACTCAAGTATTCACATCGCATCACGACGAACAAACCTACGTGCAGGAATAAATATTGACAATTCAAGTGGAACGGAGGAAGGGAGGGTGGCTACTCAAATGTCAACTCGGCTTGCTGTAAAACTTTTCCTTAGGTGATTGCTCGGGCTTTTGACGTTATGAAAAACCGAGGAGAAGTAGGGGGGGGGGATCGCCGGGGTGGGTGGGACGGATGAAGCAAAGGTTTGCTTGGATATTATGTTGTCATCCAGGAACATATAAGTTTCCATAGTTTAGAGTCGATTGGATGTCGGGAAATAGGTGGGTGAGAAGGAGGTCTCGAATTTCGAACATAGAAAAACGGAATTACGATAAATGCAAATAACCAAATCCCCGCATTTGACGCTTCTGGATTTATTTTTGTGGGGTTTCTTGTAGGATAATGTCTGCGTCACACCTTCGCCAACCGCACTGCAGGCAACTGAAGCCACGGATCAAGAGAGGCTTCTGGTAAACTGATGACGAAATGAAGCATAGCGCGTGGCAGGAGATGGAGTAATCGATACGATATCCTTCGACTTTCTCATATTCTCCATATTCAGCTGAAATAACCATTTTCTCTCTCACAGAAGTTATAACATTGATCTTTCTGCTTTTATGTGATATGTGAGTGAATATTTTTTGGTACATTAATTCAATTATTGTTATAGCTTATTTAAAATAATGAAAGAAAGAAATATAAATTTACCGGAAACACCTTCAGATCCTGCTAAGCTAAATTAACATTAAAATAAATTCCTATCTTTATAACATAGCCGTACGCCTGGCCACTGGCAGAATTGCTATTCGTTGGAAAGTTAACTCAAGTAAACCTAACGTAGCTCTGAATAATAAAACTTCGAAATGGAAGTTTATACGGACGCCATGTGGGTATGAGTGTAAATAGAAAATACCTACACCTCCCTCCGCGACTTAGCTCCTTCGGCCGCCTATTTCGACAGTTTTGGCACCCACGGCGATAATTTCGGCACCCCCAATATCCGCCCTAACCCTCCCACACACCCTTGACCATCTCTGTCCCTCCCCTTCCTTTCCTCCCTCCTCATTCAAACGCCCGATGGCGGAGAGGTGGGAATTAGCGCGCCTTCCTCCCCGACTCACAAGCACTTTAAAAGGAATATCTCAGACCTGCTCGGGATGAAAGGGCTCGTTATCAGCAATGCGTGGCATTTCTCGGCCATAAGAGGACGTCAATTGGTTGGGCAATGCATATTGGGCTGGGGAAGGGGGAGCGGGCGAAAATGGGGATCACGCATAAAAAGGTGTTTCTAGTATTTGAATAGTGTTTACTTACGTCAAAGTAATGTCGAATATACGTATCCTGTTATTGAGTATTGTTGCATGCAAGAGCCTTCTTCCGTGTGATTAACAACGTCCGAGGCACTTCCGAGATATGTAAACTATTCCACCTGCTCTAGTTTTTGCCCTCCTATTTTAGTGTTTAACTCAGCCTTTCTCTTTCTGGAAAACCGCTTAAAATTTGTTTTATTTATATTGATTCTCATACCTAATCGCAATGAATTTCTAACTTTATATATGTAACATATTCTCTTGTTAAAATTCTTTGCCGTTCTCGAGGGAATAGCTGAGAGGATATTTGGAGTGGGAGGTAAAGGGTGTAGGGACAAGGAGATGGCGACGATAGGATAGTTTTAGGGAGCAATATTTAGTCCGGGATATTTGAAAAATGTAAGTTCCCATGTGTGGGCCATCCCGCGTGTTCACATTTCTAAGTTGCTTACGGATTCGGGGAGGATTTCAATCCCCATAACAGGGAAGCAGTATTCAAAGGTTTGGAAGCAGCGTCAGTAGGTATTTGATAATTAAGTCGGGTGGGAGATTAGTAGACTAAAGCGTCTGTGTTCTCTCGCTTACCAATGTATTGCGGCGGAAGGGGAATTATTCCCACACTGTGCCAGCGCTGCATTCGATTTCTTTTCCATGTTTCAAATAACTAACGTCGCGCATGTAATTTGTCTGCTTCCAATGTCTCGCAGACGAAGCTGTCCAATAATAGTGCGGGCAGTTTTGTTTGCTCATGACGATTTTTCACGAAACGACCGGCTTATTAAAATCATCCTGTTTCAAAGCGATATCAATTCCTGCCAATCGTCCCAAGCACAGCTGAGTTCTACTGAAAATGATAATAAAAGGTAGGCACGACTACCCTAAAATTGGACTCTTTTAATTTCTTTGCCCGTAGACCAGTAGGGTCTCCTCTCAAGTGGTGTGCGTGTGTGTGTTTCCGCAGCATTCCGTCTCCTGGCATCGGTCCGGCCACCTGGCACCACCCTCCCATTGCCACGGCAACCCCCCTAAGACGCCCCTCGCAAACCCGTAAGACGAGGGCGGTCGGGAAGACTTGAAAATCGATTGCACCGCAGAAACACGGGCAATCCTGCGGTGTCTCGCGCGCGGCTCCACAGCTTTTTTGGGACAATCTTCTGCTCTCGACGATCAGGACAAAATTTCCCTCCAGTGTAGCTAAGTGTGCTGCATCTATCCGTTACCATACGTATCTGCATGTAAATGAACTTTTTATTTTCTTTTGACTATGATGAAATGCGTGTGAATCAAGCTTAATTAAACGTCACAAAAGTTCTTTATGTACTATATGTTAATATATATTATGTATAAAAGTTACCACAAGTGTACGCAGACAAAAACATAGAAGGTAGGGTTTACCCTATTATTAGCTGACCCAGCGCATGAAATTCGCTCATTAGGGTACGGGGGACAGATCCTTCCCCTGTACCGTCTATCGTTTCCCAGTTAAGTTATTTTACCCCAAAAAGCCCACTCATTTTGGGGTACAAGAGATGGAAAACTCAACACCCCTTACAAAATTGACGAGGTCGGAGTACAGAATTCGGAATCAAGAAAAGTATTTGGCGTAAACCCTCATAAAAGGCGTTTCATGGAGCGAGTACGTTAATAAGATATGTGCGGCCGTCTGGAAGATGCTGGGATTCATTCGACGAGTTGTGGGAACATGTAAGGAAATTAATCAAGGGATAAATGTTACTTGGCACTTGTGAGGTCGCACCCTGGAATAGGAGGATAGTGATTGCGACCCATCGGAGGAGTGTCCATCCAAGTTAGATGGGAAAGGTACAATTGAGAATGACCGCTAGGTTTATGAACTTTTTACGATAATTTAGCGAGATAAATGCGGTTATTAGAGGAGCTAGTACATGATTCTCTCCAAGCATGAAGGGAGAAGGCGAGAGCAAGTATATTAGAAGGATGCACGAAGGCACTCGATTTAACGTACGTATAACGCCGAGGAAATCATTAAAGACCCTCACTACCTCGGTAGATTTGACTATTCGCATAAGATAAGAAAGAAATGCTCCACAAAATAAATAGATTCAAGGACTTTGCTTTCCTCGTACGATTCGCGATCACAACAAAAATAAAGCTGAACAAGAAAAAACTACAATCTACGAACCTAGTTGCGAATAACATCGAACCATCCATTTGTTTACTGAAGGCTGTTGACCTAACACTCCCTGCCACGCGTCTCCTGGGCGGCTTGCAGGATGCGATTTAGATGTAAGCGTCGTGAGGCGACCTGGATGTAGGAACTCGGTAGATTCTGGTGCCGCCGTGGACGATGCAGTCGCAACAGTGCACACCACACGTGCATTCGAAGTGCCGTTTCTTCGGAGGTTCTGGTACGAACGCATCTTCGATCCACTCCGTCGGTGGGTGAGGAGGTGGCTGTGTCGAGCGCCGTGGTTCCATCTGCCGGCGGGAGGAGCAGTCTCCGGCCCTCCCGCTTCGGTTCCATCCCAAGGGGTCACAAAAAAAACGGTCCCTCCACCTTTCGGATCCCCACCCCCCTCAGCGTCTTAGTTTCCCTCCCCCCGCCTCCCTCGTGCCTCTCCCCTTTTCCGGACAGGATCTCCCCCTACACACACACAAGGATTTGCCGCTTACCCTGGTTCCCCCGGGCACTGGGAGGCGGGGAAGGGGAGCAGGCCAACAACCCACCCCCCCTTCAAGACTAAACCCTCCGCTCCGATCCCCTTTCTCCCCACAGAAGAGATGCTCCTCCTCTTCCTCGGCAGGGGGAGCTGTTTTTTGTTGTGCTTCGTCTCTCCGACCTCCCCTTGTATCCCCCCTGGCGTGGGATGATATGCCCCCGGTGGCCGTGCAGCGGGCTGGCTGTTGTAGCCGGTGGGCGGGGGGGGGGGATAGAACGAGCGGGGGGTATAAGCTGGTGGAGCTATGCACCACGCATCCACCAGCGCAGAATGGATGGCTGGCTGGTTGTCGAGGAATGAAAACGGAAGGAATTATGGCAAACGGCTGTGTAGGAGAGATGTATGTGAGAAAAATATCTCTGGCGTAATCGGAAAACGAGCGTCAAGTAGTCATCACCCACGGTGATATAGCTCATAGATCCGGGGGTGAAGAAATAAAAATGGTGAACCAAGTCAAACACGCGGGGAGTCACATTGTGACCGGATCTAAAACGGGGAAGGCTACATAAGGAACTTCTGGGGAGTTTCCTCAAGGAAACTGAAGTTCATCTAACGAAATGTAGGAAACTAAGCTACCGAACAAGATAAGGAGATATTATTTCGAGTTAGCTAGACATTACTTCGAAAACGCGCCTTGTGTATGGGACCCATCGCAAAAGGACTTCGTTAAGATAGCTGCTGTCGTGGAAACTAATGCCGTTAATGTATATGTATGAAGAAGAATTGGAGTCCCATGATACCTCCCTGCGACACTCCTTAAGTTACAACCAACTCTGATGAACTCAATCCATCGACGGCTATTTTTTGTTTACAGTGAGGCATAGAGTCAGCACAGCGCCCGTTGGTGTATTCCCTTTCTCCGAAATCAGAAAATAATTTAAAAATAAACCCACGTGTGTTTCTCATGATCTGCTTTTTCTGAACGAATACCCTATAGTACATAATGGCAAAACTGTTCCATATGTTTATACTGTCAAGAAACGGCATTATGTGTTTACCAATGAAATTTTCTAAGATTTTGGAGCATTACATTGATGAGAAAGTAGATGGTATTTTGTGATAATGATTTAGGCAATTCCCTTCTCCCTAAACACTACTCCGTGACCGCGTCAGTCAAAATAACTACTCGGGAACCTTTCCCCTTTCCACTGTCCGGCTTAATATATCGAACCAATAACCCAAACCCGGGTTACCTAAATATTTTAAATCTTACTTTGAGCTGCGAATAAATACTGCCTCTTTCGCCGTCGAAACTAAATACTCGTGAGCTTCGTAAGGAATTTCGACCCTCTTGATTTGTTAAAGTTACGTCATACCGTGTTATTACGGCTTGCATGATATTGTGTAGATGTATTCACAGCGGTAAAATTAACTATGCATCTACATCCACCTAGTTTGTTCTATCTGTTCTCCTTCCCCCCTTTTCGTTCCGCGAGTGGTTGTGGGGGCAGAGGCAAACCAGCCGGGAGCACCACCACCTCCCCCAGTCGGGTCGGGTGGCCCAAGGGAGAGCAGCACTGGGCGGCGGCGGCGGCAGACGGGGGCCGAGGGTGGGGATGCCTCTCGCCGTCCCCCCACCGTTGGTCGGGGGCGAGAGATGATGGCGTCTCTGCGAAAGGGCCGAGGGGAGGGTAGGAGTGTGGCGCCGTTCCTCGGAAGGGAAAGGTGGGAGGATGGCGCGCCTTGGGGAGGCACGCCCGTAATAAGCATTTAATTCTTATTTATGGCGGCGTGGTTTTTCGGCGTCTTCCCGAATCGAAAGCGAGGTCCTTCACGATATTGCCCGCCTGCCCCACTCCGCCCCTCCCCGGTTGGCCGCCCAACCCCCCCCCCCGTTTCTCCCGCCCCCCGTACTAAGAACAAGGCTCCCTTCCCAGGGCAGCGATGGAGGCTGAGAGGCGACCCCGAGGCTCAGTGCTCTTCCTTCCTAAGACCCACTTGAGGGACTGCGAACGCGAAAGAAAGGAGGAGGGTTGGTTGTACCTTCCCCCTCCTCCTTACGTCCACGCACTATCATTTCCAAAAGCCCGCAGGCATTCACGGGAGCGACGGGAAAATCGTTCGCTCTGTGTTGGCAGTCAATGGCTGGGTACCTCGCCGGCCTTTCGTAGATAAGTAAAAACATCCTAGGCCGTAAGTCTTACGTCTCGCTGAATGCCACCGTTACGAACCTCCCCCCCTTTCCTAATTCCCGCCGCGTCTGCGTACAGACTTTTGGTAATTAGAGTAC
Organism: Hetaerina americana; assembly: GCF_022747635.1. Lineage (NCBI taxonomy): Eukaryota > Metazoa > Arthropoda > Insecta > Odonata > Calopterygidae > Hetaerina > Hetaerina americana. The sequence goes on from NW_027287095.1 coordinate 84,850,407, forward strand.
GTACCCTTATGTGAAGTCTTTAATTCAAGCCACCCCAGGTAATGGCGTAAATCTTGCGCTCCCGATTTGATTGAGGAGATATCAAGAGTTAGTGGGACGTTTTGAATGTCTAAACGGAATCTACTTCTACACAATGCTAGCAAGCCGCATTTTTGGGTGTGTGGCGGGGGGTGTTAGCTCACCAGCCACGCATGCACAATCCCTATCATGTCACCTCTACAGAAATATTAGTTTGACCATGTACCCGAAAAATGTTAATCAAAAGAATGAAAGCACTTAGATGCAACAATATTCAATATCTGGACAAGTGCATTCTAATCACGCCGTAAAACTGTTAAAAATGAGGGTCTATTTGATAAAAAACTAATGTGAAGAAAGTACATGCAGGATATTGACAAAATATATGCACTGCCAATTCTAATTATATCCTACGCGTTTACTGTCATGCCTGTTTTGTTCTCTAATGGCAAGAGCAAAAAACGACATTTTCTATCCGTTCCACTGCCTATATCCCTGATTTTACGTTGGTGATCTGATCTACCGTAGTAGGTCGAGGCATGTAATATGTCGTAGGTGGGGAATATTGGATGATCGGGGGAAGAGGAAGGGAGATATTTAGGCTCTTTGAAGGTGCTTAGAAAGGATGAAGTGTTGAAGAAGGAAATAAAAGAGAAGTGACGGAACAAAGGTGACTCGGCGATTCCCTAACGAAGGCACCAAATGGCATAACGGGAGAATGTGAAGCTATTCTCCGGTCATTTCTTCCTCCTCTATCTGTTGCGCGATGGCCAGATGGTCTTTGGATGAATAATTCAAGAGATATGTGCTTCGGAAGACATTCGAGATTTTAAAACTCTCTTTTGGGCATTCTATTTTATTTTTATGCATGTGAGTTGAACACGACATCAATAGATTTGGTTTTCATCGATTCCAAAACCTTTATGATCATCATCACTGGTTATATATGTATATTCGTGGATTGGTGGATAGCAGCTCTCCAAATCATACTTTTCTTGCCTATTTTTTTTAAAATTTCCTCACAATTCATGGGGAAGATGTTTTCCGTCACCTTATGTTAATTCCCTCCTGGCCTTCTTCCTCTTCAATTTTTCTTCCCCTTGGTCTTCAGGAAAATGACGTACCTCAGGATGTTTCTAGTTTCCTTCCTCCTCTTCTTCTTGTGAAAATGTCCTCCGTAACCTTGTTTCTTCACTTTCACCTCGGAAGTACTTACTCGAGTTTAACTCTGTAACTTCATAACCTTCTTGGTGAATACTTTGGAAACGCCTCATTTTCTAACACATAACAACGTTTTACAAACCTGGCTCATCCGCGCTGCACGCGATCTAATCCGGCAATCAATCCAATTTCATGAGGATCCCATACAACCAGTAGCCTATAACAACCATACTATAGCATATAACAACTATCCTATTCCCGGCACGGCAATCGTAAAGAACCCAAAGTACTTATATTTCGGTTCCCATCCACGTACCATCAGTCCTAATTCATATTTCTTCGTCATCGCTGTCGTATTCGCGGAAATTGGATTGTGACTCTTCGCGGTGAGGGGGTGTGAGTGAGTCGGTGCGCGAAATTGGGGAGAATGGGGGTCCACCAAAGCCCCTTCTCTCTCTCCAGGGCCGCCTGTCGGGTCGGTGGGGGGTCCGCCGCGGCATCCGGAGATCGATATCGTTTGTGTGTGTGTGTGTGTGTGTTTGAGTTGGGAGGGAATCTGAGGGTGGGAATGGGAGGGGAGGGTGAAATCCTGTGCTTTGGTATGGTTCCGAAATGGAAAGTAGGACCAGGGGGGGGGGGGCGCGGGAGGAGGGGGGGGGGAGAAGGAAGGAAGGGGTTCCATAATTGTGCCGATCCGGGTGGAGTGACCTGCAGAAAAAAATCGTTCGCTATTAGCCACACGTCCAACGATATTATGCCAAATATTCATCCCAATGGGATTCTGGATGAAAAAAAATAATTCATGTCACTAAAGCTGCCGTTTTCCGAAGAGAATGAGTCACTTTCGATTCATTAACTTAAAAAGTAATTTCCGAAAGAATTGAGCGTTTACGAGAATGGAGTTGAGTGTTTTCATTAAGGTAGCTATTTTTTTAAATTATTAAATTACCTGCTGTCTATTCCGAAAGCTGCATGGTCACGATTCTGTTCTATACCCTTTTAAGTTATATTATAGAATTCAAATGCTTTTAATCAACTGTTAAAAATTAATTTTTCAATACGTAAAGTTTGAATTTAGCATGTAAACAATAGCATTCAGCATACGTAGTCGCAGCACATCATGCTTTTCCATTATTTCATTTATAGTTGATGAGGTGATTTATAATAAAGACAAGCTGGTGGTTTTTATAATTCCAATATAAAAATCGCAATGTTATCTATCGTGGCAAGAACTGCTCCGCGTGGGTCCCTGTTGATGGAAGAATGAACTCAGTCAGTGTTGGTCAAAAGGCTTGAGGCATTACTTTTTTTAATAATAAATTTGGCATCGGTAGTAGACATATTATTGATGATTTTTATCGATTGCTGAATATTGTAAATGAGTGGCAGATTACTTGCTTCTAAGGTATTTTTTCTTAATTTAGTCTCTGAGGAGCTCCGCGCTTATGTGAGCTCCGAGCTCAACAGAAGGAGGGGGTAGATGTCAGGGGGTGTTTGGAGGCCCTCGGGGAGTAGGGAGGCAGGCAAGGCAAGGGGGTCGAAGGCACGCAAGGCCCCCTCTCTCTCTCTCTCGTTGGCAGAGAGAGCACCAACCCCCTCTTCCGTCTCCTGCAGGGTATGCACTCTCTGGCGAGAAGGGCCCTCCCGTCCGAGCCTCCCCTCCCTCTCCAGCACGCTACCACGGGCGACCCCCTTCAGAGACCCTCTCGCTCCTCCCCGACCTCTCCCCCTCATTCCTCGCTTCCTATGCCGGGGTGTGTGGAGTGGCCGGGGCGGTGGAGGAGCCTCCCGTTGTTGCCAGGCGGATGGGACCTGGAGGCGAAAGACTGCCACTACTACCCTCCTCCAACGTGGGAGGGTAGTATCTTTGCATCACCCCTCCCGCAGCCCCCTCGCGCCCCCACGCGCCCCCACGCAGAACACGGGAAACACCCACCCCCCCGGTGGATGAACTACAGGAGGTTGGCGGCGAATAACGAGAAGGAATTTAAAAAGTGATGTAATTCAGAATCGAAAGTGTTCATTAAAATTATAGGTCAACACAATATTATTCGGTGCCTTGCTTGATTGAATTTTAGGTACTATTTAACCCTGATTGCTGTATTTCAAGTAATTACGTGATTGGTAATAGAGTACTATGGCTGGCATCAGAAGTGTTCCAAGTCGTTATACGAAAGTGCCTACCTATGCGAGTGTTTAGAGTCAAAGCGGAGGCCCTGCCGGTCCGGGTAGATTTTTTGTCGAGCCCAGGGACAAAGCCCTTCTAAACTTCAGAGCTCCTGTGAACACCGCACTAAACATCGTAGCCCTACATGTACATTACAAATAGTGCTGTAGCTACTTCTACATCTGCACAATAGCCCGTAAGCCGCCGAACGGGCAAAGGGCGGGATGCAGGTGGTTTCACATTATACACGTACTTGCTATCTTCCAGCATTCCCTCCTCCACGTTCCTTATCGTTTTTCTCTATGACTCTCACTTATCCAACAGTGTCCCCTTCCCCCCTCTCTCACACTCTATAAATACACCCACACACACACACACATATATATGCACTCGTATGTGTGTCTGTATATGTACACACAATTATATATTCATATCTATATATATAATGTATATGAAGTTAGCACTGGCGAAAAAATACAAAAAGACTCGAACCGGTTTTCGAAGTTTCGGTGGTATAAGCCACCTTTCTCAAGGAATAGAAGGAAGGAACTCTGAGGAAAAGCTGAAACTCTGGGGAAGTGAGTTCCTTCCTTCTCTTCCTTGATAAAGGTGGCTTGTGCCACCGAAAATTCTAAAACGAGGGAGTTTCTTTTCTTTTTTGTGTGTTTATGTGTTTTTGTCTTTGTTAGCTAGTACTCGTACTAACTTCATACAGGTATACATTATTATTCGCATCCGTGAGACTTTCACATAAGTTTTATATGCAAATATATATATATATATATATATATATATATATATATATATATATATATATATATATATATATATGTATACTCATATATACAGAAACAGATATAAGGAAAAGGGATAGGAACACATATAATATATATATATATATATATATATATATATATATATATATATATATAATATATATATATATATACACACACACTCATCTATAAGAGTCTTCACCCTTACGCTATTTCCACGCACTTATTATCCCTGTCTGTTATTACTCCTGCTTGTCCGCTTTTCATTCTTTCTCTGAATTACTCGCTCGATTTCCTCCACTCTTTTCCCCAGTCATCGTTACTTCGTCGGTTTGCTTTCCTTTCTGTCCATTTTATTTTCTCAATCCTCCTCCACGTCCATGTCTCAAAAAGCCTCCAATCTACACTCATCTTATTGTCTCAAACGGCCAAGTTTCAAAGTCATACGAAGAGTTTTAGGATTGGAATATTTTAAATTTGTGTTTCAAAATATTTAGTTATCCCCTTTCAAATGAAATTCGAGAATTATTCAAACTTGTGATAAATATTATTGCTCAGGAGGAAATAATGTGATTGAAGCAGGGTTATCATGCCGACTTGACTGTGTTATTGTGTGTATTAATATTCATCCTCTCTCTCTATTCCAGGTAAGTGTCTGAGGGCATGCTCCATCGAACTTTAAGCCGTTCCAACTCGGGGTTATTAACGCCGCATCTCATTTCGTAAGTGCCTCTTCCTCTGTATGTCGGTCTACTGAGCAATCCATTTCCATTATTTCTCGCAAAAATCGGGGTTTTCGAAGAGATCGGTGCTCGCCATTTTGGTTATTTGTGTCCCTTCTTCCAGCATCGTGGGGGTCTAATCAAATTCTTAACGGCTAATGACTTCATGAACGCACCTTGACCCAATTAGTCCTGCATTTATTTAAAATAAAGGTGCTATTGGTTGTACGTCTAATAGCACTCGAGAATTAAGTGTGAAATTTGATCCGTGTTTGACATATTTCGACCCCCAATCCCGCCCCTCAACCTTTGGGGTCAAATGTGAAGCATTGCCAATAGGTCCATTGATCTCAAAGATCCATCCACTGGGCAATGTTCCCAAACGCTCCACACGAAAAGCTTACATTCTTAAAGTAATGTGAGCGCTATCACCAATTTTGTCCACTCTTCAACCTCGTAAGAACTTGTGGTGAGATGCGTAACCGTTAGATATTCCACCAAATGCTTCGTATTTCTTCCGCTTAATTTTCACACCCAAATCCAGAGGGGGTGATTCTGAGTGATGTGACTTTTGTTGTTTTATGAGTGCCGAAAAAAAATAAATGTGATCGGACCTCCCAAACGCGATCTCTTCTCACCTCCTCCACGTCCTCTCCGCTTCCTCTTATCGCATTATATATCCGCCTCCGTATGAACTCCAGCGTCCACCTCCAGGAAACACGTAGCTTTCTCACCTCCAGCCCAGCGAATTGGAGCGCTTCTTTTCTGGGGCGATCCGGTAATATAAATAATGAAATGAAAACTCCGATGTTGACGCGCTTTTCGGGAACACAGTCCTGTTGACCGCTATTCCAGCCAAACCTGTATATGTCCTTTATACTGCCAGCCCTTCCGCCGCACACCTCGCCACCCTCCCAAGCGCCCTCTTCCTGCCTCTGGGTGGGGCTGGGGAAGTGTTCATCATGAACCGACTCATCTCATTAAGTACTTAAACCTTTAATGAATATCCTATTGGAGGCTATGTGTCTCCGGTACCTCATGTTCCATTGTGTCAATCCACGTTCAACCGCCTTGGCACTCGCGTACAGGGGACCAGGGAACCGCCGTGGGGGAGGTACGGAGGTCATCCACCCAACCAACCAACCTTCGGCGGTGCCCAGAATTTCTCAACTTCCGCGACCGCAAGGGAATCGAATGTTGTTGCATTGGTTATTGGGGGGGGCGATTTTCTGTGCTAGAGTAATGCGATTTTTTTGCCTTCCATTCTGTACCACCATTTGCTGAAACAGCTGCCACAATAATACATTTAATTTTCCCTCATGCAAACAATAAAAGAATTCTTGTAGGTTTAAAAATACGCAGATAAGATCTCATTCCACCCACTTCTCACTCAAAGGGGCATTAAAAATTTTCTGATTCTCATAACCTCAGCGGCCATATTATCACGAATGCACCATAAATGCCCGGTGACCCCGATAGTACTGTCCCAGCCAGCCGCCGCCCCTGGTGGCGTGGCCCACGCTCCCGACCCACGAGTTCAGGAGGGAAGAGGGGACTTGGTTCGGGCGGTTATAAAGGTCGCCAATCGGCGTGGGAGGAGGAAAGAGGCTTCCTCTCTCGAGTTCCTTCGCTCTTCGAGAGTTTGAGGGGTGTGTGTGTGTGACAGCGATGCCAACCCACCACCGCTCAATCGGAAACAAAAGGAGAGTGAGTGATTTGGCCCCCCTGTTGAGGCAGTGTTCTTCTGCGAGAAGGGAGTAACCGTGACGGTTATGTTGGAGGAATTAGGTTGGGCGCGGCCCTTGATTCACGAAGAGAGCCGACAACTGTTAAAAAAAAGGCTTTTAGAAAGGTACAGCACGGTTTGGATCCCGAGTCTGGAAGCGACACTGAAGGAATCAATGGTCCGAAATTGTCGTCATGATAGATTGGACTGTGGGGATAAGATATAACCGCGGTAGATACCCTCACGAACAGTTTTAAGTTCTCATTCTTAATGACGCACAATCATGCTGTAATCGTTCCCCGAATATTTTTGTTTAAAAATCAAAACATACAAATATGATAATTTAGTAAAATGCACCAATTATCGCAATGCACAAAGAGGCGTATAAATAAACAGTTATATATTCATCTGCAGGTAATGAACTCGGGTGTTTGTGCCTGGAGGTGGCCTAACATCCACCGCCACACGCCCTTGCGGCGGGTTGCTGGTTTTTTCGTAGATTTAGATGCCGCTACACCTTTGGCCTCGGAAGAAAATACACGAGTAAATAGACCCAAGTGAAACACGTGGGGAGTTGTATTAACGTAGAAACTTATTAGGGGTTGTAAGCACGTTAGCAATATCAGCGGAATTGAATCGAAGAACTTTTTGTTTCATTTTCTGGGGGGAAATACTTGAATGATAAACGTTTATGAGAGACGCTGTGTTGCAATGACTAACCGTCACCTTGGAAACACTTAAGTGTGTTTGGGACCATGACGTTAAAGTTTTTTTCGGAGTTTTTTAGAGAAAAGTCGTCCCTTACACTGATAACCGGCCCGAGCGAACAATAGTCGGAGGTGTACAACACCCAAGAATGTTATGCATTAAACTAAACACGAATCATTCGAGAGAGAATTAGCTCATCTTACAAAATGAGGAGATTAATATATGTATCGTATAACTTCGGTAGCCGAGAAGTGATTTTCAAAGCGACCGATTTATTAAGAATACATTTTCCCAAATACAATTGGCGATATAAAAAACCAACAGGAAACATAGACGTACCACGAAATGAACTTCCAGAATGGCATTACCACCAATAGCTGTTTAGTGACTGGTGTCTAAACAGACCCTGCCATACGCCATCGCAACGACTTGCCAGGTAGGTGCAGGACAAAATCAAGTCTCCGGAATTCGCGATAGGCGCCGAAATATAGCTTCCCTTCGCGGAGACCGCGAAAATAAATGACTGTCGAGAGAATTAGGGGAGCCAACTTTGGTGGCGCGAAAATGGCAACGCCGCTCTCGTGCCATCCCTCCCACCCACTCCCCCCCCCCGAACGCACTCTCACGCTCGCCTCCCTCGGGGGGCGGTGGGAGGAGAGAGGAACCGGCATCCCGCCCCCTTCTCTTATCGCCCCCATCCACCACACCCCCCCTCCTCGCCCCTATCTCCGACTCACAGCTGACGCGCTGCCCATAAATCCGCTCTGGGTCTCACGACGCACGCACGCACGGGCACACACTGACTGCACGCACGCACGCGTTTGTCTCGGTGCGTTTGTGTTCTTATGTCTGCATGAAAGGGATACTCCATGGATGATGGGGGCGCATTAGCCCCTTCTATGTACATGCCTGTCTTTTTTCATTTTCAAAAACCTACTGTCAGTCAGTCACCAGCTAATAATTGAGGTAAGGTGGAATAGTTCGTTACGTTGCCGTTGGCGATGGCTTTGCGGACACCCCCTGTCTCTCGTAGTGACGCATAAGTATCGCCTACCAAGTACCATTGAGTGCCGACGTAACCAACATTTTCCACCTTTCCGTAATTCCATGCACGCCGGTGTGTAACTGCAAACTTTTGGAAATTACAGTACTTACCTGTCAATAGTTTTCCCTAAGTACTGAATGTTTCGTGAATTTCGAGCTCAAATTAAGAGGGTTTCGACTCATTTAAAAAGTATGAAAATAGCCTACATTTTATAGAAGTTATTTATGTTCCTTCTTGCCATTCTGGTCATCCTGTCATCAAATCACGGTCCATAGGTTTCTTGCTAAAATACATAATTGTGGTATTACAGATTATGGCTTGGGAGGTTACTTCTCTCAGCAAAGTAATACATGGTGTTATCAAGTTCTTTCGAAACTTCAACCCTTGATAAATGTATGCAGAATATTGCCCGTGTGATATTTTATCTTGGATTTCATAATGGTTAACTTATAGTGTATTAATTTGAAATATTAATGCGCGAATTTTATTATTACTGCACATGTTCACGCACTAGTTTCTTGTCTTACCTTTATGGAAACACCAGCTAAACTGCACACAGCCTGTAGGGTGTGTGGCAGTGGGTGATTACACTGGTTCCCCCAAGTGTTTTTGGTGAAATATTCTTCCTCCAAATATTTATCGAAATTCATTCATTCAAATTTAATTCTAGCTCCCCTGTATCGCTCCCACCATTAGATTGCAATATGTAGATGTGGCTGCAGATCTGTAGAGTCGGGAGATGGTGATGGGAAGGAGAGGAGTCAGCGTTGGGCGAGTGAGCGGTGTTTCGGGGTTGTGAATGGGACCGCAAACCGCGCCCTCCGCCCCTCTGCATGGTAGGGAGGACTCTTGAGGGGTGACGTGGGGGGGGGTAGGAGGAAATGGTCTATCTCTCTCTCTCCCTCTCGCGGTAGTGGTGCGTGTGTGGTGTCTGCTGCAGTAGCCCTATCTCCACGCCCCGACCCTCACCCTCAATGTTGCCATGGTTTCTCCGCCCCTCACCTACCGGAAGAAACGGTGCGGTCAGGGTTAGAAAACGCCCCCGCCCCACCCTCCACCGCCCGCGCGAAGAAGAGCGCCGCGTTGGGAGTTTCCAAGGGGGAGGGAGTGGGGTGCGTAAGGGGTTGTGGGAGATTGGGCGTTAGGGAGGGTGGTTTGGGAGGGAGTGCCGCGGTGGGAGGGGCAGATCGTGCCAGGGGTTTCGATTTGGATAAGAGCTACCTCATTCGTAATCCTGTCGGACAAACTTATAACTCTCACCTCTGCCCCACGACCGAATCTCATAACGTTACAAATATTTCTATCTTCCTAATGTTTATTCGTCGATTGCTCCGCGTGTAAACGCATCTATGTGGTACCCTGCAAGCCACTTCTAGGGTGTGTGGTAGGGGGTGATTCAACTCCAAAAATGCAACATTGAAAATTATTTTTTTCTTAATTTTCAATTGTAATATGTGCGCAAAATAATTTAAATTAAATAGATCGTGATAATTACTGTTACAAGCACTTCGGTAACTGATTGAGATACACCTATGTACGCGTGCGCGACACTTCTCTTTAATTCTCGAATGCTACTCCCGAGTTGCTAGTAGTTGTTCTTTTCTGCCACTTCAAACACTGCTTTCCCTGAATTAGGTATCCTCGTACTTCTCAATCCATTCTGCGTACAACTCCCATACCACGTGGTGGTACTTTCCCCCTCTATCTCAATGTTTCTGGCTAGTCCTTTCCTTGAAATCTTCACCACCTCCGACTACATTCCCATAACTTGTTTGCCCCACGAAAGACAACTATGCGTTCGTTCGTACAAAGTTTTTTGACTGCTCCGAAACTTGGTCTAGGAAGGCCGTTGCGGTGTGTGTGTGTGTGTGGATAAGAGTGAAATAAAGACGATACAAATGATGAATAGGAAAACAAGCATCCGGAAGTGCCATCATGTTTGTGGAAGACAAGAGGCGATTGGTATAGATCCAATGAAGGCAGGAGGCAATGACATATTCAGATGTAGTTGGCTATTGAGATGAAATATGATGTGGAATACTGTGATATTTAGAATAGCATGTTGGGTAGTTGAGGAAGAGGGAGGATATGCAGTAATGTTGGGTTGCACGTTGTACGTGGTGTTAAACGGGACTTAGAAGAGTCGATCCAGACCCACAAAGTCGTATATATTTACGCAAAACCCATTTTGATTCGCACCCATGCGAATAGATATGCTGGCAGCTAGCATGCAAACGCAATTAGGAATGTACCAGATGTCTAGCCTCTAATCTTGTCCTCACTTGTAATTAGAATGTCTTAACTGTTTTAATGATGACCTTGATTTCTTCTTGTTCCAATGATTTCTGATTGTCCGGGGAAGGAGGAATATTTGTTTATATCTGTACTGGAGTCCTATCTCCCTTATCTTATCTTTGTGGTCTAACCTACCTAAATAGTGTGGGGCCATATGGGCATAGTGGAGCTACATGAATGGAATGCTGAAGGGACGGGCGGGTGCCTCCTGAGGGCGGCGAGGGCACGACTGGTTCATTGAGGGGACGATTTCGGCACCAGGTTTCCTGAAACCACCACCAACCCGTCGCTTCAGACAACTTGGTCCCCGAGTCATTGGGGGGAGGGAGGGGGGAAGCACCCTGTCCGTCTGTTGCATCGATCCTGAACCCCACCGTGGATTACTAGGGGGGACGTGGGGGTGTGTGTCTGTGCGTTCAGGGGTGGCAGGGGGGAGGAAGAGGTTGATGGTGGAGTGGGTGATCCTAATGTTGGTCTCCAACGCGGTTGCTTGCTTAGGATCGGTGTGGTGCGCACGGAGAGGAATGGGGTTTCGTGACCCAAGGGCTCACGAAACCCCTTACTGGTGAAGATAGGTGCATTTTCATAATATTTCCTTGCTTAGTGAGGCCTCTTTTGCGTTGAGTTTAAAAACGAACTGAACCCCGTTGTACTACGTTGGTGGAGATCGTGTGAATAAGATAAGTGAAATCAGATTATTATTATTATAAGGTAATCTACCTGTTAATTTAGGTTTTGGATGGCCACTACTACCAAATAAATACTTTGTGACTCCTAATAGAAGAACCCAACAAAAAACCCCTCTTCATCTATATGTACTTCCTTCCTCCCTTTATCCCGTCCAACATCCCTATCTATCCTATTCCTGCCCTTGCCTCGTTTGACTAATACTCTATTACAGTCTTCAACATCCCGCTGCCGATCAATGCGCCCTTCATCCATTTTTCCTGCATCCTTAGGATTTCTCCTAATAAACCCCTCTCTTCGCCCACCATACCAAGTAATTCCTCATTTGTTTTCCTTTCTGCCTACTTCACCCTCTCCATCCTTCTTCACACCCACATTTAAAAAGCTTCCCATCTACTGAAATATCGTATTTAAAATGCTATTTTTCCCGCGAGTAGTAAGGGATCAGAATAGTTGCACCATAAGTGTCGCGCGGCATGACTTTGTCACTAGCAAAATGTAACCCCTTGCGCAAAATGTTACCTTTGTGCAAAATGTAAACCTCATGCCAAATATAACCTACGTGTTCTTTTGATATCCCTGCAGTATTTGCAATTTCACGAACCTTCGCACGTTGATCTCCTAAAATCATATCCTGCGCTTTTGTGATGGTTTCCGGCGTGGTTGCACTTTTCGGACGTCAAACTCGCAGATAATCTTTGAGGCTTTCACGGCCACGTTTAAACTCGGCCGCCCATTTCTTCTCGTTGAAAATGGAAGGAGAAGAGTCCCCATACGCATTCACTATCCTCGAATGAATTCCGGTCGGCATTTCGCTTAATGCATCACCTCGGGGTTCAACACTCAAGAAGAAGAGGCTGAAGCTTTCGAACACCAGTTACGGTCATCCCTCAACGCCCGCGTTGCCCTAAATGCTCTCACGTTCAAGTTGTAGAATTTTCAAACCTGGAGAATAAAAATAATCTAAGGGGCCGGATAAATGATGTCAGATTGGAGCCAGTTGCGCTAGTAATAAAAGTAATGTACTGTTAGGCCGACGATGGCGTCGCGTGCTGGGTTGTTGGCGGCCATGCTTCGTAATTTAGGGCTTGAGGAGAGAGAGGCCCATCTCCTCTCCTCTGCGTCGAGGTCAGGCTCGGAGTGAATTGCCCTGGACCGCGGTCACCCAGGGTTTTTGGGGGGGGGGTTGTCAGCGGGGTGGAAGAGAGTAGAAATGAGGAGGAGGGGGGGCACAAGTACTCCCCTCCTACGAGGGTGGTCCCAGAAGTATCCGACCTAACAAAGAAAAAAAAACGACAATTTTGGGAAAAAAAATGTTAAAATTTTTCAACATAATCTCTTTTCAGCTCTTTAAACTTTTCCCAGCGATGTTCAATAAGTTCGATACCCTTTTTGTGATAAGATCTGTCTCTCTCCTCAAAATAGCCATTAAACTGCCGACATCACTCTTCAGGGCTGGAAAATCTTTGACCATCGAGCCATTTTTTTCATATTGGCGAATAGAAAATGATCCGAGAGTGCGAAATGTGGCGAATAGGGTGTATCATGAGGTAGCATTTCAAACTTTAATTTATGAATTTTGGCCCTGGCAATAACGTATTTGTGAGCTGGTGCATTTTCTTGATGAATCAACACGATCTTCTTTGCCAAATGCGGCCGCTTTTGCTTGATTTCTTCGCTCAAACGTTGCAATTAGTTAGCATAATACTCACCGTTGATACTGTGATATTGTTCAAAAAACTACCGCCATCTCTAGGTCAGGCCGGGTACTTATGGGACCACCCTCGTACTATCCGTCTCGCTCCCACAAATCTGTGCGCCAATCACATGGAAGTATTCCTCGGTGCTCGACTGTCGCGAAGGGACGTGGGCGACACTCCTCCCTCCCCCTCCCCCCGCTTACAGTTACCCCCTGTTCTCACGCATCTTATCCAATTTCTCGTTTCCCAAGGTGTAAGAGAGATTGTTACCCTAAGTTTGAAACTATCTTAAACATTACCGTCGTGCCATTTGGCGATTAATTTTTTTTCAATAATGTTACTTGCTTCAAATTATCGGAGAAAAATTGCTCTTGGTGAGGATTTGGATTACGAAATTCAAGTTCAGTGTTGCACGAATCGCCATATTGGGTCTACAGGTTGTTTTATTTTATTAATGTTATTAACAAATGCTTAAATTAATTCATCCCAGTGTTTTACTTCTTCTTTCTTGTTTCCCAATCTTAATCACTTTATAACCGGGTATATTATGGTTCGAATATGGCGCTCCTAACAAAAGCCCATGTCTCTCATTTCCCATCCCTATCGCTGCGCGTGAATTTCAAACCTCCAAGCGTTGCAATCTTCTTTTTCCAGTGGAAGTAGTAGTTTTAGGGGAGGCGACCGACAGCTGAGGTCATCTGCACTATTAGGAATGGGATGGGAAAAGAGGAAGGGTGGAGAGAAACCCGGCGTCGGCATTAGCCTACTCTTTACGAAAGGCGCCAAGGGGTTTTAACGCCGCATCCGACGGACGACGCACTCCCTCAAAGTGCTCTCCATAAGTGTGCTCCACAAAGTAGGGATGGGGATACCACTGAAAAATATCTACCGCCACAGGATTCGAACCCGGGCCATCTCGGCGGGGAAGCCAGTGCGTTAGCCCCCGCACCATCCCGATCCCCATATATTTCTAGCATTGTCCTTCCACTCATGACGTATAGGTCCCCTCTGCTTGTTGTAACATATTTCTTTGGTCAAATAGTCGAGTGCAGAGAGAGAGGCACCTATTGCCGCCCGGTTTGTTAAAGCCGCTGAGCACGTAGAGTCGTGCCTTCCACGCGCCGGTTGGCCCTACGGCGAGTGTGGACGTGACGTGTGCCCACGGCCGACGTCGGTCCCCCATTTCGGTCTTCTCACCCCTCTCCCTCCACCCACCCCAGCCTCCTTTCAACTCCCCGTACCCCCTGGCGATGACCTCACCCCTCCGCGACCCGATCTCTGCCCCCCCCCCGTTCCCTACTTCCCCTACTCCGTCCCCTCTCCTATCTGCCTGTGGCACACTATCCGAACCCTGCGGATCCATAATGCACACCCCTAGGGGTGTGTTGGCGCCCCCGTTCACCGTTGCCCTCTTAATTTCCTCTCTCTCTTATATCCTCACCCCTCCAACACTCACCCTATTCCCTTCCTGTCCGCCCCTGGTCCACATATTCGCAGTAATACCAGTCCTATCTTCTCCCAATCCTTACACCGGTCGACGGAAAGAGAGGTTGAAATATTGTATTCGCATGATGGCGGTCGTTTACATACTTCGAAATGGCCGTCGGGGTGTGTAGTGAAAATATGTGGACTTCAATTGCGCATCGGTCGTCAATGGAATTCGTATGCGGATGTCTCATTGGCCTGTTTTCCAAGATCTACTACGTTTCAATCGATTATTCCTCCGAGAATACCTGTAAACGTGATCTAAAATTTATGTATATCAATAATTTTTACTAGAATCACTTTCCCCACAAACGATTTCAGATATCAGCAGGGCATTGTTTTGAATTATGTCTTCCTACATCATGTGTGCAAAGTCGCACGTTATTTGATAGATTTAGGTGAATGGTTTTTCCCTTCCTCTCCCTTATTCTCCCGTATCCTTTACACATCCCACCTAGTGCTTGCACCCCCTGCCACATGCTTTTTTGGGGGATCGCGGGGTATTTATGTCGATTTCGACATAACACTACACAGTCACAGAAATTGACAAACATACTTGCGTACATTTGTGTTAGTGCATGTATGTTTAATCTACAATCTCTGGCCAAGGGTCCTTATTTCTTGAAATTCCCCCTTTTCAATGAGCACATCCGAGTCGTACTCGTGACAATGCATGTCGACCTGTGTCCGTCGCCGGCCGTCGCCTTCCAGTCGTCCACTCCTGGACTGTACCGTCCATCGCCCACGGCCTTCCTCCTTCCTCACTAGCGAGACCCGTGAGGTCGATGCCCCTCACCCCCACTCACGGAGGCTGAACGAAACACTGCTGAGCTGGTGACGACGAATGATTTCAACACTCCGTCCGTCCGTCACAGTCGCATTCGTCGGTAATCTCAGGTTGTTTCCCCCGGAGTGCCTGAAATGGGAGTGGTTATTGCCCGCGCAACGAAAGCGTTCGCTCCCCTGGAGAGCAGATGTGTTTACGTACGCACTTCGTGGTCGGTTGTGGCCATGGACGGTTGTAAGGTGCGGTGCGTAGTTGTTCTGATTAATATGATTTAATTTAATTTAATATATATAACAAGCTTTGACAGCAGCAAACAATATAAGAACTCATAAAAAGATCACTCACACGTGATTTCTTGATCATTTCGACGAAATTTTGCTCCGTCTTCATCGAAAGATATTGAAGTTAATGAATGATATAGAAGTTAATCATTTACTTCTATATCTTCCGATGAAGACGGAGCAAAAATCCGTCGAAATGATCAAGAGATAACGTGTAGGTGATCTTTTTATGTGTTTCTATATTGTTGGTTGCTGTCCAATTTATTATTCAACACCTCCGTGTTACGTCGACGAAATCATATAAATATGTGTGTGTGTGTGTATATATATATATATATATATATATATATATATATATATATATATATATATATATATATATATATATATATATATATATATCACCTAGGCGGCACTAGTGATCAGAAACATTGTAAACATAGAAACTACAGGTAACTCGTGGGTTGGTTAATATTATATAATGGTCCGAGAAATTGTGTGTGAGCGAAGCCCAAAGCTGGTAAATGGCCGAAACGAAATGCGAACACGTCAGAACTCTTAAAATAGCGGACATTTCTCTGGGCCTAGTAAGTCATCTTAATCTGAGATAGGAAATTACGCATCGTGGCTGCAATTCACCAAATCTGGAGTCCCTCCCCTCAGTTAGCGCACGCAGCGCTTTGCCAATTCCTCCCCCCCCCCTGCTAGGCTTGCACCTGTTATACTCACCGCCTCCATCCTCACCGTTGCCCCCTCTCTCCCGTGATGTAAGTGTGATTGCGAGACGAGTAAAACTCCCGAGATGAGATGGATCATCCCTCCCTCGCCTGCTCCCCGCTCTCACGCGCTGTTTCCCTCGCACCCTAAATATAAGTACTCGCTCCCCCGCACTTCATTGCGGCGGGGATAATCTTATAGCGATGCTACTTTTGGGTCTTAAGCAAACGAGGCGGTGGTGGCGGTGCTAATATTAAACGGTATCTTTCGCCACCGTTGGATTCGTATCTATATACGCAAATCACTCGCTAACTGAGGAAGTGTGATAATGGGGTAGTGAAAAAAAGCTGCTTAACTTAAAAATGTTCACCCCTTCCATAATGAGGTCCATCTGAATGAAGGGTTTCACCGGTTGGCACCAGGCGGACAGCATTGTGAATGCGTGGTGTGATGTTTCTGTGCACTCGAAGAAGTTTTGTTAAACGTACGAAGGCTTACCAGAAAGTAACTTACGTTTCGGCCTAGCTTGACGATGGGTTGGGCTGAAGCCACCGTCTTGGTGTCTAAACGTCCCTACACTCAGTACGCATCTTTCTGTGGTAGTGTGAGCAGACTGTGGTTCTTCTACTTCGCTCACTGCGAATTAATGAAATGTGCGCTGAAATAGCATCAATCCCGCGAGTTGTGAATTGCAATCTGTGATTAGGTTTTTACTGGCAATATACCACAAGCCAATTCAAATTCATAGATTACTTTACTAAGTGTACGTAGACGGAGTAATGAGTGAAGACGGAGTGAGGCAGTGGTGCATTCTTAGTTTAAAAATGGCCACAACACCAATGTTCACGACGAGGACCGCAGTGGTCCTCCTAGTCTTGTGACAGATGAACTGACGGTGAAATTCAACGAAATAATTTGTAAAAAATCACCGATTTACGATTGCAGATACCTCACTAGCCGTGACTTGCAACAGAGCGCTTTGACAGTGACGCAAAATTGCATGCTGTTGTAAACAAGTGGTTAAAACGTAGGGCGGAATATTTTTTCAGTGACGGAATTGAAATGCTTGTGTTGCGTTTTGACAAATGCCTAAATTTGAATGGCGAACATGTAGAAAAATAGTTTAAGAATGTGCCTTTCAAATTTAAATAATAAAACTTTGTCTTGTGACTAGATTCATGTATTATTTCAAAGAGTACGTTAATTAACGGACAGCCATTGTATTTAGATGGCCGAACAACAAGCTTTAATGCTCTGAGAAGATGGCCCGGGTTTGGAACCCCAGAGGTGGCAGGATTCTTTTCTACGTTATTCCGATCCCTTCTTGGGTTGCTGGATGTGAAGAGTACTTCCCGGGGCGTACGCTTAACTAATGATGCCATTGGGTAGAAACTACGCCGATTTGTTTACTTCGAAGCACTACCTCGCCATACCCGGAAAAGGCGTGTGGGGAGAGGGGGTATTAGTTCACTAGCCACGTGTGCGTTAATATGTACTTAGAGAAGAATGTGTTTTCGCAGATAAACGTGCAAACGCCTAATTCCATTAATATCTACATATCTCCGTCATGCTACAATCAGTTCATTCGAGTCAAGCTTCAAATCTAGCGTATTGAATTAAAAATACAATCGTTTTCACGCTTGATTTTGCTTCGATTGTTCGAGGTTTGTGATTCACGGCTGGCCGAATTCTATGATTCCACGAGTGGCTGCCTCCCTCCGTCATTCCCGTTCCTGACGTGCAAATTGGCTTTAGACACACAGTCACACATCTACGTCTACATAATGCCCCGCAAGCCCCCGCAACGGCGTGTGGCGGGGGGTGTTAGGTTACCACCCGTAAAACGAAATAAAATCACGGGCCAAGCCAAACGAATTCATGGTACTCTCCACCCACAGTGGCGAATACATTCACGCAAAAACCTTTTTAACTTTCATATATGCAAATATACTTATACTATCAACGAACATGCACATGCGCCTACAAATATACCTTATGTCTACGTATAGTTTGTTCTAGTCCTAACTTATATATGGAATGTCCTTACTATTTCTATAATGACTTTAATTTCTTATTATTATGATTCCTGATTGTCCGAGGAAAGAAAGAATATTTGTATCAATCTGTACTGCAGTCCATCTCCTTAAACATCTCCTTCTTTGCGATCTGACCTACCTAATTAGTGTGGGGCCATAATAATTCCTTTCGTGTCAATGATAAACTCGTTTGTTCTGAACCTTTCTAAAAGTCTTAATCTCGCTTGTTCTCGTCGCAGTACATGCGACTCCCAACCTAATGCATCTGAAAGGCCAATCCCACTCGTCTTCTAAGCATAACAATTTTTAACTAATCTGACGGATATTCTCTGGACTTTATCCGTTTCTTTTAGCCAGACTTCCTCTCAAGGATCCCAAATACTTAGGCATGTTCTAAATTTGTCCTAACTGGAGTGAAATAACACCCATTTTTTACTTTCTCGTAAACATTTCCCCACAACCCGTTTAATGAAGCCGAGGTAAACACCGTGAGAGACCCCGTGTGCCGTACCCTGAAAAACGAACGACTTATGCTCAGGCTTGAAAAAATTGAGTGCCAAACCTTTATCCAGATATCGTCCAATACCTTGAACGCCCGCTATTTACTTTTTTGCATTCGATTCCATAACAGAGCCATCTGCATCCCATTGTTTGTGTGCATTAAAGTCTTTCAGTGTGTCGTTTTTTTCTGAAGGAAATAGTTCAGATGGGCATACATACATACATGCATACATATTGATTGTTCTCCAGTTTCTGGCAAAAAATTCAATCAACATCCTTGATCATCCTCCTTATTCGCCAGATCTCGACCCCTTGGACTTTTTTCTTTTCCCAAAATGCAAAAATGTGATGAGGGGACATCACTGGGAAGATGTCGTCACAATAAAGTAAGAAATGACGAGAAAACTAAAGAGCCCAACTGCCAACAGGACTTTCAAGGTTGCTTTAAACAGTGGAAAAGAAAATGGAATAAGTGCATAGAAACGAATGTAGAGTACTTCGAAGGGGACAAAATCGATGCAGGCTAAAGTTTGCAAAATAAAGTTTTCATGGCCTCAGTTCGCGTATATATTGGACAGACCTCGTATAAAATCTCTGTGCTACTGTCGTCCACGGGCCTATCGATCAACTTCACCGTCCGTTCTGTGGTGCATCGAGTCCGGGACGGTGGGCAACGAACGCAGTTGTCTAAAATAAATGAAGAGCAGGTAAATCATGAGTTAAATTGGGGCATTCTGATGGGAGAGGGTGGACGGAGTTGGGTCACGATGGGGGGAGTGCACTGCAAATGAGACAGTCAAATGGTTTCCTGAGCAGCATTAGTGATGGGGGAGTGAGGGAAAATGAGATTCGTTCCCCGCTACCGGTCCCATGCTGTGCTGTGGGGCGTTTGGCGAGAGAGTAGCGAAATGGGAACAGGAGGATCATTAGTTTCGGCCGGCCTTTTCATTAAATCTCTTACGTGAGTGAAAATTGTTGCTTCCTACTGTTGGGAGTTAAGGATCGTTGCAATTCGACATTTATGGTAATAAGTATATGGGACTTAATAACAAACTCGCCGCTAAAAAAAATGGGCTATTTCCGGTGGAGGACGGCAATTTTCATCGGATGAGTGAGTGCAATTGAGGGGGGGGGGCTAAGATATTACCTACAGTTTTAATGACCCTCGGAAAAACTCCAGCTCCGGTGAGTATCGTAGTTATAATTTTAACTGACGTGAAATATTATCCACTCGGGAAGAGCTGTGGACGTCGCAGTGGAAGTAGGAATGTGCTTAGTTATCTTATTTCGTAAAAGAGTAGAAAGTCTTTTTTACGCATTTTGTAAAATAAAAGTTAGAGAATTTAGAGAAGTTAGAAGAATAAAGAAGTGAAAATGATTAAAAAACAAAATAAAATTAATTGAAAATAAAAAAAGAAGTAATATGTATAAAGACATAAAATGCGTGTATTGGGAAGAATTGTTGGAAAAAAAAGTTGAGGCAAGAAATACGAATAATTATCTCGTCTATACGTAATATTCCATCACTTTTGATTGTATTTGGGCGAAAATGGGCGCATAATGGTTAAGATACGTGATAGTCCAGTGGACAGAAGGGAGCTGGGCTTCCTGTCCAGAGGGTCGTGGTACGATTCCGGGTGATGTCTCTGGGTACATTCAGCTTCACCCAAGTTGTTTGTTTTTTTCTGGTGTGCCAGATCTTCCTGGGAAACAATAGACGACACTAAGAATAAGGAACTGGACCCCCTCAATTCCTAGTTGTGTGAATTTTAGACACTGTATGAGTTTTTTTTAGTATTAGGTGACCTCTACCCCCACCTTTTAAATAAATCTTTGGCCTCATTATTGTGTTTTTTAACCGCAGAGGAATGGCCGCAGCGAAAGAGGCGCTTGAGAGAAAGAGGCTTAATGAGACGTAACATTAGTTAGCAGGAGCTTAATTAATACGAGTTCGTAACATGATTGCGTATATTTGATACGGATCGTAACGTTTAACGGCTGCAAAATTTTAGAATTAAAAAAATAATAAGTGTACGTTGGAGATATTTTTTGGCAAGAACGAAAAAATCATGCTGAATAGGGAAGTAAGACCGTGGAGGTGGATTTTTGACTTGTAGGTTTGGAAGGAAAGGAGTGTGTCGTAAAAACTTCAAAGGTAGCAGAAGCGAATGGAAAAAACATAGTACGCAAGAAGTAGTGGAATGTAAGAATGATGAGTAAGGAATGAAGAAGCGAAGGCCGTGATAGAAGGGGAGATTTTTAGACAAGCGTGGGTGAGGGAAGGCCAGAATAAGAGTTCAAGTTTTGGCAAGGGAAATAGAAAGTGATAACAGTTATATGAGGGAACAACTGCGGGAAAGGGAGGGGATAAGAGTCCGAGGTCGTGCGTCGACATTTTCAGAGGCAGTCCAAATTCAACCTTGTTATAAAAAAACAAAGAGTCTTTGGTCATCTCAATGGTGCTAGAAGTGAACCTTCCGTAAAACACAAAGGAAAGCACATGATAGTATATACTAAGGGAGGATTGGAACCGTCTGATTTACGCTTTTGCTGGATTTAGATTAATTAAAATATTGGTGAATCCTGAAAAAATCTGTTATCCGCACAATATCATCCATCAAATACTGTATACAGAATGCGACACAAAAACACAGCCACATTCAAATCGAATGCATAACAGGTGACAACTATTATAGAGGAGATAACGCGGCTAGTCTCGAGATAGCCCGGAAAAACAATGGAAAATAATGTAGAATCCTACTGGAAGCTTTTAAGGGCACAATCCTAGGCATGTGAACAGTCTGGATGATGGATCTCGAAGGAAAAGTTTATATCTTATTCAAAGGCGATGAATTAGAAAACCATGACGACTTCACTATCTACTTTTAGCATTGAGGGACGAGCCCCGCTGGGGAAACTATAAAAGTATCCCTAGAAACCCTTCTAATCCCTCCCACCGCACCTTTCACCCCAAATCCCCAGGGTATGTGGGTCGAAAAGCGACTCTAGGGAAACCGTTTGTGTATCGAGGTTTCCTCTAAGTCTGGTAGAGAGGAAGAGTAGTGGCATTGGACAAATTGAAGATCGGGAGCCGCCGTGATGGTGTGATGCAGTGATGGGAGAATGGTCAAAGTGATACGGACGCGCCAAGCGGCCCAAAGTGAGCGAGAGAAATGTCAACGGACGGACAACAATCCGGGCAGTGAAGAAAAGGGAGGAGACTGGTCGACCACATTCTTGTATTTTACCGAAGGCTGGGCCTAGGTCGGAGTGAGTACCAGTGAGCAGGAAGGTTTGGCTGCTATCCGAAAGGTTCCGGGTTTATTTCCCTGGGCACCCAAGGTTGGAACGAGCGTGGTGTGATTTTCTGGGTGTCAGAGCCGTATGGAGTACCGTAGGCGGTTTGAAGAAAGGATGTTGCTCCAGTGGATTTTATGTGTCACCTCGGTGTCGAAATTTGATTCATTAATACCCGATTTTGTAATGTCTCCTTGAATGCCATCCCTAGCTAATGTGGGAAAACATACTGGTCATTAGTGAATATTACTATACTATCAGTGGTAACTATTACTTTAAGTAGACTACTTATAAAGAGTCGGCTTTGAATTTGGCGATGATTAAACTTTTTTTGGATTAAACTAGAGGTTTTGAGTTAACCTTAAGTTTTATTAGACGTTATAACTGGGCCTTCATGCTTGAATTTCGTAGCCCATGAGGGTATAGTGCTAGGATAGCATCGTCCAAAATGCTGGACAGGAGGTTCTAGTTTGTTTGGTTTGGGTACTGGAGGAGGTTACACGGAACTTATGGCAGGCAAAGAACGCATTGAGAGACATGGAAGTCGTCGGCTCAACGGAGCTGCGGAAGGAATGGAAAGAGATTGGCAGGCAGCAGGACACCGATTGGAAGTTCGCTGCAGACCACCTTTTTGGCATTCACAGCCCGTGAAGATGACCGCGTTCGCCGTGGCCCGTCTCGACTCGATCCGGCCAAAGGGTCTCCACGCACACCCGTAAATGTAAATCGATGGGCAGAACGCCACAGGGATGGGATTCGACGCTGGGCTTTCTCTTCCCATCACTTTTTCCCCATCTCCGTCTCCCCCCCTTTCCTCCCTCCCCGAAACCTTGTTCGCTCGATCACTGCTCGTCACCCCTGCACCGCCAGGGCCCACGATTCACCACCGACCACCACACCCTTCCGCCCTCGCCCTTGCTCTCCCAAGTGTCGCCTCTCGCATCTCCCCCGGAATACTTGATTCATTCCCCCTCCCCTCCGCCGCCTCCCCCTCCTCCTCATCCGCGTCCCCTGGCGCGTGCGCGCGAAGCGAACCAACCCCCTTCCGACCCCCTCCCACTCCAAGATACTCTCCCTCACGCCCCCCTTCCCTGGCAAGGGTGTGAGGAGGGTGGGTCGAGTACCAGGGGTTATGTTTCCCTCCACTCGCACTCGCCGGCCGCGTCCTGCGGGAAGGAGACCACGGGAGGAGGGGGCGAGCGTTTGAGAGGTTCACGGCGGCGAAGGAAAGTCGATACGGGCGGCGAGACGTGGTCGGGCGCCATGGGGGCTTATCACTCCGACCCTTTCGCTTGCCGCGGCGTTGTGGATGGAGACGAACGGCACTGAGGACGGGAGGGTCTCTTCGCCGAATATGTTTGATGCATGCACGAAGATCCAGGGTTCTCCTGATGCGTTGGCCTCCTGTCGAGATTACGACGTTCCGCGCATGTGCCAGGATGCTTCTTCAGGTGTGCGCTCCGTTGACAATAATGTCAGCACGTTCCCAACTCCATCTAATGGAGGTGGTATAGGTATCAGGTCGGAGAGACTCTGGAACGGATAGTTTTAAATTGTCATTTTTTTCGAGGCACGGTTCAAAATCATTGCCACCAAAGTTGCCCAGTGAAGACAGGCTTGAGAGTTCATAGGTTTCATTCAATCAAAACTCTGCGTTATTATCATAACTGTGAACTTTATTCAATTATACTCGTAATATGCTGAAACATAGTGCTTGGCACATTGTCTCCAGACTACTGTCAGTTGAACTTTACGAAACTCAAGCCGGACTTCCAATCAGCTTCTTCGAGTTTCAAAAGTTGTTTCCCATCACAGTCGGTTGAATCACATTGATCTTATAATTTTTTTGAAATGAAACCACCGGCTTCGAATGGTTGAGATTCTGGTTGAGTTCCTTTTGTGGACGAAACAATTACTACTACTCGGCGTCCCATTACTGGCTTTGGTAGGTGCGGGCGGGCAAGAGCTAATTTCGCAATAGACCGTCTCATATTTCTCCTTCGCCCGCACGTAAGCTGGTGTGGTTCTCTCCCCTTGTGAGCTGTCTTCAGATTCCGACATTTCCCCACTTCAAAGATCTTGATCTGGAAAATCATGTGACTTGGTGAAAATTTGTATTCCAAGGCCATAAGACAAGCTTTGTACTTGTTAGGATATGATGACATATCATTATTAAAGGAATTCTACCGTTTAAGGTTGATTCATGATGGTCTGGACCACTGCTACGATTATTAGCCCCGCCTAGAACGAAACTAAATATCGCAACTCCGTATGCTTTTCCATTCAACTGACCTTAATCTTTTCCTCCCTACCTCGATTTTCCAGCATTCTCCCATCTTATGACGCAGTCTCCAACTCGCCCTCTTACCGCCCCTCGAATGTCCCAGATTGCTTTATTTGTTTATCCTTTCGTCCATTTCATGTTTTCCATCCTCTGCCACGTACACAACTTAGTTGCCTCCCATGCCACCCTTCTCAAAGCTACAAGCCACCATAAAAGTTCTGTCGAAACAAATTTATATGTTTTATCGAACATTCTAAACCAGATAGCCTGGTTAAGCTAGACGAGACAGGTCTTGAAACATATTAATCGCCATTGGGGATTTTTGCATGGGAAAATTGTCTCGTAGCTGTGAGATAGATATGGTCCTCTGATTTCGGAGTGAAAAGGCAATGGCATTCAATTTATTGAGCTCGAAAGAAGATTCAAAAAGACTTAGCTTTTCCACAGGAAATAATTTATTGCTGTCGACTAGTTTCGCTATACTGTAGCACCACATGGCAAGTAGAACCTCTGGTCTACTACGAAATGAGCTGCTGCTACGGTGCCAGATGATTCTGCAATGTAGGGAAACAAGTCGACAGTAATTATATTATTTCCTGTGAAAACGTAAAGTCTTGTTGATTCTTCTTCCTTGCTTTACAAATGGATTTCCACAAACTATTAGCCGTAACTATCTCTAAATAGGTTGGATAGATAGGGTAGATAGATTGGATTTTACGTCACCGATTTCTCTTGGAGAAGCCTTGACCTCTCAGGAGAAAGCTCACGGTCGTCTCCTTCCTCTTGTGGGTGTCGGGTAGCGGTGGTCGGCTGGGCGCAGTCGGCCTGCTCCTGGGGACAATGGCTCTTTCGGGGGTGCTAAACCCTATCTATCGCGCTCCGTCCCTTTCCCTTCTCCCACCACCTCCCTCCCTCCTTCCCCGGACGCCGGAACCGCCCATCGCGGCAGCGGCCACCGCATGCATTGGTAATGAAGCGAAGCGGGCCTCACTGATTAGATGGGCGAGGGCGGACCACGGCGGTCACGTCCCTTTCCCCCCCCCCCCCATCCTCCCTCAAACCACCCCGCGCCCCCTGCCCTCCCAGGCGGTGCCATGTGTGTTTCATCCCGGAGGGGAGGTTTGGGGGTATGGTATTATTTTACGAAATGCTACTATGACTTGCATCGACTGGGACAATGATTCATTCTTGTAACAAGAGTTACGCGTGAGGCAAATCTACTACAGTCTCAATAAACTGACCGTGTGCTTTGTCTTTTCTTAGACATAGAAATCCTTTCAATTGATAGACGAAGCTTTCCGCGATATTTGATTTTCTATTAAGCATAATACATATCCTCATGATAGGCGAATCTACCCTAGGTATACTATAGTATCCAATATTGGTGTACTATACAGGTATAACTGTATCCTGATGCTCTACAGTTGATTCGATCTAGCATGACTTACTTTCTTTCTGAATTCAAGAAGAGAAAGAGAAAGTGTAAAATAGAGACAAAAAGTCCATCCCCATTCTTTCTAACACCCAAAAAAGCCACCTTCTATGTCTTACAAGTAGTAGTTGACTTGTAGTTTAGGGCGGTTGCCAAACGAGTTTTCAAAGTACGCATCAAAGATTATAAACTAGCGTGTGTAATTAATATATTACCTACATGGTCGGGCGTGTGATAGCAAATTTCCCACCCCGCGGAATTAAAACGTAATATTGTGTGCATGGAAACCATGAGCGAGCATAAGCACGTGCCAATGGATGCCTTGACAAATGAGTTGAAGGTATTGATAGTGGCGAGACACATTCCATTTCGGTGTTCCCGATTTAGTAGGCGTTGTGGAGGGAATTGCTCTTTACCCAAAAATTCATCACTACGCACTTTTTTCAGGCTTAATTCTAATTTCCAAGTGTCGTAATAGCGTTGTATAGTATTAAGGTCATCTGACAAAGCTGCTGTGTCCTCAGGATCACGGATATCGCGGTAAGCCATTGCATCGTCGGCAAGTAAAGGTATCTTACTAGTTACTACGGAGTCAATGTCGCTTATGTAAAGGAATAAAAGAGGTCCGATGACAATTCCCTGGGGAACACCTGAAGTAACTTCTAATGATTTGAGTTCGCTCCATCTATGATTACTCTTGGTACTCGACTGCTCAAAAAGTCTTTAATCCAACCCAGAATATTTTCATCTATTTCTCATGTTAGCAATGGTATTGGTTGTGTTATATTGTAGCTATTGTAGCACATTATTATTATTATTATTTAAAATACCTCTCAGAAAACTCCACGGTCGCCATCATGCTAGTGATCATAGCGATTCGCTACATAGCTGAAGATAGTGCCCGTTTGGCCATCTACGAATGTTCTTCGAAATTATTTTCGACAAGTTCAGCCAATGATTACTAACTGGTTGCTATTTGATGTGTTCTTTTTAATGTAGCCATTGTTATCTTTTGCTCTACTCGCCATGATCTTGCAGAATTATATCGTAGTCCACGTCATGGCCGCCAGAGCGCACCAGTTCGCGTAGCTTTGGGCACGTAAACTATTGTTTGCTTTAACATCTAATAACTATACATAGGGAACATAAATTTTGGAAAAACATTTCTAGGACCAAATTTTTGATGCTGTTTGCGGAGGAAGCGTAAAGTGTTCATTTTTACGGCAACGCAATTAGAGGCGAAAGTCAGGCAAACATATCTCTTGTTTAGTTGTCAGTAACTCGTGTAACAGTAGTCTTGGGTATTCGCTGGGAGAAGGGAGGAGTATTTTGGTAATATATTCTTACTAATTCAAGAGTGAGTGATCAATCGTGCGTGCTCCAAGGGGAGGTGTCACCCGAAGCTCTGCGAGGTCACAGTGCCTGTGCGGTTTCGCTCGGCGGCCCGAAATGAAATCCCTGAGTGGCAGAAAATATTCCACGTCCCCGCTCGTCTCTCGATTGGCCATTCAAATGGTGATTTTTTTTGGGTGGCGTTCCTGGGTTAGGGTGAGGGGTGCTGCGTGGTGCGCGGTCTCGGTGCTGTTCGGCGTGCCCACCTTGCATGTGAACAGAATGTAATTGCGCGTTCGTCGGGATCCAATGATTTATATAAAGGGTGAGATACCCAGATAGTCATGCATCCGTTGCTTCAACCGCGTGGAATTATTTCCTCCGTCGGCAAGGAGACCGATGTCGTACTTCATTTTTTTTAAATATCCCATTAGATTGCAAGAGGTTGAATGGCGTCGTTGAATGGGAAAATTGAAATGGGCTTGGTTTGTGGCCATCTTTGCATATAATAGCCATGATGACCACTTGTGTCACAAGCGTTACCGGTGTGCTCTTCTCGCATGCGTGGTAGGTACAATGGTCATGAATACGCACAGACGGACCAAAACCAAAGCGCGTGGCACTGAGCCGCGCAAGGGAATGGGGAAAGTAGGGGGCAATGTGCGGGCAGCAGGGTGGCTATGAGGCAATGAATGAGATGGCCAAGCAAACCGGAGGAGGCAGCGTATACATCTACATGCATAAAAACCCCACGATCCGCCAAAAAAGCATGTGGCAGGGGGTGCAAGCGCCAGGTAGGATGCGTAAGCGATGCGGGAGAGTAAGGGAGAGAAACGGAAAATGGAAAAAAAAATATTCAGCAAAAAATCTCAAATAATTGCCTTGCAAATTTGTATGCATGCTGGAGGAAGACTCAATTCAAAACAAGTGTTAATTTTACCCATTAAATTATTTCTTGGTTTTACGAAAAAAAGGGAATAAAAATGAACCACCTACAACGTATACACATGCATATACATACAACCGTTTAGCATTTATCCTTTTTCTCGTGTCTTTCGATGCCAACGTACGAATTATGTGTTGATATGTAATTGATGCGTGCTTAGTAAATAAAGGTGTATCCCTGACCGTGAAGCGGTCCATATTTTCGTGAACTTGGAGAAAAGTTAAGAAGGCCTTGTGCCCTTGAAAGTTGACCGTCGGGATTCTCAACTCAAGAAAGAGAACCCGGCGAACATAATGTCCACGCTTGGGCCCATAAACAGGGACTTGGGATATACTATTTACGAAAAACTACCTAAGTGGTGACATCTATGGCTTGGTGTCTACCCTTCACTCCGGTCCCTTACGACGAAGGAACACTAAAAAAAACCCTTATTTTAAATTATTTCAAGGGACCAACCCCCTTTCGCTACCCCGTCCCTTCATGATTCTTTAACCTCCCGTCATACATTGGCATCTGGAGACATTCCCTTCCGTTCCCCAGACGTCTAATCGACTTAGTGGAGTCTCTTCGGCCATATATACCAATGAATTATTTATTGTTCTACCCCTTCCTCTCAAGCAATTTATTGCTCTTCTCTCATGTGTGTGTATCTGGTTGACGATTAGACTTCCGTCCATTCTCTCGGCATGATCAAACCAGTATGCGTGGCCACTTGACTATAGCCAATGCTCAAAAGTCACCTGAAATTGTTCCATATCACCTCATAGGAGGGCAACTGGTTCAAATAATCCGCATTTCTCAAACTTTGTCCCTCCATTCAGTCGCTTCTTGTTAACCATAATTTTACAAATATTTACATCTTAATCCATATTTTTACGCTAAATCGTGAATTTGTTGATCTACACCTGATCTAAAATGCAGAATCTGCATCCCAGGTATGTGAAAAACTATATAGCAAAGTACCCGGTCGAGTGCTTTAGCCACTTAAGCTATGGAGGCGTCCTCTTAAACTTTGAAATTTTGGGGCTTTTAAAGGAACAAGATGTTGTGGCGAAAAACCGTACATACAATTTCACAGGCATTCGTATTCGTGCGCGACGCGCCACAATCCACGAGGTTAAAGCCAACTATTAAACCCTTATACTGTTTATACCTTTGACAAATTCCAAAGAAACTGCGGGAGATGCCGCAACAGTAACTTTTAACGGAGTCATCCGCTAATGTGTATTTCAATGCAACAATTTCAGAGTGTAAAAATCATTCGCCTTGACTTCTTGATCGGCCGCTTAAATTTATCATTTCTTGGATGTTTTAGGATAATTCTAACGTAGACAATGAAAGACTTCATTTCCATAAAATAGTCAACCGCGGTCAACCTCAAAACCATTCCAGGTCCTCGAGGCTCAATGTGGACGTAAACTTTCACAGGTTTGGCTCCAAATTAAGTCGCGTTTTTTGAGATCTTTGGCTCGATGCGAACGAGCCTTCGGAGGTAGATTTTTCGAGAACAGTTATTATTTAATTGAACAGAATCCCGCCGCAAGGGTCTCGTTGATATTCTCCAGTTAAAATTAATTGGTTTTAAATGTGCTCATCGCTGATGAAAGCGGATCGGGACGATTTTTATATTGTCTCTTGGAAATACAATCGTCACAAAACGTGGAGGTTACCGATTAACCCGATTTTGTTAACAGTTCAGACTCTCAATCGCCCTCTAGTTCACCTGCCAACCGACATGACTCCGTTTTTAAGATAAAGTGTGCTTTAATTATCGCTTATTTTCACTTGACTGTCGATAATGATATAATTAATATATTTTTGGCTTCACATTAAAAAGAAATTCTCTCCGGAAGCCTCTGGCGTACCATTTGCATCTGAGATCGTGATAAGGCACCCCTGGCTTGGAATCAGTTTCCCAATTTGCCGCAACCGAAAGAATTTACGTTTGTCCCCAAGGCGGTAGTTGAACCCGCGACCTTTGAACTCGCATGCAAACGCGCCACATAACTGACTAACCTTTCCGGCTCGTTAAACTCGTCAGCCATTTCTCGTTTGAAATTGAAGGAAAACGAGACATTAGTACAAAATAACGGGCCTTAAGCCGTGCGCTTTCCGTTTCGATCTGTGCACCCCCAAAAAAGAGGCGGCGTGCCTCGTTTTATAAAGGGAGCGGTAGCGGGAGCGTGCGATTGAGTGAGTGAGTTTGGCCGCCGTCCTCCGAGGCAGTGAGGAAGGGAGGGGGCGGCGGCGGTGACCACCATCCCGCATCTCCGCCATCGGGGCTCCCTCCCTCGCCTCCCGGTCGTCGACCCCTCCAATCCGACCAATTATGCTGGGAGGCGCCGAGGCGAATCTCTCTCTCTTCAGCCCGTCGGTGCAAAGAGAGGGAGTGAGAGAGAGGCCCGCATCCCGAGGCATGCCGGGATAGCCACGGCCTTATACCCCACCCCATTGATCGCGACGAGCCCGGTCTCGTGTGAGACTCGGATGATGCCGGCGATTGCGACCAAATTTCCCGGTTTTGCTTCTTATTCTTCCTTCCAGGCAGTATTAATGGACTTCCCTACGACCCTACGGCGGTCCAACTCAAGATTCAATCGCTGTTCGATTCATTTAGAAGACGGCGTGTTAAAAGAACCGTAGAAAACATTCGTGAGAATTTTGCAATCAATGATGATCGTTAAAAATAAAAAAAATAATATCCTTGTCTTTCTTTCCTTGCAATCTCTTATTAATACTTTTTAGAGTTAAGTAATATATTATCAATCACGCATATTTAGGCGATAAGTTTTCAAAACTCCGAAAACCGGCTGCTGCTTCAAACGTTATGAAGCAAAGGTTTATATTTAAGACATTAGAAAATTTCTGATGCATAGCAATGAACGTAGCATGAGTCACGACAATACGCTCTGCCTGTTGCTACTCTTTCGATGTTTAATTCTTCGTCCCGCTGAATGTAAAGAAATCCTCCTCTTTGAAGACATATGAGAATCATCACACTGCAATTTCCTACCGTCGTCGTGTTCGGCACGAAGATAGTGCGTCTAATTAGATATTCGTTTGGGTCATGTAATATTGTGATTTCATGTAATATTGTTCCTATTTATGTTCCTGTTTATGCCTAGTAATTGTATTATAATAATTTTGTTTACACATGTGACTTGGTTGACCGCTCAGATACTTTTCCCCAGTATTCCTTTGATATATGTTAGGTATTTTTTCATTTTTACCTTTTCCTCCGAAGGTGAATATTTATTGGTTCCGCGGTAAAAACTCTTGAAAAAGAAAATAGATGAGGATTAGGGGCGCATCGGGCCCGCCCCCTTCTCGTCTGAATTAATCGAATCGGCGGTGCGGGAGGGATAGAGGGGCGGGAAAGGAAGGAAGAAGGGGGCAACCGATCGCTTATCACATCCCGGCGGGGGGGAGGGGAGGGTGTGGTGCAGGTGGCGGTAGCCGTGCATGTGCATGTATGGAGTAGCCGTGTCTCTTGGGCAGACAGCTGTTGTTACCTGCTCCCTCGCCCTTTCTGCCTCGAGAGGGCGCGAGGTGGCGGCCGGCTTCTTACGCCCCGACACCGCCTTCGCGCTCGTCTGCCCGAATCCGAGGACGGAGGGTGTTGAAAATTGAGGGTGGACGGCCTTACCCTCCCTTTGGGAACATGTGTGTATGTATATATATATATATATATATATATATATATATATATATATATATATATATATATATATAACGATTGTACGGAAAAACTCACACGAGCGGCACAATAATGGGCTGACACAATATAACACAAATAGAAAAGAATAGACACATTTAAAAGAACACTCACACGGTAAATTGTTCGAGCTTTCGGCCCTCTCAGAGGCCTTCTTCAAGAGAGACTTCTCTCTTGAAGAGAAGTCTCTCTTGAAGAATGCCTCTTGTTGTCTTGAAGTCTCAGAGGCCTTCTTCAAGAGAGTCTCTCTTGAAGAAGGCCTCTGAGAGGGCCGAAAGCTCGAACAATTTACCGTGTGAGTGTTCTTTTAAATGTGTCTATTCTTTTCTATTTGTGTTATATTGTGTCAGCCCATTATTATATATATATATATATATATATATATATATACACACACACACATATATATATTTTTTTTGGAGAATATGTAAAGAGTGTCATGGGAAGGGCTTGGGTCGGGAATTAAAGCGGGCGGCGAGATGTTTAAGCCAATTAGACTTGCATATGATCAAGCAATAGTGAGTCTGAAAGCCAACATTTTGTAATTATTATTGATTGTTTGACAAAAATGCTGCGAGAGGTATGGAATGAGAATAACCACAATAAAAAACTATTGAGATAATCAATAAGTCAAAAACTACCCGTAAGTTAATCATTAATGCAGGTGGGAATGAACTAGGACTGGTGTAGCAATACACGTATTTCTGCTCTATCTTGGAAGAAGGTGGCCACAGTAATGGGTTGGTTTTGAAGAGGAGATTTTCGTGTAAGGGGAATTCTATGGCGAAAGAAGCATTTGCATATAGAAGAGAATTGATTGACCTCAATGTCATGTAAATATGTGTAGAAAAGGTCGAAATTGTGATTCGGACCATAGCGCTGTGTAGGTCTGAAAGGATTCTTTGGGTCCTTTAGGGTTCTTTGCGGTAAAGGGGATGAGATTGCTGTAGAGGTGGGTCTGTGGAGACAGATCCCTCTTCTTGATTCCCCATCCCGTCACACTGTTATGCCACCCATAATTTTGAATCTACTTACCCCCTTTGAAGCTGAATTTTAAAAACAGCACTCGTTCCCATAGGACTACTCATAGTGACAGCCACTGACGCTCTCTGAATCGAGGAAAGTTCAAAACGTTCCTCATGTTGGCATTCATTGGCTGGCCGATACAATTATAATCCTCCGGCTTCTCAAGAGTGACGTGGGCGTATCGCAGCCCCAGAATACCATGCCCCCAGCAATTTCGATGCCAACATTATGAACCTTTTCCTCGTTAAAACAATTCCACGTCCGCCGATGACTGCCTTCTCTAAACGATAGTAGTGCGTGATCATTTTTAATAAGAGCTGCCGACGGTAACTTGCCCTTCGCCACGTAAAATCCAGAATATTCCTGTGCTCTCTGAGGGTCTATAGAAGTGCTCCGACATGAAAAAAATGTACGTTACTTTAAAGATTTCCCTTCACCCAGGTTGTTACTAATTTGACGTCGAGCAGTTAGTTTCCCGTTTTCATTCCCTTTGGCCCGCCATATTTTTCCGCCAAATCTAGTCACTCACCCACCGCGGATGAAGAGAGAGAGAGAGCGGCAGTTGGCACTGCGGGGGGACGGGGGCCGGCGTCCCCCGGTTGCGCCTCCAGTCGCCTGGCCCCCGAGCCGCGCGACGGGGACGGCGTCGGTTCCCGCGCGCATGCGCACAGCTCGGTGGCGCCGGCGCCCCCCCCCCCTCCTCGGGCGCGTGTGTGGTGGCGGTCCACGGTTGAAAGGGGGGGAGGGGGGTGCATGTGCCCTCCGCCTCCCGCACGCTTGTTGTCATTCACGGCCCCCACCGACCAACCAACAACTCTGCCCCCCCTCCCTCCGAGTCTCCGCCGTGTTCGTCCGGGGGTTGGAGCGGAGAGACAAACGGTATTTTGAAGGGGTGGAGGGTGGCGGTTTTATACCCTCCTCCATCCCCCTTCCATCCTCTACATTCTCTACCCCCTCATGCTATGTTCTCCTTCTCCCCCGCCCGCCCCTCTCCCCCCCTGGGACGTGATGTGGGACCCTTGAAAACGAAGAAGGGGAGGGAGGTGGGAAAGGGGGGGGACGCAATTTTGGTATGACTTCCGCCCTCTCGTCTTTAATGAGTATTCCGTTTCCCGAGGCAACGTGAAGAGGGAGGGAGGGGAGGGAGGGAGTGAGTGAGGGAGTGAGTGAGGGCCTTCCCCTCTTACCATTCTCCTCTTTCCTCTCCCCCCGCCCCCACCGTGTACGGAGGGGGTGGGGGGCTCTGTGGGCGTGGGCCTGTGTGCTTCGCGCCTCCTCTCCCTCCCTCTCGCACCCCCCTTCCTCCCCCCCCCCGGCGCCCCTGCCGTGCCCCTCCAAACAAGAACATCTCTGTGAAACTTCGACGCCGATGCATCTCTTGTAGGCTTGTGTTGCATCTCGGCGGTAAAGCACGATTGCGTTTCTCAACGGTATGAAATTTTACTGCCTCGATAGTATCGATGCATTCAACCATTTGCTTGAAAACGATGCGAAACGATCCGAAATGAATCGAAAGGTGTAATTAATAATTTTAACCTCGCACATCTCTTAATTTCTTGCTAGTTTACTTGCGGGCGATACGAAAGAATCGAAATTAAATCGATGGAAACGATAAATGTACGCTAAATGTTTGTAAATTTGCATGCATTTATGTAGCGGCTAGCGATTAAAAAATAACAAAGCGAAATCCAAAAAAATGGAAAATACTTGCAGAGGTAAAATTTTCACCTTCAAACATGTCTAAGGTTTCGAGTGTCCAGGATAAATATTTCATTGGTCATCAGTCCGATACGATCCGATACTACTTGTATAGAGTTTGACCTCTCTCCTCCTTTCCTACACTAGAATGATTCAACATATTTTGTTGTAAAAATTACGATTGATGGTAACTTACTACTATAAGCCATTACATTTTGTGGAATTAATGTTGAAGGCAACTTGCCGAGTAACATTTATTAGTGGTAATAAAAGTAATCATTATGTTCAAAGCTGAAGGATGGTGTAATAACTAAAGGACATCTCTTCACATCACCACCGAAACCATTACAACTTACATATTTATCTATATCTGCGTATTTCCCTATGAACCGACACGAGGGCGTATGGAATGGGGTGTTGCGATTTTGGCGTGGTTTTTTATAATATGGATTTAAGATAATTTTTAAGTTTTTTTGGAAGTTTATAAATTTAAATTTTGAGCTCTATAATCATATTAGCACTGAGGATGGATCATACTTTTATGGAGGAGTGTGTAAGAGAGAGAGAGAGTCTTTTGAGTCTTCATGTGACTAGTTGCTATCGACATCGGCCCAGGGATAACTCATTAGAGCAGGTATCTTTCCTTTGTCTGTGCCATGCTATTCGTGTTGAACTCCCATCGTAACTGATCTAGGTGCTGTTCTCGAATAGTGCTGGTTGAAACTGGGATACTACTGCTGTCTTCCTAAGGTTATTCGTATTCCCAAATAATGTCTTCGTTCATTTTGGCAAGATAGCTTCTCTTAGGAACTATTTAGCATTTTAACATTTGGAAAGCGGATAATTCTTGCCACTGGTACTTACCGTGGATAGCAAAGTGATTTGCAGTTGCAGGCAGAAGTTTAAATGTCAATATGTAGCGCAAGAGTTGATTATCCAGCCGCTTTACTCGGTCCATTGAAGCCGAACTCACTCTTAATCCTGCCCTAGTAGACGCAGCTAGTCCGCTCTCCAAAGCAATGTTTTCTCATTTATACTTCTTGAATACTTGACGAACTATCCGTAAATGTGATCGACTTCACCAGAGATACCGAATTTACGAAGAAGGATTACGCCAGCAGTGAGCCTTTTGTGTTAGGGACTAGGGATTCTCAAATAGGAAGCCATGTCTCCAAAGTAGGAAGCATAGTTAGATAATAGCCGCTGAATGAGTTAGAATTCAAGCTGGGGAAAAGTGCTGCCGAAAGAGATTGATGAAACAGATAGGGAATAATTTAAGCCCTGCCTCACATTGGTGGGCGAGATCAAATTGATTACTCATGACGGAAATCGACTGCCGATCGGGCCCGTCGATGTAGTCAAGGATTAATTTTACTCGTCGCACCACATCTAACCGCAGAAGTAGGAAACATCTAATGCTATTGATCATCGGTTACTCCTATATCTAATTTCCGGTGACTTAACAATCCCTGCCACACGCCCTCGAGGCGGTCTTCTGGGTATGGCAAAGCGAGCTCGTACGTACATGAAACAGAGGCCGCATTTGCATTACAGTTGCAGAATATCTAAGTACGTCGCCTTCACAGGTACGATGCCCCTCGTGTGGCTCAGACTGTCCTCTCGATTGTGGTTCAAGGTCTTGGTGCTCCCGGCAAGCGAAGGGCCCTCGCCAATCGGACCCCCGCCCCCTTCCGCCCTCTCCTCCCGCCCCTTCTTCCTTCCTCCCCCGCCCTCCGAGACTTCCGCCTCGCCGCTTGTCAGCTGTTCACCGTCTCCCGTCCGTGTCGACGTCCTCCCGTCCACGGTTGAAGGAGGCCGTGCCCTCCCAGGGTCGTGCGGTCTGCCTCATCTGCATCTAATCGCTGTGCTGCCACCCCTGATATGCACGTGCGGCGGCAAGGAGCGGGTCAACGCCAGCCGAATCTTTCCACGGAACACACATATACTGGGATCTCAATATATATATATATATATATATATATATATATATATATATATATATATATACACTATATATATATACACTATATATATATACTATATATATATACACTATATATATATACTATATATATATATTATATATATATACACTATATATATATATATATACACTATATATATATATATATATATATATATATATATATATATATATATATATATATATATATATATATATATATATATATATTTGGACACAAATACATGTGTGTAGGTTGCGGTGATCCAGGGGTAGAGCGTTGGACTACTAACCGGAGGGGCCCGGGTTCGATTCCCGGGCAAGCCTCTCTGGGCACCTGCAGCTCCACCCAAGCCATGTGATTTTTCTTTCCTTCGCGTTGATTACCGCGTTTATGCTTTGTAAATATATATATTTATATATATATATACATACATACATACAAACAGGAGTTTCAGAAATAAATTTGCAGCTTCCACATAAAATAACTTATTTATTTTCTACTAGTTTCGCTACACTGTAGCATCTTCATCAGCAGTACGTTCCTGAAGATGCTACAGTGTAGCGAAACTAGTAGAAAATAAATAAGTTATTTTATGTGGAAGCTGCAAATTTATTTCTGAAACTCCTGTTCGCAATGGATTTCCACAAAGTCTCGGCCTCAACCATCAGTTACATACATACACATAAGGAAATGTGAGCATTATATGCATAGATGTACGAAAGCCGTTGAAGGTAAACAAATCTTTACATCAAGGGCAGAAATACGTTTTTGGTTGAAAAACCAAAAAAGGTTTTGCTTGGTTTGGTTTTTGGTTGAACTAGTTGAAATTAATGGATATGAAATAATGGAAGTAGTAGGGACATTATAAGAACTCTTCACGTTGTATTGGGAATTTTTTACGAAGATGAGGGAAGTGATTGCAAGCACTTTGATTAAAGTGAAAAGAATATCAATGAATCAGCACTATGGTTTGGAACGTAGTTGATTTCAAAGAACTCCGAAACTTGGTCTTCATGGAGAGAGGTTTAGCGTAGATCACAGTGTTTTCAGATGCGGAGGCGCTGAGGAGCTTTGAGAAAATGAAATTGCCCAAAATGAAAACAAGTGACGAGGGGAGAGCAAATTTTCGGTGAGAGTGATTTTGATAGACGCTGAGAGGAGGTCGTAATGAAAAATTCGAAAAAGGCAGGAAAAGAAGGTGTTGGGAGATGCTGAAGGGTTTGTTGGGCGGTGGGAGAATGTTGGACGAGCGAGGCATTAGGAGAAGAAGGAAGGGCACTTGAAGAAGGCCTGCAGAGAGGTAGAAAGTGTGTGAATGCATTTGGGACGTGGTACGTTAATGTCGCCGGCAGTTAGGGAACTTCGTGTAGTGTCAAGGAGGTTGCTTAGACGTTTCCAGCGCTCAGTTGTTGAAATATCGCCGGAATTGTATTTTTGGGGCCGTAGGAAATTGACCTCGGATCGTCAGACCACGATTTATTGAGGGTAAACATCTGCCCTTCGAATTACTATATTCACAAGGCAAATAATATTTGTGAAAATGATTTGATATTAGTTTTATAAGGTTCTATTTATATGGTTAATGATCTCTGATTGTCCTATTCAGGAATTGTCAAGCAGGAGAATATATGTTAAGCGTATGTTTCCCTTGTGCTTATGAAAAGCTGGGGACGTGAATGAAGTTGTCATCTTTACATTGACGAAGATTAAAATACGTATTTCGGAAGTATTTATGACAACGTTTTAAGCATTTAATTTGAACAACGTCTAAAACGTTTTGTTGCATTTTTTCTCAATTTAAAAAAAATGAGTCTGGTATTTATTTGAACAGAGACCGCCAAGGGGTCGTAGACTCGATGAGGTAGGGAGGTGTGTTGTTTCGACTCTAATATCCGTGTAATATCAGTGACTTATGTTGAAAAAATTATTTTCCAATATTTTAACCATTACTAGTCATGGTTAGCATTATTTTCGAGCAACATCACTGGGATAAAAGTTTTCATGAAAAATATACACCGAGGAGGAATTTCACAATAATGTCAGTATTTTCATGCCGACATTTTTGAGTCAAAATTCTAATTGCCAGGGAATCTTGTTTTTATTATTTCGCAAGGGGAAAGAGTGGTCGAAGAAGGATAGTACATTCAGAGTAATCGGGCATGCCTGAAGTTGGAGGGGTATGAATAATCGAAACGTTTCCGAAAAGTTCCCGTGGACGGCGAACTGCGACAGTCGGCGATCGCTTGTCCGCCGGCCGCGATGTTCGTCGTGGGGTGGCCGGGCGCGCGCTCCGAGGGGATCACTCCGTCGCACCAGCCGCCGCCGCTGCCCGAATGAATGCATGGAAGCATACCGCACTGATGCTCTCCATCCGGAGGGCGCGGCGCGGCTATCGATTCGCGTCGACTGCGTGCATGCAGTGTGTGGGAGAGGGAGGGAGCGGCGCTTCCTCTCCGCCTGGCGCCTTCCCCTCCCCCCCCACCCACCCACATCACCCTCTCCGTTTTTTTATGCCTGCGATTCTCCCCTTTCGAAAAACCTTCCACCTCGCGCGGCCCCCGTCTGCATTATACAGGCTTCTTTTCTCTCGTTCGAAACGTTAGGGAGGACTCTTTAGCTCGAGGGTGAACGAAGGGGTGGTTGGGGAGAGGGGGGGGCAAAGGGGAGGGACGGGCTTCATGATGGAACTTTTAAATATCCCTCTTTTAACGTGTCGAGCGAAAAAAGCGTCCGCTTGATGTTGCCAAACTGCTCCCCTCGTGGAGTTCGAGGAGAAGGTCGGTCGCTGTTCACAGTGGAAATTCGACAACGTTGGAAACAGATTCTCTCGACGTGTATCTATAAATAAATCGGTAGTACTACGATAGTTGGTATTCTAAAAATTAGATTAGAAAGATGATTTTTAGAACTGACAGGTTTTAAGTTCCGTTTTTATTACGAACAACTATAGACCAGATGAACTTCAAAGAACGTTGTCAAGGAAGTAGTAATGAGGGTAAAAAATAGGAGAAGCTTTACACTTCCAGAAACTTTTATTTAATGTTCTACGACCATGGTTTCGATCAGGTGATGATGATGCACAGCATCGAAACCATGGTCGTAGAACATTAAATAAAAGTTTGTATAAGTGTAAAGTTTCTCTTATTTTTTACCCTCATCATGAAGGAATTCCACAAAGTTAAGCCTGAAACTGTTAACTTTAAGGAGGTAGTATTTTTGAGCCAAGGAGCCAATTAAGTAGCCATTATTCTATGTCTTATTACTATATCGGTAATGTTACATTTCAATTGACAGTTTTTGTTAACATCATCTGCATCGCTTTAATATATAACTTCTTTGTCCGTCCTTAATATTTAAATATCATTTCATTATGATGTTTCATCATCGGTTTGGTATCAATCCCTGCCACACACCTCAGAACTACCTTTCAGGGTAGCATGTCTGTGTCGTGGGTAAACGAAGAACCAAATCTGTTGCTACGAACAGATACCTCTTTCCCATCTCCCTCCACCTCTATTGAGCGCCATTTCCTCCTAAATCCTAGTTTTGCGATTAGATTCGGCGCTAATTTCAACTTCTAACGCTTGCTTTTTTTAAAGGTACACGTTCCTATGTATGGTAATTACGATCTTCACCTACACGACACACCCACAAGCCTACGCAAGGGCGTGTGGCGGTGGTTGTTAGGGCACGAGACATTTTAGACTAAACATGCACTTCTAAAACGATGGCGGGAAGTTTTTCGACTTCAAATTTTCAACTTCTCCTGAACTTTCACTGTTCGCGGTTGACGTCAGCGCATGCGCACAACGTTTCTCGATTATCTCACAATAAATCGAAAATGAGCGAAGATGCACGATGATTACCAATTCTCACGTTCCGGTTGACGAGTCAATCTTCAAACCATAACCGCGAACGTGAGTGTTGAGATAGAATTTCCAGACGGTAGACTCCAATCTTTAGCCGGGCCTTTTAGTTAGCACTGCAATTTGCGTATTCGATGGAATCTTTCTGGGGGAGGGATATAGTCTTATGTACGTTTTGGCTCGGTCGAGTTGATGCATTTATCAATGGCGTTTGGGGAGCCAGAACAGTTCCCCTTTCATAATTTCTTACTTAATGGTTCCCAGGCAAGTATAAAAGAAACAGTTTTTAGCCGCATTCTCAGTGTGCGAGGTCGACAGGGAGGATGAGGAGGAAAAGAGGTAAGGAAGATATGTTCGTTCTCGTGTCTTCCTCGAGACAGATGCCTTCCACCGTGACCGCTTTTAAGTAATGTCTCCCCGGCGCGCGTGAACTTCCTCTTGTTAGCCCTGCATTGGTTCCCTTGTATTTAGTTCTACTCGTTTTCCAACGTGCCTTCATGCCGTCCGAAAACTGTTTATTTTTAACTGTCCTTCTCATTTTTAATTTTGGCTAAATGTTGCATCCGGATTGTGATGTTTTGTACGGAGCAGATACATGGACTTTGCGGAAAGATGAAGTAAAAATGGAGGCCTTCGAAATGTGGATCGGGAAGAGAATGGAAGGAATAAGATGAGAGGATAAGAGTAAAGAATGAGGACGTGCTACGAAGGACTGGAGGTGAGAGAAAATCGAGATAGGAAAGATGAATTGGTTAGGGAATTGTATGAAGACGGAGTGTGCTTGCTGAAGACTGTGGTTGATAGGAGGGAAGAGAGGACAAGGGAGGAAGGGGTGTGTGTGATGTCAGACATGGCTATAATTGGAAGAAAGTATGAGGAAACCAAGAGTCTAACTCAGGTCAGGCAGACATGGAGGTCAACCATGAGAGAACCTGCCATCTGACGGAATAACCCAGAGGTGACCATTAATAAGTATCCGTTTCTCAAAACTTTAAGTGAGTTTGCAAGTCCTTGTGTTGGCACATCCGTGGTATCATAATAATGTCTTGAGAATAAATGGTGCAGCTCTTGTTACTTGTCTACATTACAGAGTATGCGAATTTGAAAGTTTAAAATTGCATTTTATCTGCGTTAATTCAGCACAACATCCCGCCACACGAGCAGATCGGTGAGAGACCTAGGAGCATCAGCCATATTTGCATAAAATTGCACTTAAACACGAGAAATGAATTAAATGCTCTATTCGTAGAACTAACCCATTTTGACGTGGGTAAACTCCTTGCTATCTCTTCACTGTAAACTTTTCACCGCTGACATTCGCTGATCAATTTGTTTAAATAAATGGCATCAAGTGATCGTATCTCATAACAAGTAGCAATTAATTTTCAAGATATTTTCCCGAAGAAAATATTCACGCGTTTTCTCTAACACAAGAGAAACTTGCTTATTTTTTCTTTTGTCCCTTTAATTATGTGTGATTAAAGATTGCTTCGCAAATGGATGTTGCGAACTTCACGAGCTGGCCCCATTCCACGAATCGCTGAATAAAATTCGGTTTCTGGGAAATGTGTCCGCGTCGGGCGATCATGATTTCATAAAATCAGCAATTTCTCACGAATGATTTTATTAACTTTTTAATGGAAAATTTCCGCATTCTGAGCCCGTTTCCTCGCATTTTCCTCGAAAAACTTCGTGCAAAATGGCTTTAAAGCTAAGGAGGAATTCATGATGAGGAGGTTGTTGCTCTGCTACCAAGCTCAACAAAAAAAACAAGATAATAGCACGGGAAAACATTCGTGTGAAAAAAATGGCTCTCTACATTGATAATAGGCTCGGAAACGTGGTTCGTTTGGAGACCAATGAGAGGTGAGTGAACAGGAGTCTGTTGAAATATTTTTCCGGAAGTGGATACTTGAGAATCGATTGCAGTCGGTTAAAAGTAAAAAATGAAGTCGTAAGTACGTATGCACGAGAGTGAGAAATTGTGTTTTGTGTCCCTCTACGGACAGACCATATACGTACTTCATTCTCCCCCGCATTTTCACTGTCTACGGCAAACACCGATCCAACGGATACTTCTCTTCGAAATTATCTGCATGTTTTTCGAATAGGGAAATTACAGCTACGAATTGTGAAATAAAACGAACTTATCGCACATTTTTTCAATTGATCCAGGCCGTGGTTTCACGTCTAAACGTCATTGTTCATCTACACGATGCCCCGAAAAACACTGCAGTGGTTTGCGGCGGTGGGTGATATTTGGACCAGCTATTATACTCGTATGTATAAATATGCACTTATAAATGGGTCGTTCAATGATTCCTTAGATAATCCTAGAGATTGCGCACGTAGTGTCGGAAAAGATTTTTTTGTAGTAAGCCTCCTCTCTTTCACTAGACTACTGTCAAAGTTTCAACTACATCCATGGCGTCGTTTCATTTTAATAGTCAACTGAAGCGTCAAATGTTTTTATTAAGATAAATTGAAACAAAATAAGTTTCGTGCAGTGATTAAACACTTATTTCCATTCAATAGGCTTAACACTGAAAGTGATCAAAGTTGAGTTGGATGAAGTGTGCATGATACATCTACTCCTGTGTTTGTGACTGTTTGCAATTGGCCAAATGAGTTTCAAGATGGCAGCACATCCACCGATGATGAACATCGTTCGGAACGTCCAGTGGAAGTGACTTCCTCCGAAATCATTGAAAACATCGACGATATGGTTTAGAGTGATCGAGGAAACAAAGTTTGTGAAATAGATGAGGCCACAGGCATATTGCAGAATACTATGTTTTCAATTTTGCACGAAAAATCGGTTTTGAAAAAAATCTCGTCGAGATGGATGGCGCGTTTTCTCTCATTGGAGAGTTAAGGCTATCGGGTGAGTGGTTGTGGATTCGTAGACTGGCGTGACGATTTTCCCTCGCAATCCTGTTAAGTTCCTGTGTCGATACATAACTATGGTAGATCGATGTAAGGAATCTCTTTTCACCCTGTCGAGCACTTCGTGACCACTACATTAGGAAACATCCGAAGAAAGGCATCCGAAATTCCTGAAAATGAAGGATGCTGAATATCAATAACCACCAATTAGTAATGATATAACACCCCTTCTCCCCTTTCCCGCCCGCCCTTCACGCCAGCACGCCCTCCAAGTGCAGTTGAAAGTGTTAGACGTATATAAATGCGCCCGTTTCGACGTGTTCTCACTCATTCGGAAAGTCTCGAGGGAAGGATAACCCGATCCTGGGACGGAGGGACACCGGAACGCTGGGCAGAAGCGGCCCGCGCAGTCGGACTCCCCGAGAGTGCGTGCGTGGATGGATTTTGGAGATTCGTGGTGTCCGGCCGGGGGGGGGGGACAAGGGGCGGAATAGGTGCCCAACTTCCTCGTTGCTGAATCTGACTAATCAATACGCGCACGTCCTCCGTGCTAAAAAAAGAAGGTATGCGAAAACTCCGAGCGAGAGCCATCAAAAAACTCCGGGAGTTTTCATCACGGTTGGCACGGCCTTCTTGTGGTGGGGATGGATTTGAAGGGGGCGTTTTCTAATAGGGTGCACGTTGATGTCCACTCTCTCTTGCGATACGGGGGTGCTCCGTTCCCGTCACCGGAAGCTCCGTGACGGTAAATGCGCCCACAGTCATCAAATCCGACCGATGGATTACTTGGACAAACGATCCTCCCTCGTATGCCTCTGATAAACTTGTTTCATTCCAAGTGCTTGCCTACGACTTTCGAGTCTAGAAATGCAGTGATTACAGCACTGGCCTACTGGATGGAGGACCCAGGTTCAATTCTGGGATTTTTTTGGCCTCCTCACAGTCACCCAAGCTGCTTAATT
Organism: Hetaerina americana; assembly: GCF_022747635.1. Lineage (NCBI taxonomy): Eukaryota > Metazoa > Arthropoda > Insecta > Odonata > Calopterygidae > Hetaerina > Hetaerina americana. The sequence continues at coordinate 84,894,630 of NW_027287095.1, forward strand.
TTAAGGACCTACGATAGGGTCCTTGGGGGACCTCATGTTTCACAGGGAATGAGTGGCCTCCTCACGCGGTTAAATCGTGAATTCCACTTGTCGTATAGGGTTTAGTTGTTGTCTGATGTTGTGAGCTCTGCCCGTAGCTCACACCGTATAATTTGCCCTATAACTAGTTCTACCCTTAGCTTATAAGTTTTACTTGTGAACGCATTACTCTTTGATTGTTTTGTTATCAAATTGATCAGAAATGCATTAAGTGGGTTAGAACGTATGAAGAGGACTCGGGGTCGGATGTATGAAGTTACTATCAGTGTTGAAGAAACGTGATTAATCCTTGCACATCAGCACGGTTAGTGCAGAAAACGACTTAACCACTAAAAACCAGTTCACATCGATGGTAAAAAAAATGAACGCAAGAACCCAACAGTTAAGACTCAGTTTAGTTTGGCATTGAGCATATGCCTGGGAAAGGCCTTAAAGATCTTCACTTCGTTACACGAGAGATGGCCAATGCTTTTCTCTTTAAGTTGTAGTCGTTAAGTTGCTCAATGACGCACGCGCCCGAGAGCGTGTTCTTAAGTTCACCAAACACGTGCGATCGTGGCTCGAATTCGAGCGCCACGAGTGACCCAAAGTTGAAACACTATCTTAAACAATGTGCTAAACTAGTTGACGAGAAACAGAAGTGAACGAGGGAAGCGTTCTATGACTCATCGAATCAATTTCGTGCATTGTCTGCAGAACTATTTCACATTTCCGTGGTAAGTTCATGATGAAAGATTAAGCGATAAACATGGTTATAACTTGAAACATATACGTATATCATTGCGAACTATAAATGAATTTGAGCTTTCGGCAAGTTTAAATGTCGTAATCTCGAGCTCTTTCATTCAATGTGAACCGGTCTTAAATTGTTTGACCATCTACGTAGTTAGAAGAGTCTTTTTATATGCTTTCTGATTAACGACTTGAATACCAGCTCAACGTATCTGCTATATTATGACAAGTACTCTTTAAGTGATCACCTTAAAGTCGATTCTTCGGAGTCCTAACCTCACGTGTGCCATGGAGCACTTTAGATTTGGATGTTATGTGTTTAATCGTCCTAGAGTGAGAGCATAGGGCACTGGACGGACTCCCCACCCTCTCGTCTAGGCGAGGGCATATAATTAGACGCGGGACCAGCCCACGCCCCGCCTCTATTCGCGCGCGCTTGGCTCCCGCGCCATTTTCCTGTTGACTCGTTCGGAGGTGGAAGAAGAGTTCGCTTCGCTTTGCTTTGCTTTGCTTGGCTTAGCGGCCGTCGGCTGAGCTCCTTATAAACACAATCGAAATATTTTCCCCCCTCTCTCTCTGAATTTTCCTCGCTCCAGGTCGTGTGAGCTTCATCCCAAGTTTCTCGTTGCTTCGTTGGGAATTCTTCTAAGCATTAACATTCAATTTTCGCTTTGATGAGAGAGTCGCCTCGGGCCTTTAAGATGTGCGTGCATTGTCGATCCATTGTCGATCGTAATTGCCGCGTCTTCCTGTCGTAAACAATGATCCGTCCATGTGGCCGAAAGGGACAGAACGACCGAATTTACTGATGAGTTTTAACGTCAAAGAGGGACTTACTACGTCCCGATGTTACGTAGGCTGATTTGACCACCAGGGTTAAAGAATAGAGAGAGGGAGAAAGGAACTGTCACTGACAGGTTTAAGTACTCATTCTTCTCTCGCACGATACACGTTAATAAGGAAATTAAATCAAAGCACTGATGCCCTTTTGTTTACGTTTGGTGGGAGGCTCTCTTGTCTTATGAGTATGTCTTGATATTAATTTGTGTTCTCTTTTCTTTCCAGGTGAGTGTGCGAGCGTGAATTATGACTCTGGGTGCTGGGTTCCGACGGTTAAAATGCAGACAGTTGTAAGTAATTGCAAAAAATATAAAGTTCGTCTTTCGAAGGCAACTACGTATTACAGCATCACATGGAGCACAGTCCTTGTATATTAAAGCTTAAAGGAAATGAAGTTGATGGAAATATACCGTATGGACTCACAGGATAAAACTGCCTTGACCTCAAATTACTACTTGTGACACGAGCTAGTGATTCAATGCAGGCTATGGATTAACTGGGACTTAGGGTAATGCTTAAACAGGATCTGACTTCGGAAATTACGATAAATTCTTCACTCCCGAATATCTCCTTCCTCCCTTGCGTCCAACATGCCTCTTCCATTCCTGCCTTCTCAATCTTCTTTGCCTGTCCATCTTTCTCCTTTCTATCACAGTCTTCAACATCCCACTGCCGATCAATATGCTTTGAATCTATTTTTGCAGCTTCCTTATGATTTCTCCCAACAATCAATCCCCTCTCCTCCCCCACCACGTCTAGTACCTCCTCGTTTGTTTTCCTTAGTATACATTTCACCCTCTCCATCCTTCTCCAATGGACCAAGAAGAAGAAGGGACCATTTGGTCTCAATTTCGCCCAAATAAAGACCTCTATCCATCTATCTATCTATCTCCCCCCCACATTCCAAAAGCCTCCATTCTACGTCTATCATCAGCGCCGTACAAAACCACGACCCATGCCAAAATTTTCACTAGGCTTATGTTAGCATCTTACTCATCGGCCTTGTTATAAATTCTCTCCTACTTGTGAAAGCTTCTTTTCCTAATGAAATCCTTCTCATGTCCTTACCATTTTACATAACGCTGATTACAGTGCCATGTTCGCAAATTAGAGCTTGGATGAATTCTGAGTTCATCGTAATTTTGTAGAAAATTCAAGTGAGTCCAGATGATCGCGCTGTCCATCATGCTCTGGCGAGGCGCTGTTTCGTTGCAATGTCATCTTCAGGACCGCGAGCTTTGGACTGAACCCAAACCACCCTTCGTCTGAATAACTTTGACTATGGACTTTGGTCTTTTACCTTGCTCCCCGAAAACCGCTGGGAAGAAACTAAGGTGAGACATCTCCTTTAAGACTCTTTCCGTCTTGAGTTTTAAAATTGCATTGATTTCATTTCAGTTCAACCGAAATCGATACCGATGTCTCTTGATGACGTTGGCGTTTGATACAATGTACATTTTCCGTCATTTTTTCGGTGATGTAGGCCTTTTCATAAAGTAACCATTACAGTTCCCATGGCATTTCTGCCTCCGTCTTAACTTCGTGTCTGAATATTCACCCAAAAGTGACTGATTGATTCCTCTTCGATCTTAACACCCAATCGTTCCGGATGTCCTATCACTCTTTACGTGTCTCCTTTTCTGTACCTTGCATGCTCTAGGAGTCCACAATGGAACCTATCGATCGATAGCAATCAGACGAAATGTCCTCCGTCATTATCAATATCCACAACTCAGAAAAACGATCTTTTTCTCGAGCAGGAAATGCTACGGAGTGCGAGATAAAGCGACAGCGGATGTCCTTTCGCACGAAACGTGTCGATCGCTACGTATGACAAACGTATCGTACGATTAGGGCGTCCTTAAATCCAATTTTATTCGTAACTTCATGTACCCGTCACGCCGTACGACAATGAACTTAACTTTTCGAAGCGCTATTCGGGTAATGATCTGTGTATTGTCAGCGACAGTACCGAGGTTGTAACGTGACGGCCTCGGTTATCTCCCAATTATCACAGGGGCCATAGATGAAATAGAAGAGTCGTCGAGGCCATGACGTCAAAAGTTTGCCGCTGTTGAGTCCCTACGATGAACTTGACGTCCCTGTTGATTCCCCAGCATTGCTTTGCTCTTCATATTGGCTCGCGTCAGCTTGCATCGGAATCGGCTCGTAATGGTACGTGCCATCGACTCTCCTGTAGCGTTCGAGCACCACGGAGGGGGCAGGCGGGCAGGATGCTCAAGCAGCGACAACTGGTGTGGAAGGAAGGGGGAGGGGCGTAGTTCCTCTAAGTAGACCAACGCGGAGATGCTACGATTATTTTTTTGATGACTAAAAGAATCCCGTGAGCCCCTAGTAGACCGATGGTTCTACGTAAGGGGTAAAAACAAGGCTTGTGATAATGTGGAAATGTTCTCGCGAAAACATATCCAGACGATCCAATCGCGCGTGTTTGGAATAGGGATGTCCACATGTCTCCATTTCTTGGGACACGTCCTCATTTTCCGAGTAAAAAATGACCCCCCCACCAACGAGCAACTATGAAAAATTTTGAAAACTAAAACTGATAGATATCTCATGTAGCTATTATTATACTAATTATTAACTCTAGTCGTCTTAGTAAAATCAGCAATCAAAATATGCAGGATACCTAGAACGTTTAATAAATTTTTCTATCAATATTTGTATTTTCTAATGTTAATTAATATATTATGCCCATTCAATATTAGTTTGTGATTGTTCTTTGTTTATAAAATTACATATAAATATCACGAATGATCCGTAGTGCTGTTGTGATATTTTTCAATGCATTGCTTGTGGGCATTTTCGATATTCAGGGCCTAATTTCTTCTTGATTCGCCCTCGAATTGTTCTTTCAGTGGATCAGAACAGGGCAACCCTTGGTAGGAGTGAGTGTAATAGCGTCGAACCCACGTGCAAGAGGTCGAAGCGGCCGAGTTATAAATCCGAATGGTCGAAGAGGGGTCTTGCTGCTGTTAGGGTTCCAGCAGTGAGATTCTATCAACTCTGTGAGGCACGAGAACGAAATATTTTTGGTTGGTTATCTTACTTACGGGGCTGTCGTTAAACTACATAAGGCTATCCTCGGCTTTCCCACCCTCCCTCTTGCACCCTTGGTAAGGATCCGCGAGGTATGGACTCGTCCTTCCCTCCATGTTACGTGTTTACCCTCGATTTCATTGATATAACACACCTATTCTAAAATAAAAACAGAAAAAAGCACATTTAGATTTTTTGCAAAAGCCTTTTTAACGGTGATTAAATACAGAACATTTCGTTTACGTGTTTATGTACTGAATGTGATTGAATTGCCATGAATGGCATTTTTTTAATGTCATTGTTTTCGGAATGCGTGCACTATATTCAAAAAAACTTTTTGAAACTTTTATAATCGGGTGATACTTAAATAATTCTGCATCGGCAGTTTCAACGCTTAGCTATTTCGAAATGCGATCTTTGGTGATCAAGGATAATATAAATTTTTCTTCATAAATGAAGGCCGAAATAAGGTAACAATAAACCTTAAGGTAAGATTCCTCCATAACCTCCTCTCGCCCTCTTCCCCCACAATAAGAAACTTCGAAATAAATTGGCACTCTCCCCCCCACCCCTTCCCCCCGAAATTTTAACGTAATTTAAAGAGCAGCAGCTCCTATATCCTCCCTGAATGACTTGCTGCCTCGTTTATAATCGTAATGTCGCCAACGAGGAATGTAAAGTTACGTCTGTCGCCATGGCCGCCTGTCCTACACAGGCGATGGCGCTGTCGTCAAGAGAGATAAATTGACGGTGCATGAGATGAGGGTTATCGTTAGAGATGTCCTGACGATGGATTTTCAAGGGGTGGCGGAATAGTGCTACTACAGTGGGCGAATGAATCTCCTCCCCTATCTCACCTTCGCTCCCTTTTCCGGAAATCGCTCTTCTTTAAAGAGGAGGGAGCTCGCTCCCTTCAGAGGAGAGAGAGAGGGGGAGAGGAGGCGGGGGCGGGCGGGGAGGGGTTGGAACGAGGGGGGGGGGGGTTAATGGAGCCGGAGGGTGTGTGTGTGAGAGAGAGAGATAGAGGGAGGGACCACCGCCGTTCCTTTCGCTCGAAGCGTGCCTTAAAGCTTTCGTGGGCCTTTTCAAGTCATGCGAGCAGGATGGGGAGAGAGGGGAGGGGAAGGGAGGGTGGGCGGGATGGAAGGGGAGAGCGAGTGGGAGGAGTGCTTAAAGTGAGTGAACGTGTAATCTCTTTAAAGACGAAGGAGTGGTGGCTCCGACGGCGTCCCTTATCCACACGCCGCCCTCGCCTCTTCCGCCGGCGTTGTCCCTCTCCTCTCTCTCTCTGCTTATCGTTCAAAATGCCATGCTCCGTAAATAGGTCTTCGGAATGAATGCCGTGATATGCCACCCGCTGGCCGTGTGTGTGTCCACACGCCCTCCACCCACGCAAGCCTTCCCGCCCCTCCTGGTCAAGAGAACGAGACTTACTGAATATTCCCCTCGACTTTCCGCAGAGTGTTCGAGTCATTGGGCGAGCGTGCCACATTACCGAAACGAATGTGGTAGTTAAAAAGTTTATCTCGACAGACCGGTTCCGTTCAATGTATCTATCTATCTACCAGATGGAGCAGCAGGCCGCGAAAGAACGAAACTGCCCCATTGTTCATGCTCGCCCGTGTGGGGTTCCTCAAGGCTTAGTACTCGGACCACTGTTGTCTTCATTATTTATTAGAGACCTGTCTTTGGGGTGACCTCTTGAGTAAATATCATTTCTGTGTTCTTTAAAATTTAGAATTTTGCAGGAAAGCGACAGATGTTTGGGTCAGTTGCAAGATAAATTTATGCATTTATGTCCAGACTGGATACATCAATGTGCAGCTGACTATCTTGTATTGAAATGAAATTAAATGCTTAATTGACATGACACTGTCACAAACTCAATTATTACACAGATCGTCAAAATTTGTTTCCCTTTCTGAAAACTCATATTCGTGGCGATGAAATAAATTGCGTCAAGAGCCTGAATATTCTCGGCGTGACTTTCAACAGAACTTCAGCCGACCACAAATACTTTCAGTATATTTCCAGTTTTCCAACCAGTGGCACACAAATATCTCGCCAGCAATGGCATTGTTTTTATCTGCTTAGCCTGTCCCGAAAACAGCCTTTACGTTATTCGCGTTATTCGTGATATTCGCTAGCGAAATACGTCTGATTTCGGAATTACGATCAGTGCAGTGTGCGCGCCCTTCCATTCGGGTTCGCCGAGAATGACAGGCATCAACGATTCAAAGCCGGGCAGAGAATTGAGTCCCGAATGAAACATGCAGCCCTTCCTCTCCTGAATATGCATTCTGATACACGGACGCGATAATTTATTTACTCCTTTGTTTTGTTCGCTTATCAATCACAGTCAAAGTACTGGTCGGATATCTTTGGTGTCTTGCGTAGATTTGGAATAGGTGACAATGTATGCGTACACCTATACTTATTGATACTTAGTTCAACTATTTTTTTCTCTGCCTTCAAAGGACTTTCCTTCAGACCAGCCTCAAAATTTCCTCGAGTGTTGCTTCGAACAAAAGCATTTCTTTTTCCACCACATTCCTCTTAATTTGTGTATCAGCTTCAAAAATAATACATCTATCGCTGTGCCCTGTTCCCGTAGCCAAATCGTCAAAGCCACATCATCGAGTTTGTCTAAATTTTGCATTGAATTTCCGTGCGCGGTTAATCTATTAAAAATAATAACAGTCCCTTAAAGTTTTTTTTGGAATCTCTCTGGTGTTTTGGTGAATGCATTTGGCTTGGTGTGTAATTGAAACGAGTTTTAATGAGCGATTCCCTCCACAAGAATCGTCCCAGCGTCTCATCCATTTTGACGGTCGGTTTGCTTCGCCGACAACACTCGTTGATTTTATTTTACACCCGATTTAAATAAAAGCTTATGAATTTGAACGGGAGTTTTGCTATCGCGAGGTTATATCGTTGCGCCAAGATTATCGTCATTTTTTTCTCCTTTTTATTTTGTCGTCATTTCGCACGACGGCGGATTCCCCGAATCTGTTTGACGGGGTGTGAATGCCCGCCCTCCCTCCTTCCTTCCCCTCCCGCTGCGCCTCTCCCGGGATCGACCGGCTGGGTGGACGGACTGCGATTCAAAACAACTTTCGGTTTCCCGGTGCTCGACTACCGAGTTTCCTCGAGTCCAGATTAAAAGCTTTTAACTCTCTCTCGCTCATTCATTTCCGCACCAGCTCCGTGGTGTCTTCTTTCATTCGTCTCCCAATTTATTGTTTTGACGGCGTTTCATATTTTCCTAGTCACATCCCAGTCGTATTACTTCTCACCTACCACCCTGCGGAATGACTGCAGATTTCTGGGAACGGGGGAGAGAATTGTATCTTTTTTTGTTTTGCAAATTTTCGACTGTGCGGATTTTTATTTAGGGCGAGTGAGACTGCATCGGACTGAGTTGTTCATTTGTTTTCATCGTTCCGTTCCACTTCAGAGGCTAACTTTCCCCCAAACTAGGATTCTCTTCCCCACCGCGCCATCCACGCACCCCTGCTCCCTGCACCCCCTTTCATCCCGCATCTCCCAGGGTTCGAGAGTTTATTTATTTTTTTCAAATTATAGTCCTCGGCAAACTTTAAATCTCGTTACTTCCCAGCCTTTTCAGCAGCGCCGAATGTGAAAAGTCACTTGAAGCCCGCGCCACTGAAAAAAATGTGCGAATCGTTGCCCGCCGTCCTTCCGTTAGACCTTTGGGTTTCGGAAGAAAATTCGGCATGTCGGATTACGATTTTTTTGTCTACTTTACCCTTGCCAAGTTTCTCTTTTCTTTCATATTTAAAGAAAAACTAAAAGTCTATCGTATCAGCAGATTGTGCTTTAAATTGCGACGTTTGTGTGAGCGTCGATGAAACGAAGGATTTTTCACGTTGGCCGGATATTTTTCAGTGAATACTACCTTGATCAAAAATTTCCCGGAATTTATTCAGAAAATTAAAAATACAAGTTTATTCATCTAAATCTATATTGTCCCCTTCAAAGTAATCCCCATCGACTGCAACACACTTATGCCAGCGCTTGATCCAATCCTCGAAACATTTTTTATATTCGGTTTTCGGTATGTCCATCAGTGCTTCCTGCGATTTTTCCATTACTTCCTCTCGGCTGCTAAAACGCGTTCCCCGTAATGGTTTTTTAACTCGATTGAACAGAAAGAAGTCACAGGGAGCCAAATCAGGTGAATTCGGTGGCTGTTGGATGGTATTTGTTGCATTTTTCGTCAAAAAATTACGAATAATGATAGCACTGTGCGACGGTGCGTTATCATGGTGCAAAATCCACGAGTTTTCTGCCCACATTTCTGGTCTCTTTCGGCGAATTGCTTCACGCAAACGTCTCATAACGCCCAAATAATACTCTTTGTTTACTGTCTGGCCTTCTGGCAAAAATTCATGATGCACTACACCGTTGTAATCCATGAAAACCGTCAGCATTGCCTTCTTTTTTGACTGAAAACGACGTGGTTTTTTTGGTCTCGGCTCATTTGGTGAACGCCATTCACTTGCCTGATGTCTGGATTGCGTGTCGTACTCATAAACCCACGTCTCGTCTCCAGTAATGATCCTTTTGATGAATGTGGGATCGGATTCAGCCTCGCAAATCATGTCTTTTGCGACGTCAACACGGTCTCTTTTTTGCATGAAATTGAGGTCTTTTGGCACCAACTTTGCTGCTACACGACGGAAACCCAAATCATTAACCACAATGTCTTGGGCGGATCCATAGGCAATGTTCAAGTCCTCCGCTATTTCTCTGATGGTTAATTTGCGGTTATTGACCAACATTTCTTTTACTTTATCAATTTTTTCACCGACTTTCGATGTCGATGGTCTGCCACTGCGTTCATCATCTTCGATTGACTCACGACCACTTCTGAACCGCTCGTGCCACTGGTAAACGACCGTTTTTTTTAGAGAATCGTTGCCGAAACACTTTTCCAACATTTCCAACGTCCGTGCGCCACTAAATCCGTTTTTTACGTAAAATTTAATACAAGTTCGTTGTTGCAAATTTAAATCCATTTCTGAAATTGTAAAAAATCGCCAACACACACAGATGTAGATGTACTCTTGGCTACGTAACTTTTGCAAATGTCAAGTTATGACACTAAGATTTAAAGAGAATATCAACAACAGATGTACCAATTTAACAAAAAAACAGAACTCAAATCGGAACGATGGGAGCGCCACACGGTGGTTATTCCGGGAACATTTTGATCAAGGTAGTAGATGTCGGATGATGCTGTTGACTGGTAATTATTGTCAATAAAAGAGACTATCAAGTCAATGCAATTAAAAGGGAATACTCGTATGGTAGTATTTCAGTTCCTGTGTGACAGACGAGATTAAGTGCATAAAGTGTACGGGGCAAAGAGGCGTTAATCGGTATTTTCTACTTGGCAGCTTAAATTATCGGGTTCATTAATTTAATTTTTGTCATTTCTATTCGTAGGTTTGCATTTGAAAGACCGTATTTCATATTAGAGGAAAGCTATTGCGTGACGCCATTGATGTCCTGACATTATACTGATATTGTTAGCGTTTTATCCCGATTCGCCAAACTGCTTTAATCCGGGATTTTATCCAGTGATTTAGGATCACTTTATACAGGAGACCAGGAGGTTATATAAGGTGAAATAATGTTCTCGTGCTGATGGTATGAAAAGAGAGATAGCAGTGAGGCCGACTATGTCGTCGAGCGCGAAGTTGTCATCCATCCATCGCTTTATGTGTAAGCAATGTTAAGAGTCGCCCCAAATGATTAATGTATCAGCGTTGCCATGGAAAGTGAAATTATAGTAATGAGAGAGGCGGAAACACAACGGTCATTCTGCATGTAGAGTTGCATCAAGGTAGTGTGGTTTTGATGTTGTGTCATCATATAAGCCTAGTTTTTTTTATTCTACGTCAGCCAAAGTGTAAAGGAAGTTGGCCCGTGAATAAGATTCGTCAGCCGAAGTCGAGTTTCTCGATATTCCTCCGGTGATTATCGATATTTGTCTGGTCAAGTCGGGGGGGTCGACGGACTACGACGATGGGACGCGGTCTCTCGCCGAGAGGAGTCGTCGCCGAGGGCGCGTCTGAGCGCTTAGTCCACCCGCCGAGGGCTTGCGCATCGCGGGCGGCCTGTCCTCACGGGTGCGGCGGCGGACGGGGCCCTCCTCCGCCGCCGTCTTCCCCTCGCCACCTCGCGACGAGTGCGATTGCCGAGAACCGCACTTCGCCGCTCTCGGAACGAGACTCGGCTGTTCCTGCCATCCATTTCATTGTCACTAGCCCGATTGTCTTCGTCCGACGTTTGACGATAATCTTATTCGGGTATTCAACGACACAATCCCTAAATTGATGAAGGGAGATAAATTAAGTATTGTTGGTGCTTTGTCGTCATGAGTTACCTTTTTTATTTTTGAAATAATAATCAAAAAAACATTTGTCGTACGTTCTCAGGGAAGTAATCGGTAAAGTCGATTGCCGGATAGATAGTGAGTGGATCATAGTGAGTAGAGTACTAATAAAACTCTGTCTACTCTTAAGATTAAATTGTATCTCGTTGAGGTAGCGCTGCTGTCATTCTGTGAGAAAAGATTTAAGCTGCTTCTAGGGTGGAAATAAATGTTTTCCTCAAAAAACGCGATTTGTAATATATGAAAAAAATAAATTTTAAAGAACTGAACTACTCAGGATGAAAGTATAATACTTCTCTCAAATCCTCAGAAAGACGCGGGTGCCAGGAACTTCCAGTGTATCTAAAAACGAGGCGGAGACTGTGGCCGGAGGAGGGGGGAGGAAATAGGCATTTGGCTTTCTGAAATGGATGCGTAAAGGAAGTGTGATAAATTGTTCAAACGTTTCGACCACACCTCAATCGTCATCAAAAGGCCAACCATTCGTTATCATTTCACATGTATGTATTGTTGCAGTATAATCAGCTTGCTCACCTCCTTTCGCTTGTCCTGACGGAATTGACTTCGCGTTTTCGGCCCAGCCCCAACGTGTATTGCAATCCAAATTGATCATCGGCTTGTGGCGGATTGCGCTGCATTCAGTTTCATTGCAGACAGGAAGCGGTCCTCCTTTGAAGGATCTCCCAACGGTATTTATTTTATTACATAGTGCCCTACAAGCCAACACCAGGGTGTGTGGCAGAGGGTAATTACACATCAGACTACTTTTCACCCAAAATATGTACTTCCCCCCCTAGCGCTATCGGACTAAGTTATTCTGATCCCTTATCTTTCGTCGTAAAAATAACATCCTAAATTTATTGGTTCTACACTTATACTCCCTAACTTTATTAACATATTCTTTCCTACCGTAGTACCATGCGGTCAATAATACATCTTCAACAGCATCGCTAAAGAGAAATCCTTCCAATTTATGCAAGATATTTCATCTGTAATTTAACCTTCGCTCCGCGAATGAGCGATTCCCAAACTAAATGCTCAAATAACTTTGATACGCTACTCAGTTTGTCATAACATTTCACAAATCTTGCTCTATTACGCTGTATGCCATCTGATTTGGCGATCAATCCAGCTTCGTAAGGATCCCATATACGAGTACTAGCACTATATTCTAAATGAGGTATGTCTAAGTTTTATATATATATATATATACTATATATATAAGATCTGGTGCTTATATATATATATATTTTTTCGATCTGGTGCTTATATATATATATATATATATATATATATATTTATATATATATATTTTTTTTCTCTCCTGGGGAAAGGTGGCTTGACCACCGAAAATTCGAAAACGTGTGAGTTTCTTTTCTTTTTATGTGTTTCTGTTTTCGTTCGCTAGTCCTAACTTGATATAAATTATTAGTCACATCCATGAGAGTATATAACAGCGTTATACTTTATTTTGCCAACATTTTTCCTCATTTTGTTTTTTAAATGTTTTACAAGGTATTACTTGTATACGATATCATTCATTTATTTCTTTCTCTCATTTTGTTTTGTTATTTCTTTTTACTTCATTGTTAATTCATTTGTTTTTTTAAGCCTTTTTGTTCTTTATTTATCATCACTTTTTTTAAATGTCAGTTTTTTTCACGTGCATTTGCCCATGAAGAAGGATTAACATCAAAAGACCAACGGAATCATTAAGTCCCGATGGAGGTTCCATTCTCTCGCCCGCTCCTCCCTTCCCCCCTCCCCTCACCGCACCCCCATCCACACCCACGATGGAGAAATGCCACGAAGTGAAGCGCAATACTGTGAATCTAAATTATGAGGAGGGGTATGGAGAAAGGGAGGGGATTCGCTTGGGTGTGTGGGTTTGGGGGGGGGATCGGACCCCTCCCACCGCGCTGTCACTCATTGATAGGCACGCTTTGTGATGATGGCACGGTCGATGGCCCCCGTCCATCCTCTCCTCCCCATTCTGTACGCGTACAAGGGGTATGTCCCCGGGGAAACATCGGGGGGGTGGGCAGTCGAAACGTCGTCGCCTTGCTCCTTGCTTTCCCCCTCGCCTCGTCGGTGGTGAATCAGAGTGATCGTCGCTTTCCCGGACCGGGACCCTCAACCCCCTCCGCCTGGGACGCGCACGCAGCCACGCGTCCGGTGGCGTACGTGACCCCCGTCCTCTGTCTTCTCTCACCCACCCCCTCCCCTTTGGCAATTGATATTCCCCCCAGCTCTCCCCGACCCCCCCATCCCGCTCTCCACCCTAGAAGAACAGCCTCGGGCCGTTCTGGATGTCCCGGGGCGCTCTCCTGGAGGTGTGCTGCCTCTGTTTACCCAACTCTCTCTCTCCCATCCAACCAAAGACAGAAAGGTGCAAATTTAGAGTTCCTCTCTCCCCTCCTCTGTTTGTTCCATCCTCGGGGCTTCGCGATGCTGGTTTCTCTTCCTCCCTCACTGCTTGCCTGAGAGAATGGCGAAAATGTTATCCAGTCGATGGCCGTTCTGGCGGCGTCATCTGGATGGAGTCACAATATATTATGCGATGGTGATTGCACGGCGTTTTCACTTCGCAGAATGATTTACTTTCAAAGTTAATGCTCCTCCTCGCTTACCTTTAAATGCATAAAGATGCGTTGTTTATGCGCTGTCGTTAGTCAACCAGTCGTTTTCATAGTTTTGAGAATTTATCGAACGTTTCCGGGATGTATTCGTTAATCGATAGACTATCATGGTGAACCGAAAATTATATCGATATAACGGCTGGCATATTGTCAAGTGTGGACAATTTCTGACCCAATCTGGATCCCAAACGTGCTCGTGCTAGTTGACTTTCCCATGGGCTAACTTTTTGTTTAAAAACCCATTTTTTCTTCAAAACACTGAAATATATGTTTTCCAGAGAATTAAACCACTTTTGATGAAAGATCCTTAGATTAAACCTACCATTAAAGAGTTTCCTCCAAGCTTGCATTTGGCCACTTTAATTTGAAATCGTTGATAATGGAATAAATACCGGTTTACATGAAATGGAGATAGGTTGCCCTCAAAGCATGAGAAAGGTGACTTAGAACGATTATTTCACTTGAAATACCGCACCGCGTGTCGGGGAATTTTTTAGTGTAAATTATGAAATTTAAAAAGGGATTTTATAGAAATGCATAATATACACGATGATTATTTTTGTGCGTCAAACCGTATTGTTGGGAATAAGTACTTCGGACCAGAGAAATTAGTATCTCTAAGTAACTGAGCACCGAAACCTTTCGATGTTAGTAAATCTATGTATTTGGAACTTAGATACTAGGTACTTCTCGGTACCTAGATACCGTTGCTGATCTACTAGGTCTGCGTTTTTGTTTTTCGATTAAAGCATCCTCCGATGTTCAAGATGCTAGCGCAGTATCGAACGAATGGTCCTCAGTATTTAGAAGAGTCGCACAGATCATTATTATCGAAGTGAACGAATTAGATTTCCGCCATCTTTCCTAAATGGCACCGTCCTCCATGCGGCTGTTGGCATGATTGATTGATGGTTGCCTCTATCTCGTCTACCGTTGATCCATACCGTTCAGTCTCCAGGACGACGGCATGGGGAGGGAGGGGAGCCCTCGCAGATGGACGACTCGTCAACAAATTGCAAAACTCCTTAAGGGAATGACAAAAATAAAACTCCCGGGTGATCCCGTCGTCGGCATTTTCCTCTTCACTTTGCATTCCCCCCTCTGTGAATTTACGCTACCCCATTGCCGATTGTCTTTAATTTGATTTGCGACCAAAACATTAATGTCCCCACGAATACACTCACATAGCAGAAAAATATAGTTCAGAATCCCTCGCCGTTTGCTTACTAGTTCGCGTCCGGGTATTCAACCGCGTAAATACACACTGTGCGGTTTTTCACGTATCTTTGTGTAAACTTGAAAACATTGTGTGAACCTAATATGGCAATTTTTTTTCATAACTCAATGAAATATTAACGTTAATTTTTTTTCTCTCCGTGCGTGTACATCACGAGTTCACGTATGTATTTTTATATGGGTGTGGAATCAACGTTTTAATTTAGTTACGAAAACGAAATGAGCGTCGAGTGTGCAAACAGTTTAAAATGTGCAAATCTCGTATTAAATATTGATAATTCAATTAAGGAATTTCGTTTTCATCTCGCGCACAAAATCGAAACTGTGTTATGGCTGTTGTTTAAACGGGCTTTTTTTCCTCCCCCCTGCGCTCCATTCAGCGAACTCTCTCGTGATTTGGTTATGCTTTAAAATTTAATTTGGAGCGCACACCCCGTATCGATCTCGTGTAGTGGGTCACCCCGGCCACACCGCACCACGCGGCGGAAGGCAGTCGGGTGCAGTCAATCCCTCGCGATGGAATTCCATTCTGGCGCGCGTCGTTCGTCCACGGGGACCGCACTTTCAGATCGCCGGGAACGAAGTTCGGATACATCGACAGATTCCCGTGCGAAGGGAGAGTGAAAGCAGGAATACCTTTGGTCATCTCGCGAGTGCATGAGGTCTGACCAGAAGTCATCCACTCATTTAATATTTTGAGAAAAATAGTCTGCCTAGATCAATGTGGAGGCCTTAGTCTCTTCTAAGTACTCCTTTTGGGACCTCACACGCTTATCCATCGCGTCTATTTCACTTTTCAAAACAACCGGCAAAGTCCTTTTTCGGAATGGTCATCAGCTGCCTCGTCGCATACTCCTTCATCTCGCCAATCGACTGTTGAGAAGATTGGGCTTGTGTTTCAGAATCACAGCCGTAGACCCATGACTTATCTCCAGTTATGATATTTTTTTAGAAAACCTGGGTCATCGTTTGCGGCTTGGAGCAAGTCCCCTGCATATTGTAGCTCGAAATTATGTACGTTGACGAGATAAAAAAGAATGAGACGAGGCAGCTGATTCCGATAAAAAGGACTTCGGCGATAGTTTTGAAAAGAAGAAGATACGCTTGGGATAAGCGTGTGAGGTCTCAAGGTGTGAGCACCTCGAAGGGGACTAAGGCCTCGCTGTTCTGGATAGGCCATTTTTCTCAAACTATTGCATGGCTGAATCCTTTCCGGACAGATCTAGTATATTCGATACACACTTCGTACGGGTTTCATCGTCTGCGTAACTTCGTATATGGCTTCAAAAAAACTTCTCCAGTGAAAACAATTTCGGAACTTATTTGACGTTGGATAACTATTTCTTCTGGAAAGCAGCACGGATTCTAAACGGTAGAAGAAACTATTGCCTCGCGTGGGGCGTTACCTAGTTGCTGCTCTTATAAAATACGTGGTATCTCTCTCATTATTCCCTATCGATTAAAATACTATTCGGCCTCATTCCCCATTCCTTGTTCTTGGATGATGGTCGAACAATATTTTGCCGAGCATGCAAATCCCAAGCATTCGAACTTAAATTCATGCTGAAAGTCGCTCCCACCACATTTAATATTGGTTCATTCTACGACGTAGGATATGGTTTTTCCCCGAGCAAAGGTACGTGGCGTTCCTAAGTGCGTACAGTTCCCGAGAGGGTTTTGTATGCCTCCGTGGTGTCGCCACACGGTTCGGCGACAGTGCAAGTGCCTTCGTAGCGTCACGACCTCATGTATTGATCTGATCCGAGCACGTAAATGTAGTATGTCCTCTGCTGGGCGTTTCATGATAGAGGAACTTTTTGTTCTCTTCGTCATATCCTTGTTCATCCTCTTCCCATTGAGAGAGAGGGAAGCGGGCAATCTCCCTCCGAGGCAATCGAGACCCCGCACCCTCTTCCAATTCTACATTCCGTCCCCTCCACCCGCACCCCCCCTCCCCCGCCTCACTCCCACACTTTCTCGTCTCTCATTCGACCAATAGGAGAAGCAGTCATGGCATACATATCCCCCCTTCCTCATCCTTGCCCAGCGGTACCAATGAGTTTTGTCGGATCCCATATCCTGACCCCTTGGCTCCACTCCGACGTTCGTTAACTCACGTAAGCGAAATTTTTCTGTACCTTTCTTCGCGACTTGCCAGCCAGCTCGTTTCTCATCTAACTTCGTCCAAGTTGTATGTGACGATCCTTGTCTGTCGCCACATGCTGTTACACGGCAAAACGTTCTTGTGGTGGACGAGATCCGTAACACTCGACGATTTTCGTGACTGATCGACAGGGTCTTAACAAGATACAGAATAGCCACCGACACTGGCGGCGGTCGCAGTCCGTCCGTCCTTTGTCCGTCATCGTTGGTGGTGTCATCTGCTATGCCCGCGATGGAACCACTCTTGATTATCATCCACCACTGTCAACCAGCGATGATCTCACTCCCCGATGAAGACCTATCGTTTGCCATCCGTTCCACGGGAAGGGGAAGAGAAGGCTTTGTGATTCCCCGTGCGTAAAACGCTACTTATGCTTTCACACATACAAACAAGAAACAATCTTACACATCTAAGTATTTCAACGTATGTTTATTCAAATCAACTTCCCCTCGCGTCTTCACGCGATGTATTGAAACGGCGATGGGACGATTGGAGCGGCCGGAGCGAGGTCCCCCGTCTTGCCGGTCGTGGCAGTGTTCTCGAATACGTTCGGCAGGAACGCGGCTGCTCGATCATGTGCTCTCTTCAATTTGCTGAGTCTATCGTTCATCGTCTGGGTTGGATATTCAGGACTCAGAAGAGCATTCCCTGCAATACCATGTCCCCTTCATTTTTAACACCGCTTAGATTTTCCAACTTTGCATTTCATTAGTCCTCGTATTCCATGAGGTTGACTATAGCGTGCGAACACCCAAGGATATATATACTGTGAAGGGTGAAAGGAAGCACAAGTATGTATAATTGAAGAGGGGCTTGATGTAGTACTCGAGTTCAGGTTGTGTTTTCTGAGAGAGCCAAGGGAACTATCGTTGTACTGTTTTGTTGCCTATATATATGCACACATAAACGTTTCATTGAAATCGTGTTCATAAAAATTAAATAGATGTTTAATGTATGAATTTTTTCACTAATGTATTTGTAATATTACTAATTAACGATAATAACCAATATTTCTGAGGAATAACCAACGAAATACGATCGGATTGATGGCGATTTGTGACATTGAACTCCTCGTCTCTAAGGATGATTCAATTGTTTGGCAAATAAAATATTATTCATCATAGGAATCAATCAAAATTATTTTTAAGTGATTCATGTTAAACCGTTAGTTCGAAAAGTTGTACATTTTTTCTTATTAACTCCTGGAAACTGCACATTGCTTACTTCTGTGATTTGTATTAAATTACATATCGCTCGAACCCTGAAACAAAGAAACGCATAAACAAGTATGGAACGCATTTTCCCTTCACTTCGAAAAAGTCGATAGAGTTCAATTATATAATCAAAGTAACGAGGAAAGCCATGTGCATGTTTAATAAAATAAACTGCTGCAACAATATACGAAACATTACTTTTTTTTTTAATGAAGCATTTCGTCATATTTCGAGTGGTCTTTTCTTTCATCTTCCGCTGCGCGCGAAGCGGCGCTGGAGTCAACTTTGGCGCAGTCAAATTGGTGCGCCGATATAGACGGAATATTTGGAATGTCTTACGATGCAGGAGGATATTAAATGGCACGACGGGCTATCCGGGACGAAAATACGTCCGTTGATGTTGGCGCGTCTACTGAATTCTTAAGGAATTAAAATTTTAGAACCTTATCTAGCATTTCATGCCACGTTATATCCTGCTCAAGAACAGAATTTTACTTTCTTGGCTCAGTTCATTCCGCCAGTCATCAAGTATTAATTACACCGAAAAATAATAAAATAAACAACAAAGTCATGGTCAAGTCTTTAGCCGTCAAATTTAAGGATTACTGGTTGGTAGCTTTGGCGGCAGGACCACGTATTCTAACTGTTCATAATGATCCTTAAAAGTAATTAACGCTGAATAATTTTCCACGGCCTCACGTTATGTAATTCGACAGTACTCAAGCCCATTGATTCCACCGTTTTCTCTTGGGCACGACTCACCTCTGGAATATAGTTCCTCGACTGGAAACTGGGCGAAAAGGCACTCTCGAAAGAGTGAACATTCTCAAATAGACTTCAAAGTCACCACAGAGATTTCTCCAGCAACTTCTCCAGAAATTTTGCATCCATCCCATTACCTGTTAATATTTGTTGTACAAATTCAATTCAGCCTGGAAAATCATCCTTAGGGGAGACTACTTAATAGTGTGCGCTGCGTAGTCCGAATGATGATGCATTTCGCTCCTAACATAGTGTGGCACTCTCCACCCGAAATGTCTCCTCGACTTCGTACGCCGGCCAAGGCTGATGATAAATGATCCTCACGTTGAGAGTGGATGACGTCGCCTTTCGTCACGAGGGCAAGGCGAATGGTGGGGGATGGTTTGGCGGAGAAGGGTGGTGAGGGGGCAAATGGGGCATTTCCTCCCCGCTGCCGTGGACGGAAACATAAAATTTTAATAAATTAGTCGCCTGGTCGCTTGCCTTGATTCCTTGTCTCCATTTCCTGAAACACGAATTTCACGGCTGCCTAGTCACACCAACAGTGACTGTTATCTCCACCCGATCCATTATATCTATAGATAATATGTAAAAAGAATAGATGGGGTGGATATATTAGTATACGAGTACATGTATAAAATGTGTGTGAGTATATATATATATATATATATATATATATATATATATATGTATATGTGTATGTATGTGTATATATATATGTGTATGTATGTGTATATATATATATGTATATGTATGTGTATATATATGTATGTGTATGTATATATATATGTATGTGTATGTATATATATATATATATATATATATATATATATATATATATATTCATGCTTTAGGTCAGACTCTGAGTCTGGCCTGAAGAAGGCCTCAGAGTTCGCCGAAAGCTTAAAATTTGTGAAATGTGAGTGTTCTTTTACGTTATCTATTTTATTTTAGTGTTCTATATATATATATATATATTTATATATATATATATATATATATATATATATATATATATATATATATATATATATATAGAGAGAGAGAGAGGAGAGAGAGAGAGAGAGAGAGAGAGAGAACGAATGTAATCAAAACAATGGTTATGCAATTTTCCAGTAAGAAGAAAGCCAAGTTACGTAATATTAAAATAGTAGTTCAGAACCTAGAACTGGTGGAATATTTTACGGTACAGACAATTTGAGCGACGTGGCAGCCGCAGCAAGTGCTATCTTTGAAGATTGCTCTTTGTCACATGTGTGGGTGGACAAGGTGTATTAGTGAGGAGTTTTTCCAGGGCGAGAGCCCACGAGTTGTTCTCCGATGTCCTACGAGTCGTTCTCCGACCAGTTCGCCGTCGTGCCCAGAACGGTTCGCCCTTTCCCTCTTTCGTGTCTCGTGGTGAGGTCGAGGAACTTTTTCCCCCTCGAGGGGGGTCGGGCGGAAGGAAACCCTCCCCTCACGCCCTTCTTGGAGATACGCGCGGCTGTCGTAGTGGTCGTACGAATCAGTCACTTTCAGGGATTAAGGCAGGAGTAAAAAAAACAGACTCGGTGGCTCGAGACTAGCATCCAGGTAAAAAGTCCTAGCTACGGACGCCTCGGTAAAAGTACCACAACCAACTTCTCGTTACAGCTGTAAAGTCGATGTTTTCATGACCAATCAATGACGAATTTTACATCTACTAAGTGAGGAGCACTGTTTATTGGCCTATTGACATTTTATTCAAGTACAACTACTGTCATTGCAATAGGCATCCATCAGGCCTGGCAAATTCAATGCAAGTTAAATCATATACTTGAATTTCATTTTAATTTATATTTTTAAACTTTGATTACATTCACATCAAGTCAATGGTTTCAAATTAACTGTATTCCGCGTGAAACTTAATCGGAAGAATACGTAATGTTCATCATTACGTGATCAACGGTAGCATCCAGAATCACGCCGTTTTGGGTTTCGCATAGCGAACTTTGCCTTTGCTTTACTTACCATTCATGTGAGAGAAGATTACTCTGGAGCATTTGGGAAAACTCACGTCCCTTATCATTGTGCTCTATCTACGATCTCCACTTGACGATGTAGACGTCAGGTTTTGCGGATATTTCGCGTCGTCTAAGAATATTTCGCCAATATTTCTTCTCCAATGTTAGGGACTTTACTAGGGTGAAATGATCGCTCTTTGCGCCTCGTCCGATTTTATATTGTTTGTTGTGAGTTCTGGGAGGGGTTGTCTAGGGGTGTGGTAAGGCTTGCCATTTTCTTATGAATTATCATTCGAAAAAACTCTCTCATAAGTTGCTGATCCTGTTTGAGATAGAAAAGATTACAAGGAGTGAGAGAGGTGGGATGGCGTCTCGGTGGCGGTGAGGAGGGAGGAATGGAATGAAAAATATCAGTTATTAGTGCCTTTGGTTTAGACCGGGCAGTTCAGAAGCATTTTGCACCCGTATACGTGACAAATCCTGGGTTTCCACCTTCACTCCGTGAAATTCATTCTTTTTCGTCCGGCGGACTGACCACAGAAGCGTAAAAAATTTCTGTGGGTATGCAAGATTTGGTGTTTTCCTAGCGCACGATTGCGGTGAGGTCTTCGCGAGTTTTCCGCGAGGTCACGGTGTCAGCTACCGACGTTTTGATGACTAACTGCGTCATGGTCCTCCCATCCGTCGTCCGGATTAAAGCCCTGAGGGCGATGACGGAGTTATTCATCGAAACGCCGTGATCCGGTGGAAAGTGCGTGAAGACTTCATTTATGTGTTCTTTTTAAATGGTGTCCTTAATATGCACGTGTGTATCTGTATCTATGCATATATGGATCTAAATGTGTATATATGTATGTATATACATACATATATACATATAGATATACGTAGATATATATATATATATACATATAGTACAATACACAGTAACACACAATATAGAAACACAAAAAAAGAAGAACACTCATGTTATTTCTTGATATTTCGACGGAAACAATCCGTCTTCATCTGAAGATATAGAAGTCATTACTTCTATATCTTCAGATGAAGACGGATTGTTTCCGTCGAAATATCAAGAAATAACGTGTGAGTGTTCTTCTTTTTTTGTGTGTCTATATTGTGTATTACTGTGTATTGTACTATTCGGCACTTCCGTGTTACGTCTACGAAAGCATGCATATAGATATACATAGATATAGGGCATTGAGTAGACGTAGATTTCGCCGATCGGGATAAACCCGTGCATAGTACGGGTTAGATCTCCGGATGATCGACGCACCCACTCATCCGGATGTTTTCGGTCGCGCTCCAAATCTCCCTCACTTCTCCTTCCCCTCTCCTCTCATTCCCTGTCTCCCACCGCCCCCCTCCGGGCGATGGGAGTCAGGGAGTGGACTCCGCTAGCAGGTGTCCTCGTTAAGACGGTCAACCTCTTCGCCGGGGTGGTTTTGGGGCCAGGGGCGAGGAGAGGCAGGGAGTCGAGGAGAGAGAGAGGTGCCCGCGTTGCATTCCTGCATAAATTCCCTCCCACCTCACCTCCTCTCCCTCCTCGCCAAGATGCGTGCCTCGTTGAGCAGAAAAGAAGAGTTCCCGTTCATCTCCGCCTCCCCCACCCCCCGTCCCACACAATCTCCCGAGGGAGGTGGATTGGCCTTTGCCGGACCCCCCCCCCTTCTACATTTAATCAATTTTTCATCTTCGCTTCCTTTTTTCTGGGGCTAGGCCCTGCTGTTCGATGCGGAGATGGGGAAGGGTGGTTTCCTTGCGAGTCAAACGGCAGCGTGGTTGTGTTATTGGATGGTTTTGCCAATTTAAATGAAATTTTCGCGAAATGTTGCTTGTTTATCATTTGACGGAAGTCTCCCGGTCACAGTAATTTTCTGATGATCTCTCGAACTGAGGTCTCCGAGCCCCCTTCGAACGTGACACTACATACTGCCGAATTCTGCTACCGTTTTCCAATTCCTTACTTGCCTACTTAGAACTGTCTCCGGTCATGCCGCCCAAATTCCCTATCCCCTTGTACATTGCTTACCCAGCACTCACTCCTTTCTTACGTATCACAGTGTTTTTTTCGTCCCTTTCCGCCTATTAAGAGGGCTGTCAGGAAAGTAACTTGAGTTTTAAAATAAAATATGAACGTGCGGGCAAGAAAAAGTTTTATTATATACATTTGAAAGGCACATTCTTTAACTATTATTCTGCATAGTCTCCATTGAAATGGTGGCATTTATCATATCGATACCCAAGTTTATTTTCAATTCCATCTCTGACAAAATCTGCCGCCTTGCATTTTGACGACTTGTTTAAACCAGGATGCAATCCTGCGTCCCTGTCAAAGCGCTGTTATGAAAGCTACGTCTAGCGAGAGATCCGTAATCGTATATCGACGATTTTCACGAATTTTCCCGTTAATTTTCACCGTCAGTTCTGGCTGGCCACTACTAGCACGAGGATTATGGTACGTCATGAGATCAAATATTTCTCTTAAGGAATCACTTATTGCGGTTTATATATGTGCACAACGCCCCAAATAATTTCTTGAAAGCTTAACTTTGGTTTATCAGAATCGATACGGGAAGAAGAGGGAATACGGGAAAAGAATGAGGATCATATGATGTGGTAGGTATGAGAAAAATATGAGAAATGAGGTGAGGAATTAGTGGAACATTGAAGAAAGTGGTTTTTGTTGCAGATTTCCAAATCCCCCTTCTTGCTTCCTCGCCTTCGACCCATTCTTCCTTCGTTAAAAGGCCTTCTTTAACACACCATTTCCTCTTTAATTTCCTCCTCCAGATGTACTTTTTTTCCCGTCTTCTCATTCCCCTTCGCGACTTCCCCTCTGTTCCCGACACCATGCGTTTATCAACGTCTTCCATTCGCCATTTTTTCAAGGGAACCCGTTCCGTATAATAGCGTAATGGTTTCACTGTAGCCTCATTAGCAGGACCGGTTATTTTTCTTCCCTGGCGATGATAATATGCGTAAATTTGGATTTAAAAAATTTCTTTCCTTGGAGGAGTGAAAAATTTCTCACTTTTCCCCAAATTATCGCTAATGCCTGAACCATTACACTGTCACACAGTTTTGGATCACTTCGTTCTACTCCGCTAAAATAAGGGGTGCAAATTTCGGCGTTATTTAGTTTATATCAGGATATTTCTACTGCAGTTGACAGTAAGTGTTTTCCTTGAAAAAAAATACTAATTTGGGCCATCACCTTTGTAATGAGATGCTGCAAAATTTCATTTGGGTGTTTCGGTTGATTAATTAATAGGGCAGACCTCTCTTTACTTCAGTACCATTGGAATATCCAGTTTCCTATTTTTACTTCTGGTCGTTGAAACAGGTTCGCGGAATCTTCATACTTTGTTCTCCGGAATTTATTTCACCGGAAAAGTCGTCGCGAAAACGTTCCAGCATGTAACCGAATCCGATGTTAGAATTACGCCATCGCTTCTATCCAGAAATCATTGCGATTTCCGAGAATATTCACACTCTTCGTGAGCAAGAGCGAAATTCGCGTAGCAATTGTCGTTTATTGATCTTTCACACGGAATGCATCGTATTTCTGATTGTTAGCACCGTCGAAAGATTCCCGCAGTTATTGTTAATAGGATATTTCCCACCTTTTAAGCGTCAATTACTTCCAGTGGCAAATGACTGCACTTGCGCATGACGTCGCGTTCGTGTCTGCGTTTTGTTTTTATTTCCGTGCGATCACGGTCGAAGATTTTTTTTGTAATTCTACCTTTTACACACACGCACGCGACTATCCCGAAGAAAATAAATAAATTTCGTGAACAAAACTCCCTGCGCACCGAGGACATGTATGTACAACACGGCCTACAGCAATTTTATGCAACTACATACATCTTACCTTGTAAGACCCCACGGGAGTGCGTGTCAAGTGATGTTTAGCCATCGACCATCGTAATAATTAATTGATGATTAATAGGATTGAGTTTCATTTTGTTTCCGGAAAGTTGGAACTGTCGTTCCCTCTTGTTGTGGTCACGAATTGCGCGGGGAGAAAATTCCTCCATGCATCGATTTCCCGTTGTCACCTCGCATAACGATGTAAATCATACCTAAAGTTAATCTCTCTCTCTCTCTCTGTGTCCGCGTTGAACTTGAGTCTGTGGTGCACATGGCGTTGTTATTGTTTCCTCTGTCTCCTAAGCAATGCCTACCGATAAAATCAAGACCCTTTCTGTGGATTCACTGGACGAATCTTCAAGGGACAAGAAGCTCTTTTCCGTATTTAAGGCCTCCTGCGAAAGGTCTTTAATACCCGACGCACTTCAACGCCAAATAAGGCCTCTATCTATCGTTTTGATTTGAGTATTTCCCAAACATTCGTTTTTTATTAACACCCCTTTCCTCACGGCTGTTCTGGGTATGGACCCCTCGTGCTTTTCCCGTTTTATTTCCGATGCTCAGAAATATCTAGTGCTTCTAACTACGCATGCGTATAAACCTCTTGCCTCTGTAACTGTTGGGAGGAAATTGTAAGGATTCTCTTTCCCTGAAATCCAGTCCTGTGTTTTATCATATTTATTCAATTAGTCAGCTAACTCCCGACTTCATGCTCAAATGCCGTTGAGATCGTCGGAAAGAGCTTCCTTGTGTTAGTGCTAAGGCAAAGATGATTTATTTTTCGGGTTATTTTAAAATTCCTATTGAGCATGGTAAACAGCGTAATCATAACACTTATATCGCTATCGGGTCATAGACAGGTCAAACGTTTTCAAGCATCATCGGTTGCATTGTGCGCAGGAAATGGTTTTCATAAATATGATTATTTATGATGACATATAATATTATTAAATAGCGATGGCTGAATGTCAGTGCCAACAACAGGTTTATGTTTTGACGTGTGCACAGAGTTTTTCAGGCGAAGAGAACTTGAAATTTATAATCAAACTAAGGGCTCTTCAGTCTGGATATTAATTCTCAAGCTGGCAATACATTAGAAGAGAGTGACATATTTTCACGACTTCACCTCTTGTGTCAGAGAGTTCCACATTTCACACGAATTGAAGTAGGTGGTCACCTGAGACATTTATTTTTATGGAAAGGGAGTAATGTTTAGTTTCTAATTTTTTAGGATTCAATCTTTCGCTCTCTTTTTCAATATGAAATATTATTTCTTCTTATTGCAAATTGGAAGACATTATTTAGGTCTAGATTATGCATAAATAATGAATTATGAAATTGGAATCTCTTTCTAATTTCAACTATTGGAATTTGAAATAATATCCTTTGTTTTAGTGAAAGAGTTAAATTTTAATCGATTCTCCCAAAGCCCTGGACTTCGACCGCCGTTATTATATGTATTTTTTTACGTCCGCGTCTATGTACTAAGAGTTCTCGTTTGGATTTCGCGTTCGTTTTTTTTTTTTTAAAGGCGTCGTGTCACGTGACCTCCGGGGTGGAATGTTGCCCCGTGATAGGTCTGCAATTGAAGAGACTCTTCGCTTCCTCGAGATTCGCTCGTTTTTTTCATATCGGACCCCCGAGTCCGTCGCTCTTTCGGAGATCCCCTCTTGGCCCGGCCTCTCTCGCACGGGGGAAGGGGAGGGAGGAAATCACGGGTGCGGGTCGAAAGTCGTTTACCGGTGCGTGTCCAATCAGATTGGGCTTCGGTGGAGGGAGGTTCGGGGGCACGCCTCCCTCCCCACAAACCCCTTCCCCCACGCCCTGTCGCCCTACTTCGGAAGAGATTGTCACATCTTATTCCATTTTGTTTATTTCCACTCGGCGTCCGCATTCGGGAGAACCGCCACCGACCAGTCAGTCGCTACGTCGAATTCAATTTGGTCCGAACTCGGGAATATTCATATCTCCACCATCATCCACACGCCCCGCCCTGTTTTTCAGGCCTAGCGTTTATTGATTAATGCATAGCAACGTGGATCGATACGGACACTGGGTGAAGGAATGTGCGCTGTTTTAATTTCTTATCCATCCACAGTCAAAACTCGGTTATGAAGAGGTGCTAGTGACCGGAAGAATTTGACAATTGCTCGTAATGAATGTAACATACGTTATCTGTAGAATGTTGCATTATACGATGCATTACATGCATGTTTCTCCCTATGTCGCTCACTAACAAACACGCACGCACTGTCGGTTCAAAACATGTAGAGTTGTTAAAAAAATCTACGAAGATCAACTATCATGCGTCATGAACTTCGCGTAATAATCACTGTGAATTTCGACCAAAGAATGTCCTTATAATGTTAGAAATAACCGTATGGTCGGGAACGTGCAATGTGAGACATGGTGGAGAAACGCGAAGGTCGGAGAAAGGGGAAACGCAGTAATAAGAGATCTTAGTCTCAGTTCAGCTTCTCTCTGCTCGACCATTTGCCATAAAGTTTTGCTCGTTATATCCGCGTAAAGTTCCAAACGAAACGGTCGTGACTTTGTTGGTCATTAAAATGTAAAATTTCCAGCCAACGCTTCTCCCCTTTCTCGCATAAGCCTCGAGAACTCGTTATATAGTCATGGTAGTCAAGATACTGGAAGAGAGGATTCTTTAAGGGACTTCAGACTTTTATAAATGTGGTAGTCATTCGTGCTAACCGCCGACGCACAGAGTGACAATTTTCCTAGTGTCGATTTTACATTAGTAGGGACGAAGATGCGGCAAAGATAAGTGAAGGGGAACTGGATCGCCGAACCGATTGTTTATATTCGGAATGCCCTTTACCTCGAAATTCCGAGGATCACAGCGGGAAGGAACCGCTTAACTTGCGGCTAGTTGAACTTCTGAGATCAATCAGCAATTAACACCCCCAGCCACACGCTCTATTGGCGGCAGAGTAAGTTTGAGATGTTGTCATAATGAGTGCCATTAAAGATAATCGCTATCCAAATACTTATTTCGATTAATTGATTCCTTTAAGGTATGATATCAACACCGCAATGACCAGAGAGTTCATTATTTTTTTGTTAACAGAGTGATGAATTTGTTGCATTATTGCTGTGTATTTTATGGATGGATATTCTCTCTTTTTGTATCTTCGGAGAGATATAAATCCATCTCGGTATAGATGGAATGACCCCTGAGAAATGCTACGGGCTCTCCCATAGTTTTGATGCCCAAGATGATCCCAATCCCCATGGGGTAATTTTAACGTAGTCATTAGGTGTATTCCACGATTTATTGCTGGTTAGAAGTGCAATTAATATCCACTAATATATTCCATCAAGTAAGGATCAGCGGTGTGTTGCGACAAGTTAGTTTGAGTTGAAATGTGAATATTTAATCATTCACCCACGTCCCCTGTCGGTCGCCGTAAATCCAAACAAGCCCCGTGTTTCAAAATTGAATAAAAGGCGATTTGAGGGAAACTATTGCTGAAAATTGGACGTTCTCTTTTTTATTATTTATTTACATCGTACCCTGCAAGACACCGCTGTGATGTGTGTCAGGGTGTGTATAGACACAAGAATAAATTTGACCCAAATAGTTTTCCCCCTACCGCGGTCGGGCGATGTCATTCTGATCCCTTATCATTCGTGGGAACAAAGTGACATCTTAAATCTATCTGTTCTACACTTAATCTCTCTAATTTTACTGATATGATTTCTCCTACTGTATCGTGCGATGGGGGTAATAATATATTTTCAACATCATCGCTAAAGAGACTTGAGTCCAACTTATGCAATAGATTTAATCTGTGATTTAAAATTAGTGCGTGAGTGATTCCCAACTTAGTTCCTGTAATAAATTCAATGCGCTTCTCACTGTACAAGTCTCGCGTATCATATCAATGTTTTACAAATCTAGCTCCTCTATGCTGCACGCGATCCAATTTGGCAATCAATCCAACTTCGTGAGGATCCCATATACTAGCAGCGTATTCTAAATTATGTCTAACCAGCGAAATATAACATTTCTCTTTAACCTTTCCATCACATATTCCCAATAATCTTCTAATAAGTCCTAATTTTTTGTTAGCTTGTCCACATATTCCCTGAATATACTCGTATGTTTCACCCAGGAGAGGTCGTGAGTGAGGGTAACCGCCGGAATGTTTAATCGAGTCTACACTTTCCATTTCGCTGTTCCCGATGCAGTTGGCGTTCGGGAGGAAATTACCCCTTTTCCAAACATTCGTCTCCGCGCATTCTTTTAAGTTTAATTCTAATTGCCAGGTGTCGATTTTAGTAAAAACAGATGAATCATCGCATTTATTTCATATTGACCATTGCTGCCATCTATAAGCAGTTTGATTATGATCAAAGAGGGTTAAGAATGATCTGAGGCTTTCCTGGCGAATACTGTGGATCTTTTCACTTCACCCTGAAGACGATGGCGGAGTTAGCTGTCGAAACGTTGGTGCTACCCAACCTGACCTGGTGCGAAACCCGAGAAGCCTTAATCCACAAAGAGGGTTGATTACCCTTTTCTGTTGAATTATGGCAAGGTTAAAGTAACTATAAACACTGATATTCTTTTATCATCCTTTTACTACGGAAATGAAACATGCTGACCTTGTGACAACTGTGACACTGTCGTCTTCTAATCCTGCCTTTCCTAAATAATTAACGTCCCGTGGTCGACTTGGGTCGCGATTATATTGGCGGTCGTGCCCGGAAAGATCGAAACAATAAGCCTTTAGTGAACCGTGCATTGATGGAGGGAACCTCTCGATCGAGTCACGCCCGATATCCGCCGTGGAATACGGGGAAGGTCGGAATTCACGTCCGAATCGTGGCACGGCACGCGGTCCTCCTCCCCCAGATCTCCCCCATCGACACCTGGGAAGACAACGAACGAGCGACGATGTCTCTGCGCCGGGATTAAAGCCGTTGATCCGAAGAGGGGTGAGCGAGCCTCCCTCACGCCAGACGGACTCTCTGCCCCACCCCCTCTCCCCAACCTCCCGGTATCTCACTTCCCCTCCCTTCCTCCCTCCTCCCCTCCCTTTCCGACCACCGCTTTAAAGATTAAAGCGAATGCTGTGGTGCGCGCGCGCGCGAGAGAGAGCCCTGAGAGTGTGTATTTGTGTGCGAGTGTTGTGTGCCTGCGTGCAAGGCGGGTCTCCCCCCAGCCCCCTCCCCGCACCATCCTCGCTCGTCCTTTTAAAGGCCGATGTATCTCTCTCCCTCTCCGTATACATCTCTGGTGTTCCGAGGAGCCATCCACTCCCCAACCCACCCACGAACGAACGCTTCCCGCCGGCCGGACTATCGCTGCGGCACTTCGCGGGGAGAACAGCCCCCACACGTTTGAGCGGAAATGTGTACCTCCCACCCATTTCTACTTTCTCCATGCTTGGATAGTGGAGGGGAAAGTATTGTTTCCTTGAAAATCGATTGCACTTTGGGGTCCGTTGGACAAGTTTTTGACCGTTTCCCGATTGCTCTGTGTGTGTGTGTGATGGATATTTTGGGGTATGAGTACTAAAAAAGAAGCTAACCTTAGCACGAAATTCCGCGATATTAAGGAGTTTTTTTGGAACCGATTAGGTTTTAAGGCAAAATTCTCTCCGCGGAAGTGACCGCCCTTTCTAACGTGTACGAGTGGAACCGCCATAAAAACAATTTTCAAAAGAGCTGGAATTCCTAAGGTGTTATTTTTATTCTAGATTTTGCGATATGCCATGAAGCTCCATTTCATTTTTCTCGTCGAAATACAAAAATAATTGAGTTTTGCCAGGGTGCGATTTGAACCCATTATTTGTTGAAATGATTGGACTTACGTATTCTGCCCAGCATTTATCGCATCTCACGAGTAAAAATTACGGAACACTATTCGTATGAGTATAAACAACGTTATTTATAATTATTTGTGATAACCAAATGATTTTGGTCAGCTCGAATGTGGTTACCACGGAAACCCCATTCGCCACGCACCCGAGGTGGTTTTAAGAGGCATTTAAGAATAAACTGGTCTCGAAGAGTCACAAAGAAATGAATATAAAAAGGCCCGAGTAACGTTACGTGTTATCGTAAATCTTTAAATCCTGTCCTTATCTTTGGAAAAATAAAAAGGCAAATCGTAACGGGGAATAATGTGCTGGTAAAATCGGATTTTTTTTACTCTCACCCGCTGATTCTTTTATCTTATCTTTTATTGGGCGAATTATTTCCGAGTGAACTATATCCATCGATATTTTTAGCTAAGTCGTCCACGGAATGATAATTTAATTCTGGAATTACGGCACAGTAAATTTTTCTATGTTCAGAACGATTGTGTCGAATTCTTCCCCGCCACTTTTTTTACGCTTTATGCGGCGGCCATCTTAGTCTGTCAAACTGCTTGGCCATTAAATAAACGCGAATAAATAGAAAAGATATATTTTTTCCACGAAACGAATGATAAGTTACGGAAGAAAATTTCATAGCGATATTTTTCGATTATATTATACTAAATTACGTGATAATTTTCAGTTTTCTATGTCCCTGTTTCCCTCAAGCCCTGTCCGTGTTCATTATTGTGGGTTAAGTATCATCCCGTGTCTCGGAAACCTATTAAAGAGACGTTCCAATCATCGTAGAATATAAAATAATTCGAGGACGGCGCTTTGATTCCCTGTTTCCTTTTGAGACACCTCTGAGATGGCGTCGCCGTCGAAGGGAAACGATACCTCATGAAGGTAGCAGCCGTTTCGGGCGAAATGTAGCCGGACGGTCAGTTCTGCCTTGCTTCGAATGAGAAAGCTTCATTGCTGTCCAAAATTAGGTATGATTAATCGCACTATGCGTCCCCACTCCCTCTATAGTACTTTGAATGTGTTTCCGTGAAGTCTCAAAAAAAAACTCGAAGTGCTTACTTAGTGGAGCTTACTTCCTTGCTTCAGTGGATATTTTTTACTGGAAGAGTGAACATTATTTTGTAACTGTCCACCATTTTTAAGTGATAATCGAAAGGTTTAAATTGTGGGCCATGGGTACTCTTGCTGTTTACACAACTTTCCAATCGTCGTAGTAAGAGCTGAACAATTAAATCAATCATTTTGATTTCTTCCATTGCACACCGCATTAATAAGCCATTAGGTTTGCGTGATGGATGGAGGGTAATAATAATTTTAATATTAATAATAAAACGGCTTTATTGGGGCAAGATTGATACTAGATGACTCGTTCTTACGACTATATCCCGCGTCGTTTACATGCATAAATACGTCAACAATCATTACAAAAAAATATGTAGAAATTTTTACAGTGATTATAGGAAAGTACGAAGTAAAATATATTTTTGAAATAATAAAAACAACTAAGTGTTGAATTTGGGAAAAAAATTGGGTAGAGTGTAAAAAGTTATATACTCATTTGGGGGAGAGTCGTAAGGATTGTGAACGAATAAACCCACTGCAAGAAAACACCGTCACAGGAAGGATGGTATGAAAAACCTGCTAGAAACCCACTGAGATACGATTAATATGGGAATAACTAATAGAATTGAAACAGCAGGGTAGGACCTACCTAGAACTAACTTTCAAGGCTCGTTTTAAATTCGCACGTTGACTAAAGAAGTGGAAGGAGGGCGCGTGGATCAATTCCCGGGGCCACCTTTGGTATCCAGAAAATTGTAATCGTGTGGGAATATACTTGTAGATAAAGTTGTCCATCCCACATATTCGAACCTACGGCCATCCATCCATTGGCCGGCCGCTGCATCTGCCGCTATGACACCACGCCCCCTATATACGTGCATTCGGTCGGATTCACTTTGGTTCGACATTCACGCCTCACTCCTCAGCGAATATTTTCCAAGCCGAAAGGTAATTATTTTTTTACGGCAGGTAATACCATCCCTGCCGACGGAATGTCTCTTCGTTGATTAAAATAAACAGTATCGCCGTCGAGTTTGAAACTTCGCTTCCGTCATTTAACGGTCACTTGAAATAAATAACGCGACCTCAGCGTTTCCGATACTTTTTTTTGAATGGTCCATCTCATTTTGAAATGGAAGGAACACCAATTCATTTTTTTCCCTCGACAGGAAAACTCCGGGTATTTTAAAAAAATCCCCATCGCTCCTTCCCTTCCTTATCTCATTTGGAGTCGTGAAATTTTCTTTTTTTTTCGTCCCATCGTTAAGATTTACCTCGAGGAAATTTCCTCTTCAATCGATTGCAAGCTTTTCATTTTGAAAAAAGCCCGCGGTCCCTTCCTCAGTTAAATACACGAAACAAGCATTTTTGTGAGGACTCAATTGACTCAAATGTTTATTGATTGATACCTGGGACTTGATTTTTATTTTATGGGAAATGATTTATTTCATCGATACAGGTCTTGTAATTATTCTGACTGAACTGTGTACACGGCGGTGAGACGATGGCATCCCGCTACTGCGGAAGGACTTAATTGAAATTTAATTACTGCTGAACATTTTCACAAAAAATAAATTACCAAATTGCGTGTGACACTCTAGCAGGTGATTCAAAAGTCGCTTGAATTGTTTTAAGCTTAACGGGAATCGAAGATTTCATCACAAATTTTCAAGAATTTTAGTAATTTGATTAAGAAGTGAATTGGATGTTCATGCTGTACATTAATTGAGCTGTCCATTAAGATGAGTTACTTAATTAGATTAGTAGATTAGAAATCACCCCCGGAACTGTAAATTTTATACGTTTCATGTCCAGTTGTTGCATTGGGAGCAATATTTTGAGCCATGATCTTGGATATTCCAGCATTCGCCGCGGGAATCTCATCCTTCACAGCGAGAAGGAGCGCTGAAGCTTGTTTTTGTTTAAACAATAAGAAAAACATCGAGAGGCGTGACGTGCTCGTTCATCTCCCCGTTTCCCGGCAGCGACCCGAGTCGGCCGGGGCGTGAGGCACATTCCAGAGATCGCCGCGATACGTACTAACAGCTAATGGGGACTCGCTGCGATCGCTGTTCCTCATTGGCCGGATTTCAAAAGAATCTTAGATCTTATCGGACAAAGATTCCCGCTCGCCATCCGATTTCGGACTCTTTCGCGTTTTTCAATTCGTCGAGTAAGCTTTCTCGTACCAACTTTCAAATGTTTCCGCGGAGTGTCCCTCCGGAATTAATCTTTACTGCTGTCAAAAGAGATTTCCTTTTCCTTCCCGTGCGTTTTCGCCCGATTCCTTTCGTGAGCCAACGAATCCGAACCGCTATTTCATTAACCGAGACGCGGATGATGTATGTATATCGTTTTAGAAATAATTGTACGGGATCCATTGAGGTTTTTTTTCCGTTCCCAGGCGCGGTTTCCGATTGACACCACCGTTTTCAAGTGAAACCCTAAGCGGCGAGGGTGATGTGCTATTCAATTTGGTTTTTTATTTACGAGTTGGGGAAGATTATTAAATTAATAAGTTTCATCTCAGAAATCTGGAACACTTCACTTTGAGTGTGAAACAGTGAAAATATTTGTCGTTTGCAGTAGTATACCGGCCAACGTTAGGTTCTTGATGGACCCTGATACCACGCACCACAATACTCCCAAAGCCCCAGCCGTCATGACGAAACATATCCTTGAACTCCATTTAACGATAAATCATTCCTTACCTCGACATACTTTCCACCGATCTCTAATTCCATCCGAAAAATATATTCCTCTCCTTCCTTGACCTTGATTACTCAGGATTCTCACCCATTTTATTGCATTTCGTATCCCGTTGTCTGGCGATATATCCTGTATCCACTTGCCTCCTTGTCTCCGAATATCTTCCTACGGACGCTTTTCTTCCCCTACCATGCTTAGTGGTAATTCTTCAAAAGTTTCCCTTACTGCCAATCATTTATTCCGTTCTTTTCATTTTCTTCCCACGTCACATCGGAAAAAACCACCAATATGCCGCCTACGATCATTCCCTTGTCTCAACAACCAAGCTTCTCATTTGTACAAAATTAC
The DNA here is from genome assembly GCF_022747635.1 of Hetaerina americana. Taxonomy (NCBI): domain Eukaryota; kingdom Metazoa; phylum Arthropoda; class Insecta; order Odonata; family Calopterygidae; genus Hetaerina; species Hetaerina americana. Next base: position 84,929,575 of record NW_027287095.1, read on the forward strand.
GCTCCAGATTAAAGTTTTTACTAGTATTTTCTTTGAATCTTTACATTTAGGTGCCTTTCATTGACTCCCTCTTCTTTCGCAAACTTCATTTACGTAATGCAATTTTATTTAACGTTTTATGTAATGTTTTCCTATTTTAATGCCCCTATTTATTTGACCTGGATGAAATGCGTACTCGGTCAAATGTAACCATTGTATCCAACTTATTGTAACCTTCTCCTTTGTGGAGGAGAACCTTATTACCTTCGTTTTCTTAGGATCGGTGCCCGTTCAAAAACTATCATACTATTTCTTTCATGTGCTACGGAATTATTGATGTATTCATTTTGAAGATATTTATCCAGTAACTATTACCTTTCTGTTGGAGGTTTTTGCATTTAGTGGAACATTTTCTCAAAACAAGTAAGTTGCCTTAAACTTCTTTACCCCATGAAGGTTTCTTGATAATTATGGAGACTAGTATATTCACTCCGCTTTCGTAATCGTTAGCCCAGCGACGTCAGGTTTTTCACTAAAAATGGCGACCTCGATAAAGTTCAGTTGAAGTTGTTAGCTGATACTTAAAGAATTTACGGTCAATTGCGAATTTATCGTACAGATTATTTACGGAAAAAATGATAAATGCATGCACGGGGGGGTTGGTGACGTAGTATATGTCGCCACACGTGATCGGGTCTCGTCTCTCCGGCCTCCTCGTCTCTGCACCCGCGGTTGTTTTGGCACTTTTAGGCTAGAATTTAAAATGAAAGTTAAATGGGAAGGGGTAAATAGTTGCCAGCTCGTGTGTTTGGTGAATCACTGTCATCAGACAAGAATGATATGTAATTTACGAAAGGTAAATATTTTATTCCCCCTACTCTCATGATGAATATTCACTCTGGTTTCCAAATTTGTAAATTTCACATGGATCCTAAGGTGGTAGCGAACTATTTGACCAATCCGGGAAGCGTCTTCACTTCCGGTTCATCCCGATACCGGCGTGAGAAAACGCCCCTCCCCTACCCCATCCCTCCTCCCTCCACCACCTCCAACTCCCCCCCTCCCCCGAATTCTTCATGGAGAGCATCTCAGCTCCACCCTCGGGGGGAATGGGGGATCCCCCTTAATAGGTGGAGGGAGGACAACTGCATCCCCACTGCAAGGGGTCGCGTGGATGGGGAGTGGGGGAGGGAGGGTGCGCCAGGAGGAGAGATTTGGCAACAGGGCGTCCGCCCCGACCAATAAGAAATCGATAGCCGGGGCGACGGCGGTCACGCGGGCCGGGCCCCCCGAGCACACACACTCTCGCACCCCCCGCCCTGCACCTCCCCCGTCCGCCAACCTGTTTCGCGGGGGTGCGGACGCCGGGTGCCGCGGCACTTTCACTGCCGCAGAGCGCGCGAGAGCGGCGGTATCGTCGGGGTGCGCCCCGCTCTCCCTCTCCCACCCTCACCGGGGCGCGTCCCATCCGCCGGCTCTTTCTTCGTGCGGTGGTCGGGGCGATCCTTCGAACCCGCATTATCATTCGCGGATGCCTAATTATCACCAATGTTGTGAAAGGGGTGAGGTTGGTTTTGTATGGTTATGGGAAGACTGCTTCACTTATAATCCTTGCCTACCACTAAAACACCTTTTACTAAAAATAAACCCTTCTTCCGCGCCTATTTCCTGCCTTATTTCCTTCCGTCACTCATGCCTATACATTGCTTTCCCTTACTTATCTCTCCTGCCTAACATTTCCTCCACTCTCACATTCATCTACGTTCCTTTTCCCGGCAACCTCTTCTCCATCCTCCTTTTAATGTCTCCCATCAGACCCTCTCTCCTCTCCTGCCAATCTCTTCGTACGTACATTCCTTCGTTTTATATTCCTTTATACTTTCATGCCTTATTTAATTTTCCATTCTTCTCCAATGCTGCAGCTCAAAAATCCTCAGTACGCTGCTATCCTATCAACACAGCACTCCGTGTTTTTCGGTCGACCCCACGCCAAGTTTTCGAGCCGTACCACATCATGCTCCAATATCAAAGGGACCTCTTCGTCCCGAACACTTCCATTTTAGACTTATTTTCAGTTTGCAAGTGGGTACACATTCAAGGACCAAAAGTCATCTTTCGCTTTCATCGCGGTTCGAACCTGGGTCCCTCGAGTTTTGATCGCGTGCTTTCGGTCTTTGAGATAGCCTCGATGGTTTAACTAGCTCGAAAGACCTCTCGTTCCCGAAATCGAGGGATCTGGGTTCGAATCCCGATGCAGGTGATTGCTTTTCTTTTTTTTCTCGTTCTAAAGTTCTCGCATTTCTGTTCACCCGCCAGCGGCCGACTCGGCTGAAGTTAACTTCTGCGCCACTCGCTGCAGTTTCCCCGCTTGGCTTTGGCACGAAATTTCTCGCGTTGGCGCTGAGCGTCGTCGCCTGGCGTTGATTTCGATTACCTCCCTAGCAGGCGAATGCGCGCGCGTGGGGATTCTCGCCGAGGCCTATATAAACCTAGCCTCCCCTTCGTCTGACGTCGTGGCGAGTGCCACTTTCTGGAAATGTTTGAACAAGGGTATCGTGTTTTATTGCCACAGCTAGATATTAATATTTGTCGTTCCAACGATCAATTTACAGATGTTTGTCCGATAACAAAAGGACTTGTTGTCGCATCGGATTGGACGGGACGGCGGCCAATTAAAACAGGTTTCCAATTCCAGCGTCAATCTTCCCGCTTAATGAATTCAAAACAGTTCGGATGGCTTCGCCCGACTCACTTCTTTTGTCGACGACGGTGGCGGACACCCCTCCCCCCCTCCCGGACGCGCTCATGTCGTTTCGGCGAAAGCGGGAAAATAGACGACTGCGTCGGCACTCGCGGGCCGCACTCTTTCGTCCGCGGCCCGCCTTTTCTCGCTCTTAGTCATCCTAGATTTTGTGAATTTATAATACTCTGGGGCAAAGATAGATAGATAGAGAATGAGTGATTGAGTTCTGTATCAATCGGTCCTACAACCACAACTCTCTCCCCGTTCCCTGCTTAACAACAGTAACCAAGATATCTCTCCGATCCTAATGAAGTCCCTCGGTTAGAGGGCGAAACGTTGACGCTCACGAGTAAAACGATTTCTCAAACGTAACTTAATATTATATTCTTCTGTCTGCTGATCGTAATTGCACCCTTTTCTCGAGTTCCCGTGGGTGTAATTCCATGGATATTTTTTGACCTTCACCAAACAGTGCCTCGGTGAATTGTTCCTTTCTCGAATGCAGTTAATTTTCTGCGTTGCTAAGGGACGCTCTGTGTTCCTCCGATTCCTCACCTTGGAGGTTCGAGTAGCAGCGTAGATGAGAGGCTTTTGAGATGTGGGTTTGTGTGGGGAAGAATTGAGAGTCACGTTGAAATGAGAGGAAAAGTGACTTCAAGGTATGGTGGGAAAAGATACGAAGGAGGTTGCTCAGCGTATCTCGAAGTAGGTAGAAAAATTGAATCGAAGAGATAACGATCGGGATATTGGAGGAGCACGTATAGATAGATGGGAGAATTTTGGGCGAGCGAGACTTAGGCGTGGTGGGAGGAATAAAATAGGATATTAGGATGTCATGAAAACATGCAGGAATTAGGTTAGGAGGAACTGAAAATAGAAATAGAATAGGGCTGATAAGAGAAGGTCAACGCGAAACGAAATAGCTATTGGTGACCATCGGAAACCTACCTTTACGAATAGGAAGCTTTCGAAAAATGAGGCAGCATCGTTTTTCTAGCTTTGGTTCGCTATCATAGTGGAAAATATAAAGGTCTCATATACAGCTACGCACTACCACCGTGTACCGTCCCGAAGGAAGTGTGGCGAGGGGTGTTTGGTCACCATCTGCGTCATTCTACTTCGACTCCACTATTTCCAAATACGTAAAAATGAGACATCGTGATCCACAGAAAGAGGGTGTGAAAGGGGGCGACCGGGTAGCATTCATACAAGATCCCTTATTCACATTACGAGTATAATACGGTGACTAACTGCTCCAATGGCAGTTGTAGATGAACGCCGCTGATGAAATGTGAACCGAGCCCATTAGCAATCATTTATTTCTCACAGCTTCCGCGGAAACCGCAGATAGCCGTTTGAATTCGGCCCTTTCGTGAAAACTGCAACCGGTTTTGATTCATCGCAGAAATTTTCCTGAAAATGTCGTATTCCACCGAATACTTCCCGGAAGGCCTTTTGCAACCCTTCCGTTTTTCATATTAAACGAAGGCGCCCTGGGAGAGATTGCGTCATTCATGTCCGACCATTCAATAAACTCGCATCATTCATTGCCCCTGAAAACGATCACGCGAACGGAACGCGCTTTTGTACGCGCGGGGCCGCGGAGTGGGGCGCGTGATTTCGCATGTTCGCTTTCCTCGCGGGGTCATCCCCTCCCCCCCGGGCTCTCCCCCGCCCCCCTACCCTCGCGGCGAACTCACTCCCGCCGAGGGGGGGGGATGGGAAACAATCGACTGTCGGATGCGTCACGCCGAAGCGAGAGTGATTCGAGGAAGCGTGGGGTTGAAATGACGAGCCCCGGCCGAGGAAACATGGCAAAGCGACCGTCCGGGGAAAATGGAACAAACACTAGCATACGTACACATGTAAACGAGGGATGTAAACGAGGGCTGACCAGAAAGTAACTCACGTTTCGGCCTAGCGTGGCGGTGTGTAGTTCTAGAGCCACCATCTTGGTGTCTGAACTTCCCTACACTCAATACGCATCCTGCTGTGGTAATGTGATGAATGTAGTTTCTCACATTACGAACTGTTAAAATATGTGCTGCAATAGAAAATCTCGCGAGTTTTGAAGTGCGTTCTGTGATTTGAAGCTTTCACTAGCAAAAAATCTCAAGCCAATTGAAATGCATGGATAACTTTTTGAAGTGTACGGAGACGGAATGGTGAGTGAAGGCGGGGTGAGACAGTGGTGCATTCAGTTTAGAAATGGCCAGAGCACCAATGCTAACAACGAGGGTCGCAGTGACAGTCCTAGCCTCGAGACAGCTGAACTGACGGTGAAAATCAACGAAAAAATGAATGGAAATCGCCGATTTACGATTACGGATATCTCGCTAGAAGTGGCTTGCTACACAGCGCTTTGACAGTGACGCAATTTTGCATGCTGGAGTAAAAAACTGGTTGAAATGTAAGATGGAATTGTAAAGGTTGTGTTTCGTTATGATAAATTCGTCAATTTCAATTATGGCTTTGTAGTAATATAGTTTAAAAATGTTCCTTCCAAATGTATATGATAAAACTTTGTCTTGTCACTAGGTTCATACTTTATTTCAAAACGTAAGTTAACTTCTGGACGGCTCTCATATATTCCTGACGTAGAGGACGAGGCTTGTGCTGGGACTATTTGCCCCGCTAGGGAAAGGTAGGGTTAAGATTTTCAGGGAATGGGGTAAGAATGGATGGAGAGAAACCCGACGTCGGCATTAGTGTAATATAAACGAAATACGCCAAAGGGTTCTCAGTTAAACGTCTCATCGGACGTCGGCGTATATAGTATTACTTGAAGTGCACTCTTGACACAGCACCCCTAGTAAGGATCGGGATGCCACTGACTCGCAATTCGTTACACAAATGTTGAAGGGTGATTGGCGAAAATATTAGGATTACTTGAAAAATTAGATGTATCCGTAGTTGAGGCGACTGCTAGGGTCGGCTACGCAATCAGGGACATGGCACTAACCTAGTAGAGATAGGGTTTGCGTGGTACAAGATTGTGGTTGATGATTGATGCATGCATGTTTGATGCTTTTACCTGAAGAGGTAGTTAAAGTAAGCGTTAGTAAAAGTATTAAAGAAGGACTCGTGAAAACTTCGATTCAAGTGTATTTTGTGGCTTAGAAACATGGTCGTTGAGGGAAGAGGATAAACGTGACGTAGATTGGAGTATTTTTATATGTGGGTGTGGAGAGTGTTTGTGAGTTTGCAAACTGGAGTGTTGGACGGAATGAAGGAAAGTATGAAACATATGGCGTTAAAGAATGATATTTTTAGTGTAGCCCATGATATTTCTTATCGTTTAAGGTAAATTTTATATTAGTTTGCACTGAAAAACTTCCATTTCAAAAAGTTCATCGACTCAACCGGTATAAACCGCAGTTATCAACGGTAAGGTTAAAAGTACTATGAGAAAGTCCGAAGGCGTGTGAAGTTCACACATTAACTGGGTAATAACGTCGACCAGTTCCTTATTCCGTACTAGGTTTCCCCAGGAAGATCTGATACTCGAAACATTACACATCTTGGATGAAGCTGAGGGTGAATAGAGGCGTCCTGTAGAGTAGTCTACTTACGGACAGTGGCCCAGCGCTCTATCCACTGTACTACCACACCCCGTCCTGACAGGTCGACGAATATTAATGATAATTGAAATGTTCACCGCGCTTTGGTTGGGTGAGTGTCAATTAATCCAATACAACTGCCCCCCCCCCCATTTTTCCACCCTAATTATCCGGCAGGAAGTCCTCGCGTGTCCGGAGTGTCCTCCCGGGAAGATGCGACGTGTACACCCGGGGAGGGGGTGTGGGGAGAGCTACCGGCGCGTGCCGGCTCTCCTCCGCCCGTACCATGCGGCACATCTCCGCGCCGACGGATCAAAGGGATGTTTGGCCAGGGGTTCTCTCTCTATTTTATTTATTTTTTCAAAAAATAAAAAATAAAAGAAGTCAGGCGCCGAGCGGCAGGGTATGGGGGATAAAAGGGCAAAGGGGGTGGGGGGGGCAGAGAGTTGGGGGTCGAGGTGGCAGGGCTTATCGACCGCGTGGCCCCCAGGGGCGGCAAAGTGGGAGATAGGAGAGGGGGGGGAATCGCATGCGGACGGCGCCCCTTTGATCTGTTCCCTTCCACCCCCATCTCTCCCTGCAACCCTTTCCTCCTCCCTCCACCATCCCCCCGCGCCCTACTACTACTCGCCAGGAACACGCCCCTTGTGTAGAGTGGCGCGGAGACGTCGTCTATCGCGCGTCCCCATGTCGGGGACGAGTGGGGACGGAGGGAGACGACCGCCGTATCAATCCGCGCGCGAAGGCTGCTTAGGAAGCGGGTGGATGGGAGCGGCCTTCTTTTGACGGGACGGTGCCAATGAAATAGAAGCAGCGATGATTAGAATCATCTGTGTTCGACGTTACATAAAGGGGGGGATATTTTCATCATATCCTTATGTTATTTTTTTTACTCGTAAGATCTCTTTTACATATTACCCACTCGTAAGGCCTCCTTTTACACTTGAACAACTCGGCATTTCCCTGTTAGTAGCGAATCTTTCGAAAGAGCCTTTCATAGGTTTTTTGATGGAAACCGAAGCATATCTCAGTTTTATCTAAACCGGTATTTCTTTTATAATCAAGGATTTAAAAAATTTAAAGCCCGTTTTACAAGTTTTGAGGAAACTCTTTTAATGGTAGGCTTTCTGTGAACAAATTCGCACAGATTTTTTTCTTCTTTTGATGAATAGTTATTTTCAATCCAGTGCAATTTAAGTTTTGAAGAAAAAGAATTATATGTTAAAAAGCAACATGCGTGGGTCGTTCAATAAGTCTTTAGGAAAAAATAGAAAAAAGATTTTATTGAGTGTTATCTCCGCCCAATCCATTAACCCATTTAATAATATATACATATATATATATATATACATACATGTGTATATGTATATACATATATATGTACATACATGTATATATACACACATATATATATAAATATATAAATATATATATATACATATATATATTTTTTTATATATTTATGTGTGTATATATTGTACATGTATATATTATTACTACTTCTATTTTTTCCAATGAAGACGGAGCTGAATTCAGTCGAAATGATCAAGAAATAACGTGTGAGTAATCTTTTTATGTGTTCTTATATTGTTTGTTGTTGTCCAAGTTTTATATATATATATATATATATATATATATATATATATATATATATATATATATATATATATATATATATATATATATATATATATAAAATATCTTCGAAATGGAACGCTCTTCGGCGACGCACAAATATATAAAAACACATATGTAGATTTTTAGAATATAGAGACACAAAGAAAGGACACTCACAATTTGTTATTTGACGTTTCGACAGCACGGCTGTCGTCTTCAGAATCATTCTTCAGAATCATTCATGATTCTGAAGATGACAGCCGTGCTGTCGAAACGTCAAATAACAAATTGTGAGTGTCCTTTCTTTGTGTCTCTATGTTCTAAAAATCTACATCTGTGTTTATATATATATATATATATATATATATATATATATATATATATATATATATAAAATATATATATATATATATATATATATATAACACACACACACAAATCGCTGCCCAGCGAGATACAGGCTAAACTTGTATGTACCCACTATCCACACATACATTTTTCGCTTGCCATGATGAACTATCGGCTGTAGCGATTATCGATTACACCCTAGGGAAGTTGAGAGAAAGTTGTGTAATTTTGAGGACGACAATGGCATTGGTAATGCATGATAATGAAACCATCTCTCGAAAGGCGTATTAGCGTATGCATTAGACTAGTGTATGAACGTGTGAACTTATTTCTCTCTGTTATGTGAAAGTACGGAATATTGCTTGGAAAATAAGTTACGATATTGTTAGATGCGTCTACGGTACGTTAAACTATTCAACGTTATGACATAATGGACGCGTAGGAAATGAAGCTATTGGGCGTAAAATTACCGACTCGTCTTGTTTTTATTTAATTTCAAGGAAAGAGGTATAACCATTGTCGTGTGGACAGTTTCACAGTCTCTCGTTAATTGCAGCGACTATGAAGTGATATCTCATCGGCGGGAAAACAATTACGCGTTTGGGTGTTGCTTTTAAAATATTTCATCCCACTTCATTTAGTGTGTGTGTGTGTATGTATGGGCGCTTCGGCATTTTTTGTTTGTTTTTCTCGCAAATATTTGCGTGGTTAGATTTTTAATCGAACTTATTTCGTAGTACTCACTCGGCGTGTGTCCTTCCGATTGGGTGAGTGCATCAACGAACGGCAAAACAGCACCGCGGCCCGGAGAAACAACTCCCGAAGAGGGAAACAGTTGACGAGAGAGTTGGCAATACGTTATTTACTGTTTGTCAACAATCAAACACGTGGACATAACGATGAAACGAATTTGTACTCTGACGTAGTGCGGTTGGAAAATAGACACAATTTTAATTGTGAAACAAATAAATGGGATGATCGCGAAACCCCGGAAAAGGTTGAGGTCAAAATTTCACGTGTAGACCGCACGCATTAAGGAGAGGTCTCCCGAAACGAAAACTTGCTTTGCGTATTACGTAGACTTCATTGTGTGCTATCCTTTTTTTTATCTACATTTAGTCTTACACGGTTTTTGTGCGCGAGTGTGTGTGTGTATGTGTGGGTGGCACCCCACGTCCGAAAGATTTTAGAAGCCGATACAATTTCTGGGACCCGCACGAATGCGTGTCATGCAAGTGACTCATGGCGCATGCGCGCAATGCACCAAGATTACACCTACGCAATGCCTCGAAAGCCACCGCTAGGGCGTGTGTGGCCACCAGTTAACTATCAGATAACTAAATTCATATCACTTGGTTTTTAATACCGGCAAAGAGAGTGGTGAGGTTAAGCACTGCGTTACATTTGGAAGGTTTGCCCAAAACGAGAAGCCATAATGGACACCGGGTCGAGTGACGTACTTAAAATGAACCGTTTTTCATCCTCGCTCCGTTTTCGTGTCCACACTGTAGAAAATGTAGGGCCCCTACAGCTATCCAAACTGATCCACAATGAAATAATAAAAAAGGCCAAATATTACCAATTACACCATTGGCTGGTGACCAAACACACACACTATCACACGTTTTAGTAAGATTTGTGCTGTGCATTGGAAACGGTATCTTAGGTAACGAGTTACCGACATATTTAGTACCTGCTATCAAATCAATACCACCAAAATATACTCTAAATTGTTGGACGGAATCATTTTTAACTGACATGGGAATCCACAAAATGCAAACAAAAATACTTTACTGATTGAAAATACCTTAATAATTAAATATTCCGTTCAGGTTAAATTTCTCAGATTTTGTGGACTTAATGTATGCCTCTCTCCAGATTACATTTTCCAGAAGGAGCCACCAATAAACAATAGTATTGTAGTGAATTTATTTGTTATCACTCATAATGTTTGGGGTTATAATTGTTGTATGGGAAACACAACAACCCCGCTCTATCGTCCTTAGGTTTGATAAGGCGTGACAGCCACCTTTCAGGGCTTTTCTAATGTCTTGGAAACTTTAGGCTATTCTAGTGAAGAAGTGATAGGTAGTGGATATAACTCTCGTTTACACTTGGGGTATATTTTTATGGGTAATCTACCCAGCAACCTAGTCTACAACAAGCCCCTTTTCATCTCTCTGTACTTCCTTCCTTTTATTCCGTCCAGCATCCCTATCCTATTCCTGCCCGTTCCTCGCTTGCCTAACATTCTCCCCTCTATCACAGTCTTCAATATCCCACTGCCGATCAATACGCCCTTCATCCCCTTTTCCTGCCTCCTTATGATTTCTCCCAACAATCCCCCCTCCTCACCCTTCATACCAAGTACTTCCTCGTTTGTTTTCCTCTCTGTCCACTTCACCTTCTCCATCCTTCTCCACACCCACATTTCAGAAGTCTCCAGTCTACGTCTATCATCCTCCTTCAATGACCATGTTTCCGCCGTACATAACTACGCTGCATATCAAAGTTTTGACAAACCTTATCTTAACAATCATAGTCAACGGCCGTATCATCAACTCCCTCTCCCTGCTTGTGAAATCCCCTTTACCCAGCGCAATTCTTCTACCACTTAGACCGTGTTGGTCCGAAACACTTCTGAGATACGTAGACTGTTTCACCTGCTCTATTTTTTGCCTTCCTATTTTAATGTTTAACTCAGCCTTTCTCTTTTTAGAAAACCGTGTAACCTTTGTTTTATTTATATTTGTTATCATCCCATATCTATCATACTTAATTTCTACTTCATTCAGTAACACTTGCAACCCCTTGACTGACTGACCAACTAAATCTTGGTTCGGGTATAATAAGGGAATATATTATGTAAATAAATATATAAATTTTCGGCCACGAAATAGAGCAAGAAAAAAAAATAGGTAACACATAAAAGGGCACTCACATTTCAGAAAGTTTAAGCTTTCGGCTTCCTTGAGGTCAGACTCATCATCATCTACATATATATATATATATATATATATATATATATATATATATATATATATATATATATGTAACACTTTTTGAAAGTCTCACGGACGTCAATAATAATGTATAACACTTAGCACTTGTGGACTCAGAGAAAAGAACACTAAAAAGAGACTCACTATTTTTCGAATTTTCGGTGGTCGTGACCACCTTTATCAAGGGAGAGAGGGACAAACCTGAAGGGAATACGAGGGCTGGAGCGATGGATGGAAGGGGACATATATATATATATATATATATATATATATATATATATATATATATATATATATATACGTATGGCCGAACACAGTAATCAACCCAACCCGAAGGTCGGTTTGATAGGTGATGGTGGAACCGACCCACTATCTATACATATTTATATTTATACATATACATAAATAGGTATTATTTATTATTAATGAACGATTTGTTGTTGATTTAAATGAACGAGACTTCATCAAACGAATAGTAAAACTATAGTAATGAAAAACTTTCCGACGAAAATGAAAAAAATGAGCCGTTTTGACGACGAAGAATCTTTGCGAGCGAGTGGGAAACATCTTATAATTATTGGATAACCTGGGTTCGCCGCTGCTTTATTACGGCCTCGTCTCCGGCGCTGGAGGATCGAAGGCCGGTGAGGCCACCTGCCCCCGCCGGTCGGAGTGTACGCATGCGGGCTCCGGGCTGCATCCCCACCGTCACAATAGGGGTTCACCCCTCCCCTCCCCGCTCGCCGACAACCCCCCCTCCGCCCACCAGAGGATCTCCATTCAATCCCACTCCGCCCCCTTTCACTCCCTTCCCAGCGCTGAAAAAGACACACATGCCTTTGTACCCGTGGGTGGGTGGGTATTCAACGGCTTCCCTTTCGGAAATATTCCTCCTTTCATTTTCCTCTGCTTTCGCAAAGCACCCTTTCAACCACCCTCCTAGCAACTCTGAGGAAGCGGACCGCAGCGGGCTGACGAGGGAAAAATACCTGGGGAGAGTCAAACGGACACGGGAGCACTCCATCATGGGGAAAGCACTTTTGGGACATCTGCGATGAAGTAGCAAACCTAGAAGGTAGAGTGGAGGAATATTCGAATTGAAAATTTTATGGAGAGACATGATTACATCTCACCCTGATTAAGAGTCGTGGGGTAGGGATCCTGCGCAGAGGGACAACATTTCGGAAATTAAGTAGGATTTGGAAGATTGTCCCTGTTTTCGTAGCATTGGCAGAGTTGTTGCAACTATTAAGACGCGTCGACGTCTTCGTAATTTTGTAGCCCACGCAATCCGTGCATTGTGTGTTTTATGTGCACTATACATAATTAAGGATAAAACACATAATTTTCTCGATATTCTATCAGCTAAAAGGGTAACGTTGGAGTATGTTGGTACTTGTGACGGGTGCAAGAGGTCAGTCGTGGTCATTAATTCTTAAACTCGATTCAACGAATCCTGATCATATCTCAGATGGCCCACGGTCCAGTCACATTAATGCCTAGCCTTCGACGCTTGTATTCCTCACTCACACACATCACGTAGAAGGTGTGTCACGTTCAGAACTGAGTTACATTCCTCGCTTCGTTGAAGACTGGTTTTCAATTGCAGAGTGCATCACATTATCACTCGTAGTCACTGGAAGCAGGAATATTACCCGAACTACTTAAACCTTCAGGTGGATAAGAATGAGACAAGCTTTTTCCCGGAGGTGAAAAATATTTTGCCCTGCGTTACTTTAGGCTAGTGGAACCATTAGGACACCTAAAGGGTAAGTATACTTCCAAACTTGGAGACCTTTTTTCTTTTGACATTTCCCTCTTAAAAGAGTGGGGAATCTGACGCACTTAATTCTCGCATTTAAATCTGTACGGAATGTCAGTAATCACCAATTATGCTGCTTGCTCTTAGATGTTGACCCAAGCACCCACATCTTACCGTCCCCCTGTCTCATGTGATGGTATCTAAGAGTGAGAGGTGCAGATGTAAGTCCTGCTCATGTATCTCCAATTTCGCAGGGAGGAACGGATCGATGTGTGCGGTAGTATATCCGCGACAGTGAGCGCTTGTTCACTCGATGCAATCGGCGGAGGAATCGTTTGATAGGCTTCCAGAAAGAGGTCGTACGTGGGGGCCCGTTTCGCAAAAGCTACAACTCGGTTTGCAATTCGTCGTAATTTACACCGACGGAGTATGATGTTGCTCTTAAATGGTTGAGCACTTGTCACTAATCTATATTTCAGAGTACGGGATTATTAATACCGTTTCCAAAGGGCACGTGAAGCGAGTTGCTGCTGTGAGAAATTTTTCCAGATCCTCGGCATCACAGGGGTGCGAATCTCCCTTCTATATCGTGTAGTATAACACTACCACGGGGAGTAGTGTGCGTGCGACTGCCTGGCGATCCCAAGCGGGGAAACTTGTGAGGAGTGGGACCATGGGAATTCCATTTGGAGAGAGAGGACGGGGCCCAACGACAGGAGCACTTTGAAATCTTTGACGTAAAGAAAGGCTAGGTGGAAATGTCTGAGAAGAGAGCCTCTCTGTGAGAATAGCCTTTCATTTGGGGTAGAGAGGGAGAAAAGAGGCGACCAATATTTTTGGATCGGAGAATTTCTAGGTGTGTTGATGTGAGACGGGAACGGGGGGAATGACAGGAAGCGAACGGGGAAGTAATAGGAGACACGGTGGGCGGGGAATGAAGGAAAAGGCCTTCAAAGAGGAATTGGAGGAATAACACGAGAGGCGGCGATGATTGAAGGAATTAATATTGGGTTTGTGGGAGGAATAGGAAATGTCCGATTTGGAAAGAATGAAGACAAACGACAATAAGTAGAGCTATTGGGCACTGCATACATGTATTTCCCAATATCGACCGTCGATATAAAATACATAAATATCGATGTATCGACATAGCGATAAGGTTCGAGTATGCTATGTTTTCATATTGGTAGATTTGGATATATCGGGAATCAATAGCTCCAGAACTCATGGTGAAAATATCGGCAATAATTATACACCATTGATATATCGATCTTGTCCAAGTCGTCGTTAATCTATAGAATTTATAACGATAGAGTTTGCATACATATATACAGGGTGTGTCAACATAGCTTCCTTTTTTAAAAGATTTTTGCGTTTGAAAAAAGGAAGTTATGATATATATATATATATATATATATATATATATATATATATATATATATATATATATATATATATATATATATATATATATAAACACAGATGTAGATTTTTAGAATATAGAGACACAAAGAAAGGACACTCACAATTTGTTATTTTACGTTTCGACAGCACGGCTGTCTTCAGAAGGCGTGTGGATGACGCATTTCTTTCTGAAGACGACAGCCGTGCTGTCGAAACGTAAAATAACAAATTGTGAGTGTCCTTTCTTTGTGCCTCTATATTCTAAAAATCTACATCTGTGTTTTTATATATTTGTGTGTCGCCGATGAGCGTTCCATTTCGAAGATATTTTATATATATATATATATATATATATATATATATATATATATAAACATTAACCGGCACAGGGAAAGGAACTGGCCCCCCTACCCTGATGTGTGAATTTCACACGCCGTATAGGGCTTAGTACTGGGTGATGTCCGCCATCACCTCCTAAACCGACCTTCGGGTTGATTACTGTGTTTATGGTTTTGTTTATATATATATAAATACATCTATAGATTGTTAAAGATTTTTAAAACATTGATGATGATGGCCGTGCCGTCGAAACGTCAAACTACATATGTGAGTGCCCCTTTTTGTGTTTCTATGTTTTAAAAATCTATATCAGTGAGACAATGTTTAAGTATCTAACTGTTTGGATATATAGACAAAGCCATGAGTGCGCGTGGAGAAAATGTCTTCTTTTTTAAGGGCGGAAGTGGTGATGGGATGTTTGGCGATAGATGCCGCCATAAACCGACCTTTAATCGCTAGAAATACCGGTTAAGGCATAATGAATAAATATAGATTGCATTGGGCAGGTTTGAATTTAGTGCGTCCGTGTTCTCCCCTTCCTTGGACCTGCCTTGTCCCTTATTTCCTGCCATTCTTCGTTTCTCTCGCCATGGGCGCATCGACCTCGAAATGTTCCAGTCCGGCTTCCCCCCCAATTTCTCGACCCCCCCCTCCCCCCTTCCCCCTCGCCCTCCAAACTCCGGCAATTGTGTGTGTGTGTCTTACGGGGGTGGAGGTGTGCGTCGCTCTGTGGGGGGAGGGGATGGTGCTGGGGGAGAATAAAGGCTCCGGAGTGCGAGATATGAAATGTGCGCAGGACCCCGCTCCCTTGGAACGGCAGGTCTCCTTTAAGGGCGATCGAAGGGTCGATTTTAAACTGTCACCGTTGCCTCCCTCCCTCAGCGTCCCGGCTACCGATGGGGGAGGGTGGGGGTGGCGTTGGCGTCTCCACGAGGGGAGGGGGAGAGAGGGAGGATGTGCTGCCCGCCGTCAAATTCGTTCCTCTTTAATGTTTAATGGATGGCCGTCTTCATGTCCCGTTGTTTCACTCCCAACACTCGCACCCATGCGTCTTCCTCTTCCCTTAAATGCCTCGGATGGCTGAAGATCCGTCCCGAATGAAACTTCATTGGATGAACGCCTTTCATAGCTCTCGCGGATTGACCGCGTCTGATGACGGCGGTCTGATGGCCTTAAACGTAAAATATATATGCACGTTTCTTATATGCGTCTAATTTTTAATAATGGCTTATGTGCGGCCTGTCTGTATGTATTGCTGTGTATATAAACGTATGAATATATAACGGACGTGGTAGTTCAGGGGGTAGAGCGTTGGACTGGCCTGATGTGTGAATTTTGTCACACGCCGTTGGGCTTACTATTACTTGAGCTCTACCCTTACCTATCAAACCTACCCACCGGTTTTAAACTGTGGTTATTTCATAGACATACACACACACTTTAATATATATAAATATATATATATATATATAGATATAAATTTAGTTATTTATTTATGTTATTATTTATTATAAGGTAATCTACCGGTTGAGTTTGGTTTTTTGATGGACACAGCTAACAAATAAATAAATAATCATATATACATACATGCGAGTTCCTTCCTTTCCCAGGGGAAGGTGATTTGGCCACCGACGATTTGGATACGTGTGATTGTCCTTTTTTCTGTGTTTCTGTTGACTTGCGCTATCCTTCTCCTTCGTTTAAATTAAATGTATATTTATTTGTTTAATGATGTTTATATTCCGAAAGTGAGCACCCTTCAGCGATGACTCATGTAGATAAGATTTTGTTAAAAACTTAATTAAATGCTGAAACACAGAGAAAGGACAATCTTTTGCATGACTGGCGTTTCGACGTGTAACATCCTCAGAGGTTAACGGTTTGGCCATCGAAACATCAACCATATTCATGAGTTTCCTTTCCTTCTGTTTTACTTGTCAATCAGAATATGTATACATACATGTACAATCAATGTGTATACATACATGCATGTATATATAATTAGATATAGATATAGATATAGATTAGATATAGATATATATATATATATGTATATATATATATAGATTAGATATAGATAGATATATATATATATATGTATATATATATATATATATATATATATATATATATATATATATATATATATATATATATATATGTATATATATATATATATATATATATATATATATCGGTACAGACACACACTTTTTGTGTTGATTAGACCAATGTTTTAATTGTTGCCACTGTAGAAATCTTTTATTGGTGCCTGTCTTTGCGCTTAATATTTATAGGGAGAATATTCAATCCCTTCCTCTCCCTTTATGAGAAGAATATCGTATATTCTACGGTTTTAAGAATTAAAAGTGGATAATATCATTCAAATCGATACATTTCCTTCATTTTGCCCTCGCGAGGCGAGAAAAAAGTTGCTGGGAACTTAAGTGATGCAATTTTTTATCGTTAATTATTAAATGCTCTCCTAATCCTCTGTCAGTAGTGGCAAAAATATTTGTTGGGAAATAATGTGTCCAAACAATGGAGTTAATTAATTTTAAGGTAAGGGATACTTGCAAAAGGTGAAAATCGCGGGGTGCACCCAGTCATGGCTCGGGAGACGAAGGAGAATTTGCAAGAATCGCCAAGGTTTCTTGCTCGGAGGAGAGGCATTTGAATTACGAACGCTTTTTCCCAGTGGGGTGTGGTTTTCGTCCTAAAATGAGGAAGTGTCCTGAAGTCGAACTCACGTCGAAGGACTCGAGAGCGTGGGCGGGGGATTGAGAGGGAAGGGGGGTTGTGTCCGGTTGGAGGCGTCAAATCCTGCTCTTAGGGACCGGTGGCAGTCTTCGTGCGATAGGTCAGTGGACGGTGGGGCTGTTGAACCCGTGCCCTTAACCGCCGGGCCTTCTCCAGCGTGGCAAATTTCAGAACTCCGCGTCGACACTCCCCCGCGTCTCATTCCCCCCGCCCCCTCGGCCCCCGTTCGCCCGTCCGACGCACCTGTTCCTGGTGCGGCGTGTGAAACCCGGCCCTTGAAAAACACTGGGAAAGGGGAGGGGGGGGGCGCTCTGCCTAGGGAAAGGAGCTGCGACTGGATGAGGCGACACTCTGTCCGTCCCGTGAAGGCTCTTCTTGAACAAACAGAGAGCGTCACAGTTTGTGGAGTTGAAACACCAAGTTGCGCCACTTGGAGGATTTTGGATCGTGATTGCTCTAGTCAATGTGTCGCCGTAGTTCATGTATTGATGATGAGTGATGACGAAAGCTAATTTGACACCCATCTATGCGTATTCTGTGAATAAATTTCTACGGCATACCCCGCAAGCTGCCTCAGGGGCGTATGGCGGGGGGGTATTATGTCACCACCCGTTATAAATATGAGAACGAACAAACCCTCAATGAGAAATAAATCCACGCCTGCTCTATATAGCAAATTAATTTCGTCTCACTCTGTTTATGCAGCCTTTTCGTGAATAGCATAAATTTACCAAATGTTTGTGAATAATTACAATTTTAAAAATATATTTTATATGGTAATAATCCTCCAAAATATTACGAATCTTGAAAGCATTAGGAATTTTATAGTTAACTTTTGAAAACAGTGCTGATTCCCTCGAAAAGAAAGCTGCGTTTGACATAGTATCTAGTATTGTAATTTAAATGCATTAACCCGTCAAGAAGCAGAAACACAAGAAATTCATTTTATTGGCGGGACCAACAGTAATCAGCAGCAAACATATGAAAACAATGCAGATTCCATCTGACTCGAAAAATATGCTTCGTCTGACATCTCGTCTTACATTAAAATTGAAATGCCAGAGCCCTTAAAAGTGGAAACGCAAGAAATTGATTTTATTGGTCACCTCTCTCGTGAAATTGCGCGCTGTGAATGATTATTAAAAAAATTGCACTTACAATAGTTGAATCTTGAAACCCATGATGTTGACGGCGCCTGATATCGAAGATGTAGTCTTTTATTAACTTCGGGCCGTTGAGAAAACGGATCACTTAAACACGGTTCACCAAGATAGCAAGATATGGAATAAATAAATATGCAGTATTTAAAAACTACTTAAGTGGTGATTAATATATTTTTTTAAGTGCTATAAAACTTATTTTTGACTAGCTCTGAGACGCCAATTTTTTATACTTTCGAATTCGACCGTTTTTTTCACAAGTTGACTGTCATCATTTAAACGTTGCTGGGTATGTAATGCTATTGCTTAACACTTTTAAAACTCTTTTTTGTGCTTTTCTAATCCGTTACTCCATAATTCTTTTGGTGGTAGTCCTTCGCTGCCATAAGAAAATTTAAAAAAATTTGGATTTATCGATGTCAGTTTTTGTGAAAATTTATTGGAATCATTTATTTATGGAAGAGTTTTTTCCTCGCTCAATACGTGAAAACGCGGTAAGAATCTCACGTGGGAGAATCGCATTGTCTCCTGGACAAAAGGTTTTACATAAAGTCAGAATTCATCAATTGCTGTAATTGCCTTTTGCAGGTGACCTAACATTATCTGCCACAATCCCTCGGTGGCTTGCATTTCTTCATGTATTACTTACACAATATCAATGCATCAAATTTAATAATTTATTTTCACTTTATTTATTATTAAATTAATAAGAAAATTTAATAATAATAAGATTATTATTAAATTTTCTTAGCCCTCCTATTTCTTGAGAAGTTCATTACCTTTGTTTCCTGACGATGTGTTATCGTCCAATAGCTCTTGTACAATACGCTGTTTTTCGCACAGTAGTCACTGCAATCCCCTAGCTGACTACATCTACACAATATCTCGCAAGCCAATGTGAGGATATTGGCGGGGGGTGTAAAGGCACCAGACGAAAATGTACAAATAATAGTTCGTGCATGTATATCAACGTAAATTTGCCCGAATGCACAGTCACACTCCGGTACACATACCCATTCTTATATACATCACGCAATAATGGGTGTGTTTGGCTAAATCTTTAAATTCTTGCGTTTTATTTAATTATTTATCATTTAATTATTCGGATTTGATTCGATTTACTTACGATTACGTGCAATGCGAGGGAAGGACATTTGGCGGATTCTCTTTCTTTTATTTCATCCATGTGTTTCCCAGACATTCATCGCCCGAAAATCAAACGTCTTTGATTTGTTCCTCGTCGTGGAATGATACTTCAACTTCATGGGCGATTCTCCTTCGTTCTGATTGAAAACGTAGTTTGGTACTCGTGGAAGTAATAAGTAGGTTTTCTTAATCGCTTTTACTCGTACGCAGTGTCTTCAGCATCCTGACGAGATCATGACTTCCTACAGTCGTTCAAGTACTCTGTAAAAATTATCTCTCCATCCGCATTCGAGTCAAAGAAGAAAACGAAGAATCCTTTTTTCCGCACCCCACACCTCCCCTGACCTCGTCGTCATTGTGTGTGTGTTTGTGCGCTTTTCCGTGCAATTCCGCCGTCTGCGGTCCCCTACCGCGTCACTCGGTCGAATTGGATTGTGAGGTAAGTCGAGACGTTCGGACGCTTCCGAGGGAAAAGGAGGGGAAAAAAACGTGTAACAGGGAAAAAGAATGCTGTGTTGAATTTGCGCGACGAAAGGAGAAAAAAAATCTAGAGAGAAAGAGAGGGAAAAGCGCCTCTTTGCTTTCCTCGAATGGCGTGGCGAGAGTGAAGAGGAAAGGAAGGATCTAAAAAAAATAAAGGATTAATTCCCCTGGTAGTAAAGAAAGGAAAAAAAATCTCGGATTCAGTCATCTCTCTTCTCTTGCTTTTACGAGAACGGCAACAATCCGGGTCCCTCCGAGCGCCCTCGCCAACCGACTTTTCCCTCGATTCTCCTCCTTCCCCTCCCTCTATCCCCTCTCCCGGCGCCTTGATTCGCTCCCTTTAATCCTGAAGAGAACGACCACTATAATATGTAAGCTTTTGCGGGCGTTGATAGCCGCCGGTGCTGAGTTTAGCACCGGAGGTGTTTTCAGCACCGGCGACGTTGTCATCAGCACCGGCGACGTTGTCATCAGCACCGGTGCCGTTTTTAGCGCCGGGCGTGAGAAGCGCTTTCACCATTGATCGAGCCATCGGAGCGCGGAGTTCACTCGCGTCGCAAACTGAATTGGGTTGTCACGGTGGCGTCCCTCTTATTGCCGAGTGGAATCGTGGATGCACGGACTGTGCGAAAGAAAGAAACACTAAGAATACCGATTTTGAAAATGTATTTCTTGCAACGTCTGAACCTTGTTGTTGCTCCCATCTGATGTCAACGCTCTTTGGAATGTCTTGGAAATAATGTTGGTTTGTCAGATCGATGCGACGACTATTTTTCGAGCTACTTATTTTTTACGAATAGACAAGAACTTTGGCGTTTTGTTGGTGAAGTAGAGATTTTCGAGAAGACAGCAGCAGCAGCCTTATTACGAATTTTTGAAAAGGTGCTTACCTCGTAGTGTTCTTTTATGACGCCAAAGATGGGATGATTACGTCCGCACATTATGTGATCGGATCACCACCCTCATAAAGCAAGAGAATCGCATTTTAGGCATCAATTCATTATATCATTTTTCAGAGATGAAAACGGCGCTTACCGGAAACAAATATTCAATGCCCCCAATGTATTTATGATCGAAAACTATTGTCATGGACCATTCATGCAAAACAGCTTGCACTCAACCAATGGATAATTAGGTAATTCAAAGTTGAAATATGTTGACAAAGGCGCCATGAAAGTTAAATTCTGTTATCGATCGCTTTGAGGAGCCAATTTGAGATAATCGTAGGTCCTTTAAATTACGTAAGGTATTGATGGCGAGGGTGGTGTCTGCCATTTCATTAGTTTCCCTCACTGGGGGTGAATGGAGGGGCTTCAGGATAAATAATACTTACGTTTTTACGTTGCATTATTTCAGCTATTTTTAATGAAAAAAGGATGTCAATTATGCTTAATCAGTAAAAAAAACGCTCTGCAAAAAGTGATAAAATATATGTTTCCAATTTATTTGACTATTTATCATAAACTTAATGTCTATAGTTTCAAAATTTTGCTTTCATTCCGCTGTATGTACTTTGATACCGCTGAAATGAAAAAAAACTAAATTTCAAGGGAGGATAATTTCCAGGACATAAATGTAGTTGAACTGATTAGTAGTGAGAAACACTTTCGTCGGACCTAAACACGCTTCTTTCTATTTTTTTAGAAATCGATGCGCATTTCATATCAATGGTTTCTCCGGTAATTATGAAAGCGAAGGGTATGGTGAGGATATGATTCATACTTGAGGTCGGGGGCCTTACAAAGTGTTAAATATGCGAGAATGGACTTATATAGTGTAGTGAAGGCTCAGAGTTGCTTGACACCTGCATGGCAATCTATGATTCTCCTAAAGACCGTCTTGTCTTACCTCATTTGATTTCCAATCGCCGTTGACATCCGATGTAGGACAGAGGTTGGCGACCCGTTGACCTGTTCTTGACCCACTGAGCGGGTCAGGCCGATTCTCTTGTCGGTTGCGATCGATGGACACTCATGTGACATTCTCCGAATCAGGTAATTAACAGTGCGCGCGGTTGATTCTCAGGGATGTGTGTTTCCGGCAATGGCATTCATATCAATCCTTTATATCGGTGTCGTGTGCTTGCGGTCAGGATAGCATTTTACCGCGGAGGTATTGTTTTCATTGAGATTTTGTGACGTTTCGAATCTTGGGGCCCGTTTCTCAAAACTACGAGTCGATGAATAAGTCCTCTGACACCAGTCTCAACTGAAATATAAAGCTTATAAATTCGAGCACTGTAGGCAAGCAACAGGTGCCGTAGCATCTATTACTACCAGCAGATTATGTATGCATGTATGGAAGATGATGGTCAGTGGCAGTGCGCTAAGGGAAACCCTGGATGTGCTTTGTCTACATTACGTGACCATATACATGTACGTTTTGTTTCAATGTACAATTAACTGAATCAGTTGTGTTAATTTAGACTTTAAAATTACCGTCACGTCAGAAATGAAGAGAATAAGAAAACAATTGAAAAGCGCCAGGTGCACGACTATTCGAGTCTTTGAAGATATCATTGTGCATGTACAAAACCAATTTTAATTAAAGCTATTTCAAACTGATTTATTTATTTTCTCGTAAGTTGTAAAACTATTCATGCAAATAGCGGGTTTTTGTGATCTTTAAGATTCAGTTAATTTTTTTACGATGGCAATATTACCTAAAAAATTATTTTTAATTAACACAAAAAATAATTACCAGTTTCTTAGTTAATTCACTTTCTGAGGTAATTCGCGCTTTTGGATTCACCGAAATTCTACCTCAGAGAGCCAAGCAGAACAACTCGGAACCCTTATTTTGCAAAACGCCCGGACGTCAATGATGTCGGAAACATGAATACTCCTTTCTCTTTAAGTTGAGACTCGCTATCAAATTTAAATGGATCCTTAATTTAAACGTCCTGACATCAGTCCTTTAACTCGAGGAGTCATTTGAAGCCACATTTAAATGGCCGATGTAGTCGAGGCAGCGCAGTACTCGCTGGAACGATTCCCCCACACTCCACTCGATCCACTGCACTCCTCCTTTCTCCCTCTCTCTCTGAAAGGGGAGCCCCGTTGTGGAAAGGGTGGAGGAGTAGGAGGAGGCACCGGCCCCCTTTCGAAGCGCGCAGTCTCTCTGCCTTTCGGAAGGGACTTTGACGCCGGGCAGCGGCGGGAGATGACTCTTAGCCCGGCAACTGGTCCCTCCCTCCCTCTCCACTTCTCCGTACCCACCCCCATTATCCCCTGCAATGCGACCAACCCCCGTAGGTGTGTGTGACGGTAAGGTAGGGGTGATTATTATTCATGGAATGGCACCGGTTCTACCTACCGTAAAAGATGGAGGGTTCATACTCTAAGTGCCGATAAATAGGGCTCGTACTCTATGTATAATTGTATTGAGGTTCCAATACCAAGTTTCTACCACTACGTACCAAAGCGTGTTAATAAATTGTTAGTTATTTATCAGTCAAGGTATTATCTTCATTGATCCAGGGATTATAAACATTAAACATTGTGAAAATTTATTTCCGTGCAATATCTCCCAAAGAATAAGACTGAAAAGATGCATCCAAAATCAACTTGAACTTTCAATTAGAAGTGTCAATTAGGAGAAAGAGTCGATTAGAAGAAAGTTTCAACATTTTAAAACGGCGTCCGAATGGCGAAAGCTAACTCATTTGTCGTTCGATGAGTCTTCGAATGTGAGTGAATTGCATTCAACAGTGTAATTGGTCGACGTGGTGGGATCACTTCCGGTTTCGAGTAAAAATGGCGGATGGAATCATAAATGGAGGCGGGATTGACCAAGCCCTTCCTGGAGGGGTAAACGAACGCCGCCCCCTTCCCCCGGAGGCGGGGACCGGGGATATCCGACGTGCATGCTGATCATGCGAGGGCCTCCAGTGCACAGGTTCCGAGGCTCGCAAAACAATCGCCGGCCCCCGCGCGTGTTTGATAACGCGTGTATCGCCCCATTCGCTCCCTCACACGAGCCTTGCAGCCGTTAGAGAAAACATTCGAATCCAATGCTCAAATACACCTAAACATTAATACCCGAGTATCAGGGTTTACAAGGCTCCACACGAGAGACACCGTGTTAGGTCATCTCGGCCATTTGGGTAATTGATATTTAATGGCATTGGGTAAGTTCAACTAAACGACAAGTAATTTGTGATTACTTCTGTTGTGCCCTCAAATCATGCAAAGAAAAAGTGATTCCTCATGTCGATCGACTCTGCAGTCAGCTACACTAATCATTTGTCATAGTAACTTCGCCTATTAGTCTACGATGTCGTCTTTAGTTCAGTTGCGCCGAATTTCTTCCCCTGTCATGTGACCCTCTCTCACTGGTGTGAGTTAGGAGGACATAAATTTCTGCCCGGAACGCGTCGAAGGGCCAACCGGGAAAGGGGAAATCGTAAATCCATGGCGTGCTGTGTATTTATCAACTCCTCCTCCCCTCCCCCTACTTTCTATTCCGCATTATCATTTTTCCACCCGACCCTCGTCCCCTCCCCCTCCCCCCAACCCCGGTGTCTCTGAGGGAGTGCGTCCGCCTCTCCTATCGACCCCTCCCCCCACCCGACCCACCCTCCCTCGCCCCCCTTAAGTCCACCAACGCCCTTCTCATCACCCCCCCCATCTCCACTCCCCTCACTCACTCTTCCCGTTATCCCCCTCCCCTCATCCACCCTCTCCCGGTCCGAGCAACCCGTTTCCCTCAACCCCTTCCCCACGCTCATCCCCTCTCCGCCCCGCTCCCTCCACATTATCGCCCACGCTAAATATAGAATAAACCCCCTCCTCCCCCCCGATGTGCAAATGAATTTTAAAATAAGAAGAAGTGCTGGTTGCCTTTGGTGGGTCTTTCGATTAGTTGATGTTCTCGAAATGAAAGAATGATGACGCGGATATTTTGCGCTAAGGGTCGGTCCATTTCCAGCAGTCCCACCGGTCACCGCTTGCTCGACCACTTTGAAAAAAAAATAAGTGTAATTTGTCGAGGGTTGTTTTGTCCTAAAGAGTGGGTAATTCAAACAACCACTATTTTATTTGTATCCTCTACC
Organism: Hetaerina americana; assembly: GCF_022747635.1. Classification (NCBI taxonomy): domain Eukaryota; kingdom Metazoa; phylum Arthropoda; class Insecta; order Odonata; family Calopterygidae; genus Hetaerina; species Hetaerina americana. The sequence continues at coordinate 84,954,931 of NW_027287095.1, forward strand.
GTTTTTACATGTGGCGGATATTTTTCTTTCGCGTGACTCGTTCAATTTTGCCCCTCGCAGGTTTGAAAAAAAAATGCTAATGCCTAAGAAGTTGCTCATCCTAGGTCTTTGGAAAATACGTACACCGTTGCTTATGTCACATTTATCCCGACGATGGACGTTAATTTTCCGATTTCCTTTTTAATATGAAAGATTGCGATGAGAATTTCACCATCACGGTTGGAAGGATTGACATTTGAGGTTGTCAATTATCACGGGAGGAGTTAACTTTCAATCCCCGATCTTAATTACGTAAACGCACATACGAAGTATGTATAGTCCATGTATAGAAGGTTATAATATGTTTTCTTTAAATTTTATAATCGTTTTAACATTTAAATATTTTTTTTAAAAATTTACAGTTTGCGCTTTAATTTCTGCCGTTTTGGGTGGGAGGGCTGATGAGAATCCTAAATTTTTACAAGCCATAGCCCTAGGTAATTTTAATCTTCGATATTAATGTCGACTGTCATGTGTCTTTGGGAGCATTGATGCAGATTTTCCAAGTTTAAGGCTATTTCCCATCAAGCGAGAGCTCTATTTTATGTCCCAGATGGTTCCTTTTTTATTTTCACTTTTACAGAAACCTACATTGATGCCTGTCTCATTTTCAGAAGATGCGAAATCGAAAACTTTCCGAGAACGCTGTTGAATATCGTTGCCCTAAAAGCCCCGGACCTTTTGTCTTCAGCCATAATCTCCTGTTGAAATCTTTCGTGAGTGGTTATTCATATCTTTCACATAAAAAAGGATATTTAAAAGATAGTGGTTAGCATCCACGCATGATTATCGTTCTTTAATTACAGAAAAGTATAGAATTTGACAAATAACAGGAAAAAGGTGGCATGGCAACTGCGTTACCACCTCTTTCTTCACAATGGGTTCCCTTCAAACACTGTCTATTACCTCCTGAAGAAAACTCTGGAGACACATAGTAACGTATTCTTCCGTCGGATGAAATGAAAAGGGAACATCGGTGTTCTGAATAATTTGTTGGAATTGAACGCCAATTAGGGTGACAGCAATTGAATGAAATTTTGCAAAAAATTCAGTTCGATCTCGAAATTCGAATGCCGAGAGATAATAGTTTTTAGTCCGTGTAAAACTTTTATTTTTCGCAGTAGGTAAAAGAAATCGCGGGGGTAAACAGCAAGCATTTCAACGCTTTTTGTATGATGCAGTTTGGTAAAGTGTGATGAATTGCCTTCGTGAAATGTGAAAGCAAGACTCTGTGTTTGTGGTTTTTGAGAGATCGACGTGGCTGGGAGATTGGAGGCTCATGAAATTGGGATGTGGGAAAGGAATAAAAAATAAGATTTAAAGAAAGTAAGATAGACAAACAAAAAAGTCCTTGATGATGTAGGGGAAGTGTGGCAATCGATTGTTTGCATTTAGAGAGATAGACGGAGGAGATGATGTTTACGTCTACGTAATACCCTGTAAGTCACCGCGAAGGTGTGCGGCAGGGGGTGTATCCACACCAGGCATGCACAGCACTTTTCGGACTTTCGGACGAGGAATGCACATGGAATGCACCACCATATCTGGTAAACCATCCACCATCATTTCTGGTAGTAGTTAGAGATAGAAACGATAGGTTGAAATCCGTGATATGAGGGAAAAAGAGAATACTGATTTTTTGGGACGTGTATGGAGGAAAATTGCTTAGAACTGAAGAAGGAAGCAGTGTAGAGAAAATGGTGCCCAAGTCTCTCAGGAATATTTCAAAGAAGGTGAATTCAAGTCGCCAAAATATTCAGAGCCCGTGTTCTGAACCTGTTTTTGTACGATCATGCGTGTTATGTTAATGACATTTTCAGGTTTCGTTAATCTGTTGACAGTTTCTTTCATCTGGAACCCGTTTCTCAAAGCTACAAGTCGATTTACAATTCCTCTCTGAACGTAGTCTAAAATTTGATGTAAAACTTACAAGCTCTCAACGAGTGGCGAGTGCTTCAGCATTTAGTGACTCCATCGGACTTCAAATGTACTAGATATAAGAAGATTACCAGAAGAACTGTTAAACTGGATTTTATCGTCGGGTTGATGACGAAAGACGTGTAAGGGAAGGACTTGATTTTATCCGAAATCCACGCCTTTATATCTTTATTCATCCGACATGCTTCGTATTCGCGTTCCCTGGATCGATGCCCTCCGTTCAATCACTCAGCCCAGTGGCCCGGAGTGGGAACGAACGACCAGGGCCCCAGGTGGGACCGGTCTCCGCTACCCCTCCCTCATTTTCCCGCGACCCCCTCTCTCTTCCTTCCACCCCCGTCCCCTCCACCCCCCCCCCCCGAGAAAGGGAGCAAAGCAATAGGGAGAAAGAAGGAGAGCTCCCGAAAACGGGTCCGCAGAAATATTTACTCCCTCCCCGTCTTCTCCCTTATGCTTGGTGCGTGGGTCCGGGAGGGTCAAAGTCCTAACTAATCCTTGAGGATGCCTAATGACCGAGGACAGGTGTTTTCCCCCGCCTTATTAATTCTAATATTTCCTTTTGAATCATAGAAAAATAATTAATGGCAACGCTCTTTGTAATATATTTTCTGAGGATTTCAGTGACCCTCTCAGTATTCTACTCTCGTATTTCTGTTTTTTTAGGAATTCTTAACTCTTTTAAAATTTTACCCATCCTTCGTATTTTACGACTGTAGGAACATCAGGGTGGGGTTAGGCAATAAATTGACTGTCCACAACATGCTGCAAATTTTATCCTTTCTAATGAATGATCTCTTGTCTGTTTGTGTGGAATTTCGCCCGCCGTTGAGCTTAGTATCAGGTATGACCTATCCCCTATCACCTATTAAAACCAACCATCGAGTTGATTACTGTGGACCTTTATCTCCTGATAATGACAGTTAAATCACATACTGTTTCTAATTGACTGAACGTAGTAATGAGAGGCTTTTGCACCCGCAGCTTCACCCAAGCTTTGTGATCTTTCGGGTACCAGAACTTAGTGGGAAACTATAGCTGACACGGAAAGGAACTGACCATAACCTGATGTGCGACTTTCACACGTAGCTGGTCTTAGTGTTTGGTGAACTATGCCTTCTGTTTTGTGAACTCCACCTTCACCTACCAAAGCGACCTTCAGGTTGATTACTGTGTTCATGGTTAATTATTTATTTATTTACACAATTACGTTGCAATTAGGCAAATTTCCTGGTGGAAACGGTCAAGTTAGGTCAAATATAACTCTTACGACGAAAATTACATACGAACACATAAAAACAGATAATAATATAATATATAGACAGTCCCTTATTTCGCCCAAAGAAGGTGGTTTAGCTATATATGTTTTCGACGGCATAATAGAACACACAAATAAAATAGATAACACGTAAAAGGACACATTTTAGATAGTTTGAGCTTTGGACCTTCTCTGAGGCCTCCTTCAGGTCAGATTCTGTAATGTAAAGCTTATATGTACGCATGCATACATAGGTATAAAAAAATAAAAATACATGTGTATATATATATATATATATATATATATATATATATATATATATATATATATATATATATATATATATATATGGATATACACAAACACATCAGCATATATTTACATATATATTCATATGTATATATATTTTATATATATATATATACATACATACTCACACCATCGTGTATGCATAATATTTGTTTGTGGCCCTGTCAACAACATTTCAAAGTTGTCATTATTAATAGCGTCAAAAAAACCGGCTTTTAGTATAACGGGACGGGGCGTCGCACACCTCGTGTCCTCCCGAGTGAGCGAGCGAGGTGGGGGGGTGCGTGCGGGGGTTGGAGTGTGTGTGCCCCGGGGAATAGGAGCGGTCTAGCGCTGTTGACTGGCTGCCTACGACAAGGAAGAAGGGAGGGAGGAGGGATGCGAGTGACGAGAGGCGGGGGGAGACAGCGAAGGAAAGGGTGACACGCCGCCCACGGGCGCTCCCTTCCTCTCGGGAGGACTTACTCCCGCCGGGGTCAGCCTAACCCCCTCCCTCCCGGTAGGACGGGTCCTCGGGAAGGGGGTGGGTGGGTGGTTCACTCGGCACATCTCCTGGATCTCCGTTTGCAGGGGGGCGGGGAGGGAGGGTGGGATGAGGAAGAGGCCGCAAAAATACCTCCTGACCCCCGCGAAGGGGTTCGGCCGTATAAAGTGATGATGTCACGTGGAAAAAGAATCGCTATTGAAAAAGGCAACGGGAAACCGGTTAAAGTAGGTACGGCTTCCCGGGGCGAGTGTATAAAACGGAAGTTCTTATTGTAGGCGGTCTGCCATTCGGAGACGAGTTTTGGTCCATGGCCCGTGGACACACGTGCAAAATCGTTAGACCTTTGAGGCAAACATATCCTTCTTCAACTTAAAACACTATTTTCAAAACCCAATTTTGTCTAAACTACCATGACCTCCACTCGCATTCATGCAAAGTATTTAAAATTTGAATTCCCAAGTGCATTTGATATCGATATCTTTTGTTAGGGTCACTTTTTATGTTACTCCTCTTTGTATTTCCCTTGGTCTGCAATTCTAACTTCCACCTAGTCATTTTTAATTATACAATGTGAAGAAGGGGTGGCTAGAAGCTCATCTCGTACACTTAGAGAAGCATTCACGCTTAGTGCATGCACCTGGAATTATCATTATCTACAGTATCTGAGTGATTTTTCACATTTTTTGTAGCTAACAATCAAGAAAGATTTGTTATTAATGTTTTATGCTTGGTGTTGGATCACCCTCTGCCAGACACCCTAGCGGTGGCATGCAGTGTACCATACAGATATAGATGTACAAAAGATTAACGTTTGGTGTTACGTTTATTATTAGGAGGGGGGCTTTATAGTGAAGGATTGGTTGGTATATTTGTCCTTCGGAAACCTGCACTCGCCGGTAGACTATTGTCAATAATAATGGAATAGCATTTCTTGACTAGTCCCCTTGAGAAGCTGACCGCTGCTGGAATTTCATTCTCGATTCCCTCTTCCCCGGCTCGTTCGTCCCTCGGTCATCCCCGAGACACCTTCCCTTCTATTTTAGTTTCAGCCCCAAAACTCTCTAAAGTTCTCCAGGAGTTCCGAATCTTTCCATTTCCCCCGTTTCTCTAGTGACCATCGACGCCAGGGAAACAATGGAGAGCCGTTGGGAAGCGTGGGCATTCGGGGATAGAAACGGTTTGACGGTTCCTGAACAGCGTCCGACGCCAACTGATCAGACAGAGACCGAAGATCGCGGCGTAGTAGGCCAGGCCGTTTTAGGAAAGTAGATTCCAATCCCGAAGAAATGGATGAAATTCTAGTGTTTTACATGTTTGGAACGCTAACTAGGAATGGGATTCTACTGTGGCCAACTCGAATATTTGTTTGCGTTTTCGTACGAGTCGTAAAATTCGAAGTTCACAAAAAATTGGTCTGTTGGTTTGGTAAAAAAATTGGTAAGACAAACTCCTTATTCAATTGCTATGTATGGTTTAATGTTGTGCATTACTCCGTACGACAATACTGTAACACTGTGGGGATGAACACAGGACGGTTGTAGTGGTAGCCCTACACAGCCGGCTTGTTCATCTCTCCCCTAATCACGCTGTGCTACTCATTGCCCACTTATTCGCCTAGCCCGGAATTCGATCCCGGGGCTCCCTAGAGTTTCTCTAGTGTAATTTTGAACAGGTCAAACTACTGAGACGTCCTCTTTACAAAGTCTTTACAAAAAAAGATGATACTGGTCTTTCTACGTGCGGACTACTTGTCGGATGACAATCATGGAGGTGTCGCCTTCTAGCGGCGTCTGTGAGAAGTAGTAAAACACCACCTTGCTCGCGGTTCTATTTCGAGTTGGCTCCGCACAACAGCGATTCTTGTCTGAGATTTCACACACTTGTATATGACTGAAGAACTCGACCGGAAGTTGAGATATTCGAATTCCTGTCCAGGCGAATGATTTTTACGGCCGAGTGATTCTCGCATCTGTGCGCACACCACTCGGCTAAAAAGTGACCACCTCCGCGGCGGCGTTCCCCCCCACAGCAATATCCCCGAATCACGTCGTTGTCCTTTCCCTCCCCAACTTGTGTTCCGTGTGGGCGCCCCGGCGGCGGCCATTACCCCTCGCGTCTCTTCTTCCGGTGGACGGAGGCTTTCAATGGAAAAACGTAGTGAAGAAGAGTGTTGAGGGAGGGGTGGCGGAAAGGGAGAGAATACATCCGTTACGCACCCTCCCCTTGGCCAGTCCACCTCACCTTCCACCCTCTTACGCTCACTAAAAAACGCTATCAATATTAAGCATACGCGTGTAATAATCAAGGTGCGTATCTTGAGGTTAGAAAACTTGGAAGTGACAAACCCGCATATCCGAAGTCATGAACCTCATCAGTGGATGAGTAATTGCCCAATCTTCGCACAGCAAAGACTTCCCCTTGTCCAGAACCGAGTGGGATAATCAGTGGGATATATACTCTCCCCCATTATTTTCTGTGTCAGGTAATTATTATTATTAAATAATCTACAGGTAAATGTAGGTTTTGCATGGGCACAACTACCAAATAAATATTTTTTGGCTCCTAACAAAACACAATCCAGCAGCCTACTTACTCTACATCAAGTCCCTCTTCATCTCTGTATTCCTCCTTCCTCCCTTCATCCCGTCCAACATCCCTATCCTGTCCCTGCCCGTTCCTCGTTTGCCTAACATTCTCCCCTCTATTAAAATCTTCGACATCCCACTGCCGATCAATACGCCCTTCATGCATTTTTCCTGCCTCTATAGGATTTCTCCCAACAAATCCCTCCCTTCGCCCGCCATACCAAGTACTTCCTCGTTTGTTTTCTTCTCGCTCCATTTCACCTTCTCCATTCTTCTCCACACCCACATTTCCAAAGCCTCCAGTCTACGTCTATCCTCCTGCTTCAATGACCACGTTTCCGCGCCGTACATAGCTACGCTTCATATCAAAGTTTTTATGAGTCTTTTCTTAATATCCTTTCTCAACGACCCTGTCATCAACTCCCTCCTCCTTGTGAAAGCCTCTTTGCCTAGCGCAATTCTTCTCCTTACGTCCTTACCACTTTGACCGTGTTGGTCCAAAACACTACCGCGATACGTAAACTGTTCTACCTGCTCTAGTTTTTGCCTTCCTATTTTCATGTTTACCTTAGACTTTTTCTTTCAAACCCTTTGTCAGGTACAAATATTAGAAGAATATGCATGTCAGTCTTTATGAATCTAAGTATTATTTGTCAGGAAAATGTGATGAAACAGCAAGAGAGAGAGAGAGAAGTGCTACTTCTCTTAAGTTAGGCTACAATTATAATACGCGGCGTGTGTCTGGGATACATTGGAGAATAAATCCACCAGATTTGTTAAAAATTGCTACAAGAATAGAGTAAGCGTGACAGATATTTTGGAGAGATTAGGGTGGGGGCCTCTCGATTCTCGAAGAGAACAGGCAAGACTTAGAAAAGTAAAAGGATACTCGAGTTTTCTTGAGATTCCATGAAATATGCAATTCTCAAGGAGTCAAATTTCATGTTCATACTAATCAACTGCTCAAATGCTCCGACTACTAATCTAAATGTATCCAATTGTTGCGGCGTTTCCCCACAGATGGTCATAAGCGACATCTTAAGTAGGGTATTGGAGGAAAAGCTTGAAACCAGGGGAGGGGGAGTCCACACGGGCCCCCGAACCAACTGTTACCACCACAGAAAGAATAGCTCGTAAAATAAAATCCACACTTCTCCCATTACCACACCTTTGTTTATGAAGGATCATATAACTTCTCCAATTCATGGAGCTTAGTTTCTCCAGATTTGTAGCATTAAATCATCATGTATTAAAAATAGAATTATGGGAAGTTATAGACATGCTTTCATGTTATCGGTTTATTTTCCCTTTACAAAACACTAAAATCGAAAATGAGTAGGTACTATGTTCTTTGGCGTTGACATTTTTTTTTAATCACTTTTTTAATTTTCATGAATTGTTAAAATTTCGACCTTCCTTTGTTAAACGATTGTATTGAGATTTCTTGTGTTTTTCTGAAGCCGCTAAGTTTCGGTCATCGGCCCTAAAATTTCTAAGTCATGGTTGAGGGCATTTTTTTATGCTTTCGGTCAACCCTAGTCGAAATTCACTAGGTCACTCGTTGTCTTTTGAGGGGGCAGCATTGTACACTGGAGGTCATAAACAGGTGGTACTAAATATTTGTCGTCAACTGAGCGTGTGTCATGAACTGAACTCTCACTTGTATTCGACCGAGATGAATTAATGTTTTATTTGTGTACGTGCGTCGAACGTGGTCCCCGACATGTTACAGGGTCAGATGAAGCCGATTTCTATTTCACTCCGATTCTCGCTTTCTTCCGGAGGGGAGAGATATGGGGAGGGGGGGGGGAAGTAGGAAGGGTCAATGCCACGGACATTCGTCCCCCGCCCAGTGCACCATGGGAGGAACTCGAAAGGTCCGCACACTCTCCCCTCTATCCTCCTCCACCTCCCCCCTCCCACCGCCCACTCTCCGCTCCCATCGTGTCCCACGCTGGACCGCTTTTTTTATCCCGTAATGCTCCGACGTAATCATTTAATCATTCGGAGGTACTCCTGGTTGTCAGTCACGTGTCGGTAGGAAAACTCATTAAGGGGAAATGTTGGTTAAGAATGTAAGGCAAAGTGAACATTTCGTGATGAAGCGAGGTTATCTACGGCTCAGAAACGTGGTCGTTCGGTTTTTATGACAGGAGTCGATTGGAGACAAAAATCGCGATCACGATTGGAGATACGCCAAGGATCACAACAGCAGTAATCGGAGCGCATGATTTTAAACTCGTCAATGCTGCTGCTGCGAAATCTCTTCTCGATCTCCCGCATTAACATGTTTAAGTGTGGCCTCCTATCATCCCATGCCACACTCCTCTGTGACTCGCTGGTCATTATGTAGATTTACAGGCTATACCCGATTGTTGAATGGTGGGTGAATTCGCCCTTGGCCGTGACACACCCGCATATCCGAAGTCATGAACCTCATCAGTGGATGGGTATTTGCCCCAACTTCGTACACCATAGACTTCCCCTTGTCCAGAACCCGGTAGGATAATTGAGTGAAATGAAATCTTCCCTAAACAGTGACAACTAATATAGAATGTTTGGTGACAGTATTATTACTTAATTTTGTATACATGAAATCGCTGCGCGAAATTATTCTGCTAAGCTAATCTATTTAAGAGCCGTAATTTAAAAAAAATGGCAAATTATTACCAAAGTAATCGGGTGGATTCACCGACCAATCCGAAACCCAATGCGGTATGTCATGCGAGGGAAAGAATTGAATTAATATCTATAATGCCCTTCGTAAAATTTCGTTAAAAAGATTGGGAACATTTTGTACGCATTAATTTATTAAAAATAGCAATTTTCCGCAAAAATAAAATTTAATGCGACCGGTTTCAATGTTACTACATAATCATCAGGTGACAGTTAAACCTCAGAGTCCAGTATAACTGTCACCTGATGATGATGTAGTAACATTGAAACCGGTTGCATTAAATTTTATTTTTGTGGAAAATTGCTATTTTTAATTAATCATGATATTCCACCATATCACGCCTGAAACGTCTCTTTTTATTTTGTACGCAAATATGTTTTTATTTTCATCGTTTGTAACTTAAAAATGTTTCATGGAATGTTTTTTTGATTCGAAATGGAAAGGAGAAACGGAGCTTCTTGCGACCTTTTTAAGACTGACCAAGTTAAATAATCTTTCCTTAAACCGTAAAGGGTTATTTTAATCATTAAAACTTAAACTGACCCCTCAACACCCTTAAACCTTTAACCGACCCCTCAACGCAACCGTTTACGGCTTAAGAAAACATGACTTATTTCAGTCAAGTCTTTAATTCGAAGGTCAAAAAACCCAAAAAAAAGAAACACAATAGCTTTAACCTGAATGTTGAATTGATTGGTGGATCACTTCTTATACTAATCTCTGTAAAAATATTGGGGAATTGAGAAAAACTACAAAAGGAAGAAGAAGAAACGTAAGCACCCTCTAATACTTTAATTAAAGTACGCCCTGAATATATTACATGATATTTTCAATGACCGTAATGTGTCGATCAAGGGTTAAAATATATATCTTCATTACAAGGCATATTGTTGGCTGGTTGCTTGTTAGTATATAATGTGCGTTTGAAATTCTGTGTCCCTAATGTCATTTTTTCTTTTCTTTTTAGGTGAGTATGCATCTACGAACGTGTGTACCGTGTTTTCCTGCGGGGAGTGAGATAAGTCGAACGGCACTGTACGTAAGTACGGAACTGCACCAAACTTGCGAATAGACACCGATTCGGATATGCCAGCAGAAAATGGGGGATTTATGGAAAGAGTATTGGTGAAATGTGACGAGATGGTAAAAGGGTGATGCCATCCATCGCTAATTATTGATGTTGGTTGTCATTTGGCTCGTCTACACCGACTATTTAAATGTAGCTTTAACTGGCTCCTCAACTTAAAGTGATGTGTAGAATATGTCACGATATGTTTAAATTCGAGGTTCTGTTTTAATTGATGACGAGCTCTCGCTCCGAATAGAGCGCAGTCACATTTTTTTTCGGCAATATGACCCTCGTGGGTTTTTTGGCAAAAATGTGTTCTTTGTCGCGTACAACGTGGGTCGTTATTATATTTTGAAGTGTATACGAAAGTGAGTTGTGTTTAAAAAAAAAAGTGGTCAAAGGGTGGTCAATTCTAAAAATATAGACCAAGAGTGAATTTGAATTGGATAGAAAAAGATGACAGGAGCTCATTAAGTGCACGACATGTCTATAGAATTGACATTCAAGTAAATCTACGTCAGAAACTACATTCATTCACGAAATCGTATTTTCATGAATGCAGGAGCTTCAAGAACTGAACCATTCGTGCACTTGGTGCTTCCATACCAAAAAGAAAGACTTGAACTTTTCCTCAGATTTTATTATATGGTACCACGCGTTGTACCATATAATTAAATCTGAGGAAAAGTAAGTCTTTCTTTTTAGTATGGATATTAAATACTTCCACTAAGTGAAGCCTGAAACAATAGAATATGCATGGTGCTTCTTTTATTTTTGTTTTCGAATTCTTTATTAGTGACGCTGCTTACGCGTACTTGTGTTCTTGAAGGTGTGCGACTAAATAGAAATCTAAATGGCTGGAGCCCTTATACCTCCTCACCGCGAGGTCCTGCGTCGGCTTTGTGCGAATTGTGTTTTTGTAGAAGTTTGCTGTATAAATCACTTTTGCTAATATATGCAATTAAATACTATCTGTTTTTGAAAGAATGGCGTTTTGTGGAGGGGGTAAACGTAAGATAAACATTTGAGAAATACGAGTACACCTATCGGCGGCTTCGGTTCGTCGATCATTTCCTGAATTCGCTAAATTCGTTGATCGCTCTTCCGGAAGCCCTTCATGAAATGCAAGCGATTAAATTCGTCTACATCCACACAATACCCCGCAAGGGCGTGTTATGGGGAGTGTTAGGTCACGAGTAACGCATGCACAACCACCCCAATCATGACACCCCTACACAAATATTAGTTTGATCATGCACTTTGAAAAATGTTTATCACACGAAAGAAGGTACTTACATGCATGGAACAATATTCAATTATAGGATACGTGTATTAAAATCATGCGGTATTACTGTTAAAAATATGTTTTTTAAATGACATGCAGGGAAGAAAATGCAGGATACCGACAAACAATACTACTGCCAATACCGACAATATATACTGCCAATTCTAATTATCTTCTACGCTATTGATGTCGTATCTTTTATAATCTTTAATGGTACGAGGAAAAAACGACATTTAAAATCCATCCGTTCTACTATCTATGTCCCTGATTAATTAAAAATTAGCAATTTTTTATTAATAATTAATTATGATATTCCACCAGATCACGCCTGAAACGTTTCTTTTTATCTCCCCGGTGTTACGTTGGTGATCTGATCTGCCATAGTAAGTCGGTGCCTGTAATATGTCTTTAACATCCATGGATAAAGAACCTGCCTCAAATTTACGCGGTGAATTCAACCTCCATTTCAACCTTAGGTCAACTAGTGGCCACATCCTAATTTTTCCAATTGTTTCGAAACGATGCTACCTTGTTTATGACAACTTTTCACAAACCTTGCCGCTCTACGTTGCACTCGATCTAGTTCTATAACTAAGCCTACTTTAAGAGGATCCCATGCGCCCAAAGCATGTCGTACTATAGGTGGGGCCTAAATAATGTGAAATCACAAAGCTCCTTGACGTCCTCATTACAATTCCCAAGTATCCTTTTATGAATCCTAACTTTTCATTTGCTATTCCTCAAATTTCACGAATGTATTTTCGCCAATTTCGGGAATAATTATCATCGTAGCGTGCATGTGCGTGCATTCGGTTATCTGACGTTGGGGGGGGGCTGGTCTGGTGTCTGTCGGCCCGTGAGCCCAGGGAACCGTGGCGGACGGACGGGCTCTCTTCCAGCAAGAAGCTAAATAAGCGAACGTTGTGCGTGGTGGTTGGCCGGTTCCCCGGGAGATGGGGGAAGGGGGGGCGGGAATCGTTTACGCGCTCCCTTGCTTCTTTTGTTTCACCTCATCTCTTTCCCCTCCCTCCTCCTTCCACCCCCATTTTTTTCCTTCTTCTCTCTTTTTCTCTCTTCGCCTCAGGTGGCTCTGTGTGTGTGTGTGTGTGTACCGTTTTGTTTGCAGCCGCGATCGTAATTCGTCGTCGCTCCTTTCAATTCATTCATCCATTCGTTGCGAAATTCCGACCCAAGTTGCGAGCAAAACCGCGTACTATCGGAGAACTGGGTCGCCCGATCAAAAGACTCCCAATATTCTCTCCACTCGTGTCGATGCGTGTCCGTCGTGGAGGGGGGAGAAAAAGCGAATGCCCCGCCGCCCGATCTTTTGTCTTTTGTTCATTTTTCGTTGTTCATTTTTTATTCTTCCTCGGTCGTCCCGGATTCTCCATTCTGACTCCCTTCTTTCAATCCGCTCTTAGAATAAACGTACCTCATGTCGAGCACATCCGAATACTTAGTCTCAATTTGACTAATTAGGAAACAAAGAAATATCCATCGGCAATTAATTCTGCTTGCGAATGCATAAAAGCTAAAAACAAAGAATTTATTCAAATTTGAAAATGTGTAAATTTTGCCTCCAGTTTTTCAATCTTAAACTGGCATAATGATGAAATTCTTTCGCATTTATTTTTTCATCAAAAAATATGCCCAAGTACTGCTGTTCAAAAATCATAACTCATATTATATGTCAAAGCATACTAATATATTTCCGTTCAAGTCCACGGGTTTATAAGTAAATATATTACTTAAAATGCAGTTGAAGTATTGCACTTCTGATTTTATTTCAGTCACGGTCGACGGGTCGCCAGCGTATCGATATCCAATTTTAAACAAAACATTTAAATATCAATGTATTTCATTTTCGTCCTAGTGGAAGTGACTACTGAATTGGCAAAAAATCGTGCATTAAATATCCAATTGGGTAAGGCAAGCTTATCTCTAATCTGCCCAGTGGAGCAGTGAGATAACATCAACAGTATATGGAGAACATTGCTGAGCCTAAATTCACTCATAACTTCTAATATTGGCTGTCTTGTGAACACGAAAGTATTTGAAAGCGTACGTCTCCGCTTAAACGTTTCGCCCTCACCTCCTTCCTACCTCAACGTCCCCTCCCCCGTGCCCAACCCCACCAACGGGGGAAAATGTGTCGGAGTGGGAAACCGCAACTGATATATCACAACACGAGTCCGTGTACAGCCACTCCCAACCCCCTCCTCCCCATTTCCCACCCCCTTCTGCGGTTTCCGGGGAGGGGGGTATGAAGGAGAGGAACGCTTTAGCACCCCCTGCCCCCCTCCGCGAAGCAACAAAATGGTTCCGGAGATCCGCGTCGCATGTCGAGGCCGCGTTATGTCGAAGAGTCGCTCGTTGCAACAAAAGAAGGTACGGGCGCGCCACATAGCGCCCCAATTTGACCGGTCCTTTTGCCTTCCTTAGAATCCATACCGTATTGCTAATATTTCCGTAGTTTTGATTACCGTATTTCAGACATTAGATGATCTTTTTGTTTTATTTTGAATACAACTAATCAGAAACGTTTTAAATTAATCGAGGTTCCTCCTGAAAAAAATAACCAACACCGAACCAGATAAACATATTTTCCTCCTCCATAAGCATCAAGTTTCATTTTTTTATTTTTCATATTTTAAGTTAATCTTAATAAACAAGTACACCTTCATATAATTTGTGATTTGAATTTTATAAGCTGATAAATGACGATCAGTTTAATCTTGCCACTAATTTTCTTCTCAGAATTTTTCATCAGATTATTCTTCATAGACATCAGACCTATCAATCTTACACATAGCTTATTATGCATTAGCAGTCGTGAACCGGTTATAGAATTGTGGAGTTTTAGTGAATCTCTTAACCATTATTTACATATTATATTAACACGTGTTCAAAAGCTTCCATACTTTCTACCACCCTTAATTCCACAAATAATGTCTATCCATATCCGTCTTTACGTGGATAAAATATCACAACAATTGGAAGTATAATTTACTACAAATTTAACTTTCCGAGTGCTTAGCAATTTAAAATGACTTAGGTGACCTCACACACCCCCTGCCATACGCGATCGTATCAGCTTACAGCCCTGAGATGCATTTGTGGAGTCATTTTAATTGACCACGTCTCGTTCGTTCGGTTTAATATGTCGACCGCGGAGTTTGTTTAACGTGTCTTGTCCGTCGAATTCCTGTAAGACGATGAACACGGCAAAGCTACCCCTTTTTTGTCTTTTTCCGCGTTGCTTGCGGCGCTAAGGCCTTCATTCGGAAAGAATGTCATGTGAACAGGGAATGTCCGCTTCGCGCCGATGAAATCCTCGGCAAACCATTTTCTCTCCGAGGGAAAGAAATCGTTGCGGCGTTTCCCTCTTTATGCAGCGGAGAGGGAAAAGACATGGAACGCCAAAAAAAAAGGTGTAATTCTTCGGATTTTACGGAAGGGTGGATCCTGGCAAAACCTCTTTCCCACAGTGGTCGGTCGGTAGGCTCCGGTTTTCTGATCATCGATGTATACAGGTGTACGTCGCGATATTGCGACAAAAAGTAGGTAAGCCGCGACTGTAAGTAAAACAGTCCAGTGCACTCAGGCCGACCGCAGTAATGAACCCTGAGGTTTGTTCCTGAAGGGAGAGAGTATGGAGCCACTGTCGCATGTAGGTGCAAAGTCCTTTGGGGCGTGTGAAATTCACGCATCAACAGGGTAGTAATAAGGGGGAGGGAGGGTGGAGCAGTTCCTTATCCCCTGTGTGCCGCCTGGCTGGTTTCCCGGGGAGATTTTGGAGAACCGAAAAAATTCGCAAACCTTTAGAGGTAAGCTGAGGGTTAGCCAGAGGCGTCGGCCGGAATCGAATCCGGACCCTCCGGTCAGTGACTTAGGGGTCATCTATAGGATGAATCCACAAAGTTGATCCTTATACGCGAATGACATCCCATTGAGAGGTTCATGTCCTCGTTCTTCTCTCGGGCGATACGCTATCGTAACAGAATGTGTTACAAGCAGTCCTACAATTATAATTCTCGGAGCAAATGTCAAAGCTACCCTGGATCACTCCCTTTATTGCGTAATGTACGTAGGCACGTATGTATGTGTTAATATACATTCTTATATAAATATATGTAATGACGATGCCCTAACACCTTCCAGCCAGAAGTCCTTTGCGGGATCTTTCGGGGGGCGATTGTGTGAATACAGATGAATGTTGTAAGAAGGACGCACTTTCCCTCTTCGGTGGTCCCGACGTCGTCCGGTCCCAACTTCCGAAGGCTCTGCTCTGTGCAGGTGGCAGGCTTCTTTCCCCCCTCGGGCCTAGGGGAGGGATTCGTCTTTATGGAACGGGAGTTTTGGGTCTTAGGGATCCGGGAGGTTAGGTTTAGTGACCAGTCTGAGGCGATCCCCTTGTCACTCGGGGACCCTTGACAGAATGAAGAAGGGGCCTCCGCTCCCTGTCAGTAGTCGCCCCTTTCTGGGCCCACTTTTCGCTTTGTATACCACCAGGGCCTGCCGGAATCCATACCCTCTCGTCCATCAATAGTCCAAGAGGGACTTGGACTCGTCTTTGAGGGAGATCCAATGGGGATGGACAATAGGGGGCTGGGAAGAAGCGGGGGATGGATGGTGTGGGCGTCTTAACCTGCAAAATCGCCCCCGAGGTCTTGCGGGGCCGTGGGTGTTGGGTCACCAGCCATTACTGTAACGGAGTAATTGGTGATTATGAGCATACAAATACACTTTCGTATAGTCCCGACTTGTCATACGACGTGCTTCCTAGTTACTGTCGATGTGGTTACGAATTGAGAGAGAGAGGGGGTGGGGTGGGGGAAGTGTCCTTCGGTATTGGGTCTGATCGATAGTAATCCTCGCGCTTGGCTGGACTCGGTTGTGGTCTAGATTGCCAGTGCAATGCGGAGCTAAAATTACTCCAACCGCGACAGCGTTGAACTCGACTGAATTGTGTTCGTGTAATAGTTTGTATGATTCGCGCCCCTGCATCCTTCGTGTTCCCAGGCAATCCAATTAGAATAGCGTGGCACTTTCCGTCAAATCACGAAACGGACAGCTTTTCTCTCTCGCCGTCAGTATTCTTATGAATTTCGAAATTGGCATGTGCTGCCGGGGAATTAGCGATGGAAAGGTGGAAAGTGTGGGTTGAGAGGGGGTTGCCGAGGTCGATCGATCGACATTTTATAGATTGAAGCAACGATATGTAATCCCCTCCTCAGTGGAAGTATGTATAATCCACGACGTCAATGTGATAATTTGAATGGAGATAAATGGCGAAATTTCATACTTCATGAAGCGGAATTGACTCAAAAAGGGAAATATAGAAACTACTTAGATAAAGCGTTAATTCAATAAGTGAAAAAGATTCAGGGTAAATCCACCAGATTTGCCGGAAATTGCTACGAGAAGAAAGTCAGCGTGACGGGTGTTTTGGAGGAATTCGGTTGGGAACCTATTTTCTGAATCTACATATACCCCGCAAGTCGCCGTAAGGACTTGTGGTAGGGGGTCGTTAGGTCACCATGAAACCACATTCAAAACCAACACATACATGCAAATCCATACCCAGAGTGGCTCATACATTCATGTAAAAATCCTTTTACTCGTATTTTACACGCACGCATATACATATACTATCAGCCTATTGGTTCACTAATAGAGCAGGCAAGAAAGATACAGAATCGCTGAGTTTTTTTGCAGCACCGAAGGAATTATTATGGCACCAAAACATATTGATACACTGTCACCGAAATAATAAAACAAGAGAGTTAGGCGACACCGTTACAGACATATTCAAGCATTCGTGTTCCATCGCACGATACACAATCATA
Source organism: Hetaerina americana (assembly GCF_022747635.1). Lineage (NCBI taxonomy): Eukaryota > Metazoa > Arthropoda > Insecta > Odonata > Calopterygidae > Hetaerina > Hetaerina americana. Next base: position 84,972,424 of record NW_027287095.1, read on the forward strand.
ACCAAATCGCACCAGAGTTAAAGACGAGCGTTTAATGATTTATTTAATTATTGCATATTAAATATAGGCTTTTGTGTACGGGTGTTTTTGTCCCTGACGTATAGCCTTCTGGACAAATAATTGTAGGTCAGTGAGTGCTATTTGTTTTATATCAGCCTATGGTACAGAGGATTTCATTTCACTCATCATGTCATTTTGCATTTGCGATATTAAATAACTCGTGCTTTCCTTCGGGACCAAGAAACAACATTTGCCTCTCGTGAAAGTTGTATTCCTCCGTTGATTCCTTGCGGATTTTTCAATTCCCCGGCGAATTCATTTCAAATTGTTTGGCAGCATTGAACAACTATTTCAATGAAAATATGACTCCTGTTATTCCCAAATTTCGCGGTGAAATGGAGTTGCAAATGCTTGAATGATATATGGTATCTCTAAAAAAAAACAGTGACCACAGATTTGAACAAGGTACAGAGAAGAACGCCACGCCAGAGTCGTGAAAAATCCGTACGAAAGAACAGAAACCTTTATAAATTTACTCCGAGATCTCGGATGAGAACCTTTGGATATTCAAAGACTCAGCGCCAGATTAAACGTATTGCAAATGATTCAACCGTGAGGTTGTCCATCCGACATTAAAGAAAAGAATAATTCAACCCCCCATCACATCTGCAGGACAGACAATTTTCAAAAAATTCTACATGTATATCTACATAATACCCCGTAAGTCGCTGCAAGGGCGTATGGCGAGGGTGTTAGGTCACCACCTGTAAAAGGGAATAAAACCACATTCAAAATCAACACATACATGCAGACGTATACCCACAGTGGCGTATACATTCATGCAAAAAATTCTTTCATCTTACTCGCATGCCAATACATATATTATCATCTAACAAATAAATGCACCTTAGAATGCAGTGAGAAATTTATCCAATGACGTGGAAGCTACAATTTGAAAAATAAGAAGGCGAAATTTCACTGCCACATGGACATGCAACATACAAAAGTCTCTTCCCTCAAGGACACAGCTGGGGAATGTGACCAAAATCAGAGACATAATTAGACTGGCGAACGGATATAGTCAGGTATTCGTTTTTCCCGCGCCCTATTCGCGACAGCAACACGAGGGGGAAACACTAAGACAAAAATGGTTGAACATTGGCGAAACTATTATACAACATGAACTTTAGTTACATTCTCCATTAAATCACTTCGTGGCTAGCATTCTAACGCCCTCTTGTAAATAACGTCGTGTAATTAAATAAAATTGTAGACCTTATTCATTTGCGAATTGTCCGTCCTGCAGGAGTGGAATGCTAACCGGTAATTAGAGGTTGCGTTGCATGAGACCCCGCCCTTTTTAATGGGTTTCCTTATTTGTCTGCCTAACATTGTCAGTGGAGTGGTAAGTAACAGTATAACAGTTGAAATGTGTGAAGCGGATACTGTATGAGTGATGTCCGGTCGCTCGCTTCCACTTGCCATTCAAGTGGATCACAGAGAGTCGTGTGTTGGTGGAATAGTTTGTGAAGTATTGGAATATATGCAGTAGAGCTGATGACCTAAAACCCCCTGCCTTACGTCCATGCTACGGCTTGCGTGTTGTATGTATCAATGTAGATGTCGATAGAAATCCGAAATATCTTTTTCGCCATAAGGTTAGCACCCGTTTTAAGAGAGTATCATTACGTTAAAAGTTTAAGTATTATCTGCTGTTAAAGCCGGAAATTGATTTTATAATCACTAGTTAAGTCCGCATCGTCCCCTTTTAAAGTTCTCCTAAACCTAAAGAAGAAGTTAACTATGGTTAGCAATTTTTCGTTAATTAACAAGCAGTCTGAATTGTTTAAAATATCTAGATATCTCGGTGACCTCCAGGTTATATAAACGTACACGTAAGCTGAAGATAAGATATTCAACTGAACATCATAAATACGGTCCTGAGTTATTTGCATTTTCAGCATAACGTACTAAAAAAACCTATCTTCCGACAATTGTATTTATAAAAGCATCAAAAAAATTGTAGACATATTTCCAAAACTGTGGCGAAATCGATAGGTTGGCAATCAAAAATCAGCCATGCCGTTTAAGTGATAGCACAATTACTTGTACATATATGCCGGTGCATTTATCCAGTCGGCGAATGTGGATTCAGGCAGAGGAAAGAAAGAAAGAGGCTGTCAAGCCCGAGGGTTAAGGGGATGGCGAGCGCAGGGTGGGCGGGAAAGGAGGGAGATGTTAAGAGGGTGTGTCATCAAATAGCGTGTGATGGTGGTGGAGGAGGAGAAGGAGGCAAGGTGGCGGCAGTGGTAGGGCGTCGCCATACACTCTGGAAACATCCTCCGTCCTTCTGCCGAAAAAACTCCTCTCTCCCCTTTATCCCCGAGCGGGTCGAGGGCACGTTGGCAACCCTGGCGGGGAACCGATCGAAGCGAACCAAGTGCAGCGGGAAGGGTGGTGCGCCTGCGGTCCTCGCCGCCGACGAGATAGGGACACTCCAAACTGCGGAGGGCACACACAGCAGCACCATCATCATCATCATCCCCCCTCCGTGCCGGGGGCCTCTGCTGCTCCTCCCCCGGGGGAAGTAGCCTCCACGCGCGGGGAAGGCCCTCTCCCTTCTCTCTCTCTCTCTCGCCTGGATTCCTGCAACGCTTTCCCCGCAGCGCAGGGAATCTTTTCCCTCCGTTCTTCCTCCTGTGCGTGTTAAGTGGTGCGCACCCCTGTAAGCCACCGCTCGTGGGAGAAGTAGCTCGGGTTGCGGAGCAGTCGTCCGGGAATCGAGGGGATCCGTTTTCGAGTCTCGGCCGCATCGCGTTTTTCCGCATAATATCCAGCGTTCGTGCACCAAATATTTCCCTGGCATGAGAATTAATGTTAATAAAACGAAGCTAATGTGATTTTCCAGAAAGTGAAAGGCTGAGTTAAACGTTAAAATAGGAGGGCAAAAACTAGAGCAGGTAGAACAGTTAACGTATCTCGGAAATGTTTTGGACGAAAATGGTCCAAGTAGTCGGGACGAAAAGGAGGCGAATTGCGTTGGGCAAAGAAGGTTTCTCAAGAAGGACGGAATCGATGACAGGGACATTAAGTAATGATGTTAAGAAAAGGCTTGTTAAAACTTAGATATGGAGCGAAGTTATGTGCGACGCAGAAACGTGGTCATTGAAGCAGGAAGATAGACGTAGATTGGAGGCTTTTGAAATGTGGGTGGGGAGAAGAATGGAGAAGGTGAAATGGACAGAGAAGAAAACAAATGAGGATGTGCTAGGTGTGGTGGGTGAGGAAAGAGGATGGTTAAGAAAAATCAAAAGGAGGCAGGAAAAATGGCAGCAAAGCATATCGATTGGCAGTGGGATGCATAAGAGTGTTCCATAGAGGTGAGAATCTTAGGCAAACAAGGAAGGGGCAGGAATAGAATAGGGATGTTGGACGGGATGAAGGGAGGAAATATGTACCCGGAGATGAAGAGAGGAGCTTGTTGTACTGTAGGATGTTGGGTTGTGAGGAGAAACAAGAGATGGGAGAGAGGGTGGAAGGGGGAAGTAGTTGTTATTTTGTCGAGTGGTATTAAAATGAGGTTTGGAAATATTTTTTTCCCAAATTTCAGATCTCGTCCATAATGGATCCAGTTAGGGATGAACGTCGTTTAGTATGAAAATGGTGAAACACAGAGCAAAGTTTCACCGCGGTGTAACGTGCGTGAATGGGAATAGGAAGGGGCTAAGGGTGGAGCAACAATCTGACGAATGAATGGTGATTGTAAACGATGAGAAATTGAGGAGTTTTAGTTCGTCCTACGTGGAAGAGAGTGGCAAAAATTGGATTGGGGAAAAACGTGATATTTTTTTTAAAATGTCATATTCTTTTAGTATCTGCAAAAGGTGTGAGCGGTATGTTTGGTGAGCAGATGAAAAAAGAAAGAAAGGACGGTGGCGGTGGGAATGCTTTATACATCGTGGACGCTGGCAAAAACGAACTGACGAGGTTAATTAAAAATAGAAATTTTCCACAAGAATAAAGTTGAATGCGACCGGTTTCAATATTACTACAGCATCGTCAGGTCTTCAGGTTTATTTTTTGTGGAAAATTGCTATTATTAATTAATCATGATATTCCACCATATCACGCCTGAAACGTCTTTTTTTTTAACTGAAGAGGGTTTAGCTCGTCTGGTCGGAATCATGCTGTTTTCTTAATGCATCTGTACCTTGAGTGTATGTCCACAATATATTATGTAGTTTCCACATTTCCTTTATGGAAGCGATCCATCACTCAAAAGATATAGCCTTTGTATATCAACATGTATTTATATATTTAGACCACCTAGGTTTCAACGTTTAGCGTCATCATGAGGTCGAACCTAGAACCTAGACCGATTGAAACCTGGATCGTTGAAATACGATTTATAATGTATGTAGAAATACAAGGGATGTTCTTTTGAGTCGCATTAAGTTAAGTGTGCGCATTATCGCAGATCGTATTGGCATTGGATAAGATGAAAGTGCATACCATTATCACTGAAAATTTGGCGATGCGAAGGGTCTCCGCTAAACTCGTCTCGAAGGTCTTTGGACGAACGACCGAAAGAGCATAGTCCTAGCGTCCGCTTGGAAAGACCTTCGCTAACGGCATCGTGACGATTCTCCAACCTCCTTTTAGTCCGAATGGCACCAGCAGACTATTTCCTATTCCCAAAAGTGAAATGCTCCCTCACAGGACACCACCATGGGACCCCTTTAAGTGCCATCAAAGAAGCTTGCACGCATACCCCTCAAGGGCCTTCCAGAATCCACATACCAGGGAATCTTCGAGTCGTGGAAAAACCGCTGATTAAAGCGCGTCATCGCTCAAGGGATGTACTTTGAAGAATGTTGAAGATTTTAGCAATATCTGAAAGAAATCCATTTTTCCTAAAAAGTTTCCCAATACTTTTGAAACAAACCATTTACCTATAAACAAATGCACATGTGTGAGTACGTCAGGGGTGCAGTGGTTAGAGGTGGGGGTGGGTTGGATTATCTGGTGCTCTCGCCGAACAGCATGAAGCGGCTGCGGCCTGGGAGGAGGGGGTGTGTGGCGGGGGAGGGGGAAGGGAGAGAGATGGGGTGGGGGGTCGGATTTGCGGTGAGACAGTGCACGGAAGGAGAGGGAATGTTGGAGAGGCTCGGTGGTCCTTTGAGGGGACGGGCCAGCTGGTCCCTTCGGGCACCACTCTATCTTTCTCTCTCTCTCTCTCTTCCTCTGCTCCAGTGCCCTCCCTCAGTGCTAGGCCCTCCACTTCCCTCGTCATTCCCGAAGAGGGTGAAGGAGGGCCCCCGTTGGTTCGGGGCCCTTTCAAGGATGGAGTGGAGTGAGCATTTTTCGGGGTGGAATGCTTCCCTTTCGCGCTGCATTAAAGGGTCTGAGGCACCAGAGTCGGATGTGGAGAAAGCGGTCGGAGGGAGGAGGGCCAGGGCCGGGAATACAACATGTATGTACTCTCCATCTACGACATACAACACCGGCAAAAGGGGGTAGGGGGGGTCGGTAGCGTGCACGCCAGGCATGGGTCGCGTTAGGAGAAAGTACGCTGGGAACATCTCCGGAACTGCAAAATTGTTCAGCAGCCATACTTCCCGCTGTGTCCACTCGCTTACGTAGTATCACTCCATCTCTCAGTGTCCTAGTTACACGCGAATGATTTGCATTCAACTATAGGTCCAAGTCGTGCTCATATTGTTAGAGCTTTATTGTTAGAAAAATCTACCTTAACTGATAGATAACCTTTAATAACATATATACATACACACAAACACATACATACTCGTACATATATATATATATATATATATATATATATATATATATATATATATATATATGTATATATGTATATACATATATACATATATACATATATACGTATATATATATATATATACATATATATATATATATATATATATATACACATACACGTAGATGTGTATATATAATATGCATGTATGTATGGTTGTGTTTATGGAATGGTGTAGGTATAAATGTGTGGAGGAGGTGTTTCTCTTTTGGCGAACACGTGTGCTTCGGCCCCCTCCCCCCCATTCTACCCACCATTGTCGGATTTCCCCTCTTTCTCCCTCGCCGCGTCCATTGTTGCGTCGTATGCTTCCTCCGACGGGTCTACTCCTCTTCCCTCCTTTCTTCCTCCACAAAGCAAGCGGCCCCTAGAAATGCAGCAAGCCATCACAAGCCGCAAGCAACTCTTCCCCCCCCCTCCACCCTCCTCTCGCCCTGCGGTGGCACGTCCGAAATGATTGCGTTCCCCGGAATGGGGGTGGCGGCCTCTCCGGTTTCCCTCTCCTCCCACCCGCCCCATCCCAGGGCTGCCATACACCCCCTTCCTTCGAACAAGGATTCCTGCGAACGAAATTTCAGGCCTCTCGGATATTTCCCCCGAACTCTCTTAAAATTTCTCTGTCAGTCTCTCCTATTGTAATATGTGACGTTGCGTGCTCTTTCCGTTCGGCAAGTAACCGGCGTGCCACGAAGTTATTGGAAGAAGCATCCGGTGTTTTTTTCCGGATGTAGCTACCTTTCCAGGGCAAATTCTTCTCGTTTGGGTCTTCTATTAATGTCAAAAATCGTCGTTACCCGAAATCGATCGTCATCGTACTCATCTTCATGGCTTTTGAAAAGCATTCTCGATGCGAGATTCCGTCTAAATCGCTGACAGGAAGGGCCTGAGAGTCTCCGCTAGGGTTTTGTGAACATTAGCATGTTGTTTGTTAAATAACGCAATGATGTGCGATTTTATTTTCGTGAATTGCAAATTCATGAACGTGATTTTTCCTCCTTTTTCATCTAGTCGCCAATTGTTTGCGAAGGGAAAGACGATTCCTTAGGTGTACACCGGTTCATTCGGAAGTTAATTTCTCCAATTCTCTCACCTACGGCTATAATTCCGGGATAAAATTATTTTCTAAAATAATTACGTATCTATCAACATCAAAATGCTATTGGTTGGAAGATCAAACCCCCGTGGAGAATTAGAAGAAAACCTCTGGTACGATGAAAACTCCCTAGGTAGTTTTACATGTTGTCTCCCTGGAGATAGTTTCACTCGCCATCCTCGTTTTCTTTTAGAATACAAGGTCCGTGCTATTTGCGTGACCGCAGTTAACTAAATTTTACGCCATCAGAATAAAGCGATTAAACTTTCGATTGAAGCAATATCTTACGGTCTTGTAGATCTTTAAGTCTACATCTACTCCTTACATCATGCTTGCCGGCCTCGAGGGCTTGTGGCAGGTGGTGTTAGTTCAACAGCCATTGAAATAAATGGCGACTGTTGATTAATGGCATTCGGGGAGACCAGTGAGTCTTGTTTAGTTAGTACTGTCTCGAATCATGCTTGGGAAAAATCCAGCCCGATCAATGGGATTGTTCGGTAAGGTCTCGCAATTGACATATCTCCACATTAGCAAGCTTGTGACCTTGGAACCTCAACGAACCCCAGTTTTCGAGGTTGTGGTTGTGCGCAAGAAATTCAGGATTCTTCGGAAATACGTCATTAAAATTTCCTCCTTGAAGACGATTGGCAAATTTCAATTCCTTCCTAAATAACAGCTCAGTACCGCAAGTCCTTTCCTTTCTACAGCTGCGTCGACCCCCATCATGTAAATCCCCACGAGGGGGTGTGGCAGGGGGTGTTTGGGTCACCATTCAATAGGTTATAATAATTGATTGAGTTCTCGTAATTCATCTTTCCCGCAGTTGTGATGCCTCGCGGGATGTCGTTGTGATGTCATGGCGGACACTGCTCGATTTCAGACGGAGATTGGCGTTTCGTAGGAAAAATTGGTTCGGCTCTTCGAATCATCCAAATCCATTCTGGTAGGAAGATTGCAGTTTTACACCCGTTTCCGTGGTCTCTAAAAGAGCGACCGGGGTGAGGGGAGGGAGGGGGTGGGCAGGTGTGAAAAGAGGCTTCAGCGGGTATGTCTCCAAGGGATCGGAGAGTGAGAGTGATCGGAAGAAAGAAAACAGGAAAACAGTCGATCCCTCCCTCATATTTCACGTTACGTCTCGTACTATTTATTGTCTGCGAAAACGTCGCGAAGTTAGAATTTCTCTGGAACGGAACGATGTGCAACGAAAGCGAACGTAATCAGAGGGGGGGGATGAAATACCTCTTTATCTTTTCAGGAACGAAAATGGAACGAAACCCCTTGAACGGTTTAAAAAAATAATAATAAAATAAAAGCGATCGTGGGTCGAAGTGGAGCGAGAAGTTTGTTCGTAACGACAGAGAGAGAGAGGGAGAAGGACAAGGAAGAGTGGATCGAATCGAGACGGAAATCCGCGAACGAAAGCGGTAAGACTTTCCTTTCCGATCGCTTCGGAACGAGGTTCGAGCGCGCGACGTCCTTCTGCTCCCTTGCCCGGCGGCGGGACGACCATTTCCCGCCAGATTTCCCCACTCCCTCCCCCACCTGATCACTGGTGCGAGCACCATTGCTCGCACCAACCACCCAGAGTTGCGGCGGTAACCTACTTAGTCAGCGGGGGGATCGAGATGGTGCGGGGGCTAACGTACTGGCTTCCCACCCTGAGGGCACGGGTTCAAATCCCGGCGGTGTTGAATATTTTTCAGAGGTATCTCGATCCCTACTTGAGGTGCTTTGTGGAGGGCACTTTGAGTGAGTACGCCGTCCGTCGGATGGGACGTTAAGCCGCGGACCCCTTGGCGCCTTTCGTAAAGAGTAGGCTAATGCCGACGCCGGGTTTCTCTCCACCCTTCATCCTTTCCTGTCCTTCCCCTATGGCGCAAATGACCTTAGCTGTCGGTCGCCTCCCCTCAAAACTACTACTACTACTACTACAGGGCTGCCTTCTCACAACTGGGAAAACCTGGAAAGGTCAGGGAATTTTATAAAGGAAACGAATACCGGCTAATGTGATAAAGAGTACAAATAGGAAATATCACCGAAAGAAATACTTTATTGTCAGTAAACTTTTCGATAAGATATAGTTCAAAATGTTCCCTATGTTTCATAAAAAAAGGTCGAGTCCGTAATAGTTTAGGAAAGTTATTTGTAGTTCTAATTTCCAAGTATTATTTCCCTTCTCCCCGCACACTTCCGATACGGCTCAGTCAGGATTAGATTTTGATGTGACTTTTTAAATATTTGTCATTATCAGAATTAAATCGAAGATTTTTGTCAAATTTTAATCATTTGCCTTTCATAATTTATGATGTAAAAGTATTGAATAAAAAATTGTTGATTAATTAGGAGGATAATACTTTTAAAAACATTGCTTTACTGTTTTTTTTAAGTTTTAAATTGTAAGGTAAGGTATGTAAAATAGATCAGGGAATAAGGAAAGGTAAAATAATAAGTGGCAGCCGTGTAGTTGGAAATTTAAAAAGTTATTTATATTTCCGTGGAGGTGGAAAGGGAAGAGGAAGCCATGGATCAAAGACGAGATGATTGGGAAGATAGATGAGTGAAGGAAGTGAAAGAGTGTAAACACAGAATTAGGCAGAAGGAAGCACAAGGAGATAAATAATAACTAAGTGGTGAAACTAACAGAGTGTAAGAAGCGTGGTAGACAACGCCGTGTCCTGAAATCCGCCGCTTAGGATGTGTCGCGAAGATGGTTGTCAGGGTACGTACCAGTAACGTGGTGCTATGTATTTCTCCGTGTCAATGCTAATCTCAAACGATTTGTAATTTTCTATTTGCAATTCGTGCTCGTAATCTTCGTGTTGTCTAATATCTACCTAGTCTGTGGACTATCTCGGGTAAATTTAAATTGAGGATTTATTAGACTACAATTAGGATTTATTGAAAGAGTCCTCGGTAAATGTGTTTAAAAGATTTAAGAGAAATGTTATCTTTCGCTGGTTTGGCCTATTTTTTGAAATTACTGCCAGAATATGGGATCCATATGAAGTTGAATAGATTGCCGAATTCGATCGCGTGGAGCTATATTTGTAAAACGTTGTTATGACAAACAGAGTAGCGAATCAAGATGATTGGAGTAATTTGGAAGTAAGTCACTCACGGGGCAAAGAATAAATTCCAGATTTAATCACTTGCACTTATTGGAAGTATGTCTCTTTAGCCATGAAATGTTGGAAATGTACACATTGTTCGCCCCATCGTACCGCGGCATGAGAAATCATTGAAGAATGTCGTCCGATCGTGCTAGGGAGGGGCGAGGGGAAGTATTTTTGGTAAAAATAAGTCTGGTGAATAATCACCCCCCTGCCACACGCTTTAGCGGTGACCTAGAGGGTACTATGTAATAATAATAATTAAAAATAATAAATAATATCCAGTAGCAACAATGTGACGCTTTCTTTCCATTCATTCGATACGATTTATCACGACTTTTGGAGGGGTCGTCAGGCAATTGAGTGAGGGTCGCACCCTTTTTCTTTCTAGAGAAAAAGGAGCGGTCTTTTCGCTGTGTAGAGAAGTATACGGGAGACGACGGCCCAGCGCCTGGGGACCCTGTCAGGAGAGAGGGACGCCAATCAATCAAAACGGCGGCGGTGAGGCAGACTGTATGTAGATGGTAGCGTCGAGTGAGGGCCGAGGAAGTCGATGATGAAGGAGGGGGGTGGGGGGCTCTGACGGACGAAATAGGAAGTGAAATAGGGTGGGGGAAATTCCTGGAGGGAATTCTTGGGGGGAGGGGGGATCCCCTTGGTGATCCCGTGGTCGCCCGAAGGAGTCATGTGTTCCAGGAAACAAGAGTGGCGAGAAACAAGTGAGGGGACGTGCGCGCCCATCTGCGGTCGCAGACGCGAAACGTTTAAGCGGACCCGTCTCTCAACGCACGCAAACCATTGGGGGGGGGGGGGGCGTTCAGGGACTGCAGCAGGGTAAGGTGACCTGACGAGGGCGGAGAGTGGAAGAAGGGGGGGAGGGCTGCTTAAGGAGTGTATGGCTTTGCGAGTATACGCTGCTAGGAAGTCTGTGATCCTCGTTAGGGCTGGAGGAATCCTCCAGAAGTCTGAGATCCTCACAATTTGGGTCAAAAGTAGTGTAATCACCCCCTGCCATACGCCCTAGCGGTGGCTTGTTAGGTACTCTGTAATTTAATGAAGTCGGGCCAAATGAAACCTTTTGTGGTGATAGATTTGTAAAATGTTATTGTGATAAACTTAGTAGCTTATCTAAATAATTAGATGTATGAGTTTTTGATTCACCCCCTGTGTTAATGATTGTACGTGTGTTTATATATTTGTATTAATTTATAAGTGTATGTTTATGCGTAATTTGCTGATGCCCCGATATCCCCCGCCACACGCCCTTGTAGGTGGCTTGAATGGTAATGCGTGGATGTAGATCTCCGCTCCCCGACCCTCCTCCCCCGTTGCAAGATCGACCCGTGCCGCTGCTTTTATAAACCCCCTTTGTCTTTCCTCCCCTCCCTCCTGCCATCTTGCACTAACCACCCCCCCCACTCCCCATCCCCAGGTTCAATCTGTTTTGGTGTGCGGGGGCAGGGGAACTTGGGCCGGGGGTGGACCAGGGGGCTGGGGATCCCTCCTCCTCCCACCCCGCTTTGTCTGCTTAAGGAAGAAGAGTTAGGAAGAGAGACCGGGTCTTGGACTAGATCTGCAACGTTCGTAATGGCCCTAAAAATTATCCCTTTAATATCATGAAATCAATAGAAACAGAAGGGAAAACAATCATGTGTTGGAAACCAAGTTTTTGGAAGGATATATTTTTAGTAGGCATCACATTAACTAGATAAAGCAATTAAAATAATTCACTTTTTTTTTACGACGCATTATAAGTCTAAACGAATTCTTTGATAAAGAAATAATGAGAATTGGGTAACGAACGTTAACAGCTAGGAGAAAATAATTTATTTGATAATTTACTGTAGTACTTCTACGTCTGTAGATGAGACTCTGCAATCCACCAGTAAGGTGTGTGGCAGGGAATGTATCCGCAATTGGCATGCGGAAACTTGCCGTCAAGTAGTGTACATGAAATAATGCTAGCTTTAATTACTTTGTTTCGTAATAAGTGATGGTAAATTACGAGGGCTCTGTAATTGGGAGAATTTATAATCGTATAATAATAAAATTAATATCAGAAGGAATCATGCGAACCAAGAAACAAACTTGCTGCAACTAAAAAATCTGTCATGTTAGGCAAGGAAGGAATGTGTGACTGCGTCAGAAAAAATAATACTTCGTTCTTAAAATAATACTGCCGTTATTCGAAAACAGGTAACGTGAGTTAGTTAGAAATTAAGAGGGAAGAACCCGCATCTAAGCCAAGAGAAGAAGTGGAATTGAAAACAAAAATGAGATTCAGTACTTCTACTTAATGATGATACTTATCTTCCACTTGATGATGCTCTATGTATATTCCCAAGTTGAACTTAGCCGCAACTTTTATCTTCTCGAATCTCTTGGAACAAAATGACATCTCAACTTATCTGTTTTTAAGTCTCCTTCTCTCTTTAAACTCATATATTCACGCACTCCTGTAGTAAAATGATCATGCCTAGCATTTGAATTATTTAACATTTCCTTTGGTGACTAACATTTAAGCCACTTTTAATTTTTTTGTTTCGTCAAATGTGTGGAAACACCCCCTGCCAACCTCCCTCGCGGTGGTTTGAAATGTACATATTATTATGTTGAGGGACCTTGGAAACATGGCGCCCATCTTCCTTCACGTGGGAAACACACCGAGGCCAAGATATCCCTTCAAAAAATCCCTCTCGACTCCTTCCCGACCATCGTTTAGTATCCATCTCCTCTCCTTTCTCCGTGCGAGGGGAAGCGGTCGGTCGGTCGGTCGTCTATCCCCTTTAAAGTCAAGGCTGTTCCATCTCTCTCTCTCTCTCTCTGTTTCTCCCTCCCTCTCTCGCCATTTAAAGGGGATAGCGCACGGCGGCGGGCCGGGCGAGCTGTAACGACGGCCGACCGCTTGCTTGCTGTGCCGCCGCTTCCTTCCACCTCATTTTATTCACTACTTCCTGCTTGCATCTTGCCACGGTGCGATTGCCTTCCATATCCTGTCTTGGTCCCAACTATGTAGAAACGCTCCGATTTTGTTAATCATTGTGTCGTTGCACTTGACAGCATTCCATGTATGCTAAGGTTACGAGGTCGAGGTCTTAAGTGGATAGTACATCTAAACCTACGAAGCGAAGGTTAAATTACGGATTAAATCTCCGACATAAATTGGAAGGATTTCTCTTTTGTGGTGATGTTGAAAATGTATTATTATCCCCATCATAATACGGTAGGAGATATCGTTTAAATAAAATTAGAGAGATTAAGTGTAGAATATAGATTTAGGATGTCATTTTCTCCACGGACGATAATGGATCATCAGAATGACGTTTTCCAACCGCGGTAGGGGTCAAAATATCCGGGTTAAAATTAATCTGGTATGTTTTCACCCCCTGTCACACACTCTAGCGGTGGCTTGCAGGGTACTAAAAATACTATATAAGATGTAATTTTTCCCACGGACGTCAAGGGAATCAGAATTAGGTTATCCGACCACGCTTACGGGGGACAAGTATTTCGGATCAAAATTAGTCTGGTGCGTGATCACCCACTGTAATACACCCTAGCGGTCTCTTGAAGGGTACCATGTACGTAATGTAGTATGTAATGCAATGTAAAATCGCTAAGAGAGCGTTTGGCAGACCGACGACCTTTAGTGTAATTGTTGGTTGGTAATTGATGGCATTTAGTTTGTATTCAACTCTAAGGTCAAGTCGTGAAGGTACTTACATATTCGTGCTCCTGTAAGTCTCCCAACGTAGGCTCCTCAATTGACGCTGATTTATAAGATACACCTTGGCAGTTAAATTTTATTTTTTGACAATACGCAGGCGAGATAAGCAGTTAGTATTGGCTATAGTGCAATTTGAATTATGGACCAAAATTCCATTAAGCTTGTCTACAGAGTGCGACAAGTTCCTTCCTCAGCATGCGTATTCTATTTTGGCAGCATATCGTAGGCGGAAATGTTGTTAACTCGTCCGTTCTATGTTCTTCTCCTCTCTCAAATTTAAAGTGAACTTCAATCCTGAGACAATGGAATTTGAGATATATTTAAAAATTCCTCAGAAAACCATCATGGCTGGGGACTTAGGTAGTCGTCGTCCTGGTCTGTAATCCTTTACGGGAGAAATGACGCGTGTACCACTTTTGCTGAAGTTCGGATCCTCTTGTCTTATATTCAAAATATCTTCGACTAGAATCTTAATATTTTTAAAATCATCGAGAGATGGACCTACTTATAATCATTATAAAAGCTTTAGACGATAATGTAACCTTCCAGCCATGATTGTTCCCGTACCTAGATCTTTTAGTAACATGGATACGTCACTCGGTTATCATTAAATCGTAATCCGTAAATGTATTGTTTCGCCTCGCTCCACTCGGGATATAATTCGGAAAATAAACTGATCTCTAAAACATAAGGTAAGGACATTTGAATATCATCGACTCGATAATTCTCTATGTATGATCTTCCTAAATATTCAAAATGGCATAGTAATAAATTATAGATTTGAAAAAATACCCGTATTGATTTTCAACACCTGTCGGAGCGTTTAGAAATTTCAAGCCAAATGTTTTTCTGACTGAAACCGGTTATTGTTTTGTATTTTCCTTCTCCGTAAGCTGCGGTATGATAACCGATTGGTTCAAATTTGCAAGGGTAATCGTGATATGGATGTTTAGTTTTCCAAGAACGCATAGTGACGACCCGATCTACGAAATCATGAATTTCTATTAATCTGCGCGGACACGCCGGGGAATATGGGGTTGTTACTAATCTATGGAGAAATAGATTTGTCAGAATGGAATCGAATACATTGGTGACGCAATGGGACTCGAAGGAACTGTTGCTGTCGCCATCGTTAAAATTTTCACTCCATATTTTTGAGTATCGCCCGCCACGATCTCCAGTAGTATGATTGTCTAAAAAATGGTGGCCGCTCCAGTTGAATGCGTCAGTGAGGAACAGCAACAGTCTGTAGGACTCTTTCTCTCTCTCTCTCTTTCTCTAGGAATTACCGCAGTGAGGGAAGTCTCCCCCCCTCCCCCGACCTGCCTCCCCCAACCACCAATGTATTTCGGCAGAACAATCGAACATCCATCAAAAAGTAATGCATACCTTGAAAGACCAGCGTGTCAAAACCAATATGGAATCGAGTGGTCGTTAGAGCATTGGTATGCGGGCTCTGCCGGCTGAGTTGGCGTAGTCTTCGCAGAGGAAAAGCGCATTACCGCATGTCGCCCGCCCCCCCACTTCCTTGTTTGTCGCAGAGGACGGAGCAGAACTGTGGAAGCTCCGCCTCGCTACCCTTGGAACCAACCATCCAATTCTTCCAGCACGAGAAGGTTCTCCTTGGAGATGGCGCGGCGCCGTATCTGGCGACATTTCCACGCATTATGGCGGAGGGGAGAGTAATAACTGCTGGCTAGTCATCCAGTATCATGTTGCTTCAGAAATATTCGCTCGGCCGCCTTTCGAGGACCACCAATCCACACTCCCAGGGAATGATTGCAGCTACCAGTATATCCAACTGAGCCGCCTCTTTCTGTTGGGTTGGCAGCTTAAGTGAGGAGGATGCCTTTATTGGTTGTTGTGTTGACTGTATTGTCGAAGTCCACGTCAGCAACAACACTGAAAAATAAATATAAGCATCCCAGAGAATATCTTCCTTTCGTGTAGTAGAGATGTAATTTGTTCCAAATCGTCGAGTCCGATAGTGGGTGAGTTCAGAGATGCCAGAAGAGGCTTGGATAACCTTCATCTACGTCCACATTCAGTCAGAAAAGTTGTACAAGACGCCGTGAATGTAAACATGGGTCCATAGAGATGCGACTGCAAAACTCTAATCACGCATTGATATAAGTTAGTCTCAAGAACTTCTTAGAATGTTGTATAGAACTTCGTGGAGAGTGCATATTTCGTGATAACACTAGAGTGAAGGAATTATAGTCCGCGTCTACCGTAAACTTGTTGGGATGGCTTCTTGGCAGTGAATACCGATTAGCTATTTGCTTATTTTGGACTAGGCCCAACGTAAACAAGCAACATAACGATTCGAAAAAAACCAGGGGAACCATAATTTTTTGTCAATAGAACAGTTGCGTATCGCTTCGCGTGTTGCTCGAACGTGGGTTCTCATTGGTAAACCATCAAGTGTCGGTATATAGCCAAGATATTTCGGTTGTGGTTTCTGAACGAACTTTGATGAAAAATTTACGATTCGGATAGATCAATAGCACCGTCGTGACGTCAGTTAAGTTTCCTGGACAAGATTTCTTGGACAAAGAAAATTTTGCTCGTGTGCACGAAAGGTGTATCGGTCGTTGGGAACATTTGGTCGACCTCGATTGACCTCTGAAGAGGGCTCTTCTTACGTGGAAGAAGGAATTCTCGTGTATCCTCGCTACTTTCGACTTTTGCGTAAAAAGAAACTGGTAATAAGATTATCAAAAACATGAAGATATGTTAAACATCAATAGTCCGAATAATAGATCAGATAAAATATTCGCCTTTCTATGACATGTTGAGCGAATATGATCCAAATATTGTGACTTAGAGAATGTTGACTTACCATACAGCTTTAGCATAGAGTTGTTAATGACGACCTTGAGTAAGGATATTGCAAAAGGAGTAGTGAAATCTTTTATTTGGACCGCGGTTTTTTGCAGATCGGAAACTTGGTCGTTGAGGTAAGTGCATAGATGAGAGGCTTTTGAGATGTGTGCTTGGCGAAGAATTGAAAAATCAAACTGGGGGAAAAGTTATACCAACAAAAGGAGTTCAATTCGTGGAAGAGGAGGAGAGAAGTTTGTTGGGAGAATTTCAAAGGAGGCAAGATTCAGGGCATACTGCATGTCAGTGGGATGTTGAATGCTCTGAGGGGCAAAAGTCGAGCAGGATAGGTTGGGGAAAGCAATGGATAGGCAGTGTGTTGGACGGAATTGAAGGTAGGCACAATTATGGTCATTGGAAGGGTTTATTGTATCGGGTATACGTTAAGTACGGTTTGTAGTGCTAGGTGAGGCTCAGAAGTGTAGCTGTGGTTGAGTTCGTACAGGTTCCAATCCGGCAGACTACCAGGATTAATGTGAAACATCGATGCTCGTATCAAGTGTGCGCACATCGCCGATTCCCGTGGTGGTGTGCGCGAGGGTGCGAAGGGCGAGGGATGGCCGGGTGGAGAGAGAGGGGGGGAGTTGCACTTTGCGTGGGGCAA
Organism: Hetaerina americana; assembly: GCF_022747635.1. Lineage (NCBI taxonomy): Eukaryota > Metazoa > Arthropoda > Insecta > Odonata > Calopterygidae > Hetaerina > Hetaerina americana. The sequence goes on from NW_027287095.1 coordinate 84,989,680, forward strand.
GAGGGGAGAAAAGGGAGTTAGAATGAGGTGGTACGAGAGGGAGCCGTTTTGGGGAGGGATGCGAGGGATCGGAGGGTGGGTGGGTGTGAGCAGGGGGCGGTAACGGGTTGCCCGACGAGAGCTGGTTCTTTAAACGGCCCATTCCTCCCCCCTGCCGTTCATCTCCCCGCCCACCATCCACAATATCCTGCGCTATCCCCTTTAAAGCTACCGGGGGAAGGGGGGGATGAGAACCGGCAACGTCGCAGGGGAAGTGACTTCGCGAAGGGAGAGAGAGGAGGCGGCGATGGGGCTTTTCGGCCTTCCACTGAGGCAGCAGGAGAGATGGAAGGGGTGGGTAGGGGAAGGGGTAGGACGACTGCGGAACAAGAGTGCACCGCACGGGGGTGGCGCCACCCTCTCGTTGTTCCTGCCCGTGTCCCACCCTCCCCATGTTCTTGAACCATCCAAACAGGGACCCATACGAGTTTTGTACTCGCACACCGATGCCAAGGGAAAAGAGCAAGCGAGATTAAGGCTTTTTGGAAAGGTACGAGACATTTTTTTGATTTAGCTCGATTCTCCGAAAATTGACTTTTTGAGTGCCACATTATAATTAGATTTGCTTGAATTATTGAGTTGCGTATCCGATTTAATATTTGAGGACCAAGAGGAAAAGCAATCAACAGTGAATTAAATTAAGGCTTTGGAGTCCCACAGGGTAAGATGTTCGGTCCTCTCCTTTTTCTGTTATGTGCTGTGACGTTCATTTCTAAAGGAACCAAAAAGCCCATTTTATTCGCCTTGGTTACAGCCACCTCCCGAGGTGTAAACAACAAACAAGGTTGCTATGTCCTGTGTACCGATCGCATAAACATTAACATTTGGCTTGGCGTAAGAAATTACGTCTTTAGTTAAATCTGAGCAAATGCGCAGGAATGATTTTATGGGAAAATAAATCCTTCTTTGCACTTACCGAGCCTCGGAGGGGTATAAATGAGATTGGTGGACAGTGAGTTAAATACGAGACCTCACAATCACACTTTATTACCGGACATAACATTGAAAAAGCACGATAGGAGCTGCATTGAGGAAACTCGGGGTCACGTGAAGAATAGTGTGGAAATACGTATTCGAATAAAAAGTTAAGGTGACTGCTAACTATAATTACTTTGGTTGAACCTTTACTTTGAATTCACGTCGAGAGTTTGGCAGAAAGATAGCATTTCGGAATTAAACAGAACATAGGTGAAAAGTTTCCTTCCGTTTAATGAGAATAATCAATGCGAGTTGTGTTGTTAACCCCCGAAAGCGTGAAACCACTGAAAGTGATTAAAGTGCAAATCTCAAAATATTGAATGGATCTTACAGATCTTTTAATTTTTAACGCTGGCATAGAGGAATCGTATACTTCATATCCACCACACTTAGTCCATTTTTTTGCTTATCCTGGCGTAAACATGTTGAATTTTTGAAAAAAAAATTAAAAAAAGTCAATATGGAAGTGCGAGGTGCCGTTTGCATGCTCCGTATCGCTCATTGATTGCAATACGGACGATGCGATGGTGCTGCGACCTGGTGATCGCGCGACCAAGTTAGAAGAAATCGTTAGTGGCGAAAAAGTTTTATGTTTTGACGTACTTCGCGCAAATTTTCGACCCATGGTTACGCCAGATATTTCTTTGTGAAGACCAATGGGAAGTCTTTTTAGAGTAACTTTTAAGTTTTATATCTCACATTTTTCACTTAAATTTTTGATGTTGTCGACTGCTTAAAGAAGCGCATTTCATTAATGAAACGCGAAATTAATTACTGAGCATTTGTTTTCAAATGTGACCCCCCACTGCAAGCACTTATATTGTCTAGGTACCAACCCCTGTAAATGTACATTTCAGTATCGCCCAGAGTTCATGTCTCTTCGAATTACTCACTTATGTGCTAACACCAAGCTGAAATTGGACGCAGCTGTGTTCTATGGTACCAATAACCGATTGGCCGATTGGCCTGAGTCTCATTGCAATGTGTACCGGCCTAAATGCGTGTGTGTTTGTTGCTCTATGGAATATCGAACCATCTCCTATGGAATACGTGCATCCCTTAATGAAATCGTGAACCAATTGGCAAAATATTGGCATCTGTGAGGTAGTGAATTACTGAAAGATCCTTCCATCTCCGAAAAATAGCTCTGGAGGATGGTTTCTCACATTGTTTATGTAAATCTTTTCGAACGCGCCCATCTGTGATTCAGTCGATGTGAAGGGGGAGTGGACTTCGGGGGTCGTCGAGGTGCTCGCGACGACCAACCCCCGCGGACGACAGGCGATGGGGTGCGTGGAGAGAGAAAGATGGTCGATCCTCCGTACCTTCCAGTCGCGAGAGCTTTTGTTTTCTTTACCCTTCCTATCCTTCCCCCCGGTTGAGAATGAAGTAGCTTGCATCACTCGGAACGGAAGCAAATAAACATCGGCGAGGAAAGCATTCGTCGAGCTATGCACGTGGGAAGAGGGCATCAATCCAATCCTTGGTTCGCTGTCGCGTTTGAGGGAGACGTCCATGCAAGCACGCACATTTTAATGCAGAGAGAGACTCGCCTTTTTATTATTATTGTATTATTATTCATTGAGATCGCGAGAGACTTTCCTCTCACTTAGGGACGCCCTCCGAACCCTGGGCGTTGCCTTCGGATAAAAAACCCATGGGTATAGGATTATATATATATATATATATATATATATATATATATATATATATATATATATATATATATATATATATATATCTTCGAAATGGAACGCTCTTCGGCGACGCACAAATATATAAAACACAGATGTAGATTTTTAGAATATAGAGACACAAAGAAAGGACACTCACAATTTGTTATTTGACGTTTCGACAGCTCGGCTGTCGTCTTCAGAAGCCATATAAGAAGAAGGAAGTCATACTACCTTGATCAAAAAGTTCCCGGAATAACCACCGTGTGGCGCTCCCATCGTTCCAATTTGAGTTCTGTTTTTTTTGTTAAATTGGTACATCTGTTGTTGATATTCCCTTTAAATCTTAGTGTCATAACTTGACATTTGCAAAAGTTACGTAGCCAAGAGTACATCTATCTCTGTGTGTGTTGGCGATTTTTTACAATTGCAGAAATGGATTTAAATTTGCAACAACGAACTTGTATTAAATTTTGCGTAAAAAACGGATTTAGTGGCGCACGGACGTTGGAAATGTTGGAAAAGTGTTTCGGCAACGATTCTCTAAAAAAAACGGTCGTTTACCAGTGGCACGAGCGGTTCAGAAGTGGTCGTGAGTCAATCGAAGATGATGAACGCAGTGGCAGACCATCGACATCGAAAGTCGGTGAAAAAATTGATAAAGTAAAAGAAATGTTGGTCAATAACCGCAAATTAACCATCAGAGAAATAGCGGAGGACTTGAACATTGCCTATGGATCCGCCCAAGACATTGTGGTTAATGATTTGGGTTTCCGTCGTGTAGCAGCAAAGTTGGTGCCAAAAGACCTCAATTTCATGCAAAAAAGAGACCGTGTTGACGTCGCAAAAGACATGATTTGCGAGGCTGAATCCGATCCCACATTCATCAAAAGGATCATTACTGGAGACGAGACGTGGGTTTATGAGTACGACACGCAATCCAGACATCAGGCAAGTGAATGGCGTTCACCAAATGAGCCGAGACCAAAAAAACCACGTCGTTTTCAGTCAAAAAAGAAGGCAATGCTGACGGTTTTCATGGATTACAACGGTGTAGTGCATCATGAATTTTTGCCAGAAGGCCAGACAGTAAACAAAGAGTATTATTTGGGCGTTATGAGACGTTTGCGTGAAGCAATTCGCCGAAAGAGACCAGAAATGTGGGCAGAAAACTCGTGGATTTTGCACCATGATAACGCACCGTCGCACAGTGCTATCATTATTCGTAATTTTTTGACGAAAAATGCAACAAATACCATCCAACAGCCACCGAATTCACCTGATTTGGCTCCCTGTGACTTCTTTCTGTTCAATCGAGTTAAAAAACCATTACGGGGAACGCGTTTTAGCAGCCGAGAGGAAGTAATGGAAAAATCGCAGGAAGCACTGATGGACATACCGAAAACCGACCGTAACTTTTGCAAATGTCAAGTTATGACACTAAGATTTAAAGGGAATATCAACAACAGATGTACCAATTTAACAAAAAAAACAGAACTCAAATCGGAACGATGGGAGCGCCACACGGTTATTCCGGGAACTTTTTGATCAAGGTAGTATATATATATATATATATATATATATATATATATATATATATTAACACTCGTAGGCGAGACCGTGTCGAGGAAGTCATTGGGGAAAATTACTGCCGAATAGGAAAAAATGAGACGCACATAGGACCGAATCGAGTATCTCGGAAGAAGTGTTAGGCCGCATTTAAGCCATGCGTCAAGTATTTTGGGCCTAGAGGAGAAAAGGTTGATTCAGAAATTGAATGAGTTTCGGGAAAAATCCGACAGATTTATGAAAAATTGCCGCGAGAAGAGAATAACCTTGACCTAACTCCCCCCGCCACACGCCCTTGCGGCGGCTTGCGGAGTATTTTGTGGATGTAACCGTGGCATGACAATCAACACCCCACTACTTAAAAATTCCCGAAAAGAGTTAGGAATATTCACCATTTTCACTAATGTACTGGTAAATTGACACCCCGTTCCACACGTCCCCATGGTTACTTGCAGGGTGAGATGTATGAGTCTCGTAGGTATGGAGTAATAATGGGTTTACGGCGGTGAAGACGAAAGACATCCAGCTGCTCATTACTGAATAACCACTTTTCTCCTCCTGGACCAATTTACAAACACTATACACATCGATGTACATTTACACAAAGTTTGTATTTTTTCCATCTGAATGTACACAATGCCCCGCAAATACGTATGGCGTGGGGTGTTAGGGCACCGGCTGTACATGCAGAATTATTAGTTTATACATACACTTGAATATTCATTTGTTAGCTCACATGCATAACCTCTCGTGCGTATACAAGGCCTGTACAAAAAATGATGGGACTGGTTTTTTTTACGCGCAAACTGCTTTATGGTTCACAATAAGTGAAATGTCGCCTTCTAGCGGCGTCTGTGAGAAGTAAAACACCGACTTGCTCGTGGCCCTATCTCGGCTTGTCTCCGCACAACACCGATTCTTGTCTGAGCTTGCCCACACTTGCTACACAAATTCTTGTGACCGTGAAAATTAAGGTGTTGGATGTGCGCATTGAATTTTGTCTTAACCTCGGGAAAAATGCAACTGAAACTTATGCAAAGAGGCATTCATTCGGCAATGAATCTATGAGTCGGGCAGTGTTTTCTTTCGTTGGTACACGGGTGATCCCCCATACACCATATTCTCCGGATCTTGCTCCTATTTTTCCTGAGTTGAAATTCTCCTTGAAATGACGTCGATTGGACACTATTGAAGACATCCAACAAAATTGCCCCGCAGACTTAAAGGATATCCCGAAAGAAGCGTTCCAGGCGGTATTCGAAAGCTGGATTAAACGTTGAGAGAGTTGTATTGGCAGCCAAGGGATGTATTTTGAAGGCGGTAAGCATGATTAAAGGGTAACTAATGAAATCAAATGTATATTCAAACAGTCTCATCTTTTTTTGAACAGACCTTGTACATGCATATAATCTTCCCGCGATATTTGTTGCGTTTGACCAATGCATTCTATGCAAAACATTCTTGTTAATTTAATTTGTCCTGGCTCTTGGATTAGACTTTGTTATGTTCGTTTTTAGTGGTTGGAAATAACGAGTGCTTTATTATCCCCGTGGTCAAGTCTAGTGGTATAATTTTGTATCATTAAAATTCCCCGTGTCACAAGAAAAAACAATTGTACCTTCCTCTGACCTACTCTCTTCGTGAATCAAGATTCTCCCAGCGTAAGTCCTTCATCCTTCATATCCATGACACTTACGTACTCACCTCTCGTAGCAAAGTTTTAACGTTATTGGCAGATTTTTTCTGAACCATATGGCGCTGGTATGGTTTCAGTGAGTGTATGTGGAGTGTTGCGTCTGCAACCAAAAGAGTAATTAGTGATTAATGGAATACGGTAAGCTCAGTTTGTAGTTATTTTTGTTTTGGTACCTAATTGTGCAAGATTGAGAGATGATCTTCATTTTTTGAACGTTTCGGCAGTCATTTTTTTATCACTTTCGCTGTCGTCGCGTCGCCTTCCGGTTTGATGCGACGCCGATATTATTTTTTCCCTCTCGTCTGTCAACTTAAATGAACTCGATTGTTTCGTATTTTTCATTTAAGTGCGTAATTTATTAGAGACCGTAGATCTCTCCAATATTTCACTGGAGAGCTCTACGGTCGTCTTTCCATCTTCACGCGGTCTCCCGAGCTAAACTCTTTCGAGAATGGGCTGCGCGCGCTGCTCTCCTTGTATTCGGAAACCCTTCTCCCTCCCTCCCACTCCAATTGCCGTATTGAGGAGGACCTCGTGCGGTCGGCCGACCCGCCTGGAGGCCTGGAACGCGGGCAGCTGGAGGTTGTGGCGTGGGAAAGGAAGACTCCAAGGGACGAGACTGGAGCGTGGGTACGAGCGGGATGAGCGGCGGTAACATCTCGCAGGACGTCCGTTGCGGCTATCGTGTAGTCATTTGTTGTTTGGATTGGAAATGCGGATGACGCACCCGGATTCCGCCCCTACCCCTTTCAACCCTTGCTACCCACCTCCCCTCCGCCCTTGCGCCATTGCTCGAAGCTCCCAGTCAATTTACAAGTCCTCGTAGTTTACTTGTGTGTCGGATTTTCTGCTGAAAATAAATATATGTTCCACCAATTACCACGTCTACCTTTCATAGAAAGAAGAAACTACCAAGTTCCTATATCTCAAACAGGTGTGCACCTCTGGGATTCATAGCCGTTCTGTGTCCTGTGCACCAAAATGGGCGTATTACTCTTCTGAAAGTTGGCGAAAATGTCCGCTATCATTGGACGGATCGTCCTATCAATTCTATTTAATTTTTCTCTGATGGTGCAAAATTATTTCCAGTACAGTAGCACGCACGGTTATAAAACTAGAAATTTCGTAATTTGATTGCCGTTATCAAGTTAGGAAATCCAAGGTAACAGGACTCGGGTACGAATACCAAGTGTAATAATTCTAATCCCGGTATCGGTACCAAAAGCGCCTTCATCCCACCCGCAAAACCTATTTTTATGGCGTATGGCAGGAAGTGTTAGGTCACCAGATTTTTTTAGAATAATTGTTGTTTGAATCTACATAATATTCCGCACGCTGCTGCTAGGACGTGCGGCGGGTGGGGTGTTCTAGATTGCACCTATACACAAGCATCAGTTCGATCATGTACTCGAACAGAGCTAATCTCACGAAAGAAGGCGCTTACCTGAAAGAATATTCGATGACAGGATACATTCAAATCATACGGGAATTATGTTATTCAGATGGGTTCATTTAAAATTTATGCAGGGTGGGTATTTACATTCTGCTAGTACGGGCGCTTATATTCCGGCGCCTTAGCCTCGAGGATCGGATCATTATTTAACGATCGAAATGCGACAGAAATTGCATCGAAGGGAACGTTTACGTGGTTGACGACGACGTCGCCCTCACGTCCCGCGTAACAACAGCCCGTCGTCGGACCTCCCATCTCTCTCCTCTCGAGATGCATTCCTTCTTCTTCCTCCCTTCTAACCCCCTGACCCCCACTCTTTCCCCCTCCCCCACACACACACACACACATTCCCGCCCCTCTTCACACTTCCGCTGGCACCGATTAATCACGGACGCCCTTCCACGCCCACCCCTCCTCACCCCTTCCCCATCACTCTCCCTTCCCCTCGAACTATCCGTTTCAGTCCGGGAGGGGTTGGCGGGGGCTTTGGGGGGGGGAGGGTGAAAGGGCGTGAGGGAGGACGCACACCCCTTCCCCACTTCTCGACCGTCTGGGAAGCCATCGTGCTCAACCACCCCATTCCTCCCCTCTTATGAGGAAAAATCGATTCCCTTCCACACAAGCCCACCTCCTCCCTCATCCTTCGATACGCCTAGGGGTTGTGAGGCCCGAATGATCCCCCTCCCACACTCTTATTATCGAATCGAAACCGATTCTCTTCTGTAGGTGGGTCTGTGTGTTTTAAACGGGTTGGTATCCAGTACCACTGGTGCCTTGGTAACAAGATCCTTCTGATGATTCTTGTCCCAAGTATCGCCGTAGCGACGATTGTTTCACTTGGTAAGTACTACCAAGGTGTCTGTACCCCCAACCTGGGTACTGGCACCCAATTTCCTTTACCTGTGGACTACTTAAATATATTTTACATTTCAAATAGTTTGGGTCAGTGTTATCAGAAATACTGTTCATTGATAATTCGACCGGAGCGACCAGTTTCAGTGACCTTCAGGGCTCAGGACCCGTCCCATCCCACTCCCCACCCAAGAATTTTGTTTCCCCTATCACTTTTTTCACGATTTCACCAAAATGTGAAAATTTGCTGATATTTAACGTGTACGTACTCATATTTTAAAACAGGTGGTCAACAGGTACCGAGAAACACTTTGCATTTGTTTTTTAGGATCATCGCTCCAAGTACTGGGACGTGTTGACCGAAGCTAGGATTTCTACCCTATGTACTGGGTACCTATTATTCCTCGGCTAGTTTCAAAACTACTCCTAAAACCCTGGTTCACGAATGCCGTCAGCCTTGTGTCATTAAGTCCGTGATCTAAGCTGAAAATAATACGTACATGGTGCACGTGGACGTCTGATATAAGGGATCAGAACCTTGTCCGACCGCGCCAGGGGGAAAAGTATTTTGGGTCAAAATTAGTCAGATGTGTTATCACCCCCTGCCACACACCCTTAGCGGTGTGGCTTGCAGGTTGCTATCTTATGTAAAATAGACAATATCAATGTTTGAGCAATATTACTTAAGCCAAATATTTAATTTTAAAAGTAAATGCGAAAGAGATGCGTTATATCTTGATGTAACCACGATTATACAATCAAAGGCGAAATTTCATCTTTAAGTCTCTGCGTTTAACTGTAGTTGACGAAGAATATATTTTCAGCATTTGCCCGTGGAAAGCGATACGTTTCATTAAGGGTGAGGCGCCAGTCAGATAGCTAAGTAGATAGATAGGTCTTTATTTGGGCGAAATTGAGACCTAATGGTCCATTCTTCCATTTGACCCATAAGTAGCGTCTGGAAGAGGGGACCATCCCATTAAATGTATCGATTCCCATCGATACGACATGAATCGATACGCCCAGCCCGAGTGTCCTCGCCCAGAGACAGGTTTCTCCTCCTCCTACACCCCCCTACCCCCCTCCCTCCAGTCCCCGCCCTCCCCTCCGCCCCCTCCAGCCTCGATCCCCTCAGCTGTTCGAGCCACTCCCCCTCCTCCCTACGTCACTTCCCCTTTTGTTTTCGTGACGCTCCCGAGCACGCGGACGGGTCTTGAGGAGAAAAACTTGCCCCCTCCCTCCCTCCCCTCACGCCACACGTGGTGCATTCACCCCTTCCACTCCTCCCCTTACTCCCATTCCCCTCTCGCCCCTCCTCCGGCCCCCTCTATCTACACACCACGACACACGCGACGTATATGAATGAGTAATGTTGTGTTCCCAAAGGTTGTATATAAATGTAAGCGTCGCTATGATATTATTATATATTTAAGTCACGCCTCTCTCTCCTCATCCTATCCCCTCCGCTTCTCCCTTATCTCCTCCTCCTCCCCTCCCCGCACCCCCCTCCTCTCCCGTGACCCCGTGCGCCCTCTCTCTCGCGTGCCCTGCCGGAGATTGCTTTAATCTACCGGGGGAGAGAGCCTCTACCCTTCAAAACGATTGAAATAATTGCGTTCGTCATTCGAGGTGACATCTTACAAGATGCAATCAATTTGGGATTTCATTTTGGCTTGATCGTCGTCCTCTGATCTCGCGAGTCTTAACATATAGTTCAAGGTCAATTGATTATAATGGGATATGGAATTATTATAACATTTCAACTGACAGGCATTCCGGACTCCGGAGAGGTACCAGGGGTACTGGAAACGGGTTCACCCACCTTACTTTGCATAGGCCCCTGCAAGCCACCGATAGGGTGTGTTACAGGGACCATACACGTCATACTACTAGTGACCCAAAACATTTTCCCTCCTTACGCAATCGGACGAGATTATTTTGATCTCTTATCGTTCCGGAGAAAAAAAATTAATTTTAAATCAAGCACTTTTACATTTAATTTCTCTAATTTTACTGGCATGATCTCTCCTACCGTAGTACTAAGGGGCTAATAATACATTTTCAACATCATTGCTAAAGAGACATCCTTCCAATTTATTGAAGAAATTTAATCTGTAATTTAACTTTCGCTCCGGGAGTGATTCACAGCCTAGCTGCTCTAATATTTTAGATACGCCACTAAGTTTATCATAATAACGTTTTACGAATCTAGTTCCTCTACGCTGCACGCGATCCAATTCGTAAATCAATCCAACTTCATGAGGATCTCAGCATATACTACCAGAATATTCTAAATGAGGCCTAACCAGCGAAAGATAACATTTCTCTTTGACCTTTTTATCACATTTCCCCAATACTCGTCATATAAATCCTAATTTTTTCTTAGCTTGCCCACATGTTCCCCGTATATGTTTCACCCAAGAGAGGTCTTGAGTGAGGGTAACTCTGTAGCATTTAATCCACCCCACACTTCCTATTTCGGTATTCCTGGTGCAGTTGGCGTTCGGGAGGCGACTTGACAGACTCCAGGAGGCGTGAGAGTACTTGTGGGGAGTGTTTTACTTTGGCACCATTGCCAAATTCCTATCAATGATCCTCCAGAGAAAACTTCCCTCCGGAATCACTTACAAGTCATCCCCCCCGGTTTCCGTTTACATCCACCCAACAAGTCCACGGTTGAAGAAGACGTACGCCACGGAGGCATTTGCACGAGCCACAACTTCGAGAGAATCGCACACGATGTCGGAACTATTGTTTCGTCGTTCACTTGTCTCGAAGCGAAGCCGCTCTCTTCTGGTTCGTGGTGTGGGTGCTCCGCCACCTGTCTGGAAGAATTCAAGTCTGCCTCGGACTATTTCTCGGTGAACTTCTCCATACGATTTGCATACGGGTTCACGTGCGGCACTCTCTTTAATGCGGAGATGTACGGAAATTGGTTCGTACATTTTTAATTAAAAAACGGAATTTCGACTTTAAAAAGGTTTTCACGAACAGCCTTCTTGTTGCACAGTGTGGATAGGCATGCATGCATGTAAATACAAACCATTAGAAGTGCATATCTACGCATAAATAACTGCTACTCCAAAAAAATACCATCTCCACTGGTTCTTTCGGCGGTTTTTAAGGGTATTATGGCAATTTACATGTGCTAAACATCCCAGCTTTTATGATCTCACGAAACACAATACACTGCTATAAGTTTCTCCTTTGACATTGTCAAATGTGATGAATATTTCTGAAACTTCATGCCTTTCGTGTGTGCTTTGTGAACACCACCTTTCTTGTACGGTGCATGTCTGACCTACGAGTCCTTTTAAGTGCACCCCTTGCCACACACCTTACTGGGTTTCATATGGATGTTGGTTTACTCTGATGGATTAACATGTAAATTAATTCCTCCTTGCTTTGAATTTTCTAATTCCCAGCGCTATTCTGGTTTTCACTTATTTTTCGTGACATCATTCAACTTGTTCTATTTCCTATTATTAATTCTAAGGTGGCTAAAACTATTTCTTTTCCTAAGCTGGTTACCTATCCATTATTAGTTTTCTCATTTGTTTCTATCCATGCCCCCAAGCAATTGCTGTTCATATTATTAAACCCTAATTTGTGTCCATTTTCGCCTTAGCTACTTAATTGCCTTAATGTTACGTAAACCGCTAGACCAATGAATACGCTTCCAATTAAAGTGTGTGCTGTCCTGTTTGAGTTCCGTTATGGTATTTTCGAAGTAGGCATGTGCATACTATCTGGCAGCGAAAGAAAAAAAGTAGCCTGAAAGCTGCCGCGGGGACTAGTGGCAGGGAGTGTTAGGTCACCAGCCATCAGTGTAACTATTGATCGAAGCGTTGCAAATTGTTTCCTCCTGCTGCGGTCTCGAATTGTGCGAGGGAAACACGAATTCCGTACGTATCGATCAGTTCTGCACTCAATTTCCCTCGACGGCCTGTCACTGTTGACTCGCCTACCAATGCGCGAAACCAAAATAATGATCGCAATAAATTAAATTGAGTATAGAACCAGGAGGCAATTAAGATACATCACTGGAGGAAGTCTGACATTATTTACAAATGAATGAAAGCGTTCTCACGCACAAATTAAGTGGAAAAGTATTGACTGTAACAAAGTGGAGGATATCGAACCATTTACGGTTCACTTTACGAGACATGATATTGTTAAAAGCGGAAGATTTCTCGAAGGATTTAACAATGATGACGTAAGTACTTGTACTTAACGTCATCATGTATGCTGATAGCTTCATAGGTTGCGTCCAAGGGGGAAATGCCATGTATTCCAATAAACGTTCTCTGGAATGCACGGAGGACCGGTGGGATCACAAATATAGCATCGGTGAAACGCAGATAGCTTTAAAAAGAACGGACTCGGAGATGGAATTCGCCATCAAAGGGGCATAGGAACGATATGGAGATATTAAAATAAAACTCGTAAAACTCATAAATAGGTGCATTGTGCATACATATTTGCACGTACGCGTAAGTCCACGTAAAATTACACTCATACATATCTACGAGGGTCATCCGGAAAGTAGTACCCGTTCGTGAAATAAAGACACAAAAGTAAATATTAACAAACATAAAAAATTTTATTTGAAAGAGGATACTTTAAACTACTTGTCAACATAATCTCCAAGCAAATTAAGGCATTTGTCATAACGTGTGACAAGTTTCTGTATTCCTGCTGCATAGTCCTTCGCCGCCAGCTCATTGAGATACGCGAGGGACCCATCTTGCACAAATTTTTGCATAATGCAGATGGTGTTTAACAATTTCATGAACAATTGTTCGAGAAACATTGGGAAAATGCTCACAGATGTCATCAATTGTGACGCGCCGATCGTTCCTCACGAATTCGTCAACTGAGCTCACCAGTTGGTCTGTAATGACAGACGGTCTCTCCGAACGCTCATCGTCGTGTGTGTTCCCCCTCCCCATGTTGAAGTTGCGACACCACCGCCGAACAGACGACTCGTCCATTACATTGTCTCCATACACCTCCTTTAATTGGCGATGAATATCACATGGGCGAACGTTTCTTGCATTGAGGAATTTAATCACTGCCCTCACTTCACAACTGGCGGCGTTCTCAATTTTTTTAAACATTGTAAACAATCACAGAAACAACACAGGCAATGCTAGCGTCACGCAACTTGGCTCAGAGAAGGCAGACAAGCCACTGAAGCTATCTGACCTCGTCCAGCGGCTACTCGCGTCGTCAGCACTTCATGCGGCACGAACGGGTACTACTTTCCGGATGACCCTCGTATTAACAAGGTACACAATAATTACTGTGTTCCAGTCAAGTTTAAAATTTCGTGTTTTTTTTAATCTAAAAATTTAGCTGGGTTCTTAGGTTTTATTCAGCTGAGATTTTGTTGAGACTAATGCTTGAATGTGTTGTTGTTTTCTTACTTCCTTTGGACCCAATTTTCTTAATTTCCTCCCCTCTCCATGACTCGTCACGTGCGTCTGTGTAGTATTACATATCTTTTGAGTTGAGAGTCCCGTCTCTGCGGGTTGTGCGTGTGTCTCGCATCTGCTCCGCGACCTTGACTGAGAAGTGGCAACGTCGCCTCCTCATCTCGGAATTCCCTTCAGCCCTTTCCCCCTTCCCCTCCCTCCTTTCCTTCCTTCCCCCCTCCTACTCCTCTCTCTTTTTCCTCCCCTCCCGTCGCTCGACTCCTCGGCCGGCGTGTGTTTATAAATACACGCTTATTTATGTGTGCACGCACGCACATGCAAACTCTCTCCCTCCGTGCGTCTCCTCCCCCTCTTCCTCCCGGCGGTGGGCTTCCGCGGACAGACGAGGGAACGGTCATCCGCAGGGAAGGGGCCAACCCGAGCAGGCGACACTTCTCGGCAGCTTTTCTTATCCAATCGACGGTAAAGGATTGCTGACGTCGACGGAGGAGGCTTTAAATATCCTTTAACGGCAGTTACTAATCTCAACCCGTTGCTATGGTGGTCTAGTTTGGACTGTGGTGCTAGATTATCTCATAAAGAGCCATTCGCCAGATCAACAACGAATTTTCCAATTATTACAGTTATGAAGCATATTTTTACTTGTTATTTCTATAATATCTATTCTGTAACCTCTTCTTTTACACTTGAATTAATAAAGTATTTCCTCCTAATTGGTTTTTTTAAGAGAAACTTACCTTCCGTTTCTCCTGAATGTTTCTCAATATTAATTATGTAAAATTTAAAGCGCTCTTCACAGAATTAGAGAGGTAATAATTTCTTGTTGTTTTTGTATCTTTTACCGAATTCCAGTCGAGAAAAAAATGCATGGAATTTGTGGTACCAAGTTGCGCTGTGCCTTTTGTGGTATTTTTTCCCATGGAATACATCTTGCCATGTAAGTTTCAGTGGTGTTCGGCAGGGAATATTAGGTCAACAGCCAATTGAGTGATCCCTAATCGGTGATTAATGCCATTTGGTAAGGTCAATTGTCGTTGTGTTTCCTGCTGTTGCGCTCACTCGAATTGTGTGTGGGAAGAAGGACGTGGATTATTTCTTACGCATCGATCGATTCTGCTGTTGTTTTCCCTCTTAAGGATCCGTGGTGGGAGAAATATTTCACTTTCCACCCCTGTTTCTCTCTCTATCTCTCTCTTTGTCCCTCGCCTTCTAAGGTAATGAAGCGCTAGAATTACTCTCATTCTCTGTCAGCGCCCAGCTCGAACGATTTTCCAAGACACTGCGGGAGAAGCCGCAGCAGTAACTTTTAGCTGAGCCATCCGCTGCTGATATGCATTTCAATGTAACAATTTCAGAGTGTAAAAATAATTTGCATGACTGGGATTCGAACCCGCCAAACTTTCAGAGTTCAAGAGGACGTGTCGATAGCTTAACTGGCTAAAGCACTCGGCTGGACATCGAGGTATCCGGGTTCGATTCCTGGTCAAGGCGAATGATTTTTACACTCTGAAATTGTTGCATCGAACGATTTTCATTTATCTATAACTCTTAAGTCGTTTCTGTCATCTTCCAGCGTCCAGTGTCTCTTAACCCTCGCTATGCACTAATAACTCAAGGTTTTTTTTCATCCTAGATGATTCTTTGCGAGAGATTATATCGAGAGATCTTTTCTGTATCGGGTTTAATTTCGAAATTAAGTCCTTCAGTAAAGGGCTCCCTTAGCAGTCGAAGCGTATTCAATAGATACCGAAATCAAAAAATAATACTCTCCTACCATGTAATGCTTTTCTCGATTGGGCAGTCATGGGGTAGTATGCCTGCTGGTGTCGAGGCACCAACCCCCGCACCCACCCTCGCTGGACCGCCCACGTACACAACCACCCAACCCCCTTTCCCTCCCCTATTTCTGCCGTGCCCTGCCGCGTCGAATAGTTTCGCTGATAGCTCCGGATTCCCAGCCGGTAGAAGACAGGGGCGGGTGCCACCCCATTTCCCCCCCCCCCGCCCCCTTCATTCTCCCACCCCCTTCACTCCCTCCAAAGGGCGAAATTAAATTCCCCAGCGCCGCCAACGCTCTCTGCCGAGGAAATGGAAATCGTGGGGCTCTCCAATCCCCCCTCTTTCCCCCCGGTCCTCATTCCGCCCTCCCCCCTCCTTCATCCCCCCCTTTCCATTTACGTATTCCGGCCACGTTTTGAGCCCCATCTCTCCCCTCCCCCAAGGGTCCAGCCACCCTTGCACCAACTCTTAAGCCCCTCCCCACCCACCCCCCCAAAGGCCACTTCCCCCCTCTCCGGATTCCCCTCCATCCTCATTTTCTCGTATCCTCCCACCCTTTTCAAACCTTCATTTTATTCAGAAACTTTTAGTCCAGTACTATAGACTTCAAAATAAACTTCCCACAGTGTTATCTCATAGCTAGCAACTAAGAAGTTAAGAGAACAAGAAATGGTATACCAGATATTATTAAATACTACATGCTGGGAAGAAGACTTTTAAAATGGTGTCCTAAGTTCTAGCGGTCCTCATAGATGGCGTTGCCTGTAATGCGTCAGAGTTTTGCGTTTCCCAAGGAAGGGTCCTCGGTCCTCTCTTGTTCTTTCGTTGCAATTATGACATGTGCACGGTGATTATTACTAAATCTCGCTACACACATATATGTTCGGCACTCTGCAAGCCATCAATAGGGTGCGTGGCAGGGGATGGTTACACACTAGACTGCTACTATTGACACTAAATACTGTTCCTAATAGGAGGTTAAAGGGTGATGCTATCTTCCCATGTTTAGGCCTCAATTTAGAGGGGGGCTATGCTGAGAGCGAACGGAATCCCGTCTTGAAGTCGATTTGATGTTGACACAAACAAACGGGATGGATCGTGTACAGTGTAGGACAGCTATATTTGTCATTCGAATCAAACATATAATTTGTTATGATAATCATGGTAGCGTATTTGGATTATCAGAAGAACTAGGTTGGGATTCGTTCGCGGGGCGAATGCTAAGTCACAAGTTATACAGTACCTGTATCTCTCGCATCAATTGGACGCAGTTTTTCTTTGCGATGGTGCTCAAATATGTCTTATTAGTCCCATACTTTTAGTACTACGGATCATGAAAATGAGATAATCAAGTGAACATCTGACAGTTTTAAAAATGTCATTTTCCCCGCGAACGATTAAGGGTCAGAATAACTGCACACGACAGTCTCGTGGAAATATAATTATCTAAGTAATCCAGTACGTTGTCATAATTTGATCTAATCCAAAGAAACTGCGGGAGATGCCGCAACAGTAACTTTTAACGGAGTCATCCGCTAATGTGCATTTCAATGCAACAGTTTCAGAGTGTAAAAATCATTCGCCTTGACTGGGATCCCAGTCAAGGCGAATGATTTTTACACTCTGAAACTGTTGCATTGATCTAATCATTATTTTATCGTTCTCGCGGTTCGTTTCACATGTTTTAGAGAAGTATTTTAAGCATCGATTTCTAAGTGATTGTCATAAGAATTAGTTCTGTTATTTGAATTACTATCTGCCAGTAATTTGAATTTAAGTGCCATTAACTTATGATGTTTCTTCATCAGTGTGAAACTATTGAAACTCATTTTTTTCCTTCAGAGCCCACGCGAATTGAGCCTTCAGCAGAAGGACTCACGTCGAGACGCGATCCCAGTCCTCCATCTTGGAGACACTTCAAATTAGATCGAATAATTGTTCGTGCATTGTACTGCGTTTAACTTGCAGTGGTGTGTAAATTCGCTTCGTTTTTGGATTTCTCAGGAGTCAGGCGGGTCTCTCTCGTGAGTCTCACCTCAATTATTTCGACGTTCCACTCTAGAATTCCACAAGTTCAACATTTCCTCGCCGTTCACTTGCTTGGCTCTTAGTTTTTTTATTTTGGTACCCGCTCCATTCCGTTGGTGTCACCACAACCTCTTCAAGTTGGACCAGCGCCAGGTTCATGAATATCTCCTGCCAATGTGGCATTGCGGGATTCATTATCACAAAACTGGTTCCGATAATCTGGATTTCGAGGAGGAATTCGCGAATGCATCCACCCGGAGACGCCCTAGGTCGAAAGGAATCGAGAAAAAGAGAACCCGTTTGATGCTGACTTGAAGCCAGCGCCACTTACGGACGGTCCTGCTAAGAAAGAGATGGTCGAAATCAATCCGAGAGAAGTTGTTCCTGATTTTTTTTCCAAGAGATTTTATGAAGGATTCTATGGGGAGGGAGTCAATCTCCGTATTTTTGATGACTTCTGACATAACATCAAAGGTAATAATGTCTCTCCTATGTGCAAAGTGACTGGTCCAACACCCTGCGTTCACTCAATCAGTCCAGCCGGCCGGCTTGGAGAATTGCTTAAGTTCTAGATTATTAGTGAAACCGGGCTAGAAATCACTCACTTTACCTGCAGTTTAATTCCAGATTAAACATCATACACAAATTGATATGATACCTCTTCTATGATGCTTCTTTTAAGGTGTATTACTCGCATCGTCGCATTACCGTTGGAGATGATCAATTAAATAAGATTGGAGTGACCATCTTTGAAAGCGAAAGCATTAAGGTGTCATTTTTGTCTCGGACGATACGGAACCAGTATTATTTATGCTCATTACCTGAACTTGTGGTCGTTGTTGTATCGTATTTAACCCTTATTACATTATTCTCTTTAGTAGCATTTCGTATCATAAGCCTTAGAGGACAGTTTTAAACTTTCCTAAATAATATACTGAATGTAGTACTCTTGTCGAAAGTAGGTCCATCATTTGAATTATTTAACATTGCCTTCGGTAATTTAAATTTAAGGAACGTTTGATTTTGATGGCGTGTCTGTTGTAGAGCTACCTCCTGCCACACACCCTCGCGGTGGTTTGCAGGATACCATGTACATATATAGATGTAGAGAGAGGATAGCGTCCCGGCTCCATCCCCTCTCGCTCACATCTTACCTCGAATCTTCCATCTCCATCCCCCTCACCAATCTCCATTTCCAATCCCACGCAAATTACTCAAATCAGCGAGGTCGGAAGGACGACGGAAAGAAATCCTTCCCTCCTCCTCAACCCTTGTCCCGGGGAGAGGGGTGGGTGGCCGTCTCCACGACATCTGGAGCGAGGTGGTGGTGGAATTGGGTGGGAGCGAGAAGCAATTGTCGCGTCGACTATGGCGGAGAAACGTCTTTCATCCCCGCGATCCCGTCGATTGCGTCTAAGTGTGCCTTCCCTTTGGAGTGCCGCAAGGAAGCGTAATGGGTCCGGTCCTTTTTCCCCTCGTGTATACATCAATGATATTCCCTGCTGTTAAGTAACAGGCGAATCCGAGATTATTCACCGATGATCATTCAGTTATCCATCGAGATTTAAGTAAAATATCGGACGTTAATTATCTTTCAAGAGGTTTCAACAAAAATTAGTGCTTGGTGTCAGGAGTGGGGTCTCAAATGTGTACAAAATGAGCAGGAATCAATTTCTGGGAAAGGATATGGTCATAGGTTTAAACCCCTGGGGGCAGGCTCTGATGAACTTAAATGAGATCGGTTTAACGAGTGAGATACCTGGAAGTCAAACTATCATCGATGCTAAAGGTAGCGAAAGCACGTGAGGAGCATCTGTGGAGTAGCACAAAGGAAAATATGGTTCATCAAATGAATGGTGTGCCAATATTTGAATGAGTATATCAAGAAAAGGTGTTATTTCGCATTGGTTAGACTTACCTTGAGTTTGTTTGTTTGGATCTCTTCTCTGAAGGACTTGGGTGTGGAAATGAACAGGATACCGAATAGAGATTGGCTTCGCATTAGAATGTTAAGTGAGATCACAGTGAGGTATAAAGAGGAAACTTTACTGTCGTATCTCGGTCGATATGAAGACCCTTCTCTTCGCACAATCCGAGTATGTAGTTGCCGGAAGCATATCTTGCAATAAAGATCCAAAAATCTGATTTAGCGTTCAAAACGAACAGTTGCAATTGAAGAATTCAAAAATGTCCAAATTTTGCTGGGCACTCTTTTTACTCTCTCTAACTGATAGAAACAGTCATTTTTGAAAACCAGAACGGTAAATTTAATGCCCAGACTGCAACGAGAACCTTAAATGAAATGTATTTATTTCACATCGTAGCTCAGAAATGAACATTGATTATCTCACGGTTCAGTAAGTCAGGGGAGATCTTTCGGTCCGCTTAGAAAACAGACATACCACTTCATTGGCGATGAATGCTCAAATGTGACACGAAATGGCGAACGATTAGTATGTAAGGAGGCCAGTATACATTAAGAGTAGAAGTGAAGGAGAATTCGAAGGAAATGCTTCTATTGAGCACCACTGAAGATTAACTTACGGAGACAAACTAAATGTTGAAACTACATGGACTACAAGTCCACATGGAAGTTGCAGACAATTATTTTGGTTGCAATGCAAACATCGGTACATTATTTCAGTCTAAAACAATTGATGTAGTTTAACAAACAGTTCTAGACATGTCTATCAATAGACAGATATTGTCTATTACTCTCTCGGTTTCTTGTCGCCGCAGCCATGTGCTTCCCGCTAGTTCTATAGATGCACATGACGGCTACTAATTCGAGTTTTTGAAAAAAGTCGACCGTGGATTTAAATTCCGGTCGACGACGTCGAGGCAGATAGACGACAGACCTTCGGAGGAGACGACGTGTTGGGCATGATGCATCGGCGGCCAACGAGCCGGGCGATCGCCGCACCTCCACCCACCTCCGTACTACTTACTCCGTTGTTACTCTTCTCGGTCCGTTTAAAGCTCTTTGAGATCATAAAGTGCGGCCGACCACTTTGCATGCGATGCCATAGTTGACCTTATTGCTTTTAGCTCGTTTTTGGCGCTCTGCGTGTTTCACTTAGAAAAATAATTAGCCCAGCATGTTTTTTAAGTGCTTCCAATTAATGCATAACATGATAGGTTTTATAACTTCACCGGTTTTTGCAGTTTTCATAACACTTTCGGTTGGCCTTAAAAGCGTCAATGTTGGCGGCGTCGGGGGGGGCAGCAGCGTTGCACGTACGTAATACGTTCCATCCCAGAGTTCCGTGCTCTCTTCCCTTGCTGCGATAGACTATCACTCCTTCCCACTCCGCCCTCTCTCTTCCCCGGAGGGCACTCTGCTCGTAACACCTCCCCTCCGCTCTTATAATATACGGCCAGGATGTGGAGGGGCGATTAGGCTGGTGGGGGAGTGGGAGGAGGGGTTATCCGCGCATGCGCACTAGTCAAAAACGCGCAACCCCTCCCCCCTCCCACTACCACTCCTCTTCTGCTTAATAGCGAGAGAGATATTTCCCCTACGACCAGCCGAGCCTTCGAAATATCGCCCCTCTCCTATCCCACACCCCCTCCCTCTCCCCAAACATTCCCCTCCCCGGCACCACCCCTTCTCCACCCCCGCACTTGCTCCCCTCTCATTGTTGAACGGTAGGTAAGGTGCTTGCTACGTTATCTATCGGTGCATTGCCGGTAAAACAGTTATGTTTATCCCCGGCATATCGAAAATTAATTGGAAAAGAACATGAATAATATTGTCTTTTATCTCATGGTTGTTGGTTCAAGAAAATGCAATATTGCAGTCGTCTTTTCCTTCGCAATCGAAACTATTCGACAGAGAGAATGCTGGGTGTCGGAACGATATTTATCGAAAATTATCGGTACTTTTTTTCATCTTTGATGATTCTCGTAAATCGAAATCGTTTTGCGTTAAAATCAATATGTCGCTGATTCTCTTGCACCGCCGAGAATTATTATTTGAAAGGCAATGAGAGAATTATGAACTGCCGCATTCGTTTTCGATGCCTTTGCTTCATTATGAATTTAAGGTAGACGTGTTGTCATTTGCAGTAGTGAATGGCAATTTCAGCCAACGGCAAGTGTGATCTTAGACCACTGATTATCGGGTCTGAAATAATCGAATCGTTCGCAGCAATCGCTCGCATGTTGAACTAATAATAATAAAAGGCAGGTAAAGTCAAAAAAATGCTGATGTTAAGTTATTCTTTGGACTTCCTCCATTTAGTTGGCATTCTTCCAAACGTTCGGTGCAACTTAAGTTTTTTTGGCATAAGTTAAAATATTCGCCCTTGGCCTCGCAATTTAACATTACGCTAAATACATGCATTCTTTTACACCTGAAGGTTTTCCATTTTTAACCTCATTTTCACATGCCTCATCATCATCTTTGCGTTAATTTTCACTCTCCATTGTGTTGAACTGACTTTCGCACTCCGAACCACTTTAAACTATTCCTCAAAATCCTCCCTCCGATATGTTTTCTACATTGTCCCAAACTATACCTCAGCTTTTATGATATTCTTTCCTTTGTCCCCTCTATAATCAAACTGGCAGTTTTGTATTTTCCACGAGTTTGAAGAAAATCATTTTTCCCACGAACGATAAGTGATCAGCATAACGTCCGACCGCGCTAGGGGGGATAATTAGTTTGTGTCAAAATTAGTCTGGTGTGTGTGTAATCAACCCTTGCCACACGCCCTAGGGGTGGCTTGCGGAGTACCATATCTTTTCAAACGTTATTTCGTTCCCTGATCTCGTCGAAGCGGAAATATGAGCGCTGTGAACAAATGAATAATTACGCATACGAAGATTATGTGGACAAGCTAAGAATAAAAGTAGGATTTACAAGAAGAGTACTTCGTGAATGTGATGAAAAAGTTAAAGAGAAATGTTATATTTCGCTGGTTAGGCCTCATTTAGAATATGCTGCTGGTATATGGGATCCTTGTCAAGTTGGATTAATTGCCAAATTGGATTACGTGCATCGTAGAGGAGCTTAATTTTTAAAACGTTTTCATGATAAACACAGTAGTGTATCCAAAATATTAGAATTGCTAAGCTGGGAATCGCTCACGAAGAGAAGGTTAAATAAAAATCAAATTCCCTGCATAAATTGGACGGATATCTCATTAAATTTATTATTTACTTATTTAAGTATCCTGCAAGCCACCGCTAGGGTTTGTGGCAGGGGGTGAATACACACCAGACTAGTTTTGACTCTAATAAAAAATTATGCTGAACATTTTTTATTAGCCCCATCGCTCTTCGGCGGGAGAGATCATGAAAATAAACTTCGAGATATTAAATGTAGAACAGATACATTAAGGACGTAATTTTTCCCACGAACAATAAGGAAGTGATTAGAATAAAATTACGTTTGTCCGACCGAGCCGGGAGGGAAAGGTGTTTTAGGTCAAGGGTAGTCTAGTGTGTAATCACCCCCTGTCACACACCCTAGCGGTGGCTCGCAGGGTACTAAATAAAACTAAAACATGGCAGAATGCTAGTCTCTTTAGCAGCCCGGTGTTTCCGTACGGAATTATCGCTCCAGCTCGCACTTTTGTCCGCCGTGGTTAGCGTGAAACGTATGCGAGTTTCTCTTCCTCGCCTGACGCTTGCGAGCGTTCAAGACGGAATTCCCTCAACTAATCAAATAATCATCCTCTCTTTGTTCTTGCAGGCTTCCACCTGAGCGGAGTGGTGACGGCGGCGACCAAGGGGGGCGCCCTGCAGTCGCCGGCGGCAGCGGCCCAATCGCCGGCCTCCGCCGCCCCCCAGGCGCCCAATTCCTCCCCTCCCAATTCCTCGTCTTCTTCCTCCTCGTCGTCGCCATCTTCCGAGGCGCAGCGGAAGTACAAGGTCTCCCTCAGCTTCGAAAGGTAAGCTCCACCGTCCAGGCCGGTATGGGTATGCATGCGCTCATGCTACCACGCTATCGGTGATACGAACTCCATGATACTGGTGTGTGACGCACGCGATTTATTTTGAGACTACTTGCTAATGCGTGCAAGTTATTATGAAAACACAAATAAGACAATTTTTATCATGAAGAGCTGCTCGACCACCTTTTTTTTGTTACCAAATTTATTAAATGATCCGTTAGGTCACATATCTAATGGAAATGGAGTTAGCATAAGCGGATAAAACACACAAAAAAGAAAAGAAACTCACTAGTTCTCGAATTTTCGGTGGTCCAAGCCACCTTCCTCAAGGAAGAGAAGGAAGGAACATGACCATATATGACATAGATCTATGGCATGTATATATATATATATATATATATATATATATATATATATATATATATATATATATATATATATATATATTCAGTCATTACTTCTATATCTTCAGATGAAGACGGATTGTTTCCGTCGAAATATCAAGAAATAACGTGTGAGTGTTCTTCTTTTTTTGTGTTTCTATATTGTGTGTTACTGTGTATTGTACTATATATATATATATATACATATATATATATATATATATATATATATATATATATATATATATATATATATATATATATACATACATTCAAACACGAAATCCCGCCAAACGGCGAATAAATACTCATATATACAGAAACATATATAAGGAAAAGGGATAGGAACACGTATAAAGGACGAACACAATAGAGGTGGGGAAGGCGGAATCGAACGGATCACAAGAGTAAAAATATCTCCTCAACCGGGACTCGAACACCGGATCTTTCCACTTGCCGGGCGGATGCTCTTAACCACTTGAGCTATCGAGGATATGTAATTTACCCTGAGATCCGTGGGTCTTATAATCGGGGCGCTTGGCGACATATAAGACCCACGGATCTCAGGATAAATTACATATCCTCGATAGCTCAAGTGGTTAAGAGCATCCGCCCGGCAAGTGGAAAGATCCGGTGTTCGAGTCCCGGTTGAGGAGATATTTTTACTCTTGTGATCCGTTGGATTCCGCCTTCCCCACCTCTATTGTGTTCGTCCTTTATACGTGTTCCTATCCCTTTTCCTTATACTACCTTGATCAAAAAGTTCCCGGAATAACCACCGTGTGGCGCTCCCATCGTTCCGATTTGAGTTATGTTTTTTTTGTTAAATTGGTACATCTGTTGTTGATATTCCCTTTAAATCTTAGTGTCATAACTTGACATTTGCAAAAGTTACGTAGCCAAGAGTACATCTATCTCTGTGTGTGTTGGCGATTTTTTACAATTGCAGAAATGGATTTAAATTTGCAACAACGAACTTGTATTAAATTTTGCGTAAAAAACGGATTTAGTGGCGCACGGACGTTGGAAATGTTGGAAAAGTGTTTCGGCATCGATTCTCTAAAAAAAACGGTCGTTTACCAGTGGCACGAGCGGTTCAGAAGTGGTCGTGAGTCAATCGAAGATGATGAACTCAGTGGCAGACCATCGACATCGAAAGTCGGTGAAAAAATTGATAAAGTAAAAGAAATGTTGGTCAATAACCGCAAATTAACCATCAGAGAAATAGCGGAGGACTTGAACATTGCCTATGGATCCGCCCAAGACATTGTGGTTAATGATTTGGGTTTCCGTCGTGTAGCAGCAAAGTTGGTGCCAAAAGACCTCAATTTCATGCAAAAAAGAGACCGTGTTGACGTCGCAAAAGACATGATTTGCGAGGCTGAATCCGATCCCACATTCATCAAAAGGATCATTACTGGAGACGAGACGTGGGTTTATGAGTACGACACGCAATCCAGACATCAGGCAAGTGAATGGCGTTCACCAAATGAGCCGAGACCAAAAAAACCACGTCGTTTTCAGTCAAAAAAGAAGGCAATGCTGACGGTTTTCATGGATTACAACGGTGTAGTGCATCATGAATTTTTGCCAGAAGGCCAGCCAGTAAACAAAGAGTATTATTTGGGCGTTATGAGACGTTTGCGTGAAGCAATTCGCCGAAAGAGACCAGAAATGTGGGCAGAAAACTCGTGGATTTTGCACCATGATAACGCACCGTCGCACAGTGCTATCATTATTCGTAATTTTTTGACGAAAAATGCAACAAATACCATCCAACAGCCACCGAATTCACCTGATTTGGCTCCCTGTGACTTCTTTCTGTTCAATCGAGTTAAAAAACCATTACGGGGAACGCGTTTTAGCAGCCGAGAGGAAGTAATGGAAAAATCGCAGGAAGCACTGATGGACATACCGAAAACCGAATATAAAAAATGTTTCGAGGATTGGATCAAGCGCTGGCATAAGTGTGTTGCAGTCGATGGGGATTACTTTGAAGGGGACAATATAGATTTAGATGAATAAACTTGTATTTTTAATTTTCTGAATAAATTCCGGGAAATTTTTGATCAACGTAGTATATGTTTCTGTATATATATATATATATATATATATATATATATATATATATATATATATATATATATATATAGGTCAGCAGTCCAACGGTCTACCCCTGGAGTATCGCCACCCCTATGTCATATATATATATATATATATATATATATATATATATATATATATATATATATATATATATATATATATATATATAGTAGTATGTATAGTTTATGTCATATACAGTATATATATGTATATATGACATAGGGGTCACAGTAGTTCAGGGGTAGAGCTTTGGACTGCTGACCGGAGTTCGATTCACGGGCAAGTCTCTGGGCACCTGCAGCTCTACCCAAGCTAGAGTGATTTTTCGGGTACCAGATCTTCCAGGGAAACCATAACCGGCACAGGGAAAGGAACTGGCCCCCCTACCCTGATGTGTGAATTTCACACACTGTCAGACTTAGTACTGGGTGAACTCTACCATCACATACTACACCGACCTTCCGGTTGATTACTGTGTTTATGGTTTTATAAGACATTGGTCTCATCAGAATACAATATTTCATTAGGTATTAATCGATGGTTATTCAGTAATGTTACAAGAATTCATCAATACAAATACAGTTTCATATCATACCCTTATCGATATACAATTTCTCTATTCCTTGCTGTATTTTATGGATTTTATCCTGCAAATTTCTAAGAACTCATCAATAGAATACGATGTTGCTTCAACAAGAAAATTTCCAGTTTTTGTTTAAATGTCTGTAACAGAATTTACATTTTTTGTTGAATTGGGTATATATACTGTTTGACGAAATAGTGGTTCGGACTTTGGCTGTTTCGTTCACGTTGCCTTGAATGAACATGGATATTGTTTTTTTTTTCTTTTTTATCATGCCCATGTACATTTCAATTCCTTCCTAGACTTTGAAAGTTTTATTTTGACAAAATATAATACCTCTAATACATATGTTGGTGATAGAGGCAATATCTTCAATTTCTGAGAGAAATATATGTCTCTCCAGCTGGCTAATGTAGGATGGTTCTGATTGCTTTTTTTGAAATTTAATCACCTCCTAACTCTGGCTTGGATTCTGCAGTGAGTATTAGACTGATTTCAGCACTATTAGGCTGGTATTTGTTCTAAGAAATCCAAGCTGTAAAATAAATTTTGTGTATTCTGGGGACAGAATCATTGAATCATAAATGGTAGTGGATTTATTGCTCTCATTGATAAACTTTTCCACCAATTAATCCATCACACTTCATTCATACATAATGCTAGATTGGCATTTGTCCTTTGTGAAGTAGATTTTTTGTTTGTAGAGTAGATGAAGTATGCATTTTCTCCACTTTTTTATTTTCAAGGTAAATAAATGGTGAATATATCTCACGTTCGATTATTTTGGTGATTTTATCGATTCCATGAAACGAACTAGCAATGATATCACTTTAAAGTCTCTTCCTGATAGCACAAATTCACCTTAATGGTTTACAAAAAAATTCAACTATGCCCACTATATTAGCTTCCATTTTTGTATGATGACTGCAATAGTTTTTGTTTGGCTTGTTTTACTTTAGTCCCAGGAGGCATGTTGAAGACGACCTGAGGTGACCTCCTATGGCAGAAGGAAAACTATTACCTCGTTTTCAAAAGCTGATCAAATATGGTCAAAACTTATAAATGAAAGTTGATCCTTCAAGATGCTTTAATTTGATTGCATTTTATCCATGAGATACTGCACAATAATTTAGGTACACTGTCAGATGAAGGAAGACAGTTTGCTTTTCCACAGAATTTTTTTATTTCGACCTAGGTTTCAATGCAGTGTAAAAACATATTCAGGCCCTGAAGATTTTACACTGTAACAAAACCTAGGTCATAATAAAAAATTCAATGTGGAAAAACAAAGTGGTCTTCTTACATCATGAAGGATTTCCACCATGTCAAACCTGAAACTATGTCATTTACACTTTCTTTACACAAAATCTTCCATTAAGAGCAATCAAATTTGGATACTAATTCCTTTTTTTGAAAACACTGCTCTGCTTTAATAACCATAATGTGCTAGTTACATAAATATATGGCCCACTGACACTTGACTTCTTAGCTTAGGACTTCATAATCTAGCCCATGACAAGCAGAGAGTGATGATACATTGAGTGCTATGTTTCATGCATAAACTTTGCTAAAGTATTGAATACCGTATGAAAGATAAATGAAAAGTTTTGTAACAATAATGCAGCACTGAGTCATAACATTCAAACATTTTCTCCTTTTCAACCAACAGATGCAAAATCACCGGAGTGGCATGCACTTGTGACACCAAAGATATCTTCTGGTGTCAGCATGTGGTGGCATTGGCCCTTTATAGAATCCGCAATGCTGAAACCGTCCCACTACATGTCCCGATTTCTGGTGAGTATTATTCCATTCTAGTAGTAGTAGTTTTGAGGGGAGGCGACCAACAGCTAAGGTCATTTGCGCCATAGGGGATGGACAGGAAAGGATGAAGGGTGGAGAGAAACCCGGCGTCGGCATTAGCCTACTCTTTACGAAAGGCGCCAAGGGGTCCGCAGTTTAACGTCCCATCCGACGGACGGCGTACTCACTCAAAGTGCCCTCCACAAAGCACCTCAAGTAGGGATCGAGATACCTCTGAAAAATATTCAACACCGCCGGGATTTGAACCCGCGCCCTCAGGGTGGGAAGCCAGTACGTTAGCCCCTGCACCATCTCGATCCCCTTATTTCATTCTATCAGCCATTAGCTACCGAAAATCTTAAGTGGATGCCTCAAACATTCGGCTGCTTGATTAATTTCCAAATATGTAAAATTATGTAGTAACATAACAGCATCCACTTAATGCAGTCTTAAATTTCACAGATCCTTAATTATTCTTTGTCAGATGGATGATAAAGTTCTCTTTGCCCTTGAATGGCAAAAAGGATTAGTTAAATTGCAGTCATGCTATAAATAAAAAAGTTAATTACATCATCATTTTTAATGTGTAAAGATATGGAATGTCCAAAACTTTATTGTTATTAATATGTCTGTTCTCTGTGGTTTATTGTCATTGGATTTAGCATATTTGTATTCTTTCTCTTCCCCAGAAACTCTTTTGCGTATGGACAGGCAACAATTGCAGAAATTTGCACAGTACCTGATAGCTGAGCACCACACAGAACTACTCCCAACAGCACAGAGATTGGCTAATGAACTCCTCCGTGATGGATCTGAAATGAACCGAATTCCAGGTTAGAATTGAACTTGTTTGAAATAGTGTGTTAATAATAATATTTACCCGGAGACATACTTTCATTTCAATCGTTTTTGTCATCTATTCAAAATTATATACAAATGAATCTATTGTTTTGTGATCTTATCATTCACTGGTAGCAGTTCAGTTTTTAATTTTTTTAAACTTTCAACCACAAAACATTCTGATCCACATAAACTTGTACCATTCAATGAAGCATTCGGGCAGAATATTCCACAAGCATTGTTTTGAGCATTGGTACTCTTTTGGTACTTGAAATGAATCCTGAGCATATAGTCAAGCATACTGCATTCAAATATTATCGGGACTCATTGGAATAATTCATGCAAAGGATGCGATTCAGCATTGTGGGACATTTCGAGAAGGTGGAATCTTGAAGAAGAGTGTATGTTTTCTTGTGCTTGTCAATTCTAAGGGAGCCCCCCTCTGTTCTGCCCCCCGTGTCCACAGGTGCTCCTGACCCTACAGCTGGCGCTAGTGCAGACGAGGACCAGAGCTGGCACTTGGATGAGGAACAGGTGTGCAAGCAAGTGAAAGCGCACCTTGCGCAAGGAGAATTCTATGACACCAACAGAGAGCTTAATTCACTCTTCACCAAGGTAAGACTTTTCATGTTAGGGGCCCTGCGCAGAAGGAGAACCATATGCTGTAACAATTGAGCATAACCCATGTTTGCTACTCCAAAAAACGTTACTTCAAGATCAATTGTTTTAAAATACAAGAACAATTTTAAATGCATCTCACATCTCCCTACGTGTTGCTTAACTCTCAACATCTCCCACTAAAAAGTGAAGACGTATATTGTGAAAAAATACAATGCATTCTCCATGCTCTCCTTTCTTCAGAGAAAAGTAATAATTGAGTTTTGCTGCTGTCTTTATTCAGCGAGAATATTTGTTGCCTTTTTTAATATTCATAATTCTGTCCTAGAGATACTCAAAAGAAGTTTGTGAGTTTCTTTTCGTGATGATATATTTATAGACTTAATGAGTGGTATGACAGCATACCACAATCATCATTTTATCATCTTATCTCTCTTATGGGGGGTTGTGTACATGAAGAAGTATTTATTCAGAATGTATCTTTTAATGAAGGGTGAGGGATGGAAGGACATAATACATAATTGCATAGCCCAGGGCAGAGTTTCAAGAGCATAGAGCATATTCATTTGTCAAGCCACATGGTACAAGAGGGGTGCTAAATCTTTGCGATGCCGTTCTCTTCCAGGTGAGAGAGATGATGCGTGCCAGGGATTCGAATGGTGCCCGGATGTTGACCCTCATCACGGAGCAGTTTTTGGCAGATCCCAGACTGCCCGTATGGAAGACACAGGCGACTCCGATGACTGACAAGTGCAGGCAGTTATGGGATCAGCTAGGTAAGCATTCTCTGCCGTTGCATATGCCTTCTTGTTTTTCTTGCTCTTGGTGGTGACCTTTAATCTTGAACAACAATTTCTCTGTGACTGCAGGAGCACTTTGGGTGTGCATAGCTCTGAATCCTGAATTTGGCAGCGGGAAAACAATAGCTTATGCCAACAAGCGTCATTGGAAAGCATTGCTGGAGAGGTGGTCCCAATTGGATGCTTGCCCTCTGGAGGAGGAACCCGATTTCAGACCACAGCCCATGCCCGGTGTCCGGAATGTGAGTACTCTTTCGAATGCTTATGTACATGCTTTCTGCTAGCATTGAAAAATAATAGTATATAATTTGTATCACAAACCTTGTATGCATAAATTTTCAGTTTAAAGTTTAAAAATAAACTTTTATCTTATATCATTCTCATAACAACTTAAATGAAGTTTTTATATGGTCTCCATGGTAATATTCATCATTACAAATTCATGGAAACTCATCAAAATGTATAAGAAAATTATCACAGAGGAGCACTTGATTTGTAAAGGAATTTTAGCCATTTTTTTAAATTGAACATTATTTCAAAGCATTTAATGTTTAGGTCATGTTTTCATCAAAGTTCTAATTATTATTTTGTATTATTATATCTCTAGTACATGCTGTAAAGTGATTATGCCCGTCATTATTTACTTGGAAGAGGCTACAGTGATGAACTGCCTCATTTATTATTCAACAAGTATTAAAGTTGCTTTGGTTGTTTAAAGCTTTGATTCCATGACTGATACTTTGTAGTTGCTAATTATTTACATTTACTTCTTTATGTAAAATTTAAACTTTATACAGAGCTGTTTCCTTAGAGCATATACGCTATGTACATTCCTCAGCAAGGCCATTGAGACCTTATCCTTATTGGTACTCTGTAAAAATATTCCTATTTTCATTATAAGACATGTAATTCACCAGTATAATGTCCATCTGAAATCCTAATTAAGGTAATATATGTTATCACATTAGCGCAAGTTATTAAAATAGCTGAATTGAAATTTGGTGGTTGATTTAATTTATTGAAATTGATTGTTATTTTTCAAATATATTTGCTTTTTCATTTTTCATGTATTTTCAATTACCTGGTTTCTTAAAATATCTGGCTATCATATTTTATTCTTGGATTTTTTAATATTCTTTTATTGCTGTTGGCATTTAGCAGTGTATATCTTATTCAAAAGTGATTAAATACTAGGCTTCACCTAATTTTATCGTTCTAACTGTCTGATTGTATATCCAATACATACTATATTGTGAGATTACAGGGATAACGTCACCTCTATCCATGTCACGTATGCATTCTGCTCAGCTGCAGGTGGTCTTAAAGTTGATTTCATGTGGTTACATGTGTATTTTTTATTCAGTTACTGGGAGCCTTGGACTCCAGCGACAGCAGCTCAGATGATGATGGAGACGGAGGCCCACGTCCGAGGGGTGGACGTGGCAATGACCGTGGCAACAGGCACAGGGGTGGCCCAAGGGGCTCAAGGCAGAGGCACAACCAACGCCCCAGGACTATATTTCACAGGTGAGTAAATGCTCCCACTCTTCAATTGGTCATGTTTCAAGGTCTCTCTGTATCTCTCTATCACATGAGTCCCAATTTCCTCCTAAGAAATGGTTTGCTTTTAGTAAACATTCTTCCCTAAACTGCTGTCAAAGTGCCAGCTATATCCATCACGTGCTTTCATTTTCATATTCGATTGTGACAAACCTCTGTTTATTTAGAAAAATGGAAAAAAATAGCTTCATGCATTCAAAAAACACTTCTATTTAAAATTTTGAACACCAAAAGAGATCAAAGGCGAGTTGGAAGTAGTTAACAGTGTATCTGCTCCTGTATTTGGGACTGTTTACAATTGGCTAAATAAGGTTAAATGTGGTCGTACATCCACAAATGATGAACATCATTCAGGAGGTCCACTGGAAGTGACTTTAGCTGAAATGATTGAGAAATTAAGAAATATGGTTTTGTGTGATTGATAATTAAAAATTGATGAAATAGCTGAGGGGATTAAATATATCACGAGGTAAAATGTTTTCAATTTCACATGAGAAATTGGGTTTGAAAAAATCTCGGCAAGGTGGGTGCCACATTTGCTCTTAATGGAGAATAAACGCAATCATGTGGTCAATTCTAAGGATGGTTTGTTGATTTTCCCTTCAATCCTGAATACAGTAGTTTCTGCATTAATACATTACTGTGGATGAAATAAGGATACATTACTACACTCCAGAAACTTTATGCATCATTATTGCACTGATTGAGCAGAGATATCAAGAAAATACGTCCTCATTTGGCCAAGAAAACATTCTCTTCCGAGAAATAATTCACCTTGATCAAGGAGGCATCGCTAGCACAGTTGACTATTGTGAAGACCCTCCTAAATCCTTCCTTTTGGGTGGCTAAAATAAGTTGAATCAATGCTGGGAAAAGTGTTTCAAGCTTAAAGGAGGCTATGTTTAAATATAAAAAGATATCTACACAAAAACATTTGTTGACTGCTAGTTAAGTTGAAAACTGATGGTTAAATAGCTCAATAACTGGAAGATGGTTTTACTTTGGCAACAAAGTTCTCATTCACCAATGAGTAATCTTATTTGTTTATAAAATTGGACTTGGTGGAAATTTCTACATTAACAAATTATTAAATTGAATGAGACCTTATGAAACCATTTTTAAAGTCAGCTCAATCAGTCAATGAGGCTAAATTCTTGAGAAACAGACAACAAATTGAATATTTTGAGTTGCATTCATGTGAAATAAACTTTCAACCATTCTCTACTGCTTTATCACTCCAAACCTTATTACTTGCATGTACTTCTGTCTTTTCTATTCCAAACTGATTCAATTTTACTAGTTTTTATGGGCTTAAGTTCCCAGATCATCAGTTATGAGTGCTTGCTTATTCATGGCACTGTAATTCATATTCTAGGTTGCAGTGAATGATGTAAAACCTTAATTGGAAGGAGTGCAAATAGCTTTTTACCTCATACTAATAGACCAGTTGAACTTTATCTTCAATATTTTTTCTTTTTCATTGTAACTAGATAAATGCTATGAGTTTTCTATTGGAAATTTTTGGGACTTCAAAGTT
Organism: Hetaerina americana; assembly: GCF_022747635.1. Lineage (NCBI taxonomy): Eukaryota > Metazoa > Arthropoda > Insecta > Odonata > Calopterygidae > Hetaerina > Hetaerina americana. The sequence goes on from NW_027287095.1 coordinate 85,023,315, forward strand.
TAGTTATCATTCATTTTGACATGCAAGATTTAATGTGTTTGCATTTTAAAAGTTATGATATTTAGAGACAGTAGAGTTAAGTATGCAGTTAGGTATTGTTTTTTCAGCCAGCCTGCCAGTTATCATATTCATGTTAATGATAAATTGAGAAGTTTTCATCCAGTGTTAATGAATGTTTCATCAGGTTCACTTTATTTTCACAGTCATATTGGCTCTGTAGAATTAATATTATAAAGTGGCAAACCATTGTGTGTTATGAGTCAGCATTGACTGAAATTGCTGTGAATTTTCTCTCAGCTGAAAGTTTGCATAATTTTGTGTATTTTAATTATGCTCATTGCTTTTCTCCAGGGCTCTGGATGCTGTTGAGATGGCATGGGACAATGTACACCTCAAGAGGATCCTGTCTGGGGACTCGTACTGCAGCCACACGCCTGCAGAGTCTTCCTGCTACTACACCTCACCCGTTCCATGCTCCTCCTCTTCCTCTTACTCCTCCTCATCCTCCTCGAGCAGCATGTTCAACTCGCAGGGCCATCCCCTCTGGCATGGTGAGTTCCCACTTGCACCTAACCAACAAAACTATGCATTATACCATTTTCATGGCTATGCTCTATGAAAAGCAAGACAGCAGGGTATTGTTCCTAAGCAGATAGTTAGTAATGGTGTAGACAATTCATAAATAATCCTGGCCCCAAAACCGAACCCTGGGAAATATCCAAAGATGCATACCTGGGCATTGACATTTGAGGGTTGTTTTGAGAATGTCTTTCATCAAAGATGGATATCACCCAATCTTTATATTTGATAAGAATTCCAGTCCTAGGTAAGTTTAATTTGGATATAAATCATTGTCAATGTCTATTTTCAAATGGTGGAAGCTTCATCCTTTAATATATGCAGCTTAACAAAGTTTTATCATTATTACATTAAGTATGCGCAAATTTGTGAATGAAAATGTGCTATCACTATGCAGTATCAATTTTGTTGAAAACCATTAATTCTCTTCTATGGGATCCCGTACAAGAATACAGTTATATTCTCATCAATTCTCCAGAAATGGGACACACACACAGTAATCACCTCTAAGTATGGTTTGAATGATGAGTTTAGAGGATGTAACTTCTAACTAAGGTGTATGAAATTCATGCATAAAGGTTTGGGGAAGGGATCATTTCTTGCCCTATACCATTACCAACTTCCTAAAATGTTTTCACATCCATAAAATGACAGCAAGCAGGTTTAAGTGGGGCAGCTCAGAAATATTGCCTTGATTGTCACATATGACCCTCCAATGTCAGGAGATGAGCCTTTTCACCTATTTGGGTATAGAATCTGCAAAGAAGTCTCTTGTTTATCTGTGTCTGGTACCATTCCACACTAATCAACCAGAAGATTGGTTTTGAAAGAAGCGAGGTAGACCTCATTTCATGCTAAGGCATATGAGCATATGGCATTCACAGAATTTGGAGGCCAGTTGCTAACCCTTTGTGCCTCATGCCAAGGATCACCGTAAGATCTAGGGCATAAAAAGTCAATGAACTTGTTAGAAGTCATCATACAGATTTTAGCCCAGGATGTCCCATTAGTAACCCAGCATTCAGAGCACCAGGCCATCAGTTAGTAAGGACTAATCCACGCAGGAAAGCATCACATTTGCGCTTTTTGTTTACTTACAGAGCCCCTGCCGCTGGCCGCAGCCCGTGTGGATGCCCTTCGGTCGCACGGCCACCAGGGCGAGGCCCTCCGGTTGGCCGTGTCCATCGTGAGGACAATGAAACACCAACAGCAGGTGGCCCAGCGCCGCTGGTACCACCACCAGCAACAGCACCAGCTCCAACACCAGCACATCTCCTCCTTGCCCTCCTCGTCCTCTGGCTCGGTGCCCTCCTACTACCACCACCACCATCACCACCACACCTCCTCCTCCTCCTCGTACGCCCACTCCTCCTCCTCATCCTCATCATCATACCTCTCCGCATATCCCTCCTCGTCCTCCTCCTCTCAGCAGCAGCACCAATATGCTGCCTCCACATCCTCCTCCTCCTACTCCTCACACCCTTCGTCAAGCAGTGGTCCGTCTTCGTCGTACCGCAGTGGGCCGGCTTCCTCTTCCTCATCGGCAGCCTCCTCTTCCTCCTCATCATACTCCTCGAGGCTGTGGCCATCGTCAGGTCGTGGGGACGGAGGGGGACACGGGGGCAGTGGGGGGAGCAGTGTGGGGGGCAGCTGGGGAGATGGGTGGGTGGGGCACCCCCTTGACCCCGTGGGATGTCTCTTTGACACCCTGGCCGAGGCATCCATCCTACCCGATGAGTACATGCGGACTCCAGCCTACTTTGGTGAGTGTGGCTGAACATCTAACCATCCCCCAATGACATGAAGCCCTAATTTTGGCTTATTTTTTATGCATTCACTGTCCCTTTGTAAGGGTCTTTAGGATATGAAACCCCCCCTCATTCTATCCCTCATAAATAATTACCAGTACTGTCATTAATATCCAGCAGGTATCTTGCTGACCTCACGGAAAAGTGTGTTAAGGCTTAATGAAAGCATATTTCACTGCATATACAACTGCTAAATTAATTTTTTACTGGTAAACTGACCAAATTGAAAGAAACTTTTTGCATTTTAGCATTTTAGCATGCTGTGAAGTAAAAGATACATTTAAAAGCATTTTTAATGTGTTAATAAATAAGTAAATATAAATAAAGGCTGAAATAATTCAATAATAAACTTAATGTAAGATTCCTCTTGAACTCAACCTTCAATAAGTAAAGGTAATGAAATGGCAGATCACTCCTCATCCCAAGAACCTAGTGTAATTAAAGAACTGTCCGATATCTTGCTTGACTTGTACATGTTGTCTGTAAACATTAGTAAAGCATTACAAATAAATTTAAAAGGTTTTAAGAAAAATAATGTATCAACTGTTCTCAGATATTTAAAGCTTTTCCACTTTAGCTGATTATTCTAATTACTTCCCATGCATGGTAGTAAGTAAAAATTTATTGTTTTCATAGTGATTAGGACTGATCGTATTCTCTTTCATTTTAATGGTTAATTGATTAAAACAGTAGCAAATGGCTTTTTTTTTTAGTCCATAACATTGTCTCAGAAAAGAAATAGTGACTAAATGTGACCTAGAATACTAATGAGATGGCCAGGCCAGTTTGACCTTTTCAGTTATGTGGTTATTTATAAATTGCACTGATTTAGTCTTGTGTTAAATGCAATGATTTGCTGGTAGCCATAGGTAAATCAGTTTCAAGTCTCACTCTGCAATTAGCTTAAAAATAAAAAGAGACGTTTCAGGCGTGATATGGTGGAATATCATGATTAATTAAAAATAGCAATTTTCCACAAAAATAAAATTTAATGCGACCAGTTTCAATGTTAATACATCATCATCAGGTCTGATGATGATGTAGTAACATTGAAACCGGTCGCATTAAATTTTATTTTTGTGGAAAATTGCTATTTTTAATTAACTGCAATTAGTTATAATTCTTGGATTTGTGGACCCTATGGAAAGGGCAAAGCGGTAACCCAATTGTTGAGACTAATTATAATGTGTATGCTCCCCAATGCAGATCCAGTTGGAATGATGGAGGAGGCGGCCGCAGTGACTGTGGCTGGCAGTGGCTCCAAACCACCACCTCCTCGGTACCACCATGTGCAAGTCCACGGCTCACGAGATCGCTCGGAGACATACCTGACGTTGGCAGTGGAAGTTGCCCTCATGGGCCTGGGCCAGCAGAGGCCCATGCCACGGGGACTCTACGCACAGGTGAGGAGAGTGTGCACACTTGCTATTTATTGAGCTCCATTGATGGGGATGGCCTCTTGTCTCACACCATCAAATCACTTGCTGTTTGTGACCAACTCACACCGCTCAGCTAAACCTGTAATCCATAAGTCTGCTCTGCACAGTAGAATATTCCTTCAATATTTTACCCCAGATAAAGAGAATAATAAAATGAAAAGGCAAGGCTGGCAAAGAAAATTAATGAAATTTGTTGTCTCAGGCATAACTTAATGGAATTTACGCAACATATTTAAAATGACAGAAGTAACTTGGTAATTCCATATGACCTAGGTTTTGACGTTGGATGTCATCATCAGACTTGTTAATTCTTTCATTAAAAGTTACTTCTTTCATCTTGAATAAGAATGTTAATACCTTGGAATAGGACCCTATTATTGATTAAGTCATCCTCAAACATCATCTATCCTAGGATTGGCTTGACATAGCTCTATACTCAATTCTTCTTCATGCCACTTATCATTATTTGCTTTTTAAATTTTGGGTATTAATCTGACAGTTGTGTCAGATCAATATTTATGGTTCAATTTTTGCACAAATATGGCGTACATAACTTATTTTTGGTGAAATGAAAAAAATAAGGTTTTATCCATGGCTATTAAAACTTTAACAGCTGTTGTAAATTTTTTTGGGGATTTTTTTTATCTGAAATACAGATTTAATTGTCAGAAAAATAGTATTGATATCCACTCTAACAAACATTAAAATTGGATTTAAAATAATGGCCTATTCCATGCTATTCCATTCTTTGTTTACTTTCTTTCTGGATCTGGTTTTTCTACTGTTTCTGTATGTTAACGTAATGTTCAAGTAGTATATGACCCCCAAGAGGTGTTCTTGTAAGTGATTTCTTAGATTGAAGGTGGGTTTAAATACAAAGATTCATGGTATATCAATGAATGGATCTATGGTTGTTTCTTTTAGCCCATCAAAGGATTTAGAACATATTCAAATTTATTGTGCAAGAAATTCAGTTGAACCACCCAATAGTGTGTGCATTTGGTATAAGATATTATTACTATTATTAGGTTTGGGTAGACTTTCAACTTCCCAAGCAGTACACACGACTCTTCAACTCTAATGAACATGGCATGAAAAGTCTTTAAACCGCGCAAAACATATTACAATAACATTCTTCAGTTTTGCATACTTTTAATCTCACTTAATTCCATCCAAAATTGCTATTGTTTTACTCCCTCTACCACACTTACCAGCATTCTCCCTCTATTACCATCTTCATCATTTCATTGCCTCTTAATATTTCATGCATCCACTTGTCTGTATCCATTCTTTGAATTCCTTCAACCTTCTCACTTCCCTTAACACCACTTGTTTTCCTTTCTGCCCAATTAATATTTTCCATTCTTCTCCTGACTCGACCCACATCCCAAAGGCTTCAAACAGCATCATCTTGCCTAAGCACACTAGTTTTCCAACCATACAAAAAAGCATTCCATAAGGTTTTTGCTAGTCTTTCCTTTACATCATGAAGGTGGTCATCATCAATCCCTACCTCTTTTTAAATACTTCCTTACCTAATACAACTCATCTTTTAATGCCAGTGAAAGATGTATCAAAAGAAATAGTAATATTTTATCAAAATATTTAATCTTCCTGAATTTTCTTCAGTGGGACCTTCATAAATGTGGGCAAAACACTGAACCTCCCTGCCATAACAATTACAGTCTGATTTTCCATGCAGAATTGGACAGAATAAATGTGATTAAATTGTCATAGTTCCCATCACAGCTTGATGCTAGGAGAATGTTTTTCTTTTTATAAAAATCAGATAAATGAAAGATTTTGAGAAAAATGCATGTTGATTTCACTTTCAACTGCGTGGAAATAATTGCTCTGTTTTGTCATAAATTACTCCTATGACTTTCAGCTCCTCCTGATTTCTTGGTATAGTCAAAATTACTTTAATGCAATCATGTCTATTATTAGGCAAGTTCATTTTTTGCTTAATTCTCAGCTTATATTCACCTAATTACAATTTATTTTTGGTTGAGCTCTTAAAAAAAAACAAGTCTACAGAATAATTTACAATTATTCAGGATGCAGCAATTTTTTTAATAAAAATTGAATGGAAGAGGTTTTCTGTGTTTAGATTTTATCTCACCAATGCATCCAAAGAAATATAAAAAATTTCTGAATGCTGGGAATGGAAAACTGGGAAAAATTCCTGTATTGTAGCAATAATGTTTGGAAAGACATGTATTTGCTTTTTGTCTACATTTCATTTTATTTTCCTTTTCGTATGTTTCACAGGAGAAGGGAAGGAAACAGGAGGAGCGGTTGATAGCCAAGCTGCAGGAGGTTGAAGCAGGCACGATAGGGGAAGGGGGCGGCAGCCGCTCATTGGCTGGTGTCCTGTGTCGCCAAGCAGTGGCGCTCCTCGAGAGTGGTCCAACAAGTGGCCTCGGACAGTATGTGCACCCAGAGTCAGTGCCAATGCATACTTTCGCACGTTTCCTCTTCCTGGCGCTCCTACCACACCACCCGGACCTTGCATACCGAGTGGGACTGCGAGCCATTAGGTAAGTGTTGCCACGCCAAAGTGTGGGCCCTCAAGAAAAAATCCCACTCATGCTCCCTTGATCCAAGGCGTTGATTGACAGTGGTAAGGGGGGAAACCCTCAGTATTTGCAAAAATTAAAAATCCTCTCCCTCCCTTCATGGCAAAGTTTAGAGTCTCTGGACTCATCTCCTTGGACAGCTCAGAAAATGCACAGAATTTGGGACTGAATTCTTTTTTCTTACCCAAGCAAGTCACCGCTAGGATGTATGGCTGGGGGTGAATACACACCAGACTAATTTTGACCCGAATATTTTTACCCCTACTGCAGTCAGACAATGTTATTCTGTTTGTTTATCGCTCATGGAAAAAATGTCAACTTAAATATATCTATTCTACACTTAATCTCTCTAATTTTATTAACATTACCTCACCTACTGTAGTACTTTGGGGGTAATTATACATTTTCAACATCATTGCTAAAGAGGCAACCTTCCAATTTATACAAGAGGATTAATCTGTAATTTATCTTTCTCTCCTTGAGTGATCCCCAGCCTAGCTCTGATATTTTTGATATGTTACTCATATTAGAGTAGCGTATCTCTTGTAGCTAGAGTTGCCTCTAGCTACAAGAGATACGCTCCTAAGTTTATCATGTCAACAAATATTGTTGCAGTGCAGTTGTTCATGCAGTATGCATTCCAGTTACACGATGGGAGCGCCACACGGTGGTTATTCCGGGAACTTTTTGATCAAGGTAGTAGTTACATCATTGTAATCACTTGGTACATGCACAATCCCTTCAATGTCAAAGGCTGTAAATATGAGAGAGAATACCAGTGAATTGGGTGAATATGTTTTAGAGTTAATATTTTTTAATCTTAGCCCCCCTGGAAGGGGTCCCGTCCCAAAACTTCCTCGCATGCTAATGAGTGAGCCTAGATATGTGGCCCCTAGGGATTTGCAAAGTTACTGGGTTGAATGAATATGAATAAAGGTATCTGAATGAAACTAGAATAAATGTTTTTCTTAGAAAGCCAAAAAAAAAAAAGATTGAATTTATCATTATGATGAAAATTTTCTCTAATCTGATGATATAATATGATTTCACTTACCAAAGACAACTATGTGAGTAGATCATTCCTCTCTGTGGCCTTTCTTCTATCTTTTATTTGGAGTACCAGATGGCTGATAGTCTCCCAGGGTATATGTTGGCTTAAGTTTATGTCTGAAAATTTTCAGAGTTGGATTTTAAGACTTGATAAGATTGATGGGATATTTCTAAATGGAGAATTCCAGTAATTGTGAAACACTGGAAATTGCTGCTTCATATGGTATATTTTGGTGGTAAATTTCCAATTTTACATGGTTGGTTCTTATTAACATTGTTGCTTTGTGATGTTTTATGCATATGCCTGTATGAATTGAGAGTTGTTATAATCTAAAGTGTTCTTAGTGTGTCCCTGTGGCAGTTTCATGGACTGAGCGTGATATCTTATTTTCTGGAACAGACTTCCAATCTTGGAGGAGCACGACGATCGCATGGGAGATGAAGGGGGTGCAGGTGGTGGAGGCATTGGTGCAGAGGCTGTGTCTTCCCTGGTTCTCCGGAGCAGCCACTACCCACGATGGTTCACCCTGGGCCACATCGAAACGCAACAGTGTGCCCTGGCTTCGACCATGCTTAATGCCACCAAAGGTTTGTTTAACTTATTGCCACTAATTCAGCCAAGTTCCTAGTATCCATAAACCCGGAACAGCCAGAGTCCAGCAGTGCTGTGAGAATGATCACACACAAACTTTGATAGGTGAAATATCTTGTATATGAATACTGCTTTGTAACTTACTGGAACTGCACGCTACTCTTGATGTAGATTTTCGCATTCAAGGCTAGAGATAAGGTTAATTTGAATGCATTTTATGAGACTAATTTTGCATACTTCGAACAAAAGAGCTCACTTTTAAATTGTGAGAAACTATCACTTGTGGTGTGTTAACTGATCACTTTTGCATGCCTGGAATGGCATTCAAATTTAGTCTGGTTACTTCGATGTCACAAAATGCAATAAAGTTCATTTTTAATAATCATTGCCTGTGGGCATGTGAAATTATATTCAATAATGTAGGGGTGAAGGATTGTTATAGAACATTATTTGTGAGAATTAATGTTGTCCTGATAAAAACTGGATGTTGGTTATGTCATTAAAGTACTTGCGTGAAACTTATTGTATCAGATTGTGTGTGAGGTGTTTATCTTCAGAGTCTTCTATTACTTGAAGTCTTGAAGTTTGATAGAAGTGGTGAGAAAATGAATTCCATGCCTTTGTCCGTTAGAAGCTTCTTATCTTACTGATGACGAACATCAGGATTAGGGTGATATATGAATTTCTGTCGTAACTATCACTGTGTTTGGATTATCTGCTCCAAGCTTTAATTACCTTCTACTGAGTAATGGTATCACGAGTAAAGTATCATGTTATAGAAGGTAATGTCTTATTTAAAGTAATAAAAAAATGTACAAAATATTTTTAAGTTACCATTAAATTTTATTGAAAATGGCATTCATTTAATTGAATTACTTCAAAGTTTTGCATAAGTGATGCTGAATATTTACAGTTGAATTTCCTAATTTTAAATTTAGTTGAATTCAATTCCATTTTCTCATTATAGATTATTTAGTACCATTTGCTCTAACAAAATAATCAGAGGTTGTATTTTGAATGTCTAATACTTTTTTTTGGGCTATTCAAAGGAAGGGCCAATTAATGTTGCTCATTGAAAGCCACAGTATTTTTTTATAAAACTGCTGAATAAGATTCAAAAAAGCTTAGTGCATTCAGCTGTGGATGGAACCAATATGTTTTATATCTGACTGTCATGAATTTGTTGCAGGTGAAGTGGTGCGTTTGCGCCAAGTGTTGGAATCCCTCCAGCGGCACATTCACAGCTCCTCGCATCTTTTCAAGCTGGCACAAGATGCGTTTCGCTTTGCCACCCCTGAAAATGGACCCAGGCAGCCCATGCTACTGTCTGTTGCATTCGAATTGGGCTTGCAGGTAATTATCGTGAGTTGCCAAGAGTCGTCCTAATTTTTTTTAAACTAATATGATAAAACAATATGATGAACATGGGTTGAAATTTGAGTGAGGTTATTATCAAATGTTTGCATTTGTATCGTACAGGTTCTACGTAAGACACATTCCTGCCACGACTGGCGCCGCCTGGAAATGGTTCGTTGGTTGGTGACATGTGCCACGGAAGTTGGTGTAGATGCTCTCCTCTATATTATGCAGACATGGTATCAGCTTTTTACTCCAACAGAGGCTACTGGTGAGTCAACAGCATCTGGATACCGTATGAATGCATATGGTGCATTAATTTAGTGTTCTCATGTGTACAAATTGTGTCAAATCATCAGTTAAATGGTGATTAGAAGGTTCAATTGTAATTTATGCTATTATTTACATTTCAGGTCCCGTAGCTACAACCATTATGTCACATGCAACCATCTCTCGTCTTAATTTGACAATGGCTCAACAAGAAGAACTTTCAGTTTGTGCCCGCTCTTTGGCACTTCAGTGCGCAACTAAAGTAAGTCTTGTGTCCTCTGCCACACTGCCTCTTTATTTCTTCCAATCTTATCAACTTTAAGCTGTGAGCTTAAAGAGTTTTATAATAATTATTTTTCTGGAAAATTATAATTGTGCCCCACGTATTGTGGTTAGCTGAATGGGAAAGTGCATGCACTTCCTTAGCATTTGGCATTTCATGTCAATTTTGACATCGTAATGAATGGTGACTGAATTGCTTTTGCAACTGATTGCAGTATATTCATTCATTAGTCTCTCAGTTTTATGACTGAGTGTGCAGTCTTCAAATCTTCTCTATCCAATTCTAATTCCATCATGTCACATTGACCCTTACATCTTGCCTTCATATTCATTTTAAAAATTTTTTAAAATTTTTTTTCTTTTTCTCCCTTTTGGATGACTCAAATGTACCTTCTGCATGTCAACACATGCTGAACAGTCATGCTCTCCCTTAAATTGTGGTGCTCAAAGCTAAAATTTATTGTCCATCTTCTAAACTATCATGTGTTCTTAATATTTTAATTTTTTTCTTCCGCAGGATCCCCCAAATTGTGCCTTGAATGCACTAACTCTGTGTGAAAGTGAGTCCCTAGCCTTCCAGACTGCTTATCAAATAGTGGCTGACACTGCCTCTCATGCCATGACCTCCTCACAGCTCTTCACAATTGCCCGTTACATGCAGCATCGAGGATATCCCCACCGTGCCTATAAACTGGCCCTTCTTGCAATGAAGAAAGTACACCTTGCTTACAACCAGGTATGTTTTCGTACATTTGCTGCATCCGCTCATTGATTGTTTTTCAGCATTGCCACTTTTCTAAGCCAAACACTTTGAGCTCATTGTGATCACAACATTAAAAATGAAAGTAGTGATATCTCTTGGAAGCTTTGAAATGAGAAATAAATGTCATGTGAATGGAGTTCAAGTCATTTTGCTCTTGTCTTCAGAGTATGATAACTCAATTAATTATTAAATTAATGAGAACTTGATTGCTTGTTGTTTGATATGAACAATATTGATACTTATTTCTTAAAGTTCATAACTTACATTAGTTGTTAATCACATGGGCTTAGTTTCAAACTGACCTGATTAATGGAATAAGCAAGTTTTGAAAAATTAGTCACAGAAGTTATGAAATTAAAGGTTCTCATTGAGGTGAAAATTAGGAAAAATGTGTTGTGAGCTCAAATTATTTGGATTATCTTGTCCATGAAATCTTACTTCACAACTTCCTTAATTTGAAAAATAAAAGAAATGCATCTAATGTTCCATCTATCTCCTCCCATGAAGGACACGCACCCTGCCATCAACGACATCCACTGGGCCTGTGCCCTTGCCCACTCCCTCGGAAAACTGGAGCTGGAAAGCATCGTCCCCTTGCTCATCAAGAATGTCCGCTGCGCCACGGTCCTCTCCGACTTCCTGCGCCGCTGGTCCCTCACCCTCCCCGGCAGCATGGTGCCCCCAAGACCCCCACCTCCGCCCCCACCACCACAGATCTCGTCGAGCAACTCGTCTTCAGGGGGGCAGTCATCGGGAGGGGGTCCCCCTAACTCCTCGCTGCCTCCGCCTCCCCAGCCACCCCCACCTCCTCCTCCGTCCCTCGTGGGCCTCGGCGGGTCCATCTGCCCTGATGGCAAGTGTGGCCTCGGCACAATGGGCCTGGGTGGCATGGCCTACGGCGGTGGCATGGGATGCGGAGGTGGTGGGGGAGGTGGGGGAGGAGGTGGTGGTGGGGGAGGGGGTGGCGTTGGTGCCATGCCGCTCCTCTCGTACGAGCGGGCCCCCCTCCGACACCTCCTCGAAGCTGCCATTGCCGCTTATGTGGACACGACGCACTCACGACTGGCACACATCAGCCCACGACACTATGGGGACTTCATCGAATTCCTGGCCAAGGCCCGTGAGACGTTCCTGCTCGCGAGCGATGGGCCGGCGCAGTTTGCGGCGCTGATAGACAACATGACAGTCAAGTACAAGGGGAAGAAGAAGCTCATGTGTCTGGTTCGGGAGAGGTTTGGGTGAGCGAGGCGCTGGGATGGATCCGTTGCACTCGACCAAAGCGTTGCAGGACTCTTTGCCGTTTCCCTGTTGAAGGGCTGGAGGGCGTCTTGGGGCCAGGCGAGTTGAATCGTAGCGTGTAGGACGGAGTGGGTTTTCAGGAAATATTTTGTTGAAAAGAGGATCGATTCCAGCGACATAGCGACTAGTATGTGAGAAAAGTGAGCGTCTTTGAGCAATATTTTAAAATTTGGCCTGCAATTTGGCATGTGGACCATTCCTGGTGTGCGGCCTTAATTTTGCGCACCGTTGGCCCCAAAGTGTGCTCGTCACACTTTGCCTCCCACCAGTACTTTTTGCTTCTCATCTGCGCCATCGGTTCAGATGCCAAGTTGTATATTGAAGTAAATGGTATATGATGTGTACAATGACTTCCAGATCTCATCTGAATAGGTTAATGAAAATATTATTTTAAGATATTTAAGAATAAGTTAAGTGTATAAAATGCAGTTACACTTAAAAAAGAATGAATGCATGTCAGAATAATCTTCTAGCCTTAATTAATGTGGATCGGAGGCTATTTTACTCCCACTTTTCATGGTGACTTCTGACAATGATGTTTTGCTTTTTGCTCTGTAATTTTGATGCCTGTGTGTGTTTCAGCCAAAGATTGTTGTTTGTATGAAAGTGTTTTATAAGACAGATTTATACTAAAGTGCATAAAAGTGTGAAAAACTTAAGCTTCCGTTAGCCAGTTTGATGGAGCAGGCTTACTAAGTTGCCAGAGTAAGAATAACTATAGAGACAAGTACAAATAGGAGTCATTTCACAACTGTAAAAAAAACATAGCTCATAAGTATAGGGTGACTGTGGTATCATGTGAATAATGTAACTACCTCTGCTGGTTCTGTAAAACCCTGTTTTTAAACGGTCTTGTGCTGCGGCAGCATTGCATTTTTTTCAACATATCGTATCATGCACTCGGAAGTTTTGTTCTTTGTAAATACCATAAGGGAACAGTCTCTATATTGTGTACATAAACTGCAAGAGCAATTATTTAAAACAAAGTGTGAGAGAGAGTAAGAAGATTGATAATGCATGCAAATACACAACTAGTGGTGGAGTAAGGGGTGCCATGAACATATGACATTACACATTGCAGGTACCAACATGATAACAATTAGGCATTTTTACTTTGAGGATTTTTTTTCAGTTGCTTGAGTAATTGTACTCAAATGGGCCTTCTTTAAAATTTGATCAAAATTTTGAAAAATCCTCAAGCCAACTCTCAGGAAAGAATATAGCATTTAGTGAACTATCATGTAAGTCATGAGCTATTTGCTAAAAGGAGAAAAAAATGCCAAAGTTTGCCTAAATTTACGCCAACATTCTGCAATACCCATGCATTGTATTGTACATTGGCTGTCTTATCGAATTAATAATAGGTGAAAGTGCTAGTGTTTTATTTTAACTAGTGCGTTAGTGTTTCAGGCAGAGTGACTTTTTGTAATCATTATGCTGAGTGTTGCTCAGGTTTATGAATGATGTTTCTTCGCTCCATGATATGTTGGCATCACTGGAACTACCTCAATTATCTTCCCTTGTCTCAATTGTTTTTCATTCTGATGACATAAATGATTCCAGGGTTTGCTCATTTCCATGCATATGCTGTATATAGTTTTTTTTTCCTCTAGAATGAGTGCAGTATGATGCTGTCATCATAATTTCCTTCTTTTGCGTGATTGAAGCATCGGAGGAGATGGCGAAAAAAATAAGTGATACTGAAGGAGCATTCCTAGTGCAATTGTAATTATTTTATTCATTGTATGTGTGTTTGAGTTGATGTATTGAAATATTTTTGCTTATATGCTAAGTAATGAAGGAACCATCCAATTCTGTGTTTGTGGATAACAGCAGTTGTAAGTAATGCAGCATAAAAGAGCACTCACTTTAAAAAAAAAGTCGATTATTGCACAGAAAATGTAAAAAAATGGACATTTACTAAAGGCTAATAGTTAAGAGAATGGTGTAACTGAAAGGGTCATTGAAGGTGTTTACATAATCTACGAGAGCAAGTTAAGAAACGACTCTGTTCAAAAATGTAGGGCAATGTACAGACAAGGTGTTCCTTTTTGTATCATCTGATTTCCTTGTTTTGTAAGTGCATAAGCGCCAGGGAAATAGTGAAGATGAGGATTAGTGAGTGCATTGTAGGGTCAACAAAAGTTTGCCATCAAACTTTTATGAAGTTAATTAAAAGAGAAATCAAAAGTGCTGCTAACTTTAAAAAAAAAAAAGTTGTAAACTTCCACTTAAGAAAAGCTTAGAAATGTTAAGCTGACACCCATTGCTAAAATGCAGGCAACTACTTACTATTAAATACCTACTAACCTTTTTTGCTTTATTCCTGCAACATTGGAAGCAGTTTCATTTTCTGGAGGCTCTGGCTAAAAAAGTCTTCACCTCTCATTGCCTAAAAATACCATTGAGGAATTCATCAATGAAGTATCGAAATATTTACAAGCAAGGCTTTCAATGTGGAGGGTAAATTTCAAAAGTAACAGGCATTACTAATTCTGGTAATGAATATATGGTAACTTTTCAAAACAATTTCACTTGCCTAATACAACCATTACATTAGTTCTCCACATGTGTCAATATTCATGTGGTCTCAATCAAACACAACAGTGGGGAAACTATGGCTTCCTCTGAAGCAAATTTTTAGCCCTAAGCCTCACAGAAAAAAAAAATACTTTGTGCCTATGACATGATGTTTATCATTTGTGTTCAAATGTCATTTCTAAAAAAAAAGAAATAAAAGCAATACTACACCAAGGATATGTCCTTATCGTGTTTACTTTGTATTCAATTCGGTGATATATGTGAACAGTTTAAAATTACAAATTAAAAACTGATACATATTTCAAGTCAAGCCGTTGTTGATGGTTAACCTCCAATGATGCCTTGGTTAAGAAGACGATGATGCCCTGGAGTGATGCCTATTGAATTTCATGTTCAGCATCAAGTATAAATTACATGATCAAGTGTTTACTTGTGACAATGTTGAAACCATGTCCTAATTATACAAGGGTTATCACTCGGCTATTGCAATGAATGAGTGATTAAAATATCACCTCCCATTGTTTTGGGAGGCCCCGAGGTATTTGGTTGGAGTTATAAATGTTGGTTTTTTTAATGTATGGATTTTCTTGAGTAAATTTTTCATTTTATTGAATTATTAAAATTTATGGATGGTGTTGTAGATTGCATTTTTTTTATCTACACATTCTGCCCTTGTTTGATGACTTGGTTTTTGCTTGTGATTTGCATTGATATTTTGTGTAATCAATTCAAGTTTGTTTTCTACAATATTGTTGGCTAATTTTGTATTGTTATTATAATTAGATATAATGAGTTAAAAAAGGGGTGATTGTCTATGTGACTTCCAGGACATTATTCCACCAGAAAAACAGTGAATTTATGACTTCTGATGGTGGTGTGTGTGACAACTATGTCAGTCATCATAGTTTACTGGAATTGAATGTATGGGGGACAAGCCACGTTCATCGTGAAGTGCAAATCAAAAAAAAAACATTTACACCATGACAATGACAGCAAAAATTAATTCTGGATTACTGATACATAAAATGTGTTGTCTTCCCTCTGGTTGGAGAGAGCAATGACAGTTATACTTGGAGGGAATCACATGCTTCAAATGCTAATTAGCTGTGGAGGATGAGCACTTTGCCATAGAACTTCAGGTTGCAATATTTAAACTGTATTTATTTACAATTTTGTAATGTCGAAGTTGTAGTCTTGTGTCCCAACTGGGAAATATGTGAGTGATTTGTTGTGATAATATATTACCTTACATAGATGTTACCAATGTGTTTCATTGTACTGTACTTATTCAGTTGTCCTTTGTGATAATTTATGAATGAAAAATCAACTGACTCCCTTTTTCATTGATATTTTGACGCTAGGGATTGTAGGAAGCACCACCATAGAGATAGTTAGTGTGACTGAATGATGACAAAAAAAAGAGTTCATTTTTAGAAGTATAGTCTAGAAAATATC
Organism: Hetaerina americana; assembly: GCF_022747635.1. NCBI lineage: Eukaryota > Metazoa > Arthropoda > Insecta > Odonata > Calopterygidae > Hetaerina > Hetaerina americana. Next base: position 85,039,328 of record NW_027287095.1, read on the forward strand.
ATTATTGTCTGTTGGCCAAATTTCATTCGAGAAGGATTTTTACCACTCTAGAAGGGTTTTTTGACAAAGTGATGCTGCTGAAGAAATTAAATTGCTCACATGTCATGTATGCCACAACCTACAGATTAAGATTCCCATGATTAATCAGTTAGGTGTACACTAGTGACAAGCTCTTTCTATCAGAAATTATGAAATCATTCGTCAAGAATGTAAGCCAAGTATTCAATTGTTCAAAGAAATAAAACTGCCTTTTGGAGAAAAATCAAGCAAATGTCATAAATTGTCTTAGCTTTGGTTTGAATAAATACTATATATATATATATATATATATATATATATATATATATATATATATATATATATATATATATATAGGTGGGTAGCGGTAGTCCAGTGGGTAGAGCGTTGGACTACTGACCAAAGGGTCACGGGTTTGATTCCTGGGCACCTGCAGCTCCGCCCAAGTTATGTGATTTTTCGGGTACCAGGTCTTCCTGGGAAACCATAACCGGCACAGGGAAAGGAACCGGCCCCCCTACCCTGATGTGTGAATTTCACACGCCGTATAGGGCTTAGTACTGGGTGAACTCTACCATCACCTACCAAACCGACCTTCGGGTTGATTACTGTGTTTATATATATATACCATTATATATAAAAACACTAGTCAACTTCAATTTCCTTGGCATTTTACCATTTGAGATGATTAACATGGAAATTTATTTTTGCCCCTTACTCATCTTTATCAATTGAATGTACAAGTCCTCTGAATACAAACATAATTCCTCAATCCAAGAACTTCCCTTTACCCTACCCATTTGTTGCTCAAAATCGCCGCAAGGCATGTAGTTTTCATCAAACGAAATTCCTAAAAACCGTATAATGAAAACTCATTCATGCTAATTTGAGGTTTCTTAACTTTCCCAATTTAAATACTTTCTTAAATTTCCACATTTGCTCCTCCACCAACCATTGTAGGACCGTAACTTTTCACATTAAACTTTGGTAAGTGAAGTTGTTATAAACGTATTTGAATATTTTTAGCATTTTCATTGTACGTATTTAATATACGTAACCTGCGCTGTACCATTTCTAACCGTTAACACACTGCATATAAGCAAATAACAAGGTCTTGTAACCTTAATACTCGACTTATAACTTTGATAAACTCTTAATGCTCTGATGCTATTGACCGATTTTACTCGCAATACTGATAGCACGGAGAGTAAATGAAAAGAAATTCTTTATACACTTATGATAGATGGTTACCATGGTTTCCCAGCAGTAAACAACTCGATGTCATTTTAGTTTGATGATCCTTTGAGTTAATAATATTAGGAATATCGGCTTCTTCACAGGTTCATGATACACAATTCAAATAATGAACAAGAGACAATACGTTTTAATTATTCTATCATTAGCTAGAGCCTTGATATTGTCTAGTTTTCCGATAGAAACAAAAGTACATCTACGAACGGTCATCAAACAAATGAAAACGCTAATGGGAATTCGTTATTAATCTTATACAGAGAAGTTTAGTGATCCAAGAAAAAGTGACGAAACATAGAAAAATGTGGTTTGGAAACCCAATGGTGACCGAAGCAGACTTTATCGTGACGGTAAGATGTTAACTTATTGTATTTGTCTTTTTTTCTGCAGCATTTGTACGCCTGTGGTGATCGATCGGTTATTTTTTCACATTTGTTGCACAACTAGCCCGTGTTTTATTTTACTAAAGCTAAGCCATGTAGGGAAAAAGGAGTGCCCATACCGTGCTTAACATATCTTCCACTGGCAACTAGGATAGATCTGTAAAATGAAATTCCGCGTTGGAATATACTATATACGGCTCTCATCAACATTTAAAGAAATTTCGTGGTTCTACTGTGAAAAGCACCTGTGCAATGCAATGACCAAGCCCATAAAAATGCTTCCTTCATCCAAGCCTATATATATATATATATATATATATATATATATATATATATATATATATATATATATATATATATATATATAAAATACTCATTGATATAGATTTCCACACACTTATATATATATATATATATATATATATGTGTGTGTGTGTGTGTGTGTGCGTGTGTGTGTGTGTGATATTCCTTTGTTCCAAATTTTGAAAACTCTCCATGAGTCTATGTTCAGTTATGATCCCGATTCCTTGCACCAATCCTATAGTTTGTCTAAATTGCGAGAGAGTTGCCCTAACTCTGCTGGGGTCCTTATTTCCCCGTATACCACCTTGTCGTCTTCAAATAATCTAAGGCTGCGACTAACGCGTGAGCCTAATTCATTACAGTACATTGTTATTTTTTTAATACCTTTCTTTTTTTGGAAAAAACTCTACTAAAGTAGCCTCGTTTAGTAGCTTTCTGTTCCAACAATTGAACTACGTCTTTGTTTTGAATTATATAATGATATTCAGCAACTTTATTTTATTAATCGGCATTTTTTACTTCAGAAATTAAATACTAATGCAGATAATTTTTCCAATACATCACAGTTCCTTAGATATTTAACGGGAAACGTTTTGTAATTATTATCGAATCCCTTAAAAGGATTGTCCGTCCGATGCTGATTCATATTAAAAGACCTATTGCATGCATCTCTAGCACTGGCCCTCATTTACCTCACTTCATTTGAAGGTATTATTTTTGTCAACGACTTAAAAGACACCGCTGAATCGCTGTCTTACACTTTGAACAAAAAAAAACCCTGCAGTTCTCTAATATCCCAGTTGCGACGCACCTGGCGGTTTCAGACGTGTATTGAACATCTGCGCGGTTACCTACACGATCGGGTTTCCTGCTGTAGGTCGAGGAAGAAGGCCCCGATGTCCCTGCAGAAATGAAGCAAACCTCTGATTAACGCCTTCCACTCGGCTCCATCCTCGGGAAAAGGCTATATGTAGATCGCGAGCATCGACAACCCTCGACGCCACCCACCCGCTTCACCTCTAGAGGCCAATTCCCTGAAGGAGCGTAGGATCTCCTCGGATCCGCGGTCTACGGCATCGTAGACGCTTAAATCTACATTACACCCTGTAAATCACTTGAAGGTGTGTGGCAGGGGGTGTATCCACATCAGTTAAGCACAGCACACGATCAGGCGGAAGTCAGGCACAATGCAACTACAGAAAAAAAATTCGACATGTAATGAACTAATAACCACTTATCGGGAATCTCTGTAGGAATGCACATGGTTCCACCGCTAAATCATGCAACAAGAGTGATATGTTTGTTGCTTGACATAGCCCCTTTAAATACATGTAAGCATGCATGCCTATACGTGGATATACACACACAAATATGAACCATATGATAATACATGAGCCACGACCCGCAGCCTGGAACACCTGTGCCACACACCCTAGCGATTGCTTGCAGGGTATCGTCTAGGAAAAAAAACTAGGACGTTCTAGGTATGGTGGGAGAAGAGAGGGGATTGTTGGGTGAAATCCAAAGGAGGTAGGAAATATGGATGCAGAGCATTTTGATTGGCAACAGAATGTTGAAAACTGTCACAGAGGGGAGAACATCAGGCAAGCGGGGAAGAGGTAGGAAAAGAAAATACGCCTACTGGGCCGAATGAAGGGAGAAAGAGATATGCGGAACTGAAGAGGGGTTAATTATTGCTAATTCGTATGCCAGGTTGTGTTTTATTAGAAGAGGCAAAGGAATTTATCGTATAGGCTGTGTCCATCCAAAAGCTAACTTAAAAGGCAGTATAACAATAATAATGTAGCATTGTGCATTCCGGTATAGGTTCGTACCTGTTATTACTCCAAGATCTTTGAGTAAGTAGTAAGGAGTCCATGTAAGTGGAAAGTATTTCGTAGTAAGATCTGAAAACATTTCGTAATGTGAATTTTTGTGCCCAATTATTATTGATCTTTTTGTGGATTTTTAATTGATTGAATCAATACCCTTCCTACAGTTTCTCAAAACCCTTGTCAATGCCAAAGTTATGTGTTGGCATTTATGTTTCGCGTTAACTTGGGACAAATTTTACAAGTCATCGGCTTCGAGACGATGTTTAAAATGTTGAGCCTCATTTGGGAAGTTATTTATAAGCAATGAAAATTAAATTATTTATAATGATTTACGACACTTGTTAGCTTTCTCTTGAATAATTTTTCATTTAAAGGCAATCGAAAACTTTTCCAAAGAGATGGAAAGCCAAGAACCAAGAGGAAAATTACGCGCTAAAATTCCATCGCCTAATGTAATACTCTTCTTTTTACTGAAGTAATTATCAGAATAATGTTACAGATTAATATTTTTGCATTATTGTTCTTAAAATCTGAAACAGTGAGCTCGAACCTGTCAGCACCAAAATTGTACATTAATATTCTGGCATTACCATACCACCTATCAATACATTTGGAACACTAATTATGGAAGAAGAAATTTCACTTTATAACAGTAGCTTGAAATCGTTAGGGAAAAAATCTTGTATACTAAAGACATGACAAGGTTATGCACAAATGTTTTCTCTGTACCTACAGGGTCCAAGGGGTTTAGGAACTTATATTCCTTAAATTTTCAAATTTTGACTCGTGAAAATCTAATACCTGCGAACAAATGGAAGTTAATCGACCAAAATGATCGAATCCAACCATCTCTTCCTCAGGCATTCCTCCTCGCGGTGCATTCTCCCAATGTGGCAGTCGGAGCGAATGCCATTGGTGCGGGAGGTCTTCCGTTAGATTCGGACAACGTGACGGAGCTACCGAACCCCACGGAGCCTTCTGGCGATGCTGTTCCCTACAGGAAGGAACAGTGGATGGAGGAGGCCCTGAAAGACGTCGCATACTATCTGCGATCCTACAAATTCAACGAGTTCGATCGAAGATTTCACAAAACCGTTGAGGAATCCTCTCAGGTTGAGATCACTTTGATTGATTGCGCAGATTCTTACATGTGCGCCCGTTGCCTTTTGTTTTTCTATTCATACTTTATGCCACGGAAATTGTTGCTGACCTCCTCATCGCTCTGAATTCTTAGGGATTTTATTCGAGTTATCCGGACCCGCCTTTGAGAAACTTGCATTGGGAAGTGCACAGGAATTGCATCCTAGGTATTGCGGATTGCGTTCGTTACATCCAAAAGGTAAGCAATGAACTGATAAATTTCAACAACCACTGGTAATGAATTACTCATCGCTTACGGAAAACTTTGACTTACGTTTGGGCTTGTAATCTACCCTGACTTTGAATCGGTCCATTAATCGGACCGATTCCATATTTTATTTCTTCGGAGCATTTTAAGGAAAAAGTCGAACACGGGTGACCGTGTCACCGATAACCATTACATTTATGGAAAATTCTATTACGCAAGTTATTCAGATGAGCTTTATTTAGGACTCTAATTGTTTCGCAGTTAGTATTTTTCAATTGCACTCATTCTATGCTTTCGAACGTAATTTTGGGTATATGGGAGCATTATTTGCAATAAAGTTCTTGTCTTTGTGTGTGTATATATATACATACATATATATATATATATATATATATATATATATATATATATATATATATATATATATATATATATATATATATATATATATATATATATATATATATATATACGGGGTTCGTCCGGAAAATAAGTGAACTGAGCTCAGGAAAAAAAAATTATTACACTTTTACATATCTTAAGCTAATATTCCTCAAAATAGAACCCTTGTGAGTCGATACACTTGTTCCAGCGGCGTTCCCATTCCTGGAACGCTCCCGCGAAGGCATCATCGGGAACCTCTCGAAGACTCGTCGTCGACCTCTTCTCTGCCCTCCACGAACATCTTGTGCCACCGAAAGATCATGTTTCTGGACATGGCTGACTCCCCGTAAGCCTGGTTAATCATACCGACAGTTTCGGTAGACGATTTCCCAAGCATTACCGCAAATTTGATGGAATAACGCTGCTCCAAAAACTTCGGCATCGCGTTCCGTGACGTGGGTCGAGCGTGGAGGTTCGCGTTAACAGAGCTCCTCACTACACCACAGCTCAGAGCCGACTGCCTTTTTCAGCGTCGCTTGCCAACATACCCCCCTCCAATCGCAGCCCGTCAGAGCGGTGCTGGGCGCGCCTGGAGCGGCGCGCCCAGCCCAGGAGTCAGTACACTTACGAGGGTCATCCGGAAAGTAGTACCCGTTCGTGAAATAAAGACACAAAAGTAAATATTAACAAACATAAAAATTTTTATTTGAAAGAGGATACTTTAAACTACTTCTCAACATAATCTCCAAGCAAATTAAGGCATTTGTCATAACGTGTGACAAGTTTCTGTATTCCTGCTGCATAGTCCTTCGCCGCCAGCTCATTGAGATACGCGAGGGACCCATCTTGCACAAATTTTTGCATAATGCAGATGGTGTTTAACAATTTCATGAACAATTGTTCGAGAAACATTGGGAAAATGCTCACAGATGTCATCAATTGTGACGCGCCGATCGTTCCTCACGAATTCGTCAACTGAGCTCACCAGTTGGTCTGTAATGACAGACGGTCTCCCCGAACGCTCATCGTCGTGTGTGTTCCCCCTCCCCATGTTGAAGTTGCGACACCACCGCCGAACAGACGACTCGTCCATTACATTGTCTCCATACACCTCCTTTAATTGGCGATGAATATCACATGGGCGAACGTTTCTTGCATTGAGGAATTTAATCACTGCCCTCACTTCACAACTGGCGGCGTTCTCAATTTTTTTAAACATTGTAAACAATCACAGAAACAACACAGGCAATGCTAGCGTCACGCAACTTGGCTCAGAGAAGGCAGACAAGCCACTGAAGCTATCTGACCTCGTCCAGCGGCTACTCGCGTCGTCAGCACTTCATGCGGCACGAACGGGTACTACTTTCCGGATGACCCTCGTATTTTCCGGACGAATCCTTGTTGTATCTTAAGTAGCCATTGTCTGGCAAGGTCATCGGACTTAAAGCATAAGGAGCCAAATAGCATGTTCTTTCAGTAGTAGCTCAAAATGACGATGCCAGTCGCCTGGCTTGGGGACTTTGTTGTTGATTGGTTACTTGTTTCATTGATTGGGATTACCAATTGTACGCCCTTCGTGACGCGGAGATTTCTGTCGGCAATTCTGATGATTTAAATCGACGGGCTATTTTTCCGTTTTTAAATGGCTACAGCTCGAATGTGTCGCAGGAAAGTGATTTGAGATGACAAAATTATTTGATGTGTTCTCAAATGTCATCGTTTAGTTACGGTTTAATATCGTAAATATATTGTTTTTATCTCCAAGAAAGAAAAAAAGACTACGAGTGCGTGTCTCTCATTCGTGACTTTACACATAAGCCCTTGGTTGAACAGAAGAAAATATTTTTAGGACAATTAATTATTCCAATAAATGGAATCACTTTAAATTTCTCAATCCCGTGGACTGCGACTCAGACGTGTTGGAAGGATTTGAACATTTCAAATTCCCCCTAGATTTCTAATGGCAGGGAAAATGGTATTTGCTCTTATTAGGATCATCACCCATGGATCATAGCCGGAAGAGTAGGAGCCTGAGTTAATTTGTGGTTGCGCACCTGAAAGCAGCCCGGAGAAATCGGTCTTAAACTTAATGCACCAGAAACACCGAAATAAAAAGTGTAGACTCGATTAAATTTCTTAGGCGTTACCCTCGCTCACGACCTCTCCTAGGCGAAACATATACGGGCAATGTGTGGAAAAGCTGGCAAAAAATTACGATTTATCAGAAGAGTATTGGGGAAATGTGACGTGAAGAGCAATGTTATCCTTCCCCAGTTAGGCCGCAGTTATAACATGCTACTATTATATGAGATCCTCACGAAGTTGGATTGATTTCCACATTAGATCTCGTGCAGCGTAGAGCAGATACATTTGGGAAAAGTCGTGATAAACAAGGCAGCAGCGTCACGGCACAAGCGGAAGAATTGAGACTGGGACCACTTGTTGATCACAGGCTGAAATGCAGGCTAAACTTACTGAGTAAATTTGAAGCAGGTCAATTATCCCAGAATGTTAAAAGGCATATAACAGGCACCTACTTACTATGGTAGCTCAGATGACGTACGTAAACTCAATTAGATTGATTGTAGAACGGATGGATTTTAAATTTAATTTTTCTATCGTACGATTAGAGATCATAATAGACATGATCGCATGGGGGAAGGAGATAATTAGTATTGGTAATGTATATTTTTTGTCGATATCCATAATAGACCCATCTTTATAACGTTGCATGCGCATAAGTTGATTATATCCTGCTATTGAATATTCTTACATGTAAGTACCTTCTTTCGTGTGATTACATTTTTTCCAGTGCATGATCGAACTGATATTTGTAAAGAGATCTAATAGTTGTGATTGTGAATGCAAGGCTGGTGACCCAGCACCCCCCGCCCGACGCATTTGTGGCGACTTGCGGGTTATTATGTAGTTGTTAATTGATGCAGACGAAGGTTCCCCATTCGTTTAACGAAAAAACCTCGAACGTGTCAAATTTAACGACAAATATTTTCCGCTAAAATGAAAACATTACATTAAAAATCCATCATAAAAATAATGAATTTACGAGTTGCGCATAAAAATTGGCCTTTTAACCTGGCGTATTGACGTTTAATGCGTTATAAATAATGCCTGGTGGGCCCTGACCGTAGTCGTGTTTCACCATTGCAGATGGCGCGCAGGGCCGCCCTGCATCGCGAGGACGATTCGGCCGTGGTGGTGGAGGAACAGGGTTGGAAGGAGGGGAGCCCGTCGCAGCGGGGGCCGATCAAGGAGGCCGAAGAGGAGTGCAGGACCCTGTACAAGAGAGACCTCTCGACTGGGGCACCCTTCGATGGTCCCCTCGAGAGATTCCAGTGGCGGGTGAGTGCCGAAGTTGTTTTTGGTTACTCCTCTCCCGAGGGAGATCGAGCCGCTGCAGGCTGGGGGAATCTGCATCTAAGCAATATCCTAAAAAACGCTGTAAGGGAGTGTGGCGGGGGGTGTTAGGATACAACCCGTAAAACAGAATGCAACCACACGCAAAGCAAACGAAAGGGTGCCAATTCCCACTCAAACGGACGAATATATTCATGCGAAACCCATTTTTACTCACACACATGCAAGTACTAGCGCTAGCGAATAACATACTGGTACCTGTACACGTGGTCATACACGTACGAATGTATCAGATGTATGCGCAGCATTTAATCTTGTCCGCACTTGTAATTAGAATGTTTTTACGATTTCTATTATGACTTCAATTTCTTACCAAAATGGTTCTTGGTTGTACGATGAAAGCGCCTCATCTCTCTCAGTTGCATAAAGAATGGGTGGCTGACAAGTATGACAGGCGTTTGATTTTACGTTCTTCCTCAGCTCTTCAAAGCATTGTAACGTACCACTCGTACTTAAACAACCATCACTATATTTAATGTATAATATCTCGGTAGTGTTTTGGACCACCACGGTCAAAGTAGTAAGGACGTAAGGAGAAGAATCGCGCTAGGCAAAGAGGCTTTCACACAAGGAAGAGGGAGTTGATGACGGGGACGTTGAGTAAGGATGTTAAGAAAAGACTCGTAAAAACTTTGATATGGAGCGTAGCTATGTACGGCGCGGAAACGTGGGCGTTGAAGCAGGAGGATAGACGTAGACTGGAGGCTTTGGAAATGTGGGTGTGGAGAAGAATGGAGAAGGTGAAATGGACAGGGAAGAAAACAAACGAGGAAGTACATGGTATGGGGGGCGAAGAGAGGGGTTTGTTGGGAGCAATCCTATGGAGGCAGGAAAAGTGGCTGAAGGGGGTATTGACCGGCAGCGGGATGTTGAAGGCTGTAATTGAGGGGAGAATGTTAGGCAAACGAGGAAAGGGAAGGAACAGGATAGGGATATTTGACGGGATGAAGGGAGGAAGAAAGTACTCAGAGATGAAGACGGACCTGATATAGAATAGGATGATGGATTTTGTGTTTTGTTAGGAGTAATAAAATGTTTGTTTTGTAGTTGTGTCCATCCAAAAACCTGCCTTAACCGGTAGATTACCTTAAAAAAAATGTATAAATGTATACCGTGTTAATTTCGGTTGAGCATCCTTTCTTTCATTGAGGTTTTACTATGTAGGCTTTTGAAGGTGGTGACCCAATTTGGCTTCGAGGGTGGACTCGAGGGGCTCGGGATAGCCCTGCCTGTCCCGGGGTACACCCTGCATTCACGAGCAAAATGTAGGCCACTGTGCGTTGGTTACGTTTTCTACTTTTACTTACAACCCTCGCCATGAGGTGTCGAGGGTACCTACATCATGAGGGCAGGGTAGCGCTTTATTTTCTGCGTAAAAATGAACTTCACCTTGGCGATTATAAGACTCGAGAGAAAGGGACCGAAATGACCAGCATGACTGTTCTACATCTACATAATACCCCGCAAGCCGCCGCCGGGGCTTGTGGCGGGGGTTGATAAGGGTACCTGGAATGTGCCCAGAAATTCGTGTCTTATTGTGTGCCTCAAAGAGCCAACGAATGGTTTGACCTATCACCGTCCTGAAGTTTCTTAATCGCCTTCTTTCAGCGAGTCACTGCGCTTTACACAAAGATACCGTGTTATTTTTCGCATAGGAGAAAAAGCACGAAAACAGCATCAGTTTCTAGTTGCTATTGGAGATGTACAGAATCGTTAAAACTGAAACTAAGCGCTCCACAGGAGCAAAAAAGAGAGCAGAACTTGCTGGAATTGATCTAAGAAAGGTTCATAGACTTCAAAACCTTGTATTTATTTATTTACTTTAATTGAGTGCAAACAGTGCCCGCGAAAACATTTACTTGGCACATATATGTCATTTACTGCTAGCTTGAGATTGTATAGATCTAAGTACATACAAAGAGGGAAAATTATATGCTAGGTATTTTTATTTTATAGAACGTCTATTATTTCATTCACTTTTGAAATTTTGATAAGATATAATTGAAAATGATGGTGAAAAGTTTCGAAACGAGCTGCCATTTTGTTGTTAAAATTCTCAATCTGTTGTTATAAATTTCCTAAAAATTGGCGATTGTTTTGTTCTAAACATCTGGTGAGTACTTTGGGCCTTATATGCTCCTTCGCCTCCCCTTCTCTTTTGCTTTGCAATCCATTCTTTGCTGGCGATCTGTCTAATTGTCTGCCCGTAAGTTCACGTCAAGAGAGCTTAGAGGAAGTGTGGATTCCTAGGTACGGGGATCTCTATCCCTCATATAACCTGTGAAGTGAAAATTTCCTCCTAGGTACCATAAAAAGAGCGTCTGTTGACTCTCAAGTTTGAATAAACACATGTGCCGTTACTACTGAAGTCCCCAGAGTAATATCGCGGATGAGTTTATTTCATCGAACAAATGCACTGATGCGTACCACTCCAGCCTTGGTGTCGAGTTACATCTGGTATCCGGAATCCATTTTCGTAGGCGTAAATAAAAAGGTTGTCGTCCTCCCTCCGATTGGCTAGGTGAGCATAGAGGGAGGGGAGTTGGCGGCCTTCTTTCTGGATGTGTGCCTTATTACTGGTTTCTCAGCTGATCGTCGTAGCTAAGTTCTCAGTGCCATGGGGAGGTGGGGGTATGGCTCTATGCTACCATCTTAATACTAAAACGGATCTCTCCACTCAGTAGTTATCCCGTCCAACCATTTCTTGCAAATATATTTTTTCTCTTTGACTCCCTCCATCAGTTGTTCTATGAATCCCCTATACCGTGTATCCCCCCTGTTGGTTCTTCCCGTTCACCTGTTCTTTTCGAGTACTGTCTCCATCTAAGGACATCATGTCTCGAAATGTGTCCACATCACCCACCTGCAGTGCACTCGTATGTATCCGTGTGTTGTCCTCGAAGTCTACTAGTAATCCATTACTCATTACATCCGTCAAGTATGCTATAGAATGAGTTAAATGTAAATTTACATTATCTCAAAGGTTGTACACCTGTAGAGAGGGGATGTAGACAGTAAATATTGGAGTAAGGTACGAAAACCATTTCTGAATCACTATGAATGTCGACTAAAAAATTTATTTAAAAGGAATGGAAATTGCGGCCGAAGTGGCATTGGTGACCTATCTCAGTACGAACTGCCGTGGTCTTTTTCACCTTGCCGTGTTGCTGGATAAGATGCATGGATGACTGTATACTCTATAGGGAAATCAGCAGCAGCAGTGATCGCGACGTTCTGCAGGGTGACATAGATAACGTGGCTAATTGGATCAAAATCAACAAAATGGAGATAAACATTGCAAAAACTATCCACATCTCATTCTCCAAAAGGAAGGCAGGTGAGGGAAGGGTATATAAAATAATGGGAGAAACGATTGTAACAAAAGATAATTGTAAATATCTAGGGGTACACCTAAATAAAGACTTAGGGTGGGGACTTCACACAGATTATGTGGTAGGCAAGGCCTTTAAATCGCTCCACTGGGTCATGCGGAGCCTCAAAGGAAGCACTAAATCAACTAAAGAATTGGCCTTCAAAACAATTGTAAGGCCTATTGTCGAATATGCGACCACAGTATGGGATCCCTTTGAAATAGGGCATGTGAAAAAATTAGAAGCAGTGCAAAGGAAGGCTGCCAGGTACGTTTTAGGGCGACATAGGCAGACTGACAGTGTAAGCGACATGCTAGGCTCACTAGGATGGGGGTCACTAAAGAACAGACGGAAGCTGAATAGACTGTGTGCCATTTTTAAAATATTGAAAGCTGACGGAGGCTGGAAAGAACTGAACGAGAGTGTAAATAAGCCATGTTATCTCGGCAGGAATGATCACCCGCTTAAAATCAAATACATGCCCCAAAGGACAAACACCGCCAAGTTTTCGTTCCTAAATATGGGAATCAAAGAGTGGAACCAGCTGCCTGATGAACTCTTTAAGCCCTTACCCAAAAGCATTAAATCATTTAGGCGTGAATGCAAAAGGTATACATGATGGGATTGTTAAATGCAATACGGCAGAAGGTGTATGGCTGTATCAAAATATATTGTTTTTTCTCATTTTTTTTATTTTGTAAGTCTACTATACGACTATTTAATGACACTGTGATATGTTTTAAGAATGACTACTGTTTGTTATATCATGTCATTGCCATCCGGCTTATCGCCTAACAGCAATGTATCCCAAATAATAATAATAATAATAATAAAATATCCAATTAACTATTCTTTTATCGCTCGCAATAAATAAGTTCTTTTTGCGTACCGTCCTCGGTAAAAGTGAGTTTGACTGTATTCGTGGGCTTAATCACTCGCATTTTAGTTTCCAAAGTGACGACATATGCACGCGGGCGTGCGCAGCTGTTTCCCTCACATCAGGAGGTTTTGACGCGTTCTCTGCCGTCACACATCGTCGCCGTGGCCCGGGTTCACTCCCCAGCCCCCTTGCCCCCCCCTCCCCCCAATGACCGGGACGACGTCCGGAGAGCGGGATTATAAGTGTACGGGGCCGCCTTTCATTTACGCCAGACCATTTTTGGCCTTATTTTTCATCTTTTCCCACCTATATAAGGATCCTTAAGATATGAGTCTCCCCAATCACCACTCTCTCGCGTAATTATCTTCGCCGTTATTAAAATCTAGCTGGCAACTTTCCCCAAAAAGAAAGAAAAAAACCGCATTTGGATTTTTTGAAAGCTTAGAAGTTTATGATAACTGATCAGTTTAATTACGCGCGGTACTGAAAAAATACTCCACTAAGAAGTATGGTATGGTTTTCATTTGAGTGGCATTGGAATATATGGTTTGTATGAAGTGTATCGTGAAAAGTTTCTGAAAATAGTTTTATTTTAGATATTGCTGGGATGCTTCAACTTTCTTCAAATGACAACTCTTGAGCATCGACGCACTTTTGCCAGCGGTTTTTCCACCACTCGAAACCTCCCTAATAGGCGGATTCCGCAAGGTCCTTAAGGGTACGCGTGCGAGCTTCTTTGACGGCACTTAGGGTCCCATTGTGGTGTCCTTTGAGGGAGGATTTCTCTTTTGAGAATAGGAAATAGTCTGCTGGTGGCAAGTCGGTACTGTAAGGGGGTTGGGGAATCGTCGTGATGCCGTTGCAGAAGGATTTCGAAAGCAGACAATCGACTTTGTTCTTGGTCGTCCGTCAAGAAACCTTCGGGAGGACGAGTATAGCGCAGATCTTTCGTATCGCCAAATTTTCAGTGATAATGGTATGTGCACTGTCACATTATCAATGCCAATACGATCTGCAATCATACGCAGACTTAACCGACGGTCTGAATTCAGCACTTCACGCAATGCACTCCAGGAAAAATTGCCACCGATGATTTTTGTAAAAACCTTGAATATGCATTTGGAATGAATTAAACATTACGAAACTCTTTTATTGGGTTGATGACCATAACAATTCTGAAACGGCCGTTTCGTTAACATTTGCACAGTGTCTTATTTGGTGATCAGAGATTATGAAAATTATTTCTTCTAAGCCTGCATCTGGGTGAATGCAATAATGAAGCTTGCGTAATATTATCTTAGAACCCTCGCCCACTAAACCCGCCGTAGGGAACTGCAAGGAAATGGCACCCCTCCCCCCACCCTTACCCCCAAAAGGCTTGCGTGATTATAGGACAGCGCGTTTCGTCGTCTCCCCAGGTAGGGTTTCCCCCCTTTGCATGAAATGAGTTTCCCCGCTCTCTACAATAATTAATACACTGCGGACGCGTTCGGTTCGAGGCGGAGTTCCGTGTGCTTTTTTTCCTGGTCCGCGTCGGCCGCTCTTATCGGTGGGGTAGTGGCGAGGGGAGGACTAATTCCGGTCACTCGCATTAGCAGAGGAGGAGTGAGACTCTAACGAGGTGTTGCGTCTCCCCCGAAGTGACTCTCTCACGAACGTCCCACGGGACGCGCGCGGTCTCGTCTCGTGTCGCAATCGAGAGGCGTTGACATTTTTAAGGGAAACTCTCCCGCCGTCGCACGACCCCGGGATGATTTCGCTGACGCAATGAAAGATATTTTTCCTTCTCCCTCCTCCCGACACCCTCATCTCTCACGGCCTTCCCTTCTAGCTGTTGTCGCTGCTGTCTATTACGTACTTGCGGGCGGGCGGCGGCGATCGCAGCGGCCGTTTGGGGGCCGGCCCCAATTGACGTCAGATCACGCTCACGCTCGATTTCCTAGGCGAGGTCGAGGTTCCTCCATATGCGTGCCCGAGATGATATTTGGTATTTTTAGAATTCCCCGTTCAGAGAAGGGTGGGAGGCATTAGTTGACGGTCAATGCTTATGTTAGAGGGAAACCTCGAGGAAGAGATGAAAAAAAACATCACTTTTTGAACCTGGCTGCGCTATTCGTTGTTTACCATAATCTGTACTGAATGAAAGGGAATAATTCACTTCGGGAAAACCCAGCTTCGAGGTCTCTCTACCAAGCGTTGAAGTCACTTCTGTCTCAAGCGTTGAAGGCCAACAATGCATCACTGAAATCGCATCTCTCCATCGTCAGTCGCCCTGGTACTTCATTAGCGCCCTGCATTTATATTCTATGTCTCGTGGGAGGCAAGTTTCTCTTGAAATAGGTCAATGTGAATCGATTGAAGGAATGTTTTGAACGATCCCTGAAAACTATTACGCTGAATATTAATTACAGATTTAGGTGTGATGTGGTGGACTGTTACATAACAACAAAGACGAAGACTTTTACAATTTTCCACTTAATAAAGATTTATTCCCGACTATTTCCGATGCACTACTCATCATTTTCAAGTCCTGACTTGAAGATGATGTATAGTGCATCGAAACTAGTCCGGAATAAATCTTTATTGAGTGGAAAATTGTAATAGTCTTCGTCTTTGTTACTTTTACGCATCCTCTCCGAATTCTAAAGAATAATTGCAATAGGTCGATGTGAATAGATTGAAAAAAATGTTTTGAACGCTCCCTGAAAACTATTACGCATCATCTCGGAAATCTTTAGAACTCCTACAAGGCATAGCAGATGTAGATCAGTGGTGGAGTACAAGGGTATAAAGAGTCATGTGTCATGAAGTATGAATGAGCCACGTGCAACGGGTGCTTGCATCCGGTATGCCCAAATGGATAATGGATGGAGCGCCGACCAAAGGCAGACCGAAGGAGAGATGACTGGAATTCTTTTGAAGACCGAAATCCTACCTGATCCATTTAGGTCCCTCATATTTTCTTCCTCCCTTCGAGCCGTCCAAGATACCTCTTTTCCAGTCATTTCTCTGCCTAGATCAACGAACACATATACTCTCAATCGCTGCCTTAAAAACATCTTCACTATTCTCTTTGTCCAATTTCGTTTTCTTTCAATTTCTCCATTTGACATCTTCCCCGCCCATATCTAATGCGGCACAGGGCATGGTGCCCTATGCGAGACCTATTAACGCACAATTCTTATAATAACTCTGTAAGTTGTACCATAGAAGATAAAAAAATATCGTTTAAAGCCAGCTCTATATTGATGAAAATGGGAAACCTAGAATTGTTGGAGAAATAATGGTCTGATCACTTTAGTAATGAATGTGACTTCTTGATTTTAAATAATAATGAAATGGAAGAGAAAATATTCAGATTACATGCATAAGGAGAAGAGTCATAAATGTCAAGAATCGATAAGTTTCAACGTTTATTTATATTCGAATTTAACAGTAGAGTACGTGGACTGAAATGCTCGCTCATAGTGCTATTTCTTGTTCGTCAAAATATTATGCCCTCCAAGTCACTGTATATTTTAGGAATATCAATGGAAAATATGGACGACGTAAGTTACTTGAATATATTACTCGGAAGCCAATCGACGTACTCTGTATTATCGCTGTAAACAAAAGCTTTTGAAGAATTGAATTTTGATAATATGTTGGAGGTCCATTGTAGTCATATCATTTATTGTTTTTGTAATTTTTATACGTTAATATGAGAATGTCACAGTGTACAGACTAAAATATATATTATGATTGAATTGAATTATTTTAATAATTGAATTGAAGAATTCACGGTGAATTTTTCTCATTCGTGCGCATATCAGGGGTTGATTCCACTAGAATTACCGCTGCAGCAATTTTCGTCGTTCCTCCGAATTTAAACACGCTAATTATTAACCGTTACGTATGAATTATTAAAAATTTGAAGTGTTTGTCATTTAAATGAAGGAAAAAACCGTATGTGTCAGACTAATGGGCAACGCGTCCACTTGCTCAGGCCGCAATGTGAATGCCGTGTAAACACTGATAGCGCGGTTAGACCTGGGAAACGTGCTGACTAGTCAAGGAGGGCTCATCTGTTTCCCGCAAGGCAAGCCGCCATTAGAATGTCAACAAAGTTATTAGAGTTGATGGAATTGTGAAAATTATTGCACTGGATTCCTTCGTTCTTTTCATTTAGTTCACCTTTTGCATTCCAATCCGAACATCAGTTACCTATAACCCTCCCTTTCGTTTTTATATATTCCTGAAAATTCTCTTCATCACACAATGTTTTCCAAATCCATCTTGTTCTCCTTTAACCTACAAGGTTGTCTAAGATTTCTCTTCCAGACAATTATGCATTTATTCACTCTTATTCTTCCATTCGATTCACATCCGTACCAGAGTATTCCATAGGCTTTTATCTGGTCTCATTTTCCGACGCACCTGATCCATAGAGTCATAGAAAATCCATCGAGCCACAGAAACTCAACACGAATGTTTGCCCTAACTGATCTTGTGTGTTCAGCCGTATCTTCTCCGAGGGCAGTACTCTTCGGAGTGCTGCCTCTTCGTGGCGAGCATCTTCTCAGCTTGAGCCACCCGTCCCTTCATGTCCTCTCTTAGCTTCTTCCCGCCCACGTTCTGCTGCCTTCGGGTCAGGCGACTAGAGTCCACTTGCTGCAGTATCTCTCCTTGTGACATGTCCCCATGCAGTCTGCTTTTCCTCCTCTTGAAACTAATCTTCGACATCAACATAAATACCTCGCGATCCACCAAAAACGTGTGTGGCAGGGGGTGCAAGCACCAGGGGAAAAGGGTAAGTGATTAGGGAGGATATGGGAGAGGAAGGGAAAAGGGACAAATTTGGTAAAAATTCTATCGAATAACGTGCAAATTTCTATACATGCTGGGGGAAGACTCAATTCAAAACAAGGGTTAATTCACCTAATAAATTAGTTATTTGTTTTGCGTAAAAAGGGATTAAAAAGGAACCACAACCATTCATTCAACAGGCCGCCACTATCACAAGATAGGTCGTACAGAATTGAAAAGTGAGAAGGGGGAATTATACTATCACATGGACATACTTAAATCCTGCAGACACATATTTGATTCATCGCGTTCACGGGCGCCTCGATTCATTGCCGATGCTATAAAGTAAATCCAAGATTAATCATAAATTGGGAAAAGTCATCATACCAGTAGTTAGTGAGTAATCTTGGAGTAACTTTTGTAAGTGACCTTTAGTGGAATAAACATGTGGAAAGAAATGAAGAATAAGGCGCACAAAGCGCTGAAATTTATCAATTTGATCATTTTACGGGGTACGTTTTCAAAATTAACATTTTCTCTACGAAAGAAAGCGACTACTTTTTGGATTTTTTTCATTATTATAGGTAATCTACCAGTTTAGTTAGGTTAGGGATGGACACAACCACCAAATAAATATTTTGTGTCTCCTAACAAAACACAAAATCCAGTACACCACTCTAAATCAGGTCCTTCTTCATCTCTGAGTACTTCCTTCCTCCCTTCATCCCGTCCAAAATCCCTACCCTGTTCCTTCCCTTTCCTCGTTTGCCTAACATTCTCCCCTCAATTACAATCTTCAACATCCCACTGCCGGCCTATACCCCCTTCATCTGCTTTTCCTGCCTCCAAAGGATTTCTCACAACAATCCCCTCTCTTCGCCCACCATACAATAGTACTTCCTCATTTATTTTCCTTTTAATCCGCTTAACCTTCTCCATTTGTCTCCAAATCCACATTTAAAAAGCCTCCAATCTACGCCTAATTAACTTGAAATCAGTTTACCGCCTAATTCTGTGCTGCTTTGAATTTCGAGTACAGTCGATATCGATGCTGGAAATCTCAAAACCAGGTTTATCGGAAACCTTCAAGTATTACCGGAAACTGCTGTATCAACCCAAGGGTTGCTTTGATAGATTGAGCTCACGTTGTACTGTACGGCATGTGAAATTCACTCATCAGGATACGAGGGGAGGAGGGGGGCAGTAGTTCCTTTCCATTTGCCACCTGTGTTCTCTCAGGATGATCCGGTTGATGAGGAAAATCACACAGCTTGAGTGAAGCAAGAGGGTGCTTTGTGGTGTTATCCGGAATCGAGCTCGGGGGCTCTTGTTTAGTAACTCGGCACTCTACCACTGGACCACAACAATTCTCAAAGTACCACAAAACTTAAAAAAAACGTGGTGTTATTTTTGAAACCGTTCACGCTGCTAAATTTATCAGGTAAAATTTCTGGTAATCTGTATTTTAATGTAATGACATAGTTGTCCCTATATTAAAATTATTTTACGGGGGCTGTCCAGAGAGTAACCCCCGTTTTCGTGTAGCGTGAGAATTAGTGGAGTGGGCTGAATGATCGCTGTATTGATGCACACAGTAGGTCAGTACGCGTCGATTTGCAGTGGTTGGAAGGTCGTGTCGCTTGTCGTTTGTTTACAATAACGAGTCAAAATTAACAATTCAATGGAAAGTCCCGTCAATTTTTAGTCCGTTCAGTGATAAGGTTTTCACTCATAAGAAAAACTTCAAAGCTGCTGACGATCATCATAGGGAAATTTGTTGCTCTATGTGGACCAAATGTGATGAGTGACAAGAGTTGAGTGCGTCAGTGTTGTCGTTCGTTTGAGAGTGAACGGACAAATGCCCACGTTGATGACGACAGAAGTGGCCGCCCCCCGTCTGTGGTGAAAAATGAACTGCGCCGGAAAATTGTTGATAAAGCTCGTGAAAACCGGCGTTTCACGATATCTGATATCTTTAGAAAGATTTCCACATGTTTCTACGACTGTTTTACATGGAAGTACGACTGAAAAGTTAAGGCTATCACATTTTTCTGCTCGTCTCGACGAGGAACTTCAAGATACCGTCATCGGTTGGTTGCGATCTCAGGAGGCAGAATTTTATGCTCAAAGATTTGAAAACAAGTTCAGTTATATGAAAAAATTTTAAATCCGTTTGGCAAATATGTATAAAAATAATAAATATATGTAGTTTTGAGAGGAAAAAACAAAATTTTCTCTATCTATTCCAGTGTATTTTTTTACAGAATAACGGATGTTACTTTCTGGACAGCCCTCGTTAACTTTATGGATGTAAAAAGTATACCTATGTCTTCTCGAATTGAAGTGATCAACTAGGTTCTCTTTTTCAAATGTAATTTTAAAGTGACTTTAATCTACTCATAACTGTAATTAATAACTTTAAAATAATTTAATTGATACTAGTAGCTCGTTATACATTTAGAAGAGAAACCGTTCCTGAGCTCAGTTACTTTTTTCGGTACTCTTCCCATCTGTGATCGAGTGGCGAACGACAAGTCATAATTTAGAGTCATAACCGACAAAATGCATGAAGCGAACGCATCCTGACGATAAATCGCGTTGGTTAGTCCTTTTTAAAAATAATGAAATGACATTGGTTCCCATGACGGAACACACCGCAATGTTTTGTCCGCATCGGGGCGAAGTACTAACAGTGACTAATGCCGATTCATAATTCTCGCCCTTGGAAGACGACCGCCTCGTACTTCATGTGTTGGTACACGATGCTCCGGGAGCCGGCCCTGGAGACGATCGGCCAACGGTGCGACAACTACGCCTCGTGCATGGACCCCACGAATGGGGCGCGCAACCAAGACTACAGGGCCGTGGGACCCGACGGTCTGGAGAGACCATTCGCCTGCGCGCAGTACAGCTTCTGTCCAGGTTAGCCGGCTCTTTGGGACAGGGGTCGGACCCCGTTCGCTGGCTGGTCCGACGTCTTGCTAAAGCTCTCAAAGGTATTAGTACCGACTCTTTTTGAACCCATTAACTCAATCCCCAGAATATTATTACCGTGACAGGACGACGGTCAAAAGTTGGGGGACCTTGTGGTAGTAGTCATTAGGGGAGGTGGCCAACAGCTGATGCCATTTGTGCCATTAGGGGTATACGAGGTCTGTAAATTAAGTAATGAGACTGATTTTTTAAAAACAAATTTCAATGAAATAACCTCTGAATTCATAAATCTGAATTAAGCAGTTAGCTTTCTTATTCAATAGGATTTTAATTTCTTCCAGGGAAAGGGAAAACGTACATCATTTTATAAATGAGGACTGATTGCTCCCATAATATTTTGTTTGTGATAGGCTTGCAGCTGGGTTGTTATCTACGGCATAAAAACTAGGCGTTGCTACCTCAATAATATTTCCTTGGGTGTGTTACTTACAACTTACAAGTAGTTACTAGTAAGTACCTAGGGCATTAATCATTTACACTAGAATTTGGTTTAGGAAGACAGAATTTATCGACACTTCGGAACCACAACCAACTTCTAACAGCGATATTAGACTTTACAAAAATATACTGTTAAGAATACAAGTCGATAACAAAGTGACTCATTTTTTTCGCATAGCTATTTTTTATTTGTATTTGGCACCTTTCAAGCCGCCGCTAGGGTGTGTGGCGGGTGGTGATTACATACTAGATTACCTTTGACCCAAAATACTTTGCCCTCCAAGCGCGGTCAGACAAATGTTATATTATTCTCATCCCTTTTCGTTCGTGAGGAAAATGACATCTTTAATCTATCTGTTCTACTCTTAAAATCTCTACATTTATTAACATTACCTCATCTACCTTAGTACGATGGGGCTAATAACAGATTTTAAACATCATTGCTAAATAGAAATCCTTACAATTTAACCAAGAGATTTTATCTGTAATTTAACTTTAGCTCCGTTAGTGATTCCCAAACTAGATACTCTAATATTTTTTATATGCTTCTCAGTTTGTCATGACAGCGTTACACAAATCTAGCTCCTCTACGCTGCGAGCGATCCAATTCAGCAACTAAACATGTGAAATTGAGCCAACGTCATGATGATTCTATGTACTAACAGTATACTTGTATTCTAAATGAGGCCTACCGAACAAAATGTAACATTTCTCTTTAACCTTTTCATCACATTTCCCCAATAATAAATTCTAATTTTTTTGTCAGCTTGTTCACATATTCCCCGTGTATTTTTCACCATGGAGAGGTTGTGAGTGAGGGTAACACTTAAGTATTTGATTGAGCCCGCACTTTCTATTTTGGTGTTCCTGATGCAGAAGGCGTTCGGAAAGGAATTGCTCTTTTCCCAAAAAATCATCAATACGCAATTTTTTAAATTTAATTCTAATTGCCATATATCGCACCAGCATTATATAGCCATTAGGTCATCTGTTAAAACTGGTTTATCCTCAAGATTACGGATATCTCTGTAAGCCACTGAATCGTCGGCAAATAAACGTGTTTAACTATAAACCATGGAGTTAATAGAACTGCTAAAGGTTGATATTGAGGACAAGAAACATGTCGCTGCCATTATCTACATCTACATCAATACCCTGCAAGCCACCAAAAAGGTGTGTGGCAGGGGGTGCAGCACCAGGAGGAAAGGGTAAGGGATGAGGAGGTTAGGGTTTTTCAAGTGGATGGGGAAAGGTAAGGGGAACCTGCAAAAAAAATATATAAATTTTATCGTATAACCCTACGCAGTCGCTACATTGTAGGTTAATACTTATTATATCGAGCCGGCTCCTGGGGGATTTCGATTACAAGAATTCCGGTCTCTTATTTTTCTTGAAAAAAATGACCATTTAAATCGGTCTGTCTTGCAGTCAATCTCTCTAATCTTACAATCGTGATCCCTCCGCCCGTAAAACGTTGGGGTTCGTATTATGTTCTTGATGTCATCGGAAAAGGACCCATCTTTAAATGTTTTTAATAACTTTAATCTATATTGTAATATAAATATATATTATATTGTGTATATACCTATGTATGTATATTATATGTAATGTATATATATATATATATAAGTTTAATCTATATTATGTGGATACTAAAGTAACAGTGGTACTTGGAAAACCGGTGCCTAGGTAGGATATAGGTTTCAAGGTACAGAAACATTCAAAGAATGTGGTATGTGGGAGTCGGTAGGGTTAGGGGAGGTGGGCGTGGGAGAGGAAGTGAGAGGAGGGGATGTGGGAAGTAACCGACCAGAGACACACTCGAGTCTGGCTGTGACACTTGGTGATTCTCTTTCTCACGAGTGTTTCTCGTCCCTACCATATGTATACCTCCGTCGGTAAATTCGTCCAATTCTCGTGATAACAAACCACATTTTAATGTTTGGCAATTAGTACACCTCTTTCGGGGACGTTGAAACTTTCTTCTGATACAGCCGTGCAGCACCGGCCCTGCGAGTTTGCTTGGCTACTTTGGTACCTGAGTGCCGGTAGCAAGGGTAACAGTCATTGGAATTTATCGGCACTTACATACTTGCGAGTACCAATGCCTGCTTTGTGTTATTTCTCTTAATTAGTTATAATCCGATAACAGCACTCTTTTGGCCTTTTGCATCGGGCTATTCACAATGATACGTTTACCAATAGACAATTACAAACACCCTAACCCTAGGTGAAGGAAAAACACCCCTTGGTACAAATCAAACCTGCAATATCTGAGTGGGCAGGCAAGAACATTACCACACCGCAACTTAGGACGGCTTTTGGTCTACTAGGGACTTCTTCAATATGAATTTTCAACGCTACAATTTCCAATACGGCGCAATTTCCAACGTTAGCACCTTATGTACAGGAGATAGTATTTGATTATGCCCGGAGAATTAGTCAGGATTGGTGTTTTTCAACATGCGTTTTATTCCATTATACGAAATTTCATTTTTTCTCATCTTTTGGCGGAAACGAATTGGTAAGCTATTGGACGCATACAGTGGCACATTGATGAAAATGGTGGCATTAAATGTCACTCATATGATTGATGATATTAATTTCATCTATAGAAAATTCTCTGGTGATTGCGCTCGCCATATTTGCGTTGATCTCCTTGTAAAAAGATCGCATTCCGTTTTCCCCTCTGATCACCCATCTCTCTTCTCCGCACAAATCAACCCATGCAGATCCTTGCTGCCCCGGGAAGCACTACGCTACGGAGAAGCTGTGCACGTCAGACCCCAAGGGCCCTTGCTGGGGCCCCGGAGGGGCCGGGAGCCGGTGTCTGTTCCCCGCCGAGGAGAACACCGACCTCGAGGGTATCATCCACAACCGGTGGAACGTGAGCTGCAACTGCTCCGCCTCCCGCGCCTACTACAGGAACCTCACGGCTTCTGAAGGGGGCGCCGGGCCCCGGGCGGAATACGGCGCCCGGCCCGGCACGGCCCTCGTGCTCAGGGAGCACGGTGGCTTCGAATGGCAGTCTCGCTTCGCCATGTGCACTGGTGAGTGGTCTCTCCCTCTCCACAGCGGTTAATACGCGTGATTGAGTTGGTTCTTGCCTGACGTGTCATTTAGCATTCACAACCCCAACGCGTGAACTGTCTTCATGCATCCATTCCATTGTAATCACGTTAGGATCCGCTCTGTCTGGGTCCTGACATGCCAAATCCGACCGTGTGTGGCGGGTGCGGTCTTGGCCTGGCGATGCAAGGTGCTCATCTCACGCCAGTCTCGTCCTAGTGGTTGGTCCAGAAGGAGCATTCAGTGCAAATCTCGCTGTTTCTTTATTTGCTTGAATAGTTCGTTCTTTTGAGTAACCTTATCGATCTGTATTGCTAATATCCTTAGTCTATGGAAAACTGAAACAACTTACTCCGATAATACGAGTATATTGTAACGGCAAAAAACTTTAAGCTAGCGGATATGACAAAAGTGACAATGGCCTACAGGCCAAGACCTATTAATACAAATCATTGATGCTCTGTGAGGCCCTAGATTTTGCAAGGACCTTATCTTCTGGCTATTAGCAATTTTCAGTTATTTAAGTTCCCCTGCTATGCTGGTGTGTATTCACCCCCTGCTATGTGGCAGGGGGTGAATACACACCAGTCCAATTTTACTAATTTTTTTAGTTATTGCGAAGTGCGATAATCCGAAAGGTCCAGGACAGGGTCCTGCAGGCGGCGCTCATAAATTTTATATGTATATACCATAAGCACAGTAATCAACCCGAAGGTCGGTTTGGTTGGGGATAGAAGAGTTCAACCAGTAATAAGGCCAACGGCGTGTGAAATCCACACCCAGGAAGATCTGGTGCCCGAAAAATCACATAGCTTAGGTGTATATATATATATATATATATATATATATATATATATTCTACCACCTGCTGGCCCAAAACGCATGTACACGGTGGGAGCTACAGGTGCGCAGAGAGGCTTGCCCGGGAATCGAACCCAGATTTTCCGGTCAGTAGTCCAACGCTGTATCCCTGGACTTCCGCGACCCATCATATATTACATATTTGTATATAATATATACGTACATATATATATGTATGTATATATATGTGCATATATATATATATGTATATAAATAAAAATAAAATTTGTCAAAACATATGCAGTCTGACCTGAAGAAGGCTCAAAGCTTCAACTTTCTGAAACGTATGTTCTTTTGCGTATTATCTATTTTATTTTTGTGCTCCATTATGCCCTTCAAATGATTTATCAGTTAATTCATATATATATATATATATATATATATATATATATATATATATATATATATAACACAAATAGAATAGAATAGAAACATTTAAAAGGACACTCACACGGTAAATTGTTCGAGATTTCGGCCCTCTCAGAGGCCTTCTTCAAGAGAGACCATATATATATATATATATGTATATATATATATATATATACATATATATATATATATATATATATATATATATATATATATATATATATGAACACAGATGTAGATTTTTAAACCATAGAGACACAAAAGACGATGGCTGTGCCGTCGAAACGTCAAAACAACATATTGTGAGTGTCCTTTCTTTGTGTCTCTATGGTTTAAAAATCTACATATGTGTTTTTATATATTTGTGCGTCGCCGAAGAGTGTTCAATTTCGAAGATATTTATATATATATATATATATATATAATTATTATTATTATTCTTTTTATTAGGTAATCTACCGATTAAGGTAGGTTTTTCGATGGACACAGCTACTAAATAAATATTTTGTGACCCCTAGCAAAACACAAAATCTAGTATCCTACTCTACATCAGTACTCTTCATCTCTGAGTACTTTCTTCCTCCCTTCATCCCGTCCAACATCCCTATCCTGTTCCTTCCCTTTCCTCTTTTGCCTAACATTCTCCCCTCTATTACAGTCTTCAACATCCCACTGCCGGTTAACACCCCCTTCATCCGCTTTTCCTGCGTCCATAGGATTTCTCCCAACAAAACCCTCTCTTCGCCCACCATACCAAGTACTTCCTCATTTGTTTTCCTCTCTGTCCATTTCACCTTCTCCATTCTTCTCCACACCCACATTTCAAAAGCCTCCAGTCTACGTCTATCCTCCTGCTGCAATGACCACGTTTCCGCGCCGTACATAGCTACGCTCCATATCAAAGTTTTTACGAGTCTTTTCTTAACATCCTTACTCAACGTCCCGGTCATCAACTCCCTCCTCCTTGTGAAAGCCTCTTTTCCTAGCGCAATTGTTCTCCTTACGTCCATACTACTTTGACCGTGTTGGTCCAAAACACTTCCGAGATACGTAAACTGTTCTACCTGCTCTAATTTTTGCCCTCCTATTTTAATGTTCGGTATAAAATAGGAGGGCACAAATTAGAGCAGGTAGAACATTTTACATGTCTCGGAGGTTTTTTGGACCTACACGCTCAATGTAGTGGCAAAGTATCTATGGCTTATATGTATATGAATATAAATTTTTTTTTCATTTCTATGTAATATTAAATTTTCCGCGCAATAGATTACCGATCATTGCATTGAAAAGTTCAGCTTCGTCGCTCGAAAACATTCTGTCTCCGGTAAACTGGCACGAAGCGCTTTGAGCTCGACCGAAAAGCGACGTGCTTCCTTCCTCGCTCCACTTCGGCGGCTAAGTAATTGCCCGGCCATTACCAGTATCAGATAGCCCGCCGTCCCCAGACAGCACACGGAAAATGGACCTCGAGTGGCGGCGGAAGGAAGAGACGGTGCGTGGTGAGTCACGATTGGTTGGTCGGAACAAGGAATTTACGTCGGCGGGCTGCTTGCTTAGCTCCACCGCGACTGTCACTCTTGTGATTGTCAGCCATCCATCTCGTCCAAGGCGGTCAGTCCGCTCCTCCTGGAAGTAACGGCTGAGGCCGGCCGAGGGTTACGGCCCGTGAGCTTCCCAGGAAGTCCGGAATAATAAATACCCTTGACAAAAATGAGAGAAGAATAAGGCTCAAATCGGAGAAAAATACATATATATTTTATATATATAATATTTCTAGAAAATATTTTGGAGAGTGGGAGAGAATACAATGTTCTCCGCCTTTTTTCTCCCTCTGAAAATATTTTTATCATAAATAATATCGTA
Organism: Hetaerina americana; assembly: GCF_022747635.1. Taxonomy (NCBI): domain Eukaryota; kingdom Metazoa; phylum Arthropoda; class Insecta; order Odonata; family Calopterygidae; genus Hetaerina; species Hetaerina americana. Next base: position 85,066,915 of record NW_027287095.1, read on the forward strand.
ATATTTGGTTACACTAAGTGTGTCTTCTGTTTTTAAATTGATATAAATAATGCATATTACGAAACTTAAGTCATCATATGGTGTAATTACGAATGGTTTTGGAAGTACCGGCGCCAATCAATGCTTAGTTTCCTATTTACAAAGTCACTGCTTGGTGTCCAACTGGATACAAGGGTGGATACAGTATGATTGGGGGGGGGGTGCAAAGTCCTGCATCGTACCACTAAATTTGGCCATAAAAAATATGCATAACATATTTTTGCTATTTTTTCTATCGAATTCCCTCTCATTAATTGGATTATTCCTGGAACACGACAAGATTTAATGGTAGCAATCGAATCAAAATGAAAAAAAGGCACAAGGCGAGCGACTAATTCAAGAGTTTATGTTTTTGTTCAACGATTTAAAGATTCATTTAGCATTGAAATTACTTTTCATGATACGTGGGTAAGCCAATAAATAACTCGCAAAACAGGATACTTTTTTGCGAGTTATTTATTGAAAAGTATTTCAATGCTAAATGAAACTTTAAACTGCCGAACAAAATAATAAACTGATTTCCACATTTTTTCGGGCTGCGTCCGCGTATGTCGTTTAAAAGTACAACAGTTTCGCCAGCTATCCTGCTGGCGTCCTCAGGTCAAGGATGAAAAAAAAAAAAATTTTTTTTTTTTCATCCTTGACCTGAGGACGCCAGCAGGATAGCTGGCGAAACTGTTGTACTTTTAAACGACATACGCGGACGCAGCCCGAAAAAATGTGGAAATCACCTACTCATCGCCGCGGAAACCTTCGAACGAAAATAATAAACTCTTTAACTGATCCACTCGCAAGGTGCCTTTTCTATATTTGTCGTTGCATTTCTACCATCAAATCTGCAAAAGAGGTAATAATCAAAGGAATTCTGGAAATGTATTTCATTTCCGTATATATTCACCCGGTAGATTCAGAAAATTTTCCCATCTCTTTATAAATCCTTGATAGTCGGCAGCAAAGAAGTCTTTTGTTTGCTGTCGCAGACGAGTAACCTCTTGGACTTCGGCATCATCATTTGCAAAACGTCGGGCATCCAAATGATTTTTTTAGGGGACCAAGCAGAGAAAAGTCACTGGGGGGGCCAAGTGGGGGCTGTGCGGTGGATGTTCCAAGCACTCCCAATCAAATTATCTCTAGCAGCTCCTGTGTTACTTTTGCGACTGTTTGCGACTTTTTAATTGATTTACCCTCTCGTATGATTGGGAAGAAAATATTTCTCCATTGAAGTCTTCGATAATTGCATCGGGAAACTTATATTTATGAAAAGATTGGAACCCGAAAATATACAAAGGGTCTTTGAGAAATAATATGGCAAACAGTTTTTTTTAGGGGAAACGCTTTCGTTTGTGAAAAATTCAAAGTTGGCACGCTCGGTGGGAAAGTATTCACCTCTGATTAGATATATTTTTCTCCTCTGATTAGATATATTTGTATCAAGTAAGTGCAAAGTGGAGTTGGTTTGAGAGGTGAGGTGAAAAACACGAATTTCGGAATTTACGCAGTTCCTACTTTAATCTCATTAAAAATTAATTTAATCATCGCGGAACTTAAATAAAGTCTCACTGATATAACGTGGGTAATAAATTAACAAGTTAATTTCTTCTTACGTTTACTTCTCATTGTACTCGCCCGATCCAAACAAAGTTAATCAGAATATACCATATCCCATATTTTATCTGTTTATCGTAAAATTTCCTCTAAAATAGCCATTCGCCCAAAAGCATTATTGCCATGACTTCGGAACTTGCTTAATGGAGACGGTCGTTTGATATTTGCGGAGGGTGCGTGTCTTCACGAAATATTTTTTTAAACATCCTTACATGGGATGCCATACATCGTTCGGAGTGGTCGCCAAAATACATGTCCGACGTGGGCCAGGCAGTCCTAGATCTATTACTAGATATTTTTATTATTATTTTACTGTTTATGGTAGATTTTAGATGGACACAGCCTATACAACGGTACAACGATAAATTTACGAACTAACCTCTCCTAACAAAACACAACCTGATATCCAGAATTAAGATCCTCTACAATTTCGCATACTTCCTCCCTTCCTTCATTCCGTCCGTTTATTTACATTTATTTTCATCCCATATCTATTGCACTGAATTTTCAATTCACTCAACAGTGCTTGCAACCCCTTGGCTGACGGACAACATATAGCTTGGTCATCAGCAAACCTAACTGATTTAACGAATTCCCCGCCCACTTTCATTCCTACTTCCAGTTCTTCCTGTGCCTATTTAATCTTTTTATCCACATATACGTTGAACGGCAACGGTGATAATGGACTACCCATCCGGACTCTCCATCCCCAGCTCGCACCTGAAGCAGTCTGAGACATGTACAGGTTGTGAATAAGCCTCCTTTCCCTCCAATCTATTCCTATTTTCTGCAATATACTCATTAGATTTCCCCAATTCACTCTATCAGACGCATTTTCGAAATCTACGAAACAGGCGAATACGTCCTGATTGTGTTCTATATTCCCCTCGATTAGTGATATCATTATTGCAATGGCATCATTTTTTTATCATCATCATTTTTATCTATTTATTAGGCATAACGCGTGTTTCTTCCCTTTCTAAATCCAAATTGATCATCCCTTAAGTAATCATTTGCCCAATGCTCTTAATGATGACCCTTATAACTGCTTTGGCTAAGTACGAAGTTAAATTTATTGTTCTTTAGTCCTTCATAAATATACTTGATGTACAGATGATGTTAAGAAATAGGAAACAATGTTACACACGCTCAAGTTACTTCAGTTGGAAGTATTCTTTGTCAACCAAACTTCACGCGTCTTGAAAGTATAATTGCAATTGTTCTCACCTTAGATGTTCTTTCTTCTTTCTTTGCCACTTCTTCCTATCGAGCGTTATACGGTGCATTTTGCAACTGCATCATTTTCTTGGTCTTCGGATTGATCCTCACTCCCCTTCCTGAAATTTAAACCCTCATGATGGAAACTTGATTTAATAGTTATTCGCATTCGCAAGTCGCCACCCCGCCTATTATCGCCACTTAAACAGTTCGAGCTGCAACGCATTTCCTCCCATGATCAATCCGCCTGCGCCGCCTGGGCATGCTCGTCTCTATTTAGTTGTTGCATGAAACTCTTGAGGCAAAAGCAGATCCAATCCTTATACTCTTTCTAGTGCAACATCTCCTACAATTTTTATAAAATTTCAAGTCACTGCGAAGCGGGATTTCTGGAAATACTACCCATGTCATACACGGTCTTAAAGGATTCCAGATGGACTGATAATTTTCGGACAATAAGCGCCAATCTTGAAATACTCGAAGGAGATATCCTGCTGCAAAAATGGTGCTTACTATTTTATAACTAAATTAGGACTAGTTTAAATTGCTTTCAGTCTATCAGAAATGGTGATGGCCTTGTGCATTCTTCTCGATTTTTTTCTTTCTGTAGTTGTATCTCATGCATAGTCTGTATTGTGTGTTATTGTGCATGGTGTGGACACACCATCTGCCACACATCTTCCCGGTGGCTTACAAAGTATTATGTAGAGGTAGTTTCGATCAGGATATTTCCCCAAAAAAAGTAATAGCCCCCCTTAGGTTGGCAGAAAGCACTTTGTGCGTCAGTACACTTTCAACAAAAATTCCTATCGTGATTGAGTATTTTTTAAATTATAAATTCAATTTATTTTCAGCGATCAGTATCATTTTATGTAAAGGAACCAACCAGTGCGCGACATAGCGCTAGACAACAGCATCCTCAGCGGCAGCATTCAACGTGCGTGCAAGGGAAACATTTCTGTGGGTCTATACCTTTATCGTTGCGTATGCCTTCACAGGCATCCGACACGGACTGCTCCGGCAGTGGGAACGTTAAAAAAAATCCTGTCTCATGTCAGTGGTGTATGTATGGCAATAAAGGGGGGACCTTAATTAAATTACGTAAGGGAAGTTTTGCTTCTTTCACTCCTGTCCTCCTAGCAAATATCCCTAGGGTATACCTATCTCATTATCTATTAATATAAAACGCACCTTTTTCCAAAACTAAAAGTGTATCAAGTTTTGGAGGAAGTATTTGTCACTTACAAAGCTAATCGTTCATTAACCTTCGTGTTTGTGCACGAAAAGGACTCGATGTTGAAAGAAAACGTTTTTTTTAATTAGTTTCAGTGTAATTAGAGTTAATACATACAGTGAGACGAAACAAACGTTTTGAATTTCTTCGATAGGTTGATGATAATTTTTTAATGTAATTATAAAACAAAAATTTCATTTAAACAATGTCTCCACCGGATGTTTTGTGTTTTTTAAACATTTTCTTTATAGGCAATGGATGAAATAATGAAGTGATACACCAAACGTAGGTTAATATTTTAACCTATCCCCGGTCGACTCCGACCCTCCGGTGAAGAAATGAAATGGAATCTCTCCCCCCCGTACCGCCCTCTACCACCCTCTCAGAACCCTTGCGTAATTAGAGGAGAGCCCCTTAAACATGAATTCGGTCCCATTTGTCCGGAAATCGCACCGATTTGTGTGACGACGTCCGATGTTTACGCCGTAAAGCCCCTCTCGCTCTCTCCACCCGCGCCTCCATTCTGCCGCACTCGCCGTGAGTCGGGTGCGGGGGAGTGGGGAGAGGGGGCGTTTGACCCTCCCCTCCTCACCCAATACCTTCCCCCTCTAGAGCCAAATCCCGCCAATCGTTTCCTTTTCGTCCGTCGCTGCAGACGTGGACGAGTGCTCCATCGGCTCCGACGACTGCCACCGCCAGAGGGAGTCGTGCCACAACCTTCCCGGGGGATACGCTTGCCGCTGCCGTTTCGGGTTCGCCGCTCATCCTCTGCCTCCTCCTGCCACCGAGATGATCCTGGAACGGGGGAAGCTGGACCTGCAATGTCTGCGGGACAAGCGTCTGCAGGCGGCCGGCGACATCGTGGACGCCATCCGCGGAATCAAGGAGGGCGGGCACCACACACCCCCGGCCACGGGTAAGTAGTCGCCTCCCCCCTTCTCCACCGCCGCCACTCCCCCCCCGGTCGGTCGGTCGGTCGCTCACCCTCATCGGCCGCGGTTTCCAAAACGAACCCCTTTCCCACCCTCCTCCGTGTCGAGGCGATCGATTGGAACGAAATGGAATGGGGTGCACGGTCCCCATCATTTCCACACCTAATGGCAGGACCCCCCTCCCGCGAAACGAAGCCCGCCTAGTGCAAAATGGGGCAAGAGTGGGCAACTTCCCTCTTGAATCGAAAGGTCTTTCCTATTGATCGTACGCGTCCTGTTGGTAACGTACAGGAAAATACGATTTAACTGAAAACCCCCAGGTGCCCAGTGGAATACAACGAAATATCCTCGGTTTGTGACTTAGTGTGTCTGCTTGGAAGTGTTCGGAACCACAGTGGGGAATATCCAATTTAATTGAACTTCTATGGGATACATTTATCGTTAATTTTCTCTTCGATTGAATTCGTGTGTTTTTTTCTCCCTCCTTTGTAAAAATGTTCTAGGACGACTGTACCAACTGACCGTCCATACTCAATCTGTTCACCACTTCTTCTTCCCATTGTGTTTTTAAATACGCTGATCCTCCTCTCTTCCATCAACCTTTCCTTTAGCGATTCTCCTTGCCGTCTTCCTCTTTCTCTCACTTTCATTCGCACATTTTTCCTCGTCATTTTTCCTTGACTTTTCTGCATTTATCGTGCTGTCGCTCCACTTCTCTGTTTTCCTCCACAATCACAATTCTAAACTTTGTAGGCGTTTCTTCCTTCTTTATGATGGTCCATATTTCCACACCATACAAAAGAAAGTTCAATTACAATCCCATCCAAACGTTATTTAGTGCTTGGGAAATTTAAGGCTTTGTAATTAAATGACCTACAAGGTTGTATGAAGGTTGGAAAGCAGTCCAGGAGGAGCCTTGTCCCATCCATCACTGTCCATTCGGTTTCTATTTACGAACAGTTGCAACACGTTAACTGAATATACAATCATTCAACACGAGCAGTTATGACAACTAATACTGTAAGTGTTTTATTTTCAAACGTCATCATTTTCATCGTTGATCGAGATTAATTGAAGGGTGCTCATTAAGATTCCGAGATACCTGAAGAGTACTAGGAATTCCTTATACGTATTAGACCCAAAAGTACGGAAGCAAGTGAAATGCGTTGTGAGTCTGACAAGGAAAATAACTGTGTCACCTCTGTGGATCTTTGTGCATTGCATTGCCCCAGTCCCTACGCAAATGACCTGGTCAGCGTCATCTTCGTAGGAGGATTGCCCTCTTCTTTTGTGTTGTAGACAAGAAGGAATGGGAAGTTGGCAAAGTGCGTCTTTTCGTGATACTATATCTTTAGGTTATTTGGTTTGCAACAGGATTTCGCCGCGTGTATCTCCAAGGGGTGGATGCAGGATTGTTTTTAAGGGGCGCGACGTTGCAGCTTCATGCTCGATATATGTATGCGGTCCAAAAAAATTCTGCATCATATATTTTGGCTCAATAATCTCAACCTCTTTCTTTCTTCAGTTCTTTCTCTTGAAATCAATCCAGGAAGAAATCTTTTTAAATATATTTTATTAGTTATCTTTTTCATAAATATTTAATTAACACGCCACTAATAACTTATATACTAACCCACTTGTAAAGAAATATATTATACTGTCTTTTTTTTAATGTTATCTGCTGCGTTAGGAAGAAATTTTTTTCTCTGAGATCCCTCCTTATCTTTTCTCTTCCGTCTTAAGGGATGCGTGCGCACGCTTTTGTACTCCATCTCCAGTCACCGTTGACCGCCACAGATCTCCTTTTCCCAAAGCAGCCTTGTCAACCTCCCGAGTCATCACCATCCGTCCTTCCGGAGACTCATCTACTGAAACGATATATTTGAAGCACTTCTTATCTTATTTATTTTTCACAGAATGTGTAGTAGAGACTAGTTTGTTCTGGATTTGAGTTTTTTTTAAAGAACTGGAATGTTGATTTATTGCATATCAAAAGGATCACAGACCATGAATAACTGAAATAAATACACATGATTAGTGTTTGATGGTGGTGCGGTTAATTTAATTTGAAAATATGATTCTGATGGTGTCGCCATTAGGAGATACTCACTCAAGCTCACTAATTAGTATATTTACTATGTCATTGCCTCGGGCTGATGTTTCGTGATTGAGCCTCCCTAGGTGATTTACGTTGTGGCTGCCTTGTAGAGTACGTGGCTGTAGTTTTCTTCTCCTATTTGTGGGGCGGAGTGAAAAGTCTTTAAGGTATTTAACACAGTCAATAGCGATATCTCAGTGCCACACGTTGAAATCTCTTGCGACTGCTGCGATAGGATTGAAAAATATTGGCCAAAAGTCGTCTCGGAATTGCCTTCTAAAGGAGGTAATCAATTTTTTTTCTCGAAATAATGAAAAATATGAACAATAAAAACCAGTATATGAATTTTCTCTAGGAAGAAACTTGTCATAAAATTGTTGATGAAATACCTATGCGCGTCAAAATAATTTTATCAACTACCTTCAAATTTAAGTCTTCTGATAAATATGAATAGGCCGCGAACGGGGCATTATCATTTGGATTCATTGTTTACTCAATGACGAGCTGGACATGCCTATTTCTCACGTGGGACATCCCAGGAAATCATCGTTTTTACTCCCTTCCTCATGTACATAGGCGATATTTAAGAACTCCCGGGACCTCCTGGAGCGAAAACTCCTTATTGAATCGAAATTATTGAGGTGCTGGAAAATCCATCTTTTCTCTTTATGTTATTAAATCTTTTTCCCTAGATTAATATTAATGCGTAGCTTTGAATTGGGAATTATATGACAATTCCGTAGGGTTATTGCCTTGTAGTACCAAGAAAAATTCCACTTAGTACTTTGGATTTTATGGTTTGTCCGTCGTCTGTCCAACGCATTCTAATCGAGATTCGTTTTCATCCTATTGGGTATTATAGGAGTATGTTTATGGTTACGATATTTTTCCCTGTGATTTTGAAGTTAAACCAATCAGAGTGCCAATTATAGACTTCCGTGGTTTGGAATCAATTGTAGCCTACGTGTTTGAATTTCTCATATTTATTGAAAAACACAATGATAATTTTTCAGTCCGCTTCCGTGGTTTTATGGAAGTTGTGCAAAAAATACTTCTTCAGACATTTTGACAGTGCTAAGGTCGCTAGAATGAAGTTCGTTGTATAGCACGACTATTAAAAATTTCTTAATGTTAACTCGAATTATTGTTTATGAAAAGAACCTTAGTTTCTAAGCACAAACTCGTGGAAAGAGTAGGTGAATGGTTGGTCATGAACTACATTTGGAAAATAACGCTATAAACTACTCATACTCAGAGTAAACTACAGGAAAGGAACTACAGGAAAGAAACTGCTCATAAATTTTCCTTAACATTAATTTTTCTTAATTGCCCAACATTTTTCTATCTACGAGATCTGTCCAATAAATACGCGAACTGAGGTCATTCAAAACTTTATTTTGCAAAATTTAGTCTACATCGATTTTTTCCCCTTCGAAGTACTCTCCATTCAAAGGCTATGCACTTATTCCATCTTGTTTTCCACTGTTTAAAGCACCCTTGGAAGTCCTCGGCAGTTAGCCTTTTTAGTTTTCTCGCCGTTTCTTGCTTAATTATGTCCACATGTTCCCAGTGATGTCCCCTCATCACATTTTCGCAATTTGGGAATAGGAAAAAGTCACAGGGAGCGATATCTGGCGAATAAGGAGAATGACCAAGGATGGCAATTGAATTTTTTGCCAGAACCTGGCGAACAATCAATGCTGATTGTGCACGATTTTGGACACTTTTTTTAAAACCCAAATGTTCGGTTAAAATAGTGTGCAATGTTGATTTTCCTAAATTCGATTTCATCAGACCATTTCGTCGGGCAGTTTTTCGACGATCGGTAAGGACAAAGGACCGCACACGAGCAATATCATACGTATATCACAGTCTTCAAAATTCCATCACCAATCAAATTGCTCTGAATCCATCTTTCTTAGTTCCTTTGGGTTTCTACCAACAATCATCTTTCCTCCCCAACCGTGCTTAGTACTTCTTCAGTACTCAATCCTCTGTTTTCCTTTCCATCTATTTCAAATGTTCCATGCTTCTCTACACCAGCATCTCAAAAGTGTAAATCCACGCCAATCATTTTGCTTCAGTCACCAAGTATCTGCTCCAACCCTGCATTACACCCTGCAAGCCAAAGCTAGTGAGTGTGGCAGGGGGTCATTACGCATCAAACTACCAGTAATGACCCAAAATAACTTTCCCTTCAAGTGTGGTCGGACAAGGTCATTCTGATCCCTTATCGTTCGTGGGAAAATAAACATCTTAAATCTATCTGTTCTGCACTTAATCTCTCTAAGTTTACCAACACGATCTCTCCTACCGTAGAACGATGAGGTTAATAATATATTATCAACACAATCGCTTCGGAGACATCCTTCTGAAGAGATCATTTCGCTGCGAAATTTTCTTGTTTATTCATAACCACCTTCAAGAAATGCAGTGATATGGTAGATGTGACAATAATGAATAGAAGACTTGTTCTCATTTGTTTACATTTATAGAATTCTGTTATTTTTGCTACAAGAAAATGCTAATTATAAAATATAGGTGAGGGTGACGCGAGCCCCTATTGGCAATTGAATGCGTCGCGGAAGAATTTAGACTACATCTGTCCTGCATTTTGTCAAGAGCGCGCGTGACAGGAGGTTTCAAGGTCACAAGTTATCAGGGTAATACGCTATCATTTGGTTGGGTTTCGATTTACTTTCGGAGATTTCGAATTTTCGTACGTGTTATTTCCTGTTATTTTGGTGACGATTGGTCTGAAAGAAAAAGGGTAGCTAATCCTGAGGGAAATGGGATTGGATTATCTTATCTCAAGTGATGCTCTTGGTTGTAAATTTCCCGTATAACCTTGTCGTTGTGGTCGTACGTAACATCGTAATGCGGTGCTGCGATTATTCCTTCTTCGTGTGTCGGCATTAAACTTGAATTATTTGTATTGATTTACTAAATTAAGTCGAACTTGTTATCTTCTTACTTTCAGTGTGTCCTAACAAGACTATCCAATAATACGAATATACCCGTAATATGACGCTTACTGTTCTTTCGTTCGGATTCTTCACGAAACCTACGTGTTTTCTCCAGATTTTCAAAATTAAAGGGACCCACGTGTTTCAACTAAGTATATTCACCGGACACAGACAGCATTAGTGGCAATAACTGAATTTAGGTTAAGTAGGTCCCTATTTATCTTTTGAATGCTTTCCGATTGCTCTATTTGGCAATATCATGTAGAATAATACGTTGTAATCACCTTTATTCCTTGGGCTGATATAAAGTACGTATGGCATATTGTAAATACAAAATCATTGCTAATTTGACGGCCATTTAAAAAATTATCAATATTAGTCATTTATCAGAAAGTTTGCGTCATTTTAAAATGTCAAACGTCCAAAAAATTCTAAAATTTTTTTTTAATTTTAAAAACTGGTCGTTTACTTATTTGACATTGGATACCTTGGTGACTTATTTTGGGCAACCCGATGAAGATAGAACGTGTGTTATTTCATCTCCAACACCCGTCCTATTGTGTCGTTGATCTATGATGCAAAAATCATACACTGCACCTTGACATCCAATGTACGTAATATCAATTTTTTAACTATGTAACTTAAGCCTGTTGTTTGATAAAAAGTAGTGCGCAAATGAAGGTCATTTTTACGTCGTCACGGTAATGACATGTGGGGTGAAGTTTCAGCATTTTAAGACTTGAACATCTTTCTTTAAAAGTTGGTCGTCCAGCTAAATTTTTTCTTGTAAAAGCAATGCTGATAACTTCTGTTTAATTGATAGCAAGTAATTATTGAGAGAGAGGTAGCCCTTAACTTAAGTCCTTCCGCTGAACGAAAGACTTTTTATAAATGATCGCGTGTTGGTTCTAATACATTTGAAGACATATCGGGGGCTAGTCGTGGGAGTATCGGCGGAAAACAAAAGAGATTGCCGCCAGAAATGGAGCACCCTCGGGGTTGGCCTAACCTGAATGACGCAATTACTCCGGGTCCACGCACAGCGTCGCAGTAATCGTACGTTTCGTGGAAAATTTGCCCGCGGTAACAATTTAGCTTGCACGTTAATGCGACGGGGACGTTGGTTTTCGGACTCCGACCCGCAGTGCCATCGTAGATGTATATCACGCGTGGGAAACCAGGAGGACAGAGACTTGGTTACGTGGTGGCTTTGTTATCTTCATCTAAATGTCACTCCACAATCCACGGCTAGGGTGTGTGACAGGGACGTAAAGGGTTTCGAAGGGCATGCAGGATGGGGGCATGCAGAATGGGGACAGCATCATCTTACTAACGCGTGGGCAATCCATTTTAAGATTTTCTAAAAGTTGAGGAACAAATTGAGAAACTTCACCATCCATACCGTGGAAGTGCCTGAGGTCTTCAATTACATTCTGGACATGGTTTAAATTTCAACTAATCACGTATTATATTAGGGGTACTGCCATATATTTCGGCCCATTTTCTTTCGCGGAAAACTTTGGCACTCATGACCTATCCTACTGCATTAAGGAAAGCTTGTAATGTTGATAATATTTTCTATAAAATGGAACTTCTCACCGCATCAAGTGATAGCGATAGGAAGAATCCACAGAATTCAGTTGGCGCTTCAACTATTTCTTCGAGATCGTTACCAATTGACCTCTTCCATTTACCCCACCCCATTCGAACGTTTAGTAGAGGAAGGACACATCTGACACCTCCTTCCACACCCCATCCTTAGCAATAGGTAAATTCACAAGTGCGCAATGGTAAATTTTTGGGTTAAGAGCAATTCCCTCCAGAACGCCCACTGCATTGGGAACACTGAAATGGAATGAGTAGGTTCGTTTAAATACTTAGGCGTTACCCTCACTCACGACCTCTCCTGGGTGAAACACATACGGGAAATATGTGGACAAACTAACAAATAAAGTAGGAATTATTTAAAAAGTGTTGGGGAAATTTGATAAAAAGGTTAAAGAGGAATGTTGTATTTCGCTAGTTAGGCCTCATTGAGAACATGCTCCCTGCATCCTCACGAAGTTGTATTAATTGCCGAATAAGATCGCGTGTAACGTTGAGGAGCTAGATTTGTGAAACGCTGTTATGATAAACTGAGTAGCGCATCAAAATTATTAGAGGAGCTAGGCTGGGAATCACTGACGGAGGGAAGGTTAAATTACAGATTGATCTCTTGCGTTAATTGGAAGGACGTCTCTTTAGCAATGACGTTGAAAATGTGTCATTACCCCCATCGCACTATGGTAGAAGAGATCATGTCAATGAAATTAGAGAGATTAAAAGTAGAACAGATAGATTTAAGGTGCCATTTTTTTCACGAGGGATAAGGGATCATAATAGCATTGTCCGACCGCGGTAGGAGGGAAAATATTTCGGGTCACTAGTAATGTGGTGTGTATCACCCATTAGTGTGCGGCAGGCCAGGGGTCTTCGGTCAAGCATATTAAAATTTTACTCCTTTCCTCGCTCAAATGATGAAATATAGAGCTCACTATTTTCGCAATATCTCCTGTGATGCGTCTTTTCTCTTTGTAATCATATCAGGGCAAACAATCAATGTTTATACCGACGCCATTCCAGGGCAAAGAGGCATCGCCATCCTCGTTTGGAACTTAGATAGAACCACTCCGATTGACCAATGTCAATAAACGCCATAGAGATGTATGCTGTAGCTGTTTAATTGCTAAATGATCTAAATCTCTCAACTGTCAAGCTCAAAATTTTATACTGACAACATTGTCGCTCTGTACAGCCTAGGAAAAGACGATGGTTTCATGTTTTCTCAGCACCCGGTACAGATGACCATGTATTTTTGCTTTATAAACTAGATGCGGCCTCAAGATACGGTCCCTCGTGGGCTGTACCCACCTAGACTGTGCGCACCGGCCATATTGGGCATCAGCCGGTGGGCGCGGGCCGCGTGGGTAGTCGCAAATCAGAGCGGATTCGGGCAGGGTGTGCCGCCACCAGCAGTTGTTTCCGCGGGAGATAGGTTTGGCGAAATGGAACCCCGACCTGTCTCACGTTGGAGGAACTATATGACATTGTTGCGTGAGATTCACGGCCTCGCCGCTCTCGAGGTGGGGGGAGCGCATTGCAGTCGATCCTTTCGTTCCCCGACAGGTCGCAAATTCGGATCGCTCTTCGGCAAACTCGCGCGCGTGTTCGGGTGGAGCGGCGATGCAAACGAGGGCGCCACGACGCGAGTGACCTCCAGCGGTGGCGCCGTGCAAGATTCCCACGTCGCCCTCTTCGCCACGCTGCTGTTGCGGTTTTCCTCCGTTCTTTTTTTAGGCATCTCATAACTTCAACCCGAAGGAAAAATAAATTTTTGCGTTAAAATAGTTGTTTGAAATAAATTTTGAAATATAATCTGTATATGCTTATTTCTCGTAGAATGTAATATGATTTAGAGATTTTTTCCTTTAATTCCACAAAGTTGTATTCACAACAATGAACAAATAAAGTTTTTATTAACATTTTCTGTTCCGTAAAATTTTTCCTATCAATGTGTAACTCGTTGCAATAGTATGGAGGGTGATCATCAGATGGATGTATGTCAACCCGATTATGACGCTCGAGCGATAAAACCCGTTGTTAAGTAACGCAAATATTATGTGGCCAACACGTTACTTTCTCCATATCGTGTTTCCTTTGAAGTCCGGAGGTAATAACAGCATTGCTAACTGACTGAAACATAATGACTTACTCAACTCTATTTAAATTATTTTTTTATTTGCCAATGCAACTATTAAAGGGGGAAGATTCAGGAAATCATCTCCTCCTACAGTTTCTTCTTTTACACGTAGTTTATTTCACAAATCCCTTTTCTTCTGGGGTGGCATGGATTAACTGTTAAGGAGAATAAGCGTGTGGCGACTATGTTTCTATTACAGCCTCATTTGAAAGGTGCGATATACATAAAATCTGAATGCGAACGACGTTTTATATATTTTTCATGCAAATGGCGAAGAGAATTTTATCCTGTATTCGTATCAATCCGCGGCTCTCTTGGACCGTATCACCGTGTTGGAGGGGATTCTGCTGGAGCTCCGATCCAAGATCGACGGTAAGGGTTGTCTTCTCCCTAGGGGGAGGGAATTCGAAAGCCCACTGTGCTAATAGGGCTGCACGGGTTCGCCCGAATGCAAGAAGCGTCTGAGTGATCGTAGACATATCTTTGGTTCTGGTATCGAGTGTCGCCAGTGCGTAGATCGGACGACTGAAAGGTCGTTTGATGGATTAAAGGGAAGATTACGCTGAGGCTGGGATTGGAATCTGCGGGGGCCCATCCCTTCCCCAGCAGGTGCTTTCGGGTGAGAGCACCATCGTATCTGCAGCCCCTACTACTCCTACTTTGAGTCTTGGGCAAAACCGCACGGGAATCATTGCGAGGGGTAGATATTATGTTCTCCGTATAATGCCTCCTCTTTGACGTAGGGTTCAACGGTAGGGAGATATTGGATCATGGTTCTCGTGATGTATATCAGATGGCGAGGTTCCCCTGGTGACGGTGGCGGCTTCACGGGGCGTGAATTGCTCCGAGCTGCGAATTGTAGCATATGTAAGGACTGACGACGCCTGGCACCGCGGATCCGAAGAAATTCTACTTGTCTCACAAGAACCTGAATTCGAAGGTGGATCGGGTGGAGGCGCAGTAAAAAGTCACTCTAAACGTTGAGCATTTGTAGAATCGTCCCGCGGATTGTCCGTGGTATCGTGACTTAGAGTCGTATGGATGGTTCAAATATAAAATTGGGTATTTTTTTTCGAGTTGTTGGAGTAAATTTTATTTATCTGCAGCTTGCCCTTTTATCGTGATGATAACCTCTCAATTTTTCGGGAGTTTATTATGCAAACCAAGTACCGCGGTAAGTAGAGCGTAGGATACAAGAGAATACGGCGAGAATTAAGCGTTTTTGGTAGTTCTGAGTAAACATGGTCTGTCTCAAAAAATAAGTAGAATAAATCGGGGGAAAACTTTATTGCGAAGTATACATTGCTAAAACTCTGTAAAAAAAAACCACCCTTGGGCATCGACACACCAATGTCAGCGCCTCTGCCACGCTTCTGGTACTCTTCATGGAAGGTGTCGACGGGAATCTCGTACAGGCACTTCGTCACGGACTCTCTGGCATGATCCAGTGGTCCAAAATGTTACTCAAAGGGATTGTACTTGGGTCTCACTCAAAGGCCCATGCCTCGAAACCAGTAACTACCTATTCTAAAAAAGTCGGTTCACTTTCACGGTGGTCCAATAGAGCCAAGGGAAGATTGTCACACAAGCAGTCTTCCGACAACACTTTCTAATTAATTAAAAATTGGCAATGTTTGACAAAATAAAATTTCTTAATGCGACCGGTTTCAATGTAACTACATCATCTTCAGGTAACTACATCATCGTTAACCTGACGATGATGTAGTTACATTGAAACCGGTCGCATTAATTAATTTTATTTTGTGGAAAATTACCAATTTTTAATTAGTTATGATATCCCACCATATCAATCCTGAAACGTCTCTTTTTATTCCGACAACACTTGGGGACCATCTAGGCACACCTTTCTCATTGCTAAATATTCTGTGAGAATGCAATTCACTGCGGTTTTCTGAACATTGCAATCCTCTGCTAAAATCCTGACACTTAAGTGTCAATCAGAATTGAGCATGTCTCACTTAGTGCCCATTTTCATCACACTGTGTTTTTGATGGATATCCAGGGCATTCCTCATCGTCAACCTCCTCGTTACCCTCCCAGAACATCCTGTGCAAGCAGCAAACCACCACTTGGGACCTTTTTCCATCTCCATAAGCATCCTTAACCATGTTCATGTTCTCCGCACTCGATTTCCTGAGCTTAAAACAAATTTTTATCGCGTATCATTGCTCGGAAAGTGATATCGTGAATTCGTGACGCGATGCTCGAACAGGGGTCTAGTCTAACAGATATCCGCACACTGTAACGGCGCACTGACAACTTACTCAGGCCGCGATGCTTTCCCAAGACCATTTTTTCCACTACAAACAGTCCCACTCCAGTCGTCCGCTTCGCCAGGAAAAATTGTCTAACTTACTTTTTGGGGCATACCCTGTAGGTCTTCTTCTAGAGAATGAAATATTTAACAACATTTCTCAATACAAATGAATTTAGGTGCTTTCAGGTTTCGAAAAGAAAATAATAGCGATATCCGTATCACGTGAAAATGTATTCCCAATTCCAACAAAAATAGTGTTAAACAGTATTAATGTTGTCGCATTAGTTTGGTGAAACATAAAAAATAAAATATTGAATAAAGGACATTGGTACACATCGTCATCGGAACTGAACGCTGGCTCAAGTGAAGATTGCTCAGACAGCGAGATTTCTCCGAAAGGTTTCATCGTCTACAGAAAATACAGACCTAATACGAGACTTATAATAGACCAGGTGGAGGAGTGTTCATCGCTGTTGAAGTACAGCTCGGACGTTATCGTTGTCAATGCGACGAAAACTTTGTAGAACGTATTTGGTGCCACCTAAAGGGTTATAAACATGAAATATTATCAATATAATCATTGTACAGACCACCTGACTCCACTCCATTGTCTAACTTTCCGAACTCTTTACCAAGCATAGCAACAGCATGTTTGCAGTCGCCCTCGACTTAAATATGCCGACAATTAATTGGGACAGTTACCGTGTAATTAATTGCTGTCAATAACTTCTGAATATATTGGCCTAATTCTCGTTAGAAAAAATAGTTAAATCGCCGACTCGTCATACTTGCGAATTATACCCCGGGGGCTACTGCAAACGTGAACGCATTTACATTAGTATAAGGGATCAGAAATGTACGTTAATCGAAATGAAAATGAAGTTCCTGAAAATGATTAAGGAAAAGTTTGAAGTATATCAATTTAATGGAGGAAGCTGTAATGGGTTCGGGAGATGTGGAGACTCGGAACAGTAAACATTCAAGTCGGAAAATATGTGTTTAAACTTTTAAAAGTAGTTTGCTATAAAATTGGAATAATTCGCACGACGATTTAATAAAATTCATTTTTTGACTTTTAGAGTCGTTTTCGTTTTATCGAAATTTTGCTCGAGACCTCGAAAATCGAACAATTCCCCGCCTCGTTTTCATCTATTATTGTGCATTCGTTTCTTTCTGCCCCCAAACATGCGACGAATACATAAGATGTGTACTTATTTGATCTCCTGTACTTAACCTGATGATATCGTGTCTTCATCGTAATAGTTGCTTTTGCCATGTTTGCATTCAACCTTAAGAAATTGGTTTCTTTCGTGCCCTTTAGGTGCGTTAAGTGATTGTTTTCGCTCCAGAAACAGTAATAGATGGTTTCCAAAATGAGAATCTTATTCATAGCGCTGAGAGAAAATTGCGCTTAAATACATTGCAAATAAATAAAAACAGAGTTCGAAAAAATTACAAGCAATTTTTGTGAAGTTACTTTATAGAAACGCTGTGGAAACGAACGGCTTAGTTCATACGTGAAAGATTAAGAACCCGAGTTTATAAATGGCAGGATACGTATGTCCCGCAAAACGACGTCTCGCAAAATACCTGCAAAGTATCCATCATGAACCCCGTCGTCAGAAAGAGTGCCAAAGCCTTCATCACATTAAATATTTGTTTGTGATGCCGGGGCCTGTGTTATCTTTCAGTGTCACGCCATGCCATTCCGAGCAGGCTCTCAAAAACGTTAGGGTATTTTCGGCGTGGTTCCGCGTTTCTTCGCTTGCCGTGGTTCCAACCGTCGGGTTTGGAATAAGTGGAGGCGGCACGCACTATCGTTGGCCACCGCGGTCTCCGATCCTACGTTATCTTCCTCTGCAATATTATTAGTATTACTATAGTATGTGGGTATGGTATACCTCAGTCGTACTATAGTAGTATATTAGTGGGGAAGCGACTGAGTTCTGAGGTCGTGTGCATCAATAGGGAGAGAACTAATCAACCTCTACACAATACCCTGTAAGTCGCCGCAAGTGCGAGTGGCATGGGGTGTTAGGACACCACCCGTAAAACAGAGTAAAAACACCCGAAAAATAAAACTAAAGCATCCCAATTCTCACCCACACAGACGTATTTATTTATGTAGAACCCATTTTAACTCACTCACATGCAAATACATACATGTATATCAGCAACTAACATCCAATGTCCCTACGAATGTACTATATGTCTACGCAGCGTTTCATCGGGTCCTCGCTTGTGATTCGAATGTCTTTACTATTTCTATTTTGACTTTGATTTCTTACTATTACGATTTCGGAAGGATGTTTGGTAGAGGTAGAATTTTCAGGGGATGGGGGAATGAAACCCGGCGTCCGTATTAACCCTCTCTTAACGAAATACTCCAAGGAGAAACACAATTTTGCGTCCCATCCAACGGGCTGTTTACTCCCTTTGGAAGTGCTCTCCACATAGCACCCCTAATAAGGATCGGGATAACACTGAAAAATTATGTCACCACTGAGATTCGAACCCCGATATTGTCCCGTAACAATCGCATTTGTGGACTTCACGGTTCCGACACACCAGCATACGGAGGTGCGAGTGCTTGGTTGCGACAGATACGTTTATCTTTTCATGCCTCTAAGGTCAAGGTTCGGAGCTGTAGTTCAGTTAAGTGAGTCGTTAATAATGACTGCCAAATATGTCGTTAGAAGAGGAAAATATATTTTGAAGCTAGCATTATCTTTTTGATTAAAGGACTCAAGAGTCCTTGGTTAATCTTAGAACCGCGGAAAAATGCGAATTTGAGAGGGTGGACTATGTATAGAGGGGATTGGGATGAGGGACAGGTTCCTTTCTGTCACGTCATGGACTCCGCTGAGACTGCTCTGTGGGGGCCACTAAGTCAGATTGCAGCGCCGTTTATTTGTCGTCGTTTGACTCGAAATATCGTAAAGTAGAGTTTGCTTGAGAACAGTATGTATGTCGGTGGACTTGCATCTCAAGACGGGGGCGTTTTGAATCGCGGGGTGCTAAAGCTTCCTGCTCGAGTTTACTCCCAGATCGAGGTTTTCTATAATCAATTGAAGCTCGATTTCATCTACAGCGTGGTTATAATTTATCTAACTCTTTATTTTATTGTTCACTCTGCTAGTTATTATAGTGGTAGTATATACCCTTATTATAGTGGACATTAGCACATTACCCTCACGTATCATAGTTCGCGCAAACTATTTTGTAAAGTATATGCTTCAATTATAATATTTAGCCTTTTTATTAGTTCGAATATGTAGACATGTGAGGATTTCTGTTGGTTACTAACATTTAACTATATCTTCAATTTGACGTTGCATGCCTGGAATCACCCACTGAAACATACAGCCCAGCGGTGGATTGTAGGTTCCCGTGCTACGAGTATGGTTGCCTGCGTTTGCTTTCGATGAAGAAATGAGCATTAAATGATCTTGACAATTCCCCATCTTATAGCATAGGTCCCGAATGTTGATTTATTTCAAGAGAATCATTTATCTATTAAAGATAAACTATTGCACAGCTATGCGAACTCTAAAGCGACTTAGGCACTACTTAACTTTCATTTCCTCCCTCAACCCCTATTTCCCTTTGCCTCACTTCAACTTTCACGTAGATTTTATCCAGTTCGCCCCCCCCCCTCTGACTCCCTTAGTTCGCTCAGCGTTCTCTCCTCCGCCACGGCACTCGCCACCACAGTTAACCTCTCGTCATCTCCCCCATCCATTTGCTCTTACTCCTTCTAATTGATCACCAACGACTTCCTCTCGTCCTCCCCCACACGTAAAACTTTTTCATTTGTCTCCCTCCCCTTCCAGTTAGTTCTGTCCAGCCTTTCATGATGAAACGTTTCAAACGCCTCCAATCTAAGCATGTCCTCTTTTCCTCGAAGACTAGATTGTGGAGCCATGAAAAGCCACGGTCAGTATGAAATCCTTCCTTTGTTTGTGCGTCCAGTTTACTTGAGAGGACTCTAACTTCAATTCCCTCAAATTCAAAAATGTCTATTTAATTCGAGTTATTAATTATTCTACTTCCATTCTTATTGTTCCTGAATTCATAATCCCACGAAATACTAGGGCAAATCAATAAGTAAGTCACAAACGTCAGCAGGACAAACGCAGGAGCTGTGACAAATATTTAAATCGGAACGCTTGGATCATCCACCTTACAGTTCCGCTGATTTCCATCTGTTCTGACCCTTCAAAGTCATTTGGGTGGGTGACGTCTTGCAAATAATGATGCCGAAGTGCAAGGGGTTACTCCTTGGCTGCGGCAGCAAACAAAAGACTTACTTGCTGGCGGCTAAGCACTGACTTGTAAAGAGATGGGATAAGTGTCTGAACGTACAGGGTCCATATGTAGAAAAGTGAAATGAATTTCAGGAAGTTAATTTGATTAATATTGCCTCTATCCAGTTTTGCGAGTTATTTATTGACTTACCCTCGTATTTTCTAAATGTGTTAAGCGTCTCAGCGAGTGTGATCCACGCCCTCCACTTCGTTCATTCATTTAATATCTGATTCTTCCGAAGCTCTTTGATCTCGTTTTATTGCGATCATACAGGTATTTTTCATGATGAGCATAGCTAAAAAATAAATCCTTCGGTTGTATGTCCATTTTATTCAGAACACTTCCTCGCTGCCTTTTTTTTCAATTTTACCTCCCAATCCTTCCCATCCAAGCTCTCGAGCATCTTTCAAATCACACGTTTAGAGACACGGACGGGACGATACTATCGAATGCCATCCCAGAACATATTTTTAAGCTTTTTGAGGACGCGAATTTCCCATTGGTCACCCCATGAAACTCGCGCTTTTTTGAAGGAAGGAGAGCGGGTGACAGAGTTGATGCATCTTGGCACTTGCAGAGGTGATCTCCTTCGACCTCGTTTTCCGTTCTTCCCTTGCGCCTAGCGTAGGGGAAGGGGCGGCCGGAGAGTAAAATTAGCCACGGGGTCCATCTTGGATGGAACAGCTGATGAGAACCAAAATATTTTTCTCGCATGGAGGGGGAGAAGGTGTGGAGGAGGTATCGCACCCCCCCCCCCTGTTTCTTGGGCCTTCGGCCAAAGTGATGAGTTTGATTTCTCCCCTGGGGGGGACCCCGAAATGTGGCAACGACGCCTCGCCCATTCGGAGTCCTTCGAATCGCGCGCGCCCGGAAGGACTCGCTGAACGAATCGCTAGGGATGGATGGGAAAGGGAGCAGGGATAGAAACCTGACATGGGCCTCGCCTTCTTAACGAAAGGCGCCAAGGGGTCCGCAGTTTAACGTCCCATACGACGGACGTCGTACTCACGCAAAGTGTTCTCCACGAAGCACCTCAAGTAGGGAGCGGGATACCACTGAAAAATATTTGTTATCTCCAGGATTTGAACCCAGGACCTCTCGGTGGGAAGCCTGCACGTTAGCCACCGTACCATTCCGATCCCCCTCGTGATTTGTGCAGGCTCTCGGAAGGTTCGTGATAGACTTTATTCACCGATTATCACAAGTACTCTCTAACGATTTAGACAAGATATTGGAGTGAGATAAAGAATGGACGTGTTAGAATTTGAATACATAAAATGTACAGGAGTAAAGTTTTGTGATAAAAGAAAAGATCGCTGAATTAAAAATACCAATCTACCTTTCCAGTCAATTTTATTCGGTGCAACTAATTTCCACGCATCGGCGTCATCCTCAGGTGCCTCATCAAACATCGAGTATAAAAGAAAAGATATTCATTCATGTCCAGTTGCCCTCCTTCCTCGTAATCTTTCGGTGGATCCTTCGGTTCCGTATTTATGAGGATGTAGTGGAATAGAAGTAGAATGGCTAGTGACCTAACACCCCCTGCCACACGTCCTTGTGACGGCTTGCGGGGTACTCCCCCCTCAGGACCCCCATCTTCACACATCGTGTTTGAAACTTAATCTTTTATCTTCCTCTCTGTCCCACTTATTTCCTCCATTACTCCAGCATTTGTTCACATCGCGAGGACCCTCTTCCCTACGCTCATCCTCTTCCCTCTCAAGTACGGGATTCGGAACCGTATCCTGTTCCTCTAGCCAAACCGGGATCCGCTCCAAACCACACACTGGATGATGGCACAATTGTCTTCATAAGTACAGCTTATCTTTAATGAAGTTCAATTTGTTTCTGTTCTTCGGACTCTGGGACCAACACCCAGAAATGTTATGTTTCTGAAGGACCTGCAATATGTGCAATACCTAGAATGGCCGCATGCGATAGAGTGAGACGCAGTGTCATATAAGTCAACGGTACTATAACTTTCAGAGAATGTCAGTTGGCCCTCGAAACTATGTGTATCTTGTCAATAGCATTTATGGTAAGGACTTCAACAACGTAAGGCTTAATATCGTGGAATGTTTGTTTAATATTAATGTGAAAAAAACTTTTGTAATTGCTTCAATATAAATTAAAGCACATCGCAGGCGTTTGGGCGCTCTACGTCAGCCACAAGTGACTCGTAATGTTTTCGGAGGATATATGTATGACTAAGGAATGATAGGAAGAGATAAGGAGCAATGAGCAGGGAAATGGAAGGGGATTGCACAGGAAATTCAGTCACGGGCTTTTTATGAAATTCCGGAAGTGACGCGGCATCGTTTGAAAAGAAACGGCATAGGAGACAGAAGGGAATGGAGAATAATTGCGCACTTGGTCGCTTTAGTGTTCAAGTTTACGACTTGGGTTTTAATCATTGACGCCATTATACGGTGGTAAATGAAATACGAATATAAAGGGAAATAGTGGTCGTGTTTTTCCAAATAATGATGCAATTGATTATAAAAAAGGTCTTACCTTAAAGTTTCACCATATGCGTAACTGCATTTTTTGGTAGGTCATTTATCGTATGCAAGTTTCGATTATTCCACACTTGATTCTTATAAAATCGTTTGCTTCTCAGTGCAATGACCACGTATATCATAAGTGCCTTTACCTTCTTTCGTTGCGGAATTAAAATTATTATAATTTTTCTTTAGTGCATACATGCCAGCATTAAGAGTGCCGTAAAAATGTTATTATGTAGAAACTACTGTTTACTTTCGAAAACCCGAAAAGTCATGATCCTTGATTGAATTACTTATCTAGAGCTGCAATTAAATAATTTCGTGAATGAATGTAATCGAATTAAATTTTCACTGTCGATTACTGATTACTTTTGTGGCCACCGTTGATGAAAAGAACAGAATAAAATCACAAGAAATTTAAACAACTTTTTTTTTATTTTTATCATATTTTATTGTTTGATATTAATGGAAATTTAATTCTGGAATTTTCGTTTGAATGCAAGTTATCAAAATAAATTTTAAACCATGTTTAATACTTTCTATGCAAAAATATTTATGCTCTTACACATTTTTCACGCAATATCAATGGTGCAAACGAATCCCCTCACGAATTTTGGATCTGAGGTGTGAGTTATTCCTCCAAATCGGGTGTGCAACAGGTGCTAACCTGAGGAAAATTGCGTCGTACTTCAAGAAAAACCGTTTATGATTTGCATTTTCCAGAATGTGCAATTATTTATGCACACTTATGCGTTATTGCGTATCAAATTTGTTAACTAAATGCTACAAATGACAAAAAATCCAAGTGAACTATAATTTCAAAATAATTCATGTATGTAATCAGTGGATACATGTAATCTATGCCACATTCTTATTTATTTTGCATTAGTCCGAAAACAACACTTTGGCCTCTACATCGGACTTTAAACAATGATATAACAATATTACAATTATATACACCGACGCCTTAGGTGGAGGAAAAACCACCTAGGCGAGAATCGAACCCTCGGCCTCTGGGTTGGAAGGCGAGGACGTTACCCCGCCACCACCGGGGTCGGCAATTGAAATGCAATCGTACCGGATTAATGTGAGAAAAAATTTCACTATATTTGATCAGTAAATCATGATTACTGAAAAAAGGATACCATCATATTAAGGTTAATCAGATTAAAGATAGTCAGCTCATATAGCCTTGAATAATATTTAATCATGATATTACTGGGAAATTATAATCGAATTCATCGTAAGAAAAGTGAGACCTAGCATTTTCGCGAGTTTCGAAAATTGAGATGCCAATAATCCCATTTAAGCTGTATTTCATAATGTAATAAAGTATCATCAAGTTGGGCAATGAACACTTGTTGGATGAATTTATCCTCATGATTATGTCATCGATGCAGTTCCACAAGAAGAAAGTAGCCTCGAATGTTCATGACATAGTGATTGTGAAGTCCCTTGATGAGAAAAGAGGATCTGAGAACGGGTTGGTTATTATTAAGATATTTTTTAGACTTGCGGACCGTTTGAAGGATACAGAGAGGCATTGGGTAAATACGGAAAATATGGATTAATTATTTTTTTTATATCAATAAATTTTAATCTATTCTCCCGGGAAGTATACCTACAATGATTGTATCTGACGTCGTACGTTTGGGGTGTGGAGAGTACTTGGTGGAGGGTGATTTTTCTGTTTTATTAGGTTTACCGGGTATCAGAGTTAAATTAGCGCGAAATGCATGTTATCGAGGTATTTGTTTAAATGTTGTCGTACATTCGATGCCCTCTGATTGAAAGTGAACTAAGAATGGAGCGTTTGGTGCGTAATGGATGGTAAATTGTTATGGTGCTGATATTACTGACGATTTGTCGGTGACGTATGACATTGATATGATATATATGTGTGACATTGATGTTTGGAACGTACGGTTTTGAAGGCGAGTATCGATTTCGAGGAAATTAATATCGGAGTCAGAAATGGAGGAAGTGAGTTAAACGGAGAAAGTTGAGTTTAAGCTCGAAATGAAAGTGTTAATGGTAATCTATACTACTGGTCCAAAGAGGAAAAATGTCATGAAGGTATTGCGCCCATAAAATTGATATGAGGTTTAATTCGGAAAGGAAAGTTTTTCCTAGATTACCTACGAAGAGGCAGTCATTAGCTTGGGCCATAAAAAGGCCCGTAGTAATGTTTTTGGTTTGAGTGTGGAAACTTATATCGAAGAGGTAAGCATTTTTTGTCAATACAAGATTTGAAATATTGAGTAGAAACTGCGTGGAAAGCCGGATTTTGGGGAAATGAGAGGGAGAGCGATTGTAAGGCGTCCAAGCCTTGATCGTGTGGGATGAATGTGTAGATTGAGGTGACGTCGATAGTAGCCATGAGCAGGTTTGAATTGGGAGGGAGGGAAGACGGATTTATGGACGGTTGAGCAAATCGAAATCGTAGCTGTCCGCTACGAAGGAGTGAACGGAAGGGACAAGGTACAGATAGTTATCTACAAAGGCGGAGATTCCTACCGGGGGGGGGAATTAACACTTGAAAAAAATGAAGCGGCCTGAATAGTTTTTATGACCTTAGACCTTATGAATTTGGGGTATCATGTACAATTTTTGGGGGCCCTAGGATTAGGGTGCGACAGAATTGAAATGCCATGCAGGGAGAGGCCTATGTCCGAATTCACACAGAAAGGCATTATAGATATCTCATTGAAATCGGCAGTAGGGATCTTCATTCAGGAGGGCATTGGGAGATGTGTATATAGATACATAATTCATATATGGTACATAGATAAACGTTGTCAACCGCAATCCTTGGGCATGTCAAATCCTCGAGGAGGGTTTGAAATGCACATCTCCAGTGGCCCACTCACCTTTTTCGTCTCTCGCGGGAAATTTCAAAGTGACCTCCTGTGGTTTCCAGCCTGAAAAATCTTCCCACGCACTCCATGCACACAGACTCCGATTTAGTTGGCTAAGTGGAGCGTGAAGGGAGACGCCTTTGAATCCGTTTATCGCGAATAAATGGGGGCGGAGTTGATCATCCCAGACCAGAGTTTACGGAAAAATCCAGCCCTTCCGGCTCCGATTTGTTTCGAGGAGTAGTTGGCAATTCATTCACTTGGAAAAGGAGATATAATTGACAGGTAATAAGATGCTAGTGACACCATTCGTACTGTACCTGTACTTATCTATGTTTCGTTTTTAGTGCAGTGTCGTATTAGCCTTAGGTGGAAACTTATAATAATTTTCTGATTGTGACGATCCAACTTAAATGTTACCAACTTTATTATGATTAGCGAGGCAGTTCACCCTTAGATACCCAGGCCAATATTGAAAAGTCGAATAGAATTTAAATTTTTAATCGTACCCGCCTTCGGGAGATTCTTCGATCGCATTTCTTTCATCATTAATACATGTTTTGCGTGCATCATTCGAAATGCCCCCGTGTCTTTAACCCTCAGTCCTTCGCCTCAAGATAATTTTCGTAACGCTTCTTTTGTGCTCTTCACCTAATGATGTCACATCAGGATGATTTGCGGTGACGTCTCTAGCGGTGGCTGTTCATTAACAATCATTAATTCCTCAAAATATTTTACCGAACATCCTCTCCCGTCTTAAGCGTGAATCACAGCTCTCTATGAATGTGAAACCTGGTCTTTGAGGCAATACACGTATGATGAGAATAGATTGGAGGGTATAGATTGATACGTGTCTGGCGGAGAGTGGAGAAAATAAGCAGGACGGGGTGGAGGGAAAAATCGTTGAGATTTTTAACGAGGTTGTCGGAGAGGGGATGCTGGTGGGGAAAGTCCAAAGAAGGCAGAGCAAGTAGGAGGCGGAGGGGATATTGAGAGGTATAAAGTGCTGCGTATCAGGTCGCGACAGAAGCGAGAATGTTGGGGAAGCGGAGTTGAGTAAGGAAGAGGAATTGGTTTCAAAGGCAGGTAGAAGTTGCAAGGAAATGAAGAAGGAAATAATTAAGGACGGACAAACCGAAGTTCTCGTGGTACGCTGGTACTTGGGAACTGTCCGTAACCGACCGTATTATGTGGAATACCTTGAATCAATGAGCGATCTTCGGTCGAGTTAAGCACTGGAAAAAGGTTGGCTCAAATACAGTGCTTACAGTATATTGCAATCTACTCAATTGCAGTACATTGGCTCAATTACATTACTTGCTTCTTAATTATATTTAATATTTTAATTGTCGAATCAAAGTAGAAATATAACAGTCTCGAATTTTATTTGCAATATTAACTTCTATAGAAAATCTCAATAAAGTGTAGTCGAATTCCAATAGCTTATTTCTTGGTTTTAATCAAATTTGTGATCAGTATACCTCTTCAGCCACGAAAACGAAAGATTTTTAGTTTTAGAAGTAATAAATGAATGCTAGAGACTGTTTTAGGATAGATTTGGGAAAATTAAAGAAAATATTTCCATGGTAATTGTAATCGTATTTTAAGGTTTAATTTAATAGCCTCCCTTTGAATTTATCTTATCTTCGAAATTATTAAAACGAAGACTTGCTTGAGTATGCATAATCCAGCTGAGCAGACAATGGCTGTGTATACTTATTTGATTGCGGAAAAGGAGATATTGAAAAAAAATAATGGTGTGAAAATTACTAAATATTTCCTTCCTTTCTCGGAAGAAAGTTCTCGATTAAACTTACTTGAATGATTCACGACCTATCCATGTTACGAAAGGTAACGTACACATATCAGCAAATTAAAGTGGAAACTAAAATATTTTTAATGAGCAATAAAGTTCAAAATATGATTTTTCAGATTACTTTAATGGGGGTCATGCAATGCTCCTAAATTCTGGTTTGGAATACAAGATAAGAATGGCGCTGTGTCGATGAAAATGGTTATTTTTAAAACGCTGTCGTTAAATCAAGTATTACTTGTTTTCAATGACAGCAAAACACCGGAAATGTTGGCTGATTGCGCACGAAATGGAAAAATTTTAGATATATTATCTAAAGATACCAACACTTACATTAGAATATCCAAAACATATGGATTTATTCTCTGATTTTGGATATATTATCTAAAGATACCAACACTTACATTAGAATGTCCAAAACATATGTATTTATTCTCTATTTTATCGTCGATGTATCAAAAACTTTTGGTATATTTAGCCAATGTGATCTATGATTTTGGTATGTCTTCTGAAATTTTCGATGTTTATGTTTTTGATATTTAACATGCAAAAAAATATTGAAAATTGTGTTAAAATTTTACCATTATTAACTATAATTTGCGTAGGAATACAAATTCATCAATCGGGTTTGTAAGTGTATGTATAATTTTGAATTATATAATGATCTGCACAAGACGGAAGACTTTGTGAGATCAGTTTTAGTTCCTATTCCGAAAAAGGTAAAGGCTACGTCATGTGAGGACTACAGAACTATTAGTTTGATATCCCACGCAGCTAAAGATGTTCCCAGGATCAAAAGCAAAAGGATAGAGAGTAGGACAACCGATTACTTAGGGGATGATCAGTTTGGGTTTAGGAACGGGAGAGGTACACGTGATGCCATTGCAGTAATGAGATTATTAATCGAGAGGAATATGGAACACAACCAAGAGGTATTTGCCTGTTTCGTAGATTTCGAAAAAGCGTTTGAGAGAGTGAATTGGGAAAAACTAATGAGTATATTTAAGAAAGTAGGAATAGATTGGAGAGAAAGGAGGCTAATCCGCAACCTGTACATGTCTCAGACTGCCCAGGTGCGGGTGGGGAACGGGGAGTCCGGATGGGCAGTGTTAGGAAGAGGTGTGAGGCAGGGTTGCCCATTATCACCGCTGCTGTTCAACTTGTATGTAGGGGAAATATTTAAAGAGGCATGGGAAAAACTGGAGGTATGAATGAAAGTGGGCGGGGAATTCGTAAAACCAGTTTGGTTTGCTGATGACCAAGCTTTAGTTTGTCAGTCAGCCAAGGGGCTGCAAGCATTGCTTAGTGAATTGGAAATTCGGTGCGACAGATATGGGATGAGAATCAATATTAATAAAAAAAAGGTATGCGATTTTCTAGAAAGAAAAAGGCCAAGCTTAACATTAAAATAGGAGGGCAAAAACTGGATCAGGTAGAACAGTTTACGTATCTCGGTAGTGTTTTGGACCAACAGGGTCAAAGTAGTAGGGACGTAAGGAGCTGAATTGCGCTAGGCAAAGAGACTTTCACAAGGAGGAGGGAGTTGATGATGGGGACGTTGATTAAGGGTGTTAAGAAAAGACTCGTAAAAACATTGATATGGAGCGTAGCTATATACGGCGCGGAAACTTGGTCATTGAAGCAGGAGGATAGACGTAGACTGGAGGCTTTTGAAATGTGGGTTTGAAGAAGAATGGAGAAGGTGAAATGGACAGAGAAGAAAACAAACGAGGAAGTACTTGGTATGGTGGGCGAAGAGGGGGGTTTGTTGGGAGCAATCCTATGGAGGCAGGAAAAGTGGCTGAAGGGGGTATTGACCGGCAGCGGGATGTTGAAGACTGTAATAGAGGGGAGAATGTTAGGCAAACGAGGAAAGGGAAGGAACAGGATAGGGATGTTGGACGGGATGAAGGGAGGAAGAAAGTACTCAGAGCCGAATAGGCACCTGCTATAAAGTAGGATGTTGTATTAATAATAATAATGAATGAAAAGATGAAAACGATGATGCAATAATAATAATATTAATAATATTAATATTAATAATAATATTAATAATAATATTAATTATAATATTAATAATAATATTAATAATAATAATGATGATGATCTGCACATAGCCTCTCAAGCCTGCCGTGACCATTCATGTGTTGTTTCTCCGTGCTCACCGTACATTTGCCTGGCGAAGATTTGAAAATAATTTGTAATATTCTTACGAAAGACTGGTTGGTAAATCTATTTGCCTTTAAACATCCACGAACACAAGCATATCCATTAATGCTTTTAACTGCACGGAAAATTGTGGCCAGTGATCGAAGTCCCTCCAGGTGTTCTCCCGACCCTCTTAAAGAGAGGACCCGGCCGGGAGTAACCGGACGTCTGGTATACCCTTCCTCGATGGGACGTAAGACATTATTGGAATATGTACTCCTAGTGGGAGTTAGTTGCACGATGGGTAACGGCAGTGATAAATTATGGGTGAGGACAGTTCATAAATTATTTCGGAGGGGGCCAGGATGGTGTGGTGCCTAACGTACAGGCGTCCCACGGAGAGGGCTGGGGTTCAAATCCCGGCGGTGTTGAATATTTTTCAGGGGCACCTAGATCCCTACTTGAGGTGCTTTGTGGAAAGCACTTAGAGCGAGTACGACGTCCGTCGGATGGGACGTTAAACTGCGGATCCCTTGGCGCCTTTCGACAGGAGTAGGCTTATGCAGACGCCGGGTTTCTCTCCACCCTTCCTTTCCCAACCATGGCGCAAATGACCTTAGCTGTCGCTAAGGTCATCTGCGCCATCTCGCCTCCCATAAAAACTACTACAAAAAGTGACGGAGATCAGGTTGGTATTTGTACTGAATTCCCACCCCAGGGGGTCGCGTCGCGGTGGTAGCTCCTTTCTCCAGAGGTATCCCGAAGGAATATCTCAACTTCAAAGGTACTTCTACTCGGCTGTCACCTGGAAGAATCTTTTGAAGTGGAGCACGCCGTCCGTCGTATGGGACGTAAAATTTTGTGATCCCTCGGCATAGTTCGCTAAGAGTAATGCCGGCACCGGATTTCCGTCCACGCTCCCCCCCCCCACTTCCTGAAATATTTTTTTCAAATAACCCACACATCCCTAATGGCTCCAATGTTCTCGGAAGTCTGTCGCGTCCCCTTATATCTACTGCTGACGAATTACTTCGTTTAACCCACTTTTGTGGAGAATTTCCGCGAGCCTAGTTTAAAATAAACTATTGTTTTCCGTGCCACATGTGCATACTTCCGTAGGTGCGACATTGAATTCGGATCGCGTTGAGAACGACTCTTAGTCGCGATTAGGGAAGGGGCACTCCCAAAGCTGGCTGCCCTCACTCCATAGATCCTTCTTGCCAGAATTCTCCTCTTTCCGCACGCGGGGCGAATAAATCCCCCCAACCACCCACCCTCCATCTCCCCCTCGCACATGCACCCCAATCAAGTGGAGCCTCCCCTCCCCCTTCCCCCCCCCCGCGCGAGTGAAGAAGGCCAAGGCCCCGCGCCCGTCGCCGGGGGGCGTGAGACGGGATCCTCCCCCTTCTACATCCCTCACCCTACACGCACACCTCCGCCCGAGCGAAAATACACACGGGGAAGCGACGAACTTATGAAGCCTGGGTTGCTCGTACATAAACGTTGCTCACACAATTGAAATGCACGCTATATTTTTAAACGTCTTTTCTACATTTAAACTCCAAGCGGTAATTCAACAGCGGCGCCATTGAAGAAGTAGAAAAAAAGTGAAGCGCCAAGTTAAGAACCGGTTGAAGTTATTCAATTGCGAAATTAAACTCAAATTGAATTTTTGTAATACATTAATTTCTATCGCATACCCACATGTAGTATGCACCCATAGCAATTGGGGGGATGTTGGCGAGCCTCTTTATAATCTGTTCAATTAATTCCGCTACGCCCATAACATGCCTAAAAAAATTACCATGGACTCAGGGCCTACCAAATGAAAAATTAGCCTCCATTTTGGTTGCGTGTTCATAAATGCATCGCCTCTGGATTCACTACGATATCTAAGGACCACGAAGAACGGTCAAGACGCGAGACGGCTTCTTTTTTTTTAAAAAAAAAGAGCGCAAGACGGTCGTAACCCTGGGAAGAGACCGCGCTTTATTTGTGTGGAAGTACGCCATCAATTTAAAATGACACTCAATTTAAACGCCATTACATCTACTACTACATCAGTACCGTAAATTGAGAGGTCAATTAAAACTGAATTCATATAGCTGGTGTAAGCAAAGACAGTGGCGTCGACCCCGAAATACAACCTTAACATCTTGTTTAAGTGTAGGGACACGTTTCTGTGAAGGGAATCGCGGGGCATATTGACAACCGTCAATTCCAAAGTTAACTGGCGCTAACTTTAATAATTTTCACTGTCGACGCCAGTGCGTACGCACCAAATGCAGCGCACAATGTATATGGAGCCTTAAAAACGAACACCAACGATGATTGCCGATCAATTGTTCCCGTTCACTAGTCAGTCGTAAGCAATAATCGTGAACTCATAGTCCGGTGGCGTTAAAGAGAACCGATGGGAAATAATTGTGCGCACCAACCTCCTCTTTGTGAGGGAAACCCACGCCTCACTCCTGCCGACGTCCTCCCCACGCGTGCTTCCCTCGAAAGAGCTTCAGTTGCTCGTCGTTGCTAGCGGGAGCTGATCTTTGCCTGGATTTCCCACTCTCGAGAGAACAGATGGGCCTGGCAACTCGAAGCCCTAACTCGAAAGTGATGGAGGAAGATCATGAGGGCTCGGACAGCGGACTCGTTTCTACCGGAGTGACTCGGCGTCGTCCCTTGACGTCGCCGCTCGCCCGTAAGCCCCCGTGAGTCGACCGTCGCTCGCCTTCTCGCCGGTGGGGGCGTCGGTGGGAGGGGAATTGGAGGAACTCCCCCGCCCCCGCCTCTCTCTCCGGGGGATGAGGCGGTGGGGTGGTGTGAGGCGGGGTGTCGGGCCGGGAGAAGTCAGTCAGTTGCTTCGGCCGAGAGGCGAGTGCTGGCCGTCTGGACGGACGAACGGAGAGCGCGGGTATCGCCGAGGCCGTCGCTTGTCAAAACTCCCCGTAGCCTTCCCACCTCTCCCCATCCCTCAGCCGTGGGAGGGCGAGTTGCCCCTTACAACCACGCCCACTCACTCTACACGGAGGACATTCACGAGTGGACACGCGCGCCGGATGACTGAAGGGGTGAGTCTCTCAACATCTTTCCTGAATTCCGGCTTCGTCTTCCTCCTCGTCTCTGAACCTTCGTTCTGTGCCCTCCGCTCAGTTCGGGGGGTCGGGACTGGCGGCGGTCTCCAATTCGTGTTCCGTTCCACAAATTGTTTTTGGATTGCCAGTTTTTTGGAGGTAATTAAAAATGGCCTTCTCTGATGCCACTCCGATTGGACCCCATATTTTTTAATTATCGCGGCAACGGTTCGCGTCTGAATTTGGCGCGCGGATTTCGGTTGACGGCGAGAAGTACGTCTGTCGCTTTCAAGGGAGTAATTTGACCTGGCGGCCGGCGAACCTGAATTCACAGTTTCGGGTGAACAACTCCTCTGTTAGTGATTTGTGTGGCGTGACTACGTGCTTGAAGCGAGAGATACCTCGGAATTATCCAGTCATGTTAAGATGACGGCTTCGGAGGAGATCTGTCCGTCAACGTCAATTCGAAGGGATCGAGATGGTGCCGTGGCTAATGTACTGGCTTCCAACCCCGACGGACCGAGTTCGAGTCCCGGATGTCGCAAGATATTTCAGTGGTATCACGATCTCCGATACTTGGGGTGCTATGTAGAGAACACCTCAAGTGGATTATTCCGTCCGTTGAATGGGACGTTAAACTGTGTGACCACATGATGCATTTCTTTAAAAGAATAGACAAATGTCAACGACGGATTTCTCCCCAGTCGAAGTTTCGTCTTTGTAAAGAATTCGCAATGTCGAGGCATTACTGAATAACCCCACGCCGAAGACCATTAGGCACGAGTCATTGACCTCAACGTGTAAGAGACCATGTCCAAAGTGGAGCCGGATACATTACCTTGATGCCGGCCGTTAATTCAATTCTAACAATCTTTTTCTCCTTTTATGATATCCTGTCGGTAGGCTAATCAAAGGGTGGAGTCAAGTTCATTTCTAAGTACCTATCTTCTGAACAGTTTTAGGGTGTAACCTACACGGTGGATTTAAATTTGTATTTATTCTTAATATCAAACATACTCGATTGCATCCTCTGAATGTGACATGCATATATTATGGACATTTCCTCTGGAGATAAGTGAAAAAAAATATTGTTAAATCATCGGTAATTGTTCAAAAACATTGAACGTTATAAATAATTGGAATTTTGCCTTTAATCACATTTCCGTGATGTCATCATGGTGGCCTTCTTTCAGATATATACGTATCAGATATTTGTCTCGAATAATTTCAAGAAATGAGTATTACTTGTATTATATTTCGAGTAATACTGTAAATTTTTTTCAGCAGTGGTCACCTACACTATGAAACTGGTATTGGAGTTGAAATAACTCACTTCTGGTCTTCGTCGAATCATGAAAATGGGCCACCAAGGTCTCGCTATCCAAATGTGTACCGATCCATGATAAAATATTAGTTGGGTATTTTTTTGGGCGTTTTGCAATTAGGAGTAACTTCGACTCATAAATTCTTCACCATAATATTATTTATTATCATAAAAATAGCGGTGACTACCATATTTACAATAACTCATGCCTTAAACAAGCTCTGTAAACATAATTTTTAAATATTATTCTGTGCGATGTTGCCAAATAGAGCAATCCGATAATATAAATAGCACAAGCAGGACTTGAACGAGGCTAAATTCACGCGTCGCCTTCAATGTCGTTCGTCTTATAGAATCCGTCGAAGCGAATTTGTGCTCGCGGTCTCTGTCCCTCTGAAGTCGGCGCTCGTATACAGTACTCGGCGACGCGCGCACGTGTGTGTGTGTTTGTGTTTTCGCGTCGGCGTCAGATTCGCGCCACCTCTCACCCCCAGGCGCACCCCTGGGTTCCCTCAGAGATGCGTGGCACATTGTGGATCCGATTTTGAGGCTACGTCTCTATTTTATATGCATCCCATTTACTTACTCTCAATTTGACGTATGCGTATATTAATAATCATATTTCCCTCCTGCGAACAGGAAAGAAATATTGTCGGGTCACAGAAAAATTAACAAAGATATTTTTACACCCGAAAATATTAAAGTATTTCACTCCTAATCGAATCACCTTAATGACGTAACGATGACCTTCCTTCTCGTTTATTTTTTACCTATAATTTGACAAAATTGTAATTTTATTCAAAAATTAGAACAACCTACATTAAATGACAAGGCTGACCATTTAGGTAATTTATTCGACGAGGTCACCGGCATTTTAACAAGGGTAGAGTTGAAAAAACACGCTTCGGGCTCTCATCTGGTCATTCAGCAGTAGGTCAACATGGTAATCATCTTCAAAATGAATTTTAATACAACATAAAACGTGATTGTTAACATTTTTGGAACGCTTAAGTTTCGCATTTCAAAATAATTTAAAATAATTAAAAAATACTTTTCGTTTGTGTTTATTAGTTTTTTTGTAAATAGCAATGATTACCGAATTCATTGAAATTCGCACTTTTAAATAGGCACAAGGGAAACACATGCTTTGACATGCCTGTTTTATTCCGCATGACAACTCCAATGGGGCGCTTACTAGTCCTGCATTCGCTCGTTGCCACTTCTATTGTTTTGTTCTGAATATAGCATCCATTGTTTCGAGGCGCACGCTTCCTCTTACACTCCATGGCTAACGCCGAGGTTTCCGGCACGTGATTAGCACACCTCGAGTCGTCGTCCCCCGCCTGTGCAAATCCTTCTCATACCCTCTCCTGACTGCACCCGATTACTTGCGGTGTTCCACCTGCTCTAACATGTTCCATCCCATACTTTCTCTATTTATTTACCCATCTCTGTGTACCGCCAAACCATTTCATCCGTCTCCTTTTAATCAAGCTGACTCCTCATTTCGCGCGTCTCGCGTCGACTCTCGAAGTCGCTCGACAATCCTTTGAATGACTGGCCGAATCGAAGCCCACATGCGTGCTGTAAATACCTAGCGGCCGCTTAAAAAAATGTATTTTATTATTATTACATAGTATCCTGTAAACCACCGCTACGGTGTGTGGCCGGGGATGATTATGCACCGGACTACTTTGGACCAAAAATACACATCCCCCTAGCGCGGTTGGACTACGTTATTTCGTGGAAAATCTATTTGTTCTTCACTTAATCTCTTTAATATCATTCAAACGCCATATTCTACCGTATTACGATGGGTTAGTTAATAAATTTTCAACATCTTAGCCAAAGGGATATCCTTTGGATTTATGCAAAAGATTTCATCTGTAATTTAACCTTCGCTCAGTGAGTGATTCCCAGCCTAGTTCCTCTAATAATTTTGATACATTATTCTGTTTATCATTACAACGTTTTACAAATATCGCTCCTCCACACTGCACACGATTCAATACGGCAATCAATCTAACTGTGTGAGGATCCCATAGACTTGCAGCATATTCTAAATGAGGCCTAAAAAGCGATAGATGAGATGACTTTTCATCGCATACCCAGTACTCTTCTGATAAATTCTAATTTTTTGTTAGCCTATCCACACTTTCCCCGCATATATGTTTCACCCAGGAGAGGTCGTGTGTTAGGGTAACCGTCTAAATATTTTAACGAGTCTATGCTTTCTATTTCGGTGTTTTTGATTCAGTAGGCTTTAGGGAGGGAATTGCTCTTTTCCCAAAAATTCATTTCCATGCACTTTTTTAAGTATTTATAACTCGGTACACCTATGTGCATGTCGATATAAAACTCCCGTAGCACTCATTCTCCCGCCCAGTTTGGTCTTATCGTATGTCCTATCTTGTTCCAGCAAAGGAGCGTGACTCGGAGACGTTGACTTACTGCTACTCAATGATATTGGCATGGTGTTCACCCTTGCAATGTAACCATTGGGAGCTTTGAATGCTCTAATATCTAAATGCAACAATTTCAGAGCGTAAAAATCATTCGCCTTGACTGGGACTCGAACCCAGATCCCTCAATATCCGGTCAAGTGCTTTAGCCACTTAAGCTACCGAGGCGTCCTCTTAAACTCTGAAATTTTGGAAACATCTAGTTCCTTTAAAAGCCCCAAAATTTCAGAGTTTAAGAGGACGCCTCGGTAGCTTAAGTGGCTAAAGCACTCGACCGGATATTGAGGGATCTGGGTTCGAGTCCCAGTCAAGGCGAATGATTTTTACGCTCTGAAATTGTTGCATTGAAATGCACATTAGCGGATGACTCCGTTAAAAGTTACTGTTGCGGCATCTCCCGCAGTTTCTTTGGAATTTGTCAAAGGGAAAACACCATACGTGTTTAAAAAAGTTGGCTTTAACCTCGTGGACAGTGGCGCCTCGCGCACGACTACGAATACATGTGACATTGTATGTACGGTATTTCGTCATAACATCTAGTTCCTTTAAAAGCCCCAAAATTTCAGAGTTTAAGAGGACGCCTCGGTAGCTTAAGTGGCTAAAGCACTCGACCGGATATTGAGGGATCTGGGTTCGAGTCCCAGTCAAGGCGAATGATTTTTACGCTCTGAAATTGTTGCATTGAAATGCACATTAGCGGATGACTCCGTTAAAAGTTACTGTTGCGGCATCTCCCGCAGTTTCTTTGGAATTTGTCAAAGGGAAAACACCATACGTGTTTAAAAAAGTTGGCTTTAACCTCGTGGACAGTGGCGCCTCGCGCACGACTACGAATACATGTGACATTGTATGTACGGTATTTCGTCATAACATCTAGTTCCTTTAAAAGCCCCAAAATTTCAGAGTTTAAGAGGACGCCTCGGTAGCTTAAGTGGCTAAAGCACTCGACCGGATATTGAGGGATCTGGGTTCGAGTCCCAGTCAAGGCGAATGATTTTTACGCTCTGAAATTGTTGCATTGAAATGCACATTAGCGGATGACTCCGTTAAAAGTTACTGTTGCGGCATCTCCCGCAGTTTCTTTGGAATTTGTCAAAGGGAAAACACCATACGTGTTTAAAAAAGTTGGCTTTAACCTCGTGGACAGTGGCGCCTCGCGCACGACTACGAATACATGTGACATTGTATGTACGGTATTTCGTCATAACATCTAGTTCCTTTAAAAGCCCCAAAATTTCAGAGTTTAAGAGGACGCCTCGGTAGCTTAAGTGGCTAAAGCACTCGACCGGATATTGAGGGATCTGGGTTCGAGTCCCAGTCAAGGCGAATGATTTTTACGCTCTGAAATTGTTGCATTGAAATGCACATTAGCGGATGACTCCGTTAAAAGTTACTGTTGCGGCATCTCCCGCAGTTTCTTTGGAATTTGTCAAAGGGAAAACACCATACGTGTTTAAAAAAGTTGGCTTTAACCTCGTGGACAGTGGCGCCTCGCGCACGACTACGAATACATGTGACATTGTATGTACGGTATTTCGTCATAACATCTAGTTCCTTTAAAAGCCCCAAAATTTCAGAGTTTAAGAGGACGCCTCGGTAGCTTAAGTGGCTAAAGCACTCGACCGGATATTGAGGGATCTGGGTTCGAGTCCCAGTCAAGGCGAATGATTTTTACGCTCTGAAATTGTTGCATTGAAATGCACATTAGCGGATGACTCCGTTAAAAGTTACTGTTGCGGCATCTCCCGCAGTTTCTTTGGAATTTGTCAAAGGGAAAACACCATACGTGTTTAAAAAAGTTGGCTTTAACCTCGTGGACAGTGGCGCCTCGCGCACGACTACGAATACATGTGACATTGTATGTACGGTATTTCGTCATAACATCTAGTTCCTTTAAAAGCCCCAAAATTTCAGAGTTTAAGAGGACGCCTCGGTAGCTTAAGTGGCTAAAGCACTCGACCGGATATTGAGGGATCTGGGTTCGAGTCCCAGTCAAGGCGAATGATTTTTACGCTCTGAAATTGTTGCATTGAAATGCACATTAGCGGATGACTCCGTTAAAAGTTACTGTTGCGGCATCTCCC
Organism: Hetaerina americana; assembly: GCF_022747635.1. Taxonomy (NCBI): domain Eukaryota; kingdom Metazoa; phylum Arthropoda; class Insecta; order Odonata; family Calopterygidae; genus Hetaerina; species Hetaerina americana. The sequence continues at coordinate 85,105,599 of NW_027287095.1, forward strand.
GCAGTTTCTTTGGAATTTGTCAAAGGGAAAACACCATACGTGTTTAAAAAAGTTGGCTTTAACCTCGTGGACAGTGGCGCCTCGCGCACGACTACGAATACATGTGACATTGTATGTACGGTATTTCGTCATAACATCTAGTTCCTTTAAAAGCCCCAAAATTTCAGAGTTTAAGAGGACGCCTCGGTAGCTTAAGTGGCTAAAGCACTCGACCGGATATTGAGGGATCTGGGTTCGAGTCCCAGTCAAGGCGAATGATTTTTACGCTCTGAAATTGTTGCATTGAAATGCACATTAGCGGATGACTCCGTTAAAAGTTACTGTTGCGGCATCTCCCGCAGTTTCTTTGGAATTTGTCAAAGGGAAAACACCATACGTGTTTAAAAAAGTTGGCTTTAACCTCGTGGACAGTGGCGCCTCGCGCACGACTACGAATACATGTGACATTGTATGTACGGTATTTCGTCATAACATCTAGTTCCTTTAAAAGCCCCAAAATTTCAGAGTTTAAGAGGACGCCTCGGTAGCTTAAGTGGCTAAAGCACTCGACCGGATATTGAGGGATCTGGGTTCGAGTCCCAGTCAAGGCGAATGATTTTTACGCTCTGAAATTGTTGCATTGAAATGCACATTAGCGGATGACTCCGTTAAAAGTTACTGTTGCGGCATCTCCCGCAGTTTCTTTGGAATTTGTCAAAGGGAAAACACCATACGTGTTTAAAAAAGTTGGCTTTAACCTCGTGGACAGTGGCGCCTCGCGCACGACTACGAATACATGTGACATTGTATGTACGGTATTTCGTCATAACATCTAGTTCCTTTAAAAGCCCCAAAATTTCAGAGTTTAAGAGGACGCCTCGGTAGCTTAAGTGGCTAAAGCACTCGACCGGATATTGAGGGATCTGGGTTCGAGTCCCAGTCAAGGCGAATGATTTTTACGCTCTGAAATTGTTGCATTGAAATGCACATTAGCGGATGACTCCGTTAAAAGTTACTGTTGCGGCATCTCCCGCAGTTTCTTTGGAATTTGTCAAAGGGAAAACACCATACGTGTTTAAAAAAGTTGGCTTTAACCTCGTGGACAGTGGCGCCTCGCGCACGACTACGAATACATGTGACATTGTATGTACGGTATTTCGTCATAACATCTAGTTCCTTTAAAAGCCCCAAAATTTCAGAGTTTAAGAGGACGCCTCGGTAGCTTAAGTGGCTAAAGCACTCGACCGGATATTGAGGGATCTGGGTTCGAGTCCCAGTCAAGGCGAATGATTTTTACGCTCTGAAATTGTTGCATTGAAATGCACATTAGCGGATGACTCCGTTAAAAGTTACTGTTGCGGCATCTCCCGCAGTTTCTTTGGAATTTGTCAAAGGGAAAACACCATACGTGTTTAAAAAAGTTGGCTTTAACCTCGTGGACAGTGGCGCCTCGCGCACGACTACGAATACATGTGACATTGTATGTACGGTATTTCGTCATAACATCTAGTTCCTTTAAAAGCCCCAAAATTTCAGAGTTTAAGAGGACGCCTCGGTAGCTTAAGTGGCTAAAGCACTCGACCGGATATTGAGGGATCTGGGTTCGAGTCCCAGTCAAGGCGAATGATTTTTACGCTCTGAAATTGTTGCATTGAAATGCACATTAGCGGATGACTCCGTTAAAAGTTACTGTTGCGGCATCTCCCGCAGTTTCTTTGGAATTTGTCAAAGGGAAAACACCATACGTGTTTAAAAAAGTTGGCTTTAACCTCGTGGACAGTGGCGCCTCGCGCACGACTACGAATACATGTGACATTGTATGTACGGTATTTCGTCATAACATCTAGTTCCTTTAAAAGCCCCAAAATTTCAGAGTTTAAGAGGACGCCTCGGTAGCTTAAGTGGCTAAAGCACTCGACCGGATATTGAGGGATCTGGGTTCGAGTCCCAGTCAAGGCGAATGATTTTTACGCTCTGAAATTGTTGCATTGAAATGCACATTAGCGGATGACTCCGTTAAAAGTTACTGTTGCGGCATCTCCCGCAGTTTCTTTGGAATTTGTCAAAGGGAAAACACCATACGTGTTTAAAAAAGTTGGCTTTAACCTCGTGGACAGTGGCGCCTCGCGCACGACTACGAATACATGTGACATTGTATGTACGGTATTTCGTCATAACATCTAGTTCCTTTAAAAGCCCCAAAATTTCAGAGTTTAAGAGGACGCCTCGGTAGCTTAAGTGGCTAAAGCACTCGACCGGATATTGAGGGATCTGGGTTCGAGTCCCAGTCAAGGCGAATGATTTTTACGCTCTGAAATTGTTGCATTGAAATGCACATTAGCGGATGACTCCGTTAAAAGTTACTGTTGCGGCATCTCCCGCAGTTTCTTTGGAATTTGTCAAAGGGAAAACACCATACGTGTTTAAAAAAGTTGGCTTTAACCTCGTGGACAGTGGCGCCTCGCGCACGACTACGAATACATGTGACATTGTATGTACGGTATTTCGTCATAACATCTAGTTCCTTTAAAAGCCCCAAAATTTCAGAGTTTAAGAGGACGCCTCGGTAGCTTAAGTGGCTAAAGCACTCGACCGGATATTGAGGGATCTGGGTTCGAGTCCCAGTCAAGGCGAATGATTTTTACGCTCTGAAATTGTTGCATTGAAATGCACATTAGCGGATGACTCCGTTAAAAGTTACTGTTGCGGCATCTCCCGCAGTTTCTTTGGAATTTGTCAAAGGGAAAACACCATACGTGTTTAAAAAAGTTGGCTTTAACCTCGTGGACAGTGGCGCCTCGCGCACGACTACGAATACATGTGACATTGTATGTACGGTATTTCGTCATAACATCTAGTTCCTTTAAAAGCCCCAAAATTTCAGAGTTTAAGAGGACGCCTCGGTAGCTTAAGTGGCTAAAGCACTCGACCGGATATTGAGGGATCTGGGTTCGAGTCCCAGTCAAGGCGAATGATTTTTACGCTCTGAAATTGTTGCATTGAAATGCACATTAGCGGATGACTCCGTTAAAAGTTACTGTTGCGGCATCTCCCGCAGTTTCTTTGGAATTTGTCAAAGGGAAAACACCATACGTGTTTAAAAAAGTTGGCTTTAACCTCGTGGACAGTGGCGCCTCGCGCACGACTACGAATACATGTGACATTGTATGTACGGTATTTCGTCATAACATCTAGTTCCTTTAAAAGCCCCAAAATTTCAGAGTTTAAGAGGACGCCTCGGTAGCTTAAGTGGCTAAAGCACTCGACCGGATATTGAGGGATCTGGGTTCGAGTCCCAGTCAAGGCGAATGATTTTTACGCTCTGAAATTGTTGCATTGAAATGCACATTAGCGGATGACTCCGTTAAAAGTTACTGTTGCGGCATCTCCCGCAGTTTCTTTGGAATTTGTCAAAGGGAAAACACCATACGTGTTTAAAAAAGTTGGCTTTAACCTCGTGGACAGTGGCGCCTCGCGCACGACTACGAATACATGTGACATTGTATGTACGGTATTTCGTCATAACATCTAGTTCCTTTAAAAGCCCCAAAATTTCAGAGTTTAAGAGGACGCCTCGGTAGCTTAAGTGGCTAAAGCACTCGACCGGATATTGAGGGATCTGGGTTCGAGTCCCAGTCAAGGCGAATGATTTTTACGCTCTGAAATTGTTGCATTGAAATGCACATTAGCGGATGACTCCGTTAAAAGTTACTGTTGCGGCATCTCCCGCAGTTTCTTTGGAATTTGCTCTAATATCTGCCTTAAATTAACAGGCCAACGTCTGTGTAGACACAATCTGATCACCTTTCATAGGTTTAAATGTTTTAACTCTATGCATTGTACTGACTGTTGTTACATGTAAGGACGTCCACTGAATGAAGTTATTTTATCTAGCTGTCCATACCTTCTGCCCCAGTTTGTTCCCCCTATAAATAAATTCCTTTCTCCTCCGTCCCTCTTCATCCATCGTTTGGTCTCAGTTTCGCTCAAATAAAGACCTCTATCTACAGTATCTATTTATTCCCCAGACTCAAACGGCCCTCAACATTCCCACTCATCCTCAGCATCATCTCCGGCCACTTTTACTGCCTTCCACAAACTCCATCCAAATTCCTCTCTTCTCCCACTTCATCTAACACTTTTTCGATTGTCTTACTCCCCGTCCGGTTTAATCGCACGTCTTTTACAACCAAATATCTCGAAATGCCTCTTTCCTCAAAGATCAGTTTTCAGAACCATAAAATTATTCATTCCTTCTTCTTTGGCCCTTTTCCTTTGGGCCCTCACTCAAGAATCATTTGGATCGTTGGATCGTTTCGTTCCTTTCTGCAAATATCAATTTCACTCTTGGATGTTTTCATTATTCGCAGTAATTCACCTTGTTCGTTGAGCATTCTGCTCAAATATGTGTCAAGTGAAAGCCTGATCTAATTTATGCTCATCTTCTATAAGATTTGTACTGCATAAGAATCTCATTGTTTTTATATTCTTCTGGTATTGAAAGATTAAACACAGTGACTTGATAATCAATGAAAACTCCACATCCATCCATGAAATCCATCCATCAATGAAATAAATGTTAATTCCACAAAACGAAGAAAAAGTGGCAGGCTACTCTTACTGCGAATGAATATTTTTCAATGGATGCCTGAAGAGCAACTAATGAGATGCTTTAGGCTTCACTGACTACAATTATTATTTTAATAAATATAATAGAGGAATGTAACCCTTCAGCTTTATTTTATAATTAAGAAACGAGGAATTAAAACGAGAAAATGTCCATAAAATTACTTACATTTTTATATGAAATATGAACCTAGTGGCAAGACAAACCTTTATTAAAATACATTTGAAAGGCACATTCTTAAAACATTTTTCTACATATTCATAACGATAGACAAGCATTTCAATTCCATCTCTGAAGAAATACTCCGCCTTACGTTTTAACCAATTGTTTACATCAGCATGCATTTCTGTGTCAAAGCGCTCTGTTGCAAGCCACGTCTAGCGAGAGATCCGTAATCGTATCACAAATTCTTTCGTTGAATTTCACCGTCAGTTCATGTGTCTCGAGGCTAGGACTATGACTGCGGTCCTCGTCGTTAACATTGGTGCTCTGGCCATTTTTCAACTGAGAATGCACCACTGCCTCACTCCGTCTTCACTCATTATTCTGTCTCCATACACTTCACCAAGTTATCTATGAATTTCAAGTGGCTTGTGGTTTTTTTGCAAGTAATAACCAAATCACAGAGCGCACTTTACAACTCGCGGGATTTGCAGCGCACGTTTTAATAATTCGCAGTGAGCAAAGTAGAAGGACCACTACCACAGTAGGATGTGTACTGAGTGAGGGGACGTTAAGACACCAAGATGATGCCTCTAGCCCAATCCATCGCCACGCTAGGCCGAAACGTAAGTTACTAACTGGTCCGCCCTCGTATATCCGACAGTGAACGAAATCCGTTAGCTGCGTAGCAAGCCAAATGAAACTTTATCATTGTTAACTGTAACTTAAACATACTACTTTTATCCCTATCTCTAGTCCAGATTTCCCATCTGGCTACTTTATTGGCGTAAATTAAAAAAAAAACACTTGCCTACGACGGCCATCCCGATTTTACACCCGCCAACATTAATACAGGTATGCATATGCAGTTTGGTTTGTAAAAATTTTCGAATTCCTGGCCTATCTCTTTAGTTTACTCCCAAATTTTGTAATAATTTCGTACTTTTTTGAATTTTTTATCGTCTACTTCATGGAAACCCTTCTCAAAATCCATGAAATGCAACAAAAATCAATTATTATTTGGAATTCTACCGTTTAAGTTAAGTTTTGGATGGGCACAAGCTACACAGTGATACGACGATATTTCCCTAGAACCAAACCGTACTGGTGATGTTCAGTATTCCATTCTGTTTCTGTTCATATCATTACTGTGCCATCTCACATTCCCCTGGCATTCTTGACACGAAATTGAGTGTCACCGAAGTAGTCGTTTTACCTCCTCCCCAACCTGTTTTCGATGGTTCTCAGAACTGCTTTTGCTTCTTGTGGACCAATCATATGGTGAGCAGGGTTTTCATACTATATCCTGTTTCTCTTTTTTCGAAATAGAATTTTTCACACCTACTCGGTGTTTAGATCACACGTCTTTCTCCTAAGTTTCTCGGATTAAAACCTAAACCCTTTTTCCATATCCCTTAAAATATTTGGCTCCTAATTTTCCCAACCGGCTTAGTTTATTTCATTTATCATGTTGTTATATTATATTGTAGTATTTTTTTTGGCCAAAATATTAAACCAAAGACAAAGATTAAGGGACAGTCTTAATCACACCGAGTTATAATTACTGGTTTGTCTTTTCCTAAATATTCTTAGAAGTATAACTTCCATATCCCTAGAAGCCCTGTTGAGCCGACCAATATAGTTTTTCCTTTCGAACCTGTTTTTTTCAATTGGTGTCGTGTGGTTTACTTCTTGATATTTCTTCTCACCTTCTCTTTATAGTGTGGTACGCCTTTCCTTGCTTCTCTTTTTCTCATTTCTCCGGGACATCGAACTGCCTTTTCCGCCGCATTCCGTGATTGACTTTTGGTCATTTTCATTTTATTTCATCCTACAGGCCTTTAACCACCTCGAAACTTGTGAGTAGGAGAGAGCAGAGTCCCCGTAAGTCTCACGAATCATTTTCTTAGTCTCCTCAAGAGTTTTTTCAGTTTAGTACAACACTTAGTAATCGCGTAACGTTGCTCGATCGTCGATTCCATTATTTTCGTTCCACTGTCGACGCGGAGAGGTTTATAATAACTGACGTCCTGCCGCTTCCACTGATTGGAGAGCACTGAGACCGGTTTTGCGGCAAACCTTAGCATCCCATCAACGTACTCCAAGTGGTTTTATACCACTCTAACCAATAGGGGCGGCAAGGGAAATTCAATTGCATTATTTTTAGAACTCACCCTGCCTATCCATTCTTCTCCCCAAGCACATTATCTCAATCTTCCGTTTCCTTCGTTTCTATTCTGCGATAAATGATTGACTCATTCTTTTATAATTCACCGTTTCTTTATTGCCTCTATAGTCCGTGTTCTCCGTTTTTAAAGCTGTTCCAGCGCATGTAATGCTGTTTCCTTCACCTGATCCGTTCCTAGCGCTTTAACCTCTGACACTCGGTGTACCTTCACTCTAATCTCAATTTTATTCGCTGTCCCTTTATGTTTTAATCTTCATGAATTTCTTTTCGTGTGCAAATTTTTTTCGAAATCTCTGTTCAACTGATTCAGTTAAAGGAGATGCATGCGCGATTTTCCTTCGGCTGCAATCGGAGGACCGGAGGTGTGCCTCACTCAGCATGAGTTCTCCTCCGCTGACAACCGCTCAAGTATTTCCCGTAATCCCTCTCTCCGTGATCTACGCTATCCGTCTCCAGGGTACTCGAACACCGTTTATTATCCAGTGGAAGATGTTTGTAGGGTCCACAACACCCCTCGTTCGTTCTCATTTGCGTGTCTTTTTGTATATTTTTGCCGAGGAAAACAAAACGTCCTGAAAGAGGAAGTCAGTTCGAGGGGGGGGCAGCAGGTGGGGAGAAGGGGTGATTACCCAAGAACCGGGTGCAATCAGCACTGCTATAAACGCTTGCTCCTGCGTGACTGTTTTGTTCTCTTCCACCGGATATTGCAGGGGTATAAAAGTCCTCGTTCTTGCTCCCTGATCGAACGCTGTGATCTCGCTGTTAGCTTCCGTCGTATCTTTTTCGAGTACGTTCCCGCGATGGTGACCGGCGGTCATTCAGCGGTCTATTTTGGCAAAATAACAGCGTCCCATGGGAGTCCGGTTTGAAAATGGTTTGGGATTATTAATCCAGCGATTTTTTATGAGCAAAAAAAAAAGATACTAATCGCACCAAAGGCACCCTTTGGCCCAACAGCCAATATTTTTGACGATCAAAATCAAGGGGCGGGGAAGTAATCATATGTTCCAAGGAAATGAATGAAACTTCGACGTAAAGTCTCACGTTGCGTAGGAAAAACACTTGTATCGTTTGCTTCCCGGAGGACCCTTGTGTCAAGTCTCGCTGTGGCGCACTTTGGCTGGTGGTGCCGTCTTGCTTTAGAGAATCATGCGCGGGGAAATAGAAATGAGGAGTTTTTGCAGGAATTTGCCATTACAATTTATAGTCCATCGGTTAGGGTAGGTTTTGGACAGACACGTATATTAAGCACTGCTAAATCTCATCCAACACAGCACCTAACACCTGAGACTAACATAAATAATTGGTCCAGACAACACTCCACGGAATAAAGTGTTCAGTCACCAACAGTGGATGCATTACATTAAAATAAACCAACCGTAACTTCTCCCGCATTACAGTCTTACCAGTATTTCATTGCCTCTCAGTATCTTCTGCATCACATTTTATTGGCTCCTTACAATTTCTCCGAGCAACCATCCCTTTCTTCTCTTTATCAATCATGTCTTCTTTCATCTCTTTCTTTTCCAACTGTACGTTGGTCTTAAATGTATTTATTTCCGTCCGTTCAATCGTCATTCTCCACGCCAAGTAGTACATCCAATATTGTATAATTGAATGTATGAAGTACATTGATCTTACATGCATGCATATCTACACGTGCACCTACTTGCACGGATTCCCTGCCAGCTAATTCAGAAATGTTATCAGAAGGACGCAAAGCTGAAGCCTATTTCCGCAAATTCGTTTCAAATGTCACGTTGAAAAATCTCCAAATACTTCATTCAGACGAAAATGAGATATAGGTAGGTGAGGAATTGTAGACATAACCTACTCATGTGTCTAGCTCTGTGTAACGATTCAATTAAATCAGATTAAATATAAACAGAGTAATCAACCCGAAGGTCGGTTTGGTAGGTGATGGTAGAGTTCACCCAGTACTAAGCCCTGTACGGCGTGTGAAATTCACACGTCAGGGTAGGGGGGCCAGTTCCTTTCCCTGTACCGGTTATGGTTTCCCAAGAAGACCTGATACCCGAAAAATCACTTTAGGTTGGGTGGAGCTGCAGGTGCAGCGTTATCAGTAATCATCCTGCAAACGTGATTCCTAGCCAAATGTCGCCTATCGTGGCGATTAGGGGATCGGTGAGGAGGATTCATGTCTTCTATGCTCATTGAGCATGTTAGCAACTCGTGAAAATATTGCCGTCAGAGATAGCTTGTATCCCAGTGCGTGTATGTTCCCCACGTACGGCAAAATAAATTATCGATTTTATCGCCAATCAAGTTCGCCGATATACCTTCTTTAAGCGCGGGACATTTCACAATGCAAAAATTCATTCGCCTATCCCGGGATGGAGACCTGGAGCCGTCGATTTCCGGACGAGTAAACGACCGAGACTCGCTGATAAACACTCGACCTGATATCGAAGGACCCCGGTCCAGGCGATGATATTTTTTCCTCGGGAAACACTCGCATGCGGACAACAGCGAGTGACTCACTAAAGATAATTTTGCGGCACTCCCCGTGGTTTCTTTGCATCGGCGTCTTGTAAACCAAGAAAAAGGATATAAATATGTCTGAAGGGTATTGTTTCATGGCCAAAAATACGTCGATGAAAAGTGATTCGGAAATAGTTTTAGCTTTGAACAGATTTTCGGACCGAACACTTTGAGTATAAATACCCGCGTCTCGAAAAATTCTTTTCCATCACCGCATTTGCGGGGGCAATTCAAATGAATCAAGCAATCCCTACATTTCTACTTCTTGCAAGGGAATGCGTGCACGAAACATACAAAAGAAATATACAGTGGAGGAATCTACTCTTTGGGATGCTTGCATCAGTTTGTTTGTGTTTCGCCTTCGTGGTTCCTAAGGTTCCTCCTTAAAGACACTCAATAAATAGCTGCTCGATTTCTACGTTGAGGGTGTGTAGTGGGGTGATTCATTCCTCACGGTTTTCAAGAAGGAGAGACCGTTTCCGCTCGCAGGAGCTTTTGCAAATCGGGCGGCATATGTTGGACAAAACGCTCTTCCCTTTCTGGAAGTCTCGTAATCTCTTCTTATCAGTAATCCGTGGGATAAATCAAACAGGGTGTCTTTCGTAACATTGGATCCTCCCTCTCATTATCTCCAATTGTGTCACCCTGATTGGACAGGGACAGAAGAAAGAAATATGGTTAAACAAATATGCTTTCCGAGGCTAATTAGTCTGATGCGACACGAAGTGGATTTTTTTTTACGAGTATGGAAATAATTATCTAACCTTGCTGCGGCAGTTCAGATATTTCTCTCCCTAAATCATTTCTGGTATTCTAGTGTATCATCATTATAAAAAAAATAAGAATAATAGAATATAATGTTATTGCTCATGTATCAGGTTTGCATTACATAATAATATCAATATTTACATATGATAGAGTACATTCTAAAATTATAGACTGTAGATGTAAACTTGATTAATGGACCCGGGTTAGGTTAATTGGAGAATGCAGTAGAGCTAACCTCGCAGTAATCCCTACATGGCTTGCGATTATTCACACGTAAACAGGTTTGGGTCGTCGGTTCTTTATTCCCTGTGACGCTTGTGGTTTCTCCGGAAGGTCTGATGCTCGAAAAATCACACAGCCTGGGTGAAGCTGAAGGTGCCCAGAGATGTCCCCGAGATTCGAACTCGGGTCATCCGGTCAGTAGGCCAAGCACTCTACCCACTGGAATACCAAGCTTACGAATGTTTTATTAAGAGTGTATGCGTGTAAGCCACTTCTGGATGATCTCTGAACATCTAAAAAAAATACATTTATTCGTGCTGTCCTTCTGATATGTTCTATTAAAAAGGTGATTTTACAAGAAATTTATCGTATATTTGGGGGATTGTGGTACATGAAGACTCTCTGTAATGTGCAATATTCTCTCTTTTGAATGTAATTTAAAAATATATTTTCATACTTACGGGACAGCCTGCCAGTTTTCATCATCTAATGAATAGATCGGGCTAGCCTAACATCTCCACTTGTAGAACATCACTAGTAAAACATTTGGACAGCAACGCATGCTTGTAGATGCCATTCCCGCAGTCCCGAAATTATTCCAGTATTATTTAAGTGCTGGAGTTAAAGCGAGAAGTCGTATGAAATGCGTACGTTATAATAAGGGTGCTGGTATAATGTGTGGGGCATTGAAAGGATCGTGACCATTTTCTGCTACAGTTGCATGGGGATCCATGTTTGCGATTGTGAGGGATTTTTCAATAAATATCGCCGGAAATTAATTTAATGCGTGGCGGAGTGCGTGATCTGGAGCGCCCCCTTTCCGTGTCATGTCCCGAGACTACTCGAATTTAGTAGATGCGCGGAAGGATACATTCGTTCGTCTTTTGCGTGATGTTGGATTTTCAAATACCCGTCTTATTTTCCGCGTTTCCTACAGGGTTGGCAGAAGTTACGAAAGCCAGTTTGACATCCAGTGATTGATAATATCACTCGAGAATTGTTTCGAGACGGAGTAGTTTTGAAAAATATACCTACCAGTCCGAAACTATTTTTCGTATGGACCCTTGACAGTTATGAGCTCTTAGGAGTAAATTTAAGGAAGGGAACGCTAGTGATATTAGTATGTGTTTATTTTTTTCTGATTTCAAATTTATTTTGCTCATAGGAATCGGAATGAGTAGGGGAATGGATCTGGAAGACGATATCATATAGACGACGACTACAGCGTGGGAAAAACAAAGTTGTGCCCATACTCGGCTGTCACGTTGTTTCGCTTAGTTTAATTGTTAGGGGAGTCGGCCGGCAGCTAGGGTCAATTGCGCCATTAGGGATTTACGGGTAATTTGGAAGGGGTAGGATGTTCGGGGAGTGGAGGAAGGGTGGCAAGAAACCCGGCGTCGCCATTTGCTTACTCTTTTAACGATGGGCTCCAAGGGGTCCACATACGACGGACGGCGTACTCACTTCAAGTCCTCTCCACGTTGCACCGTAAGTTGGGATCGGGATAAAACTGAAAAAAATCCTACCATCGCCGGGATTCGAGTCTGAGACCTCGGGTGGAAAGCCAGTATTTTAGCCTCTGCATCGTTTTAATCCCTTTTTCACATTGTCAAATACTTGTTGCAAATAATATTTTTTACTTTTATGAATTGCGTTTTCAGATTTTGGAATAATTGCAAGCCACAAATATTTTCGGTTTTACAGAAAGAAAAAAACAGCTAAGTTAATTTCACTTAATTAATTTTTTTTAATGTGGCAAAATTAAAAAATATTAAAAGGAATTAACGTAGCTGTTTTTTCTGTCTGTAATTGATAAGTAACACAAAGTCAAGCCTGAAACTACTAAGTTCATTTTAGATTTAATTACTTAAGTACGGAAAGATATCATGGTTAATTTTAACTTTATCTGGAGACACTTCGTGAAATTCTCTGCGAAATGGATGGCTGATTTAAGTTTTTCCGCATAAAATATATTTCATCCAATCTGGGTTTCGCTGTAGGTCAATGAATTCAATCGCTGATCGATCGATCCATCTTCTTTCGTTCTTGGAGATCAACAATTGGTGTCGATCTCCAACGAAACATAGGTCGTTTAAAATAAATTTTGTGTGGAAAAACTTCCGTTACCCGTTTCGTTTCGGCAATTATTGATTTTTCGAATTCGGAGATGGCGCGCCAAAAAGGAGAACATTCGTTGCCCCATCTTTGGCGATAACTAATGGACTTTTCGCTAGCGCCAGTGACTGTTAGATGACAAAACGAACGCGCACAACCTTCGAAATGGCTTGACCACAATTTTTCAAGCCGAAGATTGGTTTGATAGTTGAGAGTGGAGCACACCCAGGTCTAAGGGCAATGTCGTATGAAAATCATACACACAGGGTTCCCTATGGTTTCCCAGGAAGATCTTATGCCCAAAAAATCACACAGCTTGGGTGAGGCAGAGGGTGCCCAGGGGTGTAAACCCGGAATCGAGCCCGGGCCCTCCGATCAGTAGCCCAGCGCTCTTCCCACTTGACTGCCACGTACCTCGAGATGGCTTACTCACTTCAAGAAAATACCGCTTTGGTGTACCTAATTGGTGAAGGCGGCTCAAGAGATCCAAAGCCTTTCATGGCAACGTTATCATGTTGGGATTGGTTACCACCCCCACTATCCCTCCCCCACCCCCTCGCAATTCGTCGAATTACTCCGCCAGTTGGTCGCCGTTGGCCTCCACGTTGGACGGGGGATGAGGGTGGGGAAGTTGAAGTGGCGGAGACACCACAAGGCCATTGTTTTCGCGATCGGTGTGTGTGAAAGGAATGGCAGATGGCAACCAGAGGCATGTTTCTCAAAGTTAAAACATCTGGTGTGGCCAAAACATTACCTTCTCCGTACGCTAGTAAGTATTCTAGCCAAATGAAGCGCTCATGCTCATCCTTGATAATTGATAGTAACTTATTATATTACTCAGATCTATTGAAAGCTCCCATTTGTGTTTCTGCAAAGATGGAATGAAGGTATTCCACTCTTTCAGCTTACGAGCAGCTTCGTATTCTTTAGCAGGTAGTTTCTTTTAGACACCCTTCAAAGGGTGTGAAACGGAATCAGCACTAGTCATATTGAAGCAAGTCAGCAGACGCCGACGGTGGGGTTTCAATGGTGACCAAATTCAAAATGACTCAGAAAACTTTTTTTTTAATAATCTAGGTGCACAGAGTAAAGGGACGTGAGATACTTCATCCGAAAAGGAGAAAGTCTCACGCAATTAACTTAAATACTTCCCATTTAATGGAGAAGAATGAAATGGAATTACAATATTCGTTGCTTTGATTAAAATAGTTCTCAGATCTCCCGCTCTATTAAAATGTTTTGTTTTTGCACAGTATTACTTTAAAAAATAATTCTCAAACCAACCACCCTTTTTAAGCAGTACTTGTTTTATGGCGGCGATACAGACTCACGTTGAAGTGAAGGTCAGAGTGTTCACTTCAAGTTCATAGGTTTCGGCCAGAAACTAATTAGTTTATACACTCTTAGCAAATTTGTTTTAAAAAATCTCGTGATACTCGGGTCAATAGTTTTTTTTTGAGTTGACCAGTTGACAAAAAACCTATCACAGGTCCGTGGATAGACACATGAGCACATGTATTAATCGGTAAATGGTTGAAACGTGTCCAGGTCACATCTACATAAATACCACGCGATCCACCAAGGTGTGTGAGAGGGGGTGCAATCACCAGGTGGCATGGGTACGGGATACGGGAGAGAAAGGGAAAAGGGAAAATACATTCACTAAAAAATACCTCCAAAAAAACCTCAGTTCAAAACGAGTGGCAATTCATTCAAAACAAGTGAAAAATACCTCTTCAGGTGACCTCAGAACATTTCCGTTGAAATCAAGACGTCTATTTTTTTCATACGACAATTCCTGTACTGCGTTTGGCGTAAGCGTCATTCAAAACGGTCATTGATTCTCGTACACCAGCCACACACCACAGTAACGAACTCGAGATTTGGTTAGATGGGCGAGGGTAGGGAATAGCCTTTTATAGCAAACCCCGTGCGACACAGGAGATAACCCATATACGAGGGTCATCCGGAAAGTAGTACCCGTTCGTGAAATAAAAAGACAAAAGTAAATATTAACAAACATAAAAAATTTTATTTGAAAGAGGATACTTTAAACTACTTCTCAACATAATCTCCAAGCAAATTAAGGCATTTGTCATAACGTGTGACAAGTTTCTGTATTCCTGCTGCATAGTCCTTCGCCGCCAGCTCATTGAGATACGCGAGGGACCCATCTTGCACAAATTTTTGCATAATGCAGATGGTGTTTAACAATTTCATGAACAATTGTTCGAGAAACATTGGGAAAATGCTCACAGATGTCATCAATTGTGACGCGCCGATCGTTCCTCACGAATTCGTCAACTGAGCTCACCAGTTGGTCTGTAATGACAGACGGTCTCCCCGAACGCTCATCGTCGTGTGTGTTCCCCCTCCCCATGTTGAAGTTGCGACACCACCGCCGAACAGACGACTCGTCCATTACATTGTCTCCATACACCTCCTTTAATTGGCGATGAATATCACATGGGCGAACGTTTCTTGCATTGAGGAATTTAATCACTGCCCTCACTTCACAACTGGCGGCGTTCTCAATTTTTTTAAACATTGTAAACAATCACAGAAACAACACAGGCAATGCTAGCGTCACGCAACTTGGCTCAGAGAAGGCAGACAAGCCACTGAAGCTATCTGACCTCGTCCAGCGGCTACTCGCGTCGTCAGCACTTCATGCGGCACGAACGGGTACTACTTTCCGGATGACCCTCGTACAAGGGGCTATAAGGGGCGTCACTTCCTGTCCCCATACAGCCTATTTATCAGGAATATCTGGTACCCGAAAGTACTTGGATGAAAACTGAGGGTTCCCAGAGAGACGGTATCGAACCCGGGTCCTCCTGTCCACCCAGCACCCCAACCGCTGGTTTTCCTCACCCCATCGTTGGAATTAATGTCATAAAAAACATTCGAAATCGCTACTTGTGAATGTCAACTATAAAAAAAACTGAAAATCTTCACCTGTCTACGCAATGCTCAGCGATTCCTCGTAAGGGTGTTCGGCGGGCGGGCGGGCGGGTGCGGCGGTTTACCAGCTCCTACGATACTGACGAGGAGGAAGCCATTTATTGACGACATTGTTTACCCATTGATAACATCGCTGTGCGATGATAATCAAATATACATGGGGGAATTATATTATTGAATGCATATGACGAAAATATTTACGCATTTTTTTACTGTAGATTGCCATTAATTTGAATAGATTCAACAGTACGTAATATTTATTAATTTATTTAACGATTTTATTGGAGCGAGACTTCGTAATCCCTTCTTCTATACAACCCCTGTACGTTACATTGAAGACGATTACAAGAACCCACTATTGGTTTGATTTTATCTCTTATTAAGTTACTATATCCACTTAAAGGCTCTTCACTCCTTTGTACTTATATAAAATCCTCCATTGGAAGCAGCCAGTGGGTGAACAGGTTCTTCACGGAATTGGTTAAGGACCGCAGCCAAGGAATGCCCAATGCCTACTAGCTTTATTCCAGCAAATGTTGAGTCAACTGATAGGGTTCCCTTAAACCCTTGCGCTTGGTCTCTATGTCTTGGCTCAAGTCTTTATGATTTGAAAAAAATGACAGCGACGAGATCCTCATACAACAGAGATAGTCGACGTCACGCCCTCATGTAATCTAAAAGTGTCTTCATTGCCCTACCTGGCGATTCAGTTGTGGCGGATAGATTTTCTCCTCTGTGCAATGCCTACAATATTGTCATTCATACTTTTGCGATAAATTCAATCCGGCGCTGCGTCTTGGGAGTATCCAAGGACTCTCATAACAAATTATATGAAACACTTTTTTGAAGGACAGATTACGGGAAATCTTCCGTGGAAAGTTTCTTTCTGAATACTTTCAAAGGATAAATCTAAACTTAGGAATGGAAATTTTCAGGATATCTCGAGGGTTATATCCTAATTGAGGGTTGAACCACCTCAATGCGTGCCGCTCGTCCCTCCCCCGCCCCCCTTCCACCCCTCCTGCCAACCCCCCCCCCCCCACCACTTACTACGCTTAATCGCGAATTTTCAGCCTCAACCAAAACATACTTATGTCACGCAACATCCCATTTTCTCACCTTGAAAATATTTTCCAGCTTGAATCAATAGTGTGAACTCGAACGGTTGGTTGCCTTCCTCAGGACTGGATTTAGAAAGAAACGTATTTCACGGACATCTGTCGTGATTGTCGTCCAAAAATATCAGGCGTCTCTTGTGTGTGCCGCCATACTTCCCATTTTGACTCTCCTTCCCCCATTTATCACCCAGTGTCACCCCAAGCCGTTTCTTTCTCCTCCTCAACCCCTTCCCTAGTTTGCTGGAGCGTAATTTTTCATGATTCTACGTGCCTGGAAGATTTGCGCAACCTGGAGATGACGGCGATTTCAAGTTTCTGTCCTGGAAAACCTTGATGAATAGAGGATTTAATTGGAATATCATTGAAAATTTTGAGGTTATAGAAGGAAGAAAAAGCGAAATTGTTATGGGATATGATGATTCCAATTATTTTTACTTACTGATCGAATAGTTTCCCTATCAATTAGAAGCATGCAATCACAACCGAACGTTCTTGCGGAGTACATGGGGGGCCCCATACGTACCCGGCCTGACCTAGAGATGGCGGCGGAATTTTTGCGTCGTTTCGTAGCTATGGATGAAACATGAGTCCATACGTTACACCCGAGACAAAAGAACAATCAAACCAATGGATTCAAAAGGGAGAACCGCCTCCAAAGAAGGCGAAAACCGTTTAATCTGCAGGCAATGTCATGGCGTCGGTTTTTTGGGATGTGCGTGGAATAATTTTCATTGACTATCTTGAAAAAGGAAAAACTATTAACGGCGATTATTATGCAAACTTATTGAAACGTTTGGGCTAAGAAATCAAGCAAAAGCGACCGCATTTGACTTAGAAGAAAGTGTTGTTTCGTCAAGACAATGCACCAGCTCACAAATCCGTTATTGCAATGGCCAAAATTCATGAATTAAAGTTCGAATTTCTACCTCATACCCCCTGTTCGCCAGATTTAGCCCCCTCGGGTTATTTTCTGTTCGTAAACTTGAAAAAATGGCTCGGTGGTCAAAGATTTTCTAACCGTGAAGAAGTGATGTCTGCAGTTAATGGCTATTTTGAGGATCAAGACAGTTCTTATTATAAAAAGGGTATCGAACTTATTGAACACCACTGGGAAAAGTGTATTCAGCGGAAAGGAGATTATGTTGAAAAGTAAATACATTTTTTCCTAAATGTTTGTGTTTTCTGTGTCGGGTCGGGTACTTTTGGGATTCCCCTCGTAAGAATTCTTCACAATGGTGTTATAATTAATTGCTTGTCTTTCATTAATTGGCAGAGCTCTGGAAAAGTAAAACCATTCCCAACTCTTGACAGCGTCCGTCACTTTGAGTGTAATTTTTATTTTTGGGAAATTCTCCATTTCTTGTGAAGGATGAAAATGTCAGTCGAATCAGATGCCTCAAAAAGCTTTGAAATTGGGTAAGGTAATCATTTATTCATAATATTTGGGATTGTGGCTTGTGAATGGGCCATTTTTTTGGAATGAGTGTGAGTGCATTTTCCAAAGGCGATCGTTTCAGGGATCTGCAAATCTATTTAATCATCATGAAGTCCGGGAAGGCGACAAAATTGCTCTTAGATTCTCAATTATGCGTTTAATAATTTTATTCCTAGACTACTTTCAATCATATAAGTTTAACTTCGATCATCGCCAGTGATATCATTGCGCGCATTTTCCATTTTAGCGCGACATAGCTCTATACGTCTCAAGGATATTCATACTCCCCCGTGTTATCAACCAAGATCCATTCTCCTGTTATAAATATACTTACGTGAGGCAGTGGAGAACTCCTTTAAGGTTCAAATTGAGTAACTTCACTTCCTTTAAGGTAACCGAGAAGATAGAATCAGGTGTATATGATTCCAAAGTTAAAATATTTGTGTTTGATGAGCAGAATGGGATGAATGACTGAAAAATAATGTTAAATAGAAAATATAAGTACTCGCAATTATACAAATGGATAATTCCTATACCATGGTCCAATTTCAATGGAAAGGGTTACGAGAAACGGAGAAATGAATAAAAAGTGCGTATGCCGTAAAAAAGTGTTCGTTTGTATGCGGAGTATACAAGTTATCGTAAACAGTTGTTGATGCCCTTTGTGTCGTACCTAACTCTTATACTCATCCTGGCGGTGACTCGCAGAGTATCATGTGGATTTAAAGAATTAATTCTTAAGTTATGTAGTGAACTCTTCTCGTTCCACCCCTAAAGTACGTTCTGAGATGGCGGATTGTTGGTGTGATTTATTTAAATAGCCATGTTTGCTTTTCGTCCTTGATTGAGGAGCAATCCTTCGTCTAAAATTCGAATATAGAAGAGACCATCATCGAAAAGATTGAGACATCGACCCCGAGCGTGCCCTGCAAACACTTATAAACGTCTTTTTAGTGGGGTTATTGCAATATCGAACTCATATAAGTTAGCGTTAGGGAGATATTTGGGCGTCTTAAATAGAATAGGAACGTGCGATTTTATTGTAATATCCTACCAATCTGCAGCATTTGATTCGGGCATGAATTATAAATCATAATGGTATCAAATTTTATTTGTCGATTTTAGAGACTTCCGCGTCAATAAACCGTGCCCATGACGACGATCGTCAACCATCTGCCTCACACCGGATTCCAATGATGATATTGTAAAGGCGTGGCTTGCCTTCCCGTTGAGATATATAATGTAAATTATCTGCCAAATTTCGGTTTCTAGTTTTATGACTTCATAAGTACTTTTCAGCCAGAATCGTGAAGTTGAAGTTCTTTGCCCGTCCTCAAAGCCTACGCCTGTGACCATAATGTGATTGTCGCTGACCACTGCGGTTATTACTTTAAAGTCAGTTTGCCATTAACTGATTTTGCTAAGATATTTGAAATGTACTAAGTTCTTCAGTACGTTTTAACGAACAATAAAACTAATCTTCGTACTGCTTTTTCGTTTCCTCGAACTTTCCGCGACTTTTGTTTCAGGAGGATGTCCGAAAGATTGTAATCGCCGGGCAAACATCATCTCTCGAGAATTTCCGTTCATCAATCGTCAATTCTAACGACAGTTCCATTGCATCTAGTTCTCAATGTGATTTCTGCATGCAGCCGTTGATCGCCTAAGGCTTTCTTAGAGTAGAAATATATGCAGTAATTTTGAACTGAAAATCGACCGCGGATTTTCATGTTCCCCACGGAGCGATGAAACTTTCCAGAGGGAATGATGTAGGCAATTGGTCAGCAGGAAGAGGCGATATTGGTTCTTGGAATTATGACGGCATATGTTTGGGATGGTATTTGGTGAAATAGATAGCTTATTGTTCATCGAGGGTGCTGCGCCATTCCGCTCGTCTTCATCGAGTTCATGTAAAATGTTTCTACATCTACATGTCAGCCCACAAGCCGCCACAAGGGCGTTAGGGCATTAGGTCACCATCCATGCATGCACAATCACAATCATTACACCCCTATGCAAATATCAGTTCGATCATGAACACGAACAAAATCAATCAAACGACAGATGGTACTTAACTTGCAAAAGAATTCAACAGAAGGTAATATATATTTAAATCATGCGGGCACAATGTAATGAAGATGGGCCTATTAAAGATCACACAGGATATCGACAAAATATATACACTGCCAATTCTAATTATCTCCTACGCGATCTTCATATCTATTTGGATCTCTAATAGTACGAGGAAAATGGGACATTTTAAATCTAGCCATTGAACTATCTATTTCCCTGATTTTACGCACGTGATCTGATCTACCATAGTAAGTCGGTGCCCGTAAAATGTATTTAACATCCTCCGATAAGTAGCCTGCCTCAAATTTACGCGGTGAATTTAACCTCTGCTTCAACCTACGGTTAACTAGTGGCCCCATTATAATTCTTCCAAAAGTTTCGGAACAGTGCTACCTTGTTAATGAAAAATTTTCACAAACCTAGCTGCTCGTACGTTGCACTCGATCTAGTTCTATAACTAAGCCTACCTCGTGAGGATCCCATACACTCTCGGCGTACATTAGGTGGGGCCCAACTAACAGGAAATAACAAAGCTCCTTGACGCCCTCATTATAATTACCAAGCATCCTTTTTATGAATCCTACCTTTTTACTTGATTTCTTTTTTGACTTGATTTCGTTTCTTTGATTTGAGAATTATTACCACTTGGCACACCTAATGCTTGTATTTAAAATGTAGATATCCCAAGTTTGGAAATGTTAATGCGCTACTCACATTTTTTTTCTCTTCGAGTAATTTCTCTCGCGTTCGTCACCTGTCATTTGGGTGGGATGGAATGCGAACGGAACGGAGTTTTATGGCGCTCATCATGAATCATTTCGATTAATGGATACTGAGTGAAATGGCGTCCAATGTTTTCAACTCGATACACCGTAAATTTTTATGTGTTCCTCGAGTTAAAAGATATGTGGTGCGAAATTCGACAACGATTAGTGACTTTTTTTAACATTTGCCATTTATTTCCCATTCCTTGCTGCGATGGATGACTTTTCCAATGCCAACAATCGCACATAGTGAAATTTTTACGATGGAGCACTGGATGCGCCGAGGGTTCGCTCGTACCGTGGCGCACTTCCCGAATTGCGTGTGCCACCTTCACGGAGAGGCAAGGCCGCTCAACTATTCGCCAGACAACATGCTAGAAGTGCGTGACGCGCTTCGCCGTCCAGCTGCGAACGAACAACGCACGCGTGCAAATGCACACTCAGGCACGCGTGCAGAAAGCAGGGCCCGGGGCCAACAACCGCGGCCCGCGGTGACAAGTCAAGTCAGCGCGGATGGTGGTCGAGTCATCATCATCCTTTGTCTCGCCGCGCCCCCGACCTCCCCCGCCCCACCCTACCGTTCCTGCGAAGGGAGTGGTCACCCCTCCCCGGCAACCCTTCTCTCATCAGTCAGCTGTTCCGGCGTACATTGCGCCTTGACCAAAACGTCACACACGTGGCGCGTGCCCTCCCTCCTCCCCCCAGGGAGGGTGTTGGCACTGACCCAGCGACTGGTGGCGCCCTGCGGCGGAAGGAGGCAGGATTCGGAGCTTGCCTTCTTTCTCCTCGAAGTCGAGGGTTTTGTTCTTAGACAATGCTTTACTTCCCTAAAAGATTGAAGGGATCTTATTTTCAGTTCATCTCATTGTTGACACAAATCTACCGGTCGATGTAGTTTTTTGAGAAATAAGCACTGTCGTACTTCTAAATCACGCCTAACAAAAAGCGTATTAAATACTTTATAAAAGGGCACATTAAAATAAGCCATTCATTTAACTTCATCAGCCTACATTTGATCTTCCTCCCCATGCATACTCTTTTCCACTCTCAGCCTCTCTTGGTCAGCATTCTCCCCTCTATCACATTTTTCAATATTTTATTATCAATAAAATAAAATGAAAACTCCTACAGCCGTAATAAGTTAGCACCACTCGACCCGAAATGTAAACAAAATTTTTATTGGGATGGTTTGTGAGAAAAGAAATTCCACGACAGTGACCAACCACAACTTCTCAACCAGAACACCCTTCTGCTATAGTTTTCGGGATTGTTACTTCCTTGTCAGTGACCAACTACAGACCCAAACCCTCAAACCCATTTGGGATCATACACAGGGTTTTAAAGGGACTCCGTTTAGGATACCTGGGTTTATGAACAGATATACTCTTACACTCTCCGTGACTGTTATTCCGCGCCAGGGACAACCACAGAGCTGACACACTCACAAGCACTGAGGAAAACAATCACTCACACATTCCAAAAGAGCCTCACTACCATGAGAGTATTACTCAAATTGAGCAAAGTCAGCCGAAAACAGGAAAAGACGAGAGTGTGCGTCAGCATAAACCATCAAGAAAAAAAAATTGTTTTAATTTCGGGACGAGTGGTGCTAATTTATTGCGGCTATAGGAGTTTTCATTTTATTTTGTTAATTTATGAGGCCGTTGAGCTCAAGTTCTTAGATTTTATTCTATTATAACTCAATGTGTTCTGCATCCGCTCGTCCTGCCTTCAAATTGCTTCTCTTGCCCTGCTTCGTGCAGAACATTTTCGTTTGTTTTCCTTCCTGCCTATTTCATGTTCCCATTCCTCTCCACACCCTCACCCCAAAAGCCTCCAACCTGCATTTGTCGTTCTGCCCAAACGACAGTTTCCGCGCTGCATAAAATTATGCTCCAAATCAGTGTTTCCCATTTTTTTTCTTTTCATTTCTAGTTACAGTCCCTATCACCGATTGCGTACTATTTGTTTTAGTTTCTTCGGCGTATGCATTTCTTCTTTCAATGTCCTCAATACGCTACCCATTCTCCTTTAAACACTTCTAAAATAAGTTGAGTTCTCTACCTACTCATTCTTGCTAATACACTCCAAATTAAATTATTAACTACGTTTTCTTATTTTCGAAGAACCTCATTATACACGATTCGTTTTTTAATAATTTATTCTCGCCCCAAACTTATCACACTGGTCCTGTAATGCGCTCAGAAATCATTGCCATGGCTTTTAATCTCTCCAATGCATATTTAGGTAATTCGCCCTACTATTACGCTTTCCTTCGTTTGTGTGGCATTATCTCTGAAGTTTTACAGTTACGAGATAGACATTGGGGTAGGAATTGCATTTGCATTGATGGAAATACTTTTTCTTTTCTTGTAGTTCCAATTTAGGAATTAATCAATCCTGGCTTGATATGGGTTTTAGGGTCTCGTTTTTACCTGTTGCCCAAGATCCGTAGTTCCATCGCCCTGATGTTTGAGGAAAGAGCATTTGGTGTGGAATGCAGGATTTTCGAATGTTGAGTAGATTGAAGGGAATAAATTGGACACTGAAAAGCAGAAGTGTTAGATGTGGTGAGGGAAAATGGGAATTGTGATGGGGGGTATAGAATAAGGCAGAAAAGGTGGATGGACGAAGTTTTTAGGGGCAGGGGAATGTTGAAAGTCGTGAAAGAAGGAAGAATTTCGACAGGACAGAAGAGACCAACCCCGAAGCACTGACCCCGAAGATTGGTTGGTTCGATAGGTGAGAGGATAAGTCTCACCTCGCACCTAACCCTACCGCGTATGAACTTTGCATATTAAGGGTAAGGGGAGGGTGTGTTCTATTGTCTACCTCTGTGCCAAGAGAGAGGAAAAAGACTAGAAATTTTGGCAGAAGAGAGGGGTGAAAGCGTGAGGAATCGAGTAAGGGAATGGAGTTGGTGGGGCGGACTAGAGTCTAGACTGAGCGGAAGCGTTTTAGGAATCCGCGAGGATGTGTGGACGTTTCCAGGGCCGTCTGCATCCTATCTCATCGCTATCAATCATGATGTAATATATCTGAAAAAGTCTACTTACGTCGGGATTCGAACTCGGGCCCTAGTGGTTCGGTTGGTCCCCTTTGGTCCGAGCACTATCCAGCATGGTTGATTTTCATTAAAAGTCAATGTACTACATATTTCTATTAGGGTAACAAGTGTAATTCAGTAATCATAAAAGCGAACTCGATCTGAGTGTTAAATCGTTCCATTCTTGTTTCCTGGGCTGACTTCGTCACCACCAAAATTCTTGTCATATTTTGGATCCCGTAATGAATTATAATTTCAAAATTCATTGATTTATCTAAAATACCAAGCAAAATATGTAGAAATAAAAATATATAGTGTAACATCATGATAACTGTCTGTCGGTATGTCTGAATGAATCCGAGTTAGAGAATTAATCTAAATAAATAGTCGACACGAGTCCTCGGGGTTAATTTTCGAAATCTTGAGTTGGGGTAGTAACATAGTTCAATCCTTGGTACATTAGAGCAAGTATTGTACCATCGGAGAATACATGGTCTGACATTTCCTCTGCATTAAAAAGAAACGAATTGAAACGAAATTATAATTTTCATAAATAATTATAATATAATTTTTGTCTCATCTGTTGCCTTACGTTTTAAGAATTTTTGAGCGAATTAGCTGTTTTATATATTAGTATTGTTCTCACACGCCTTTGAAATGGATTTCAATGACATTTTATATTTCATTTCTAACTTCGGGATCATGAAGAGTTGCAGAATGACCTTAGTCGCCTGTGCACCCGAGTTAATATTATTGTCCCGATGGCTGTATCTCTCGCAAATGGCTTCACCTGCTCCATTTATTTATTCACATCCCCTGCACGCCGTTCCCTTTTGGGGGTAGACACTCAAAATAGGTCGCGATAGGAGGTAGACACTGTCAAAATAGCTCGCCGTAGGAAAAATTATTTATTTCTCCTTTGCTGCCATTATCTATGCATGTTCATTTCTACTCAGCTACAATAATATATTTAGAGTATTTATTGAACGCGAAAGTAATTTCTACACCTTTTGATTGAATTTCGGTTGTTTGAATTCTGGATAGTCATCCTCTTCGTCTGTTTGGATCCGTTTTCTCGGGTTCAAAGGCACGCCCGCCCGTCGCCCCCGCGCCCACGCTCCCAACACTTGTCTGGAGGCCGTCGTCACACCTCGGCGAGGTCGTCTTCGAGTGCGGGGGGGGCGGGCATGGCGTGGGGGTGCGGGAGCGGATTTCACGCACGACTCCGTTAGTCGAGACCCCCGATTCCTCCCCGAGGAACTTCGTGTAAGCAGGGGTTTGTTTCTCAGCCAAGGCTCGAGGAAATGGCTGCCGAGTGATTTGCGCATCTGGAGAGTAAATGTGGAAATGACAACGGAGCCTAGTCCCAATCCGAACGCCCACCGCCCTTTTTGACCTCCCTCACCCACGGAAACAACAAACTCCCTCCCCCCCCCCCGACCGCCTCCAAGAGCTGCAACCATCATGATCTGTTCGTATGAGCCTTTTTTTAATCTGTTGGAAAACATTCTCTTAACTCCTATGATAAGTGGCGCGGTAAAATGCTACTACGTTGGAGGAGTCAGTAGCACAAAATAACCGTCAGTTGCCTTAATTTGTTGTCATAGCGGAGCAAATTTTACATGAGCACAGATTCATTATATGCATACGATAACACGCATTCACAAGCGAGTGTGACATGCTTCTGAATTTGCTTAAGAATGTGTTCATTCCCAGAATTAACCTAGGACGTGCGACATTTCATCGCGTTATAAAATCCTTGCGACGTGCGTATGGCCTACGACGATTTATTTGCTCATCATTGCAATTTTTCATTCGATGGTTTTTCACTTTCATCGCGCATTTAAACCCGGTGGTGGCGGGGTAACGTCCTCGTCTGCCATTCCAAGGGTCGCGGGTTCGATTCCCGCCTGGGTGAGTTTCCCTCCATCTAGGGCTTGGGTGTTTGTAAATGTGACCATTGTTATCATTGTTAATAGTTCGATGTAAAGGCCAAAATGTGCTGTTTTCGGACTAATACTGAATAAATAAATAAAATAAATAAAATAAATAAAATAAATAAAATAAATAAAATAAATAAAATAAATAAAATAAATAAAATAAATAAAATAAATAAAATAAATAAAATAAATAAAATAAATAAAATAAATAAAATAAATAAAATAAATAAAATAAATAAAATAAATAAAATAAATAAAATAAATAAAATAAATAAAATAAATAAAATAAATAAAATAAATAAAATAAATAAAATAAATAAAATAAATAAAATAAATAAAATAAATAAAATAAATAAAATAAATAAAATAAATAAAATAAATAAAATAAATAAAATAAATAAAATAAATAAAATAAATAAAATAAATAAAATAAATAAAATAAATAAAATAAATAAAATAAATAAAATAAATAAAATAAATAAAATAAATAAAATAAATAAAATAAATAAAATAAATAAAATAAATAAAATAAATAAAATAAATAAAATAAATAAAATAAATAAAATAAATAAAATAAATAAAATAAATAAAATAAATAAAATAAATAAAATAAATAAAATAAATAAAATAAATAAAATAAATAAAATAAATAAAATAAATAAAATAAATAAAATAAATAAAATAAATAAAATAAATAAAATAAATAAAATAAATAAAATAAATAAAATAAATAAAATAAATAAAATAAATAAAATAAATAAAATAAATAAAATAAATAAAATAAATAAAATAAATAAAATAAATAAAATAAATAAAATAAATAAAATAAATAAAATAAATAAAATAAATAAAATAAATAAAATAAATAAAATAAATAAAATAAATAAAATAAATAAAATAAATAAAATAAATAAAATAAATAAAATAAATAAAATAAATAAAATAAATAAAATAAATAAAATAAATAAAATAAATAAAATAAATAAAATAAATAAAATAAATAAAATAAATAAAATAAATAAAATAAATAAAATAAATAAAATAAATAAAATAAATAAAATAAATAAAATAAATAAAATAAATAAAATAAATAAAATAAATAAAATAAATAAAATAAATAAAATAAATAAAATAAATAAAATAAATAAAATAAATAAAATAAATAAAATAAAATGATCACTGATCGCACGACGATTTTGTTAGTAAACACTGACTTGCGTTCGTTTCTCATAGATGACGCCATTGTGGATAGCTATGGCGGTAGGCCTACCAGAGTGGAAATGGTGTGTCATTGTCGGCTCCAGAAAAGCGAGTTCGCACATCTGAAAATGGTTCATCACCGTAAAACTCTTACTGTGGAAAGAGAGTCATTACGACTGTTGTCGCTTAAACTTTTGTGATGCTGACTTAGGGATTGCATTTCGTTCCTTATAATTATTCGTCGTTGCTACCCCGAGGGTGTGTCGCAGAGGGTGATTACACAACGGACTTCTTTTTACGCAAAATACTTTCCCCCCGTAGCGAGGACGATCCCTTATCTTCCGTGGGAAAAATGACATCTTAAATCTATCTGTACTGCACTCAATCTCTCGAATTTCATTGACATCTCGCCTACCGTAGTACGATGACGATAAAAATACATTTTCAACATCATTGCTAAAAAGACGTCCTTCCAATTTATGCAAGAGATATAATCTGTAATTTAACCTTCGCTCCGGGAGCGATTCCCACCGTAGCTCCTCTAATATTTTTGATACACTTTGCTAAATTAATTATAGCAACGTTTCACAAATCTAGCCCCTATACGCTGCACGCGATCCAATTCGGCAATCAATCCAACTTCTTGACGATCCCATTGACTAGCAGCTTATTCTAAATGGGGCCCAACGAGCGCAAGATAACATATCGCTGTGACCTCTTCATCACATTTCCCCAATAATAAATACTAATTTTTTGTAACCTCGTTCGCATAATCTCCGTAAATGTTTCACCCACTCTCTCCCGAACTAAAGGTATCATCAGCAAGATATCATCTTAGTTTTCATTATTTTGATTTAATTGTGATATCTTATAATTTTTTACTGTCCAGTGATGTCTGCAGGACATCTGGACTCCATCCCTCTTGCCCTGATGTCATCTACGAGACGAAGGAGGTTAATTTCTCCTCACTCAACCATGAATCCATTCATGCCTATTCCTCACACTTGTTTCGATTGCCTCTTCCGAGTAAGTGTTCCAATTATTGAGGATATTGTGTCCGTTTTTTATGTATCTTCGTATTTTAAATGCACTCTTCTTTGTTTCCTTGACACTCCGAATTCGCAAATGTGTTATATAGGCAAACGATTTTCTCATTTCTGTTTCCTGTGATTACAGTTGGTAGTACCATGGCACATTATTCTTGGAATGACTTTTACACGTATTCCAAGTGGTTTTAGTTGTTTTTGGCGTGAATTCATCGTGGTAATGTTACAAACTGCAAATTTACCAGAAATTTTATCCATTCAATTTTTAAAAATGAAACTAATTAAATTAATGCTTATCTACTTAATAATTGTTTACAGATTTTCTCATTTTTATTAGAACTCACAAACAATGTTTTTGTTAATGTCATTTTACAATTTTTTTCATATAAAATTAATAATTGGATAAAATATAGTATAAAGATTAAATTATTGACGAATTAATAATAATGAAGTACTAATCCTTATCAAATCAGCTTGAATAACGGTAAACTCCGAGCGTCAGATAAATTATTTTCGTTTTTTTTTTCAAATTTCAAACTTTTAATCGGATAATGCCGCTGCTACCCGAAGCGTGGTTTGTCGATTATTATCGCCTAGGGGTCAAATTTCCCTTGCGGTATTACCTGAAGTCTTCACAGAGTGACCTCGTTTAACTTGATTACTCTAAAAGTACCGAGGGTGCCGTGAGTCCACATAAACTGCCAACTATGATATTTGCACCCTGACCGCTAGTCCGTCCTGGTCTCTCGGGTTATGTGTTCATCCATTTCACAGAGCAACAGGAAATTAAACCGTAGGAAATATGTCAGCCATTTATTTTTACGTGGTTGAAAACATAAATGGTCAAGTGCAGTGTTTCCTCGAGGCCGTGGAGGTCTTCTAGAGTTTCGTGTCGCGACTCTCAAGCGAGACGCAGCGGCTACGGAGACAAAGGCGAGCAGAAGAGAGACGTGAGAGTCATTGCCGCGAGCTAACAATGAGACGGCATAGCACATTTGTGATTTTAAGGATAGTGAATCAATCTCCGACTCTGTACAACTGAGATGGCGATCGACGTCGAATGAAGTTCGCATGTCGCACGCCCGTTTGAGTGAAAACAGCTGACTAGCGAGCAGCTACGTATTGGTTCACACCCACTCTGTTTGGTCACCGATAAGCTCCCTCCCTCCCTCCCCGCGAGTCGTGTCGACTGCCAGGGATGAGTTAGCGACGCGACGCGAAACGTCGCCCGGGGCAATCCGATCGCTGGATGTCCGTCCCCGGAGCGAATGGTGCAAAACTGTTACCACGGAACTGAAGGGCGAATAAGTTGGGGAAAATTCTCTGTTTTATAGGCAAAATTAAGTCTGTAAGTACCGCCCAAAAACCGTTTCGTACCGTTGCGAAAAAAATAGGGTTGTTTCGTATTGAGAAGGTTATGCTCGATGGCGAAGCGAGAGGGGATCCAATGACTGACGATGTGGAAGAGGGTGACGGGTATGAGGAAATGAAGAAGGCACAGGAAAGGAATGAATGGCGGAGAAGAGGTCTCCATGTACCTGCCAACCACGGAAGATGACCTATGATGATGAATTTGCAGAATAGTGGACCCCCAACTAGTCAAACCTGAAGAAGGTCGTGGATGAATACTTTT
The DNA here is from genome assembly GCF_022747635.1 of Hetaerina americana. NCBI lineage: Eukaryota > Metazoa > Arthropoda > Insecta > Odonata > Calopterygidae > Hetaerina > Hetaerina americana. Next base: position 85,135,381 of record NW_027287095.1, read on the forward strand.
TCTGTCTTGGATGACGTGTGACAGGTGGTGATCGCTGATTTGTGTATTTGTCCAGCTGATTCGCAGCACGGCCTTAATCTTAATCGACTCCGACCGACCGACCGACAAATAGGTTCTCATCTCAGGTGTCAGGAGGAGCACAAAAACGGTTCGCATCGTCGCACTCGGGAAGGAGTCGAAAGTGGGAAACGTTCAGGAAATCCTAGATCAGTTCACTTCCGTCTGGGATAACGTTTATCGAGTGTAAAAAAAGCAGATCATTTACCAAACATGAACAGGGTTCTCACGGAAGTGGAAACGGAAAGATGTCGCTTTATGTCACAAATTATGTGTTTTCGTAAGGAAAAAAACGGCTGTGAACGTCGTGATAGTCGTGGCCAGGCATGGCATTTACTTACCTACTTCCCAGATCGCAAGGGGTTCAAATCGGTCGGGTTGACGCAAAAATAGTTAAAAGCTAGCTAACTCATTACTACCGGAAATGACTCATTTTGCACAAACACATTTTACCGCATTGTTTAGAAAATTCTGTGTATTCATTCAATCAAATTATTAGTTAAATGCGGGTCAATACTTTTTAAACGTTTTAATGAGGGTTAGGCCTCATTTGGAATTAGCTGCTAGTACATGGGATCCTCACAAATTAGGATTGATTACCGAATTGGATCGCAGCGTAGAGCCAGATTTGTAAAATGTTGTTTTGACCAACTGAGTAGCGCATCAAAATTATTAAAGGAGTTGGTTGTAAATCACTCACGGAGCGAAGGCTAAATTACAGATTAAATCTCTTTCATGATTTGGGAGGATGTGTCTTTAGCAATGATGTTGAAAATGTATTATTAGCCCCATCGTACTACTGAAGGAGAGATCATGTCCATGAAATAAGAGAACTTTGCTGTGGAACAGATAGATTTAAAAAGTAAATTTTCCAACGAACGATTAGGGATTAGGATAACGTTATCCGACCGCGCTAGGGGGGGGGGATGTATTTCGCGTCAAAATTAGTCTGGTGTGTAATCACCCCCTGCTACACGCCCTAGCGTGCATGGTACTGTGTGCAAAAAATCACATTTTCCCTCATCGTTTAGAAAATGCTGAATATTAATTTCTTCAATTTATTAGTGAATTGTAGGTAACTGCTTTTTTAAACATTCTTAATGATTACTTACCTCCCATATATGTAGGTAATGTGATGAACAGAATTTTTGTTAACTGAAGAAAATTTTCATTTCAATTTTTATGCAAATAAAATGCATGAGGAAATGTTGATTAAATTTTGTTTATTTCTCCAGAGTAGAGAATTGGTTTCGCACGTTTCATTTGATGGAATTTAGGCCGATCTGAGGGCATATAAATCATGCTTTTAATATGTAATTCGTGCCCAATCATATCATATTCAAGACACACAAATATTTTAAATCCATAAAAATCAAATGAGTCGGCCTCGTGGCGGAAATGTGCTCAAATACAAGAGAAAATGTCTCACAGACTAACATAATGATTCTCTCTGAAAATATGAAAGCCCCAGTCAATTTTAGGCATGTAAGTACTTATCTTTGCGTAACTAAGGGAAGCTCGGAAGAAACTGCAGTGCCAATCGTAAATTCTCGGCTGTTGATGGGAAAGAATCGTTTTTCCAATACCAAGCAGATGAATCATGCGAAAGATGAGGAAGAACCATTGAAATGCGTGCGAAAACTCGTGACCTTGGGGACAAAAATAGGTGGCCACCGCCATCTGTTTCTGGCGGCGGTCTGTTACGATTCATTTGCTCCTCCTGAACGTAAATAACACCTTAATTAAAATACATCAATCCAAGAGATATCATTCCTTCTCAGATTGTAGTCATTTAAAAAAATAAAAGTTGCATGTACATGTTGCATTATTCGTCACAAAGTATCCCTAAGATTGGGAAGAGATTTGCGTATAAGGTATGTGTGAGTGGCTAAATGGACTCGATGTCTTCCACCAATCATAGAAAAAATTACTAACGTGTCAATGACCGCATGTTGGTGCACGACTATCCCCAAGCTTTAGGAGGGTGCTCAGTCTTCTCTTTGGTTGTAAAAAAAAACATTCTCTTGTCTCACGTATTTATTTATATTTGCTTTAGTAAGGAGAGTATAAATTAGGAGTTAAGACAAATTCGGCGTCACTCAGTGGTCACAGTTACATTGTCATTTTTAGCATTGCTGTTTTTTACAATGACAAGCGAGGACTTGACGCTGTATAAAAGCCTATTCTTTAATTAATTACTATATGTCTACTAGACTGATAAATCATGAAATAGTTATCGCACTGATTTTGATTTAATAAAGAGATATTGAAAGAAAATTTCTAACCCGATCAAATGTAAAAGTATTGTTAAAGTATTTTCTTCGATTATCAAAACTAGAATTTTTTAAAAGTGTTTTTGATGGAATAAGAACGTCCTACTTGAGTCCGATAAGTGATGTGTTATTGGGCATTGCGAATGGGAATGCCACTAGTGATCGGTTGATCCCGGGAGACGTATGACCGCATTTCCCGCAACATGGACAGTAAAACTGAGAGCCCAAAAGTTATATTAGCCTTCTGTTGACCGAGTTCGCTTATAGAGGAAAGAAGGAAAATGTCTGCATGAAAGCGAATAATACTCGAGATGAAGAATTAATCAAAGGAGGTTCAGTAGCGGGAAATGTGGAAGCCTAATCCCCAAAACGATGCCTTCTCTGAACTCACGACAGGCGATATTACTCAAAGGCCAAGTGTAATCGGGATCCTGATGGGTGAAGTAAATACGTAAGCACACATCGTTCGTGGTATCATCTGGGAACCAATTTAACATCGTCTCTATTGTACTTATATGTCCTTCGGGAATAATAAATGAACAGCTTTTTCTCCCCAATGACCTGTGCGTCGTGGAAGTGTTTTGATAACGACTCTGCTAGATCGCTAACGACGGAAGAGGCAAATGTGATGTGGTAAGCAGGATGGTGAAGAAGGCTTTGTATAGGAATAAATAACTGTTATTGGTTAAAAGTACTAGCGTCGGCGAAGGCGCCGGTATTGTACGATGCTTTTGAGAAATGCTGATAATAAAGTGTATCGGCAGAGTGGTAGATGAAGAAGTGCCTCGAAGAGTGGGTGAAGAGAGAAGATTATGGAAGACATCGAGAAGAGAGAAGAGTTAATTGGACACGTCCTGGAACATGGTAGCTTAATTGAGACCGTAACTTTAGGACTAACAATGGCTAAACGTTTGAAATACGAGAAGCAGATAATGGAAGTTTGACATCTCCCTCTGAAGGTTGAGCTGTGAAGGGATGAAATACTTGGCAGATTGAAACAGAATACAGATGAGAGCTCTTGCAAACCGATTCTCGGATTGACAAGCTGTGATGATGAAGGTTTAGACAAAGCGAGAAAGACAGGCATCAGGTGAGGGAGTCGGGTAAAACTTCATGATCGCTTTTAAAACTCGGGAGAACTTGCAAATGAGACGAGAACCAGGTTGAGTCAAGTCTCGTCTCTTAAAGATGTCGATGGGGTAGCGACAGATGGAAAAAACTTCTTTTGCTCGAGCAGCCAGGAGGACATATTTTCAAGAATGTTCCGTTGCTTTCCCGCCTGATGCAGACGATATAAGTCTTCTCTGGCTTGACACTCATGGAAGGGTTTGTCCATTACAGACGGTTCATCGAACCGATCACTCATTCGCCGTCCTCAGGGCAAGCTGAGTTCGGAGTCAAACATTTCGCCTTCTTAGAAGTGTTCGTCCGCCGCTCATGTGCCTTCTGATTGGTTGACGGTGATATGCCATCTTTTACGTGAGCTCTCGTGCTTAGCAGGGGTCTCAAGCATCTGCTTTAGCGTGCTTGTATGGCCAACATCAACTATTGAAGTTCTCTATGTCGATTTCAACAGCTTCTTTTGTGAGTTTGCCGCAATACACGTGGGAGCGGCGTCTCTACTGAGGATGCGCACGGCCACTGTTTATTTCTCGTGGGTTGGTACAGCCTCCCATGCTCCTTGATTACGGTTTCCCTTGTCCGTTCGGGTTCCCCGATGCACTATGTCTGTCGAGAAACGATATTGCTCGCCACACCTCTCTCTCTCTTGCCTACTCGCACTCCCCAGTGCTCGCCAAATCCTCCTGAATGCGTCGTGTTGTAGCAGCCGAGGTCACCGACTCGAGCGTCGGGGAGCGAAAAGGCATAGAGAAACAGCTGAGCGCCTCCTCTGCGCACAACCTGGGTGACGTTCCGGGTGCACGTTATATTTAAATCCCTCGCTCTCGTAAACAAGGACGAATGAACTTTTCTCCCTCGAAGGAAGGCATGGACTCATCGGCCTGTCGAGGAATCGATCGGACCGTCGAGAGCAATTGATATCGAAGTGTCCCCTTTCCTCTCTTGATCGAAATGGTTTGATTTGTAAAAGCTAGCCTTCTTTAAAAAATTAGGGTTTATTAGAAGAGTATTGGGGGAAAATGACGAGATGACTTGAGAGAATTGTTATCTTTCGCTCGTTGGGCCTCATTTAGAATATGCTGCTAGTATAGTATGGGATCCTCATAAAGTGGGATTAAATGCCGAACTGTATCGCGTGTATCGTGGAGGAGATAGAATTGTAAAACGTTGTAATGAAAAACTGAGTAGCGTATCAAAATTATCAGAGGATCTAAGCCGGGAATGGTGCGAAGATTAAATTGCATATTAAATTAAATTACATCTCTTGCATAAATAGGAAGGATGTCTCTTTGGCAATGTTGTTGAAAATGTATTACCACCCCGATTGTACTACAATAGGAGAGACCATGTAAATAAAATTAGAGAGATGAAGTATAGAATAGATATATTTAAGGTGTCATTATTCCCACGAACAAGAAGGGATCAGGATAACGTGATCCGACGGCGCAAGGAGGGGGAATGTATTTCGCGTCAAAATTAGTGTGTTGCGTAATCACCTCTTGGTACGTACCCTAGCGGTGGCTTGCACGGTACTAATACGGTAAAAATAACTAAATAATATTATAAAACAGCCCAAACTCTGTGCGGATGTTCCATATCGAGTGAAAAGCTATCCGTTGTTGTCAAATTTCGCAGTTCGTCGCCCTCTGCTAAGGAAGCCGATCGTTGTTTACGATTTATGTGGCAACAATGAGCGTAGTGTCATCTCTCACGGCATCCATGGATTGTATCGAGTTTCCCAATACATTCGTTTCAGGCGGAGACTGTCAGTGTTTATGTGTGGAATTCTCAACACCGTTCAAGGTCGTGAAGTTGGTTAGTAGATGTGAATACGCATCAGCAGATCATTACTACACCGTAGCCACTGTATCTCAGGTCAATTGAAAGTTTGGGGTGGGAAGTGGACATTAGTTGTAGAGATAAGAAAATGAAGCACATATAACAAAGGTGGTTTCAGCCGGATGCTGAGAGGACTATGGGTCAAAATTCTGCGCACAGCAATTCAAGGTCTTAAGCTGTGAATGTCGATAAAAATTTCAACCAGTGTTACCTTACAATCTGAGATGAATGCGCGCAGTGATATTTGATATCCATATATCAATTACGCCTTTTCTACTCTGATTCTAAGAACTAACCTATATGTACGTCTTTTAGCTCGTAAAAAGTGGCGAAGAGTGTCATATTTCTAATGTGAAGTTTTTATTAGTTTTCGACGGCGTGAGTGAAGTAATACGTTCGTTAAAAATATTTCGCGAGCCGAAAATATATTTTAACGGCTAGCAGTTATCAGGTGGCCAATGAAGAAAGCTCGAGGGTTAAAAAATAATAGAAACATTACACTTCCACAAACGTTTTATGTTCTACGACCATGGTTTCGTACGCTTCTGCGCAGCATCTAAACCATGGTCGTAGGACATTAAAAGTGTGTGGAAGTGTCAAGTTTCTCTTATTTTTTTACCCTCATCATGAAGGAATTCCACAAAGTTAAGCCTGAAACTGTTAACTTTAAGAAATCTCGAATCTTTGCATCCCAAAGACGGAAAATTACCATGTTCCGTCACAACGCAAGGCCAGAGGCTGGCGCCTTAGACTCGAAACTAGCGCTATCTGTCGTCTTCCGTCCCCTAGGTCGCGACTTTGATTTGATTTCCATGAATGAACGACATTAGCACCGCTTGAAAATGGGAGATCTTACTTTTCCATCGCCTGTAGGTCTTCATAGATTCCCATTTTCGATGCAACATAATGACGCATAATAATTACGCCCACATGATAGGAGGCGGGCATGGGCGTATTGGTCTCACTCTTTCCTTCGCTTTCCAAAAGAATATTCCTCGTGCAAGAGGGTCGGGGGGTATATTCTCATCACTTCGCACAAAGGCTCCTTGACACTCGCTGCTTCGCTTGAGTCGCAAGCCTCTCCTCTTCGCCAGTTCTTTTCGGGGAATGGGAAGAAAGCAAGTTCCATTTCACTCTGTTGTTTTCCGACCTTGGATGTGCGTTTAATTAATTTTTTTATTCGACCCGATGACTTTTCAACCATTTTACTCGGTGCGTCAGGATGAGCATTGAGACGAGCAGCTAGCATTCGTCGGTCATTAAAACCCCCTCATTTCATTTGCCCTGAAAGCGTATTGTCTCGGGGTTAAAATGTTGACTGCCCTGGTTCTGGCTAATGGCTACACCACCAAGCGAAGGGAACATGACGCATTTTTTACAAATATCGCTGAACTGTCCTGGACTTCATCGAATGCTTTAAATGAGGGTCGTTAAAAGTTGACGACCAAACAAAAAATTAGGATTTATCAGAAGAGTAGTATGAAAATGTGACGAAATGATTAGAGAGAAATGGTATATTTGAAGGCCAAAGTGCTGTTTTCGGATTAATTCGAAGTAAAAAAAATATCTTTCGCTGGTTAAGCTCTATTTAGAATATCCTGCTGGTATATGGGATCCCCATAAAGTTGGATTCATTGCCGAATTGGATCGTCTCCAGCGCAGAGGAGCCAGATTTGTGAAACTGTGTTATGATAAACTGAGTGGCGAATCAAAATTATCAGAGGAGGTAGGTTGAGAATCACTCACGGAGCGAAGGTTGAATTATTGATTAAATCTCTTACATAAATTGGAAGGTTGTCTCTTAATTTTATTTTATTATTGATTTTTTATACATAGTACCCTGCCAGTCACTGCTAGGGTGTGTGGCAGGGGATGATTACACAACAGACTACTTTTGGCCCAAAATATTCCCCCCACCCGCCTAACGCGCTTGGACAACATTATTCTGATCCCTTATCATTTGTGGGAAAAACTACATCCAAAATCTATTTGTTCTACACTTGTGAGAACAAACAAAATATAAATTATTTTCTGCAGAAAACCATTTCCATTAGTAAAGATTGATGTGTGACGTCGCGCCGTCCAATGTGTTTACGTCGGCATGACCCAAGCGAATTTGCCGAGTGCCCCCACCATCGCGGCTGGTCATCAATTCTAGGATTGCTCGATATGACACGGCGCTACACTCAGTCCTCTCATTCTCTCGGCCAACCTCTCCGCGACCACATATTTCTTCTCTTTCTGACATTTACCAGCACTTGTTCCATTTGTCATTTGTCTGAGCCCTTCTTCTGCATTTAAATGTGTAGACAGGGGTGCGGGGTAGGGGTAAGGTCCTGTGGAAGCACGCAGGGGGCAGGGGCTAGTCAGGGAACGCGTCTGTTTTTTAAGCATATTTTCTTGTTCCATTAACCGTTTATGGTAGGTATTGCATGGAGGCAATCTGAATATTTCGAACAATGCAAGACAAAACCTGTCGCCCCACACTTCAATCCCGCTTACTCTTTCCTTCCCTCATTCCGTCCAACATGCCTTTCCTTTATCCTTCCTATTCCTCGCTTACCCAACTCTCTCCCCTCTATGTCACAGTATTCAACATTCCATCGCCTATCAAAATACTCTGCATCTGCCTTTCCTGACTCATTTGGATTTCTCCCAACAATCCTTTTTCACCCCCTACCAAGCCTATTACTTCTTCGTTTGTTTTCCTTTCCGTCCAAACACATTGCGCACCTGCGAATCAAAGAGTATTTTATTTTTTTTTATGTCGGAGCCGGATTACGTAACTAGACAGTTTTTTGTGAATTCGTTTTCGGAGGTAAATTACTCAGTCATGTGCTCTACCAATTAGGTTTTTCGGGAGCCCTCACGATTCGTGGGATTTTCTATTGCAGCGCATGTTTTAACAGTTCGCAGTGAGCAAAGTAGAAGAACCACAGTCTTTACTCAACCATTGCAGGATGCGTACTAAGTGTAGGGGCATTGAGACATTAAGATGGTGGCTCTAGCCCTAGCCACCGCCACGCTAGGGCGAAACGTAAATTACTTTCTTGACAGCCCTCGTATATTAAGAGGACGACCTCCCAAACTATGTACACCTACTCCGCTTTCTGTTTTCCCTCTCGCTCAGTTTACCCCTCGGAAGACTCTCCATCAAATCGACGCGTCTCGAATGAATATTCGAATAAGACGAGTCCACGATTATTCTTTCTTCTGTCTTGAGTTCAAATTATTAGTCTTGTCCCCCTCCATTCATCGTGGAACCTCTTCCAGTAAAATCAAGATCCCTCCATTTCACACCTTCGTGGCTCTCCTGCGGGGCTCCACATTTCCTTCCCTCTCCGACTCCAATCTTCTCCTTCTTCTCCTTCCTGTTGCTGCGATGCCCTTGGCTCACCACCATATGGGATACCGCATCATCCAAATCTGGGTTAACGTTTCAATGGAGTGCTCCCATCCTTATTTCCGACTTCCCCTGCCACGATTCTCATTTTAGGAAAGATATCGTTTTTCGCGGAACGTGCGCCTTTGTTCCACGGAATCAAGGCGGTCCCCTTTTGATTAATAATTCCCCCTCCCCCCCCACACCCCGCCCAGCCTCCTGCATGACCACTCCCCCCCTCTCATCCGTCGCTTCCTTTCCCCCCCCCCATCTTACTTAGGGAACGCCATTTGAGCGTGCGGCGGGGGAATCATCCCGAGAGCTGGCTCCTCTCCCGAACTTGAGTTCTCGAAAGGTCAGCAAGGGCGTATCTTCAAACGGGGACGCGTACGCAATAATACGTATAACCTCTGGCTAATTGCGCGGCGGCGGCTTTGATGTGCGTGTGTGAGTGTGTGTGTGTGTGTGTGTGTGTGTGTGTGGTCGTCTGAACGGTGACGCCTTTGCGTCCCCGTTCCGATTCGGACCTAGTCCTTCGTCCTCTCTTCAGTCGTCCGCGAGGAAGTTGTTTTGACTTTGAGATGCAGTTTCCACCGTGGACCCGCGAGAAATACCCAGGTGGCAATGATGATATTCGTACAATCGACGTGGAAGATGACTATAGGGTACTGTGTCGTCGAAGCAGGAGTAGAGGGGTGGGTTGTGAGAGGTGGGAGCGGCGGAGGATGGAAAAAAATTAAAAAGGACGCAGAGAAAACCAAGGAAGATATCATACGCGAATATATGCTATAAATTCGCGAACTGAGGCCATAAAAACTTTATTTTGCAAAATTTACTCTACATCGATTTTGTCCCCTTCAGAGTACTCTCCATTCATAGGCTATGCACTCATTCTATCTTATTTTCCACTGTTTATAAAGCACCCTTGGAAGTCCTCGGCAGCTTGTCTTTTTAGTTTTCTCGCCGTTTCTTGCTTTATTGTCTCCACATCATCCCAGTGATGTTTCCTCATCACATTTTTGCATTTTGGGAATAGGAAAAAGTCGCAGGGGGCGAGATATGGCGAATAAGGAGGATGATCAAGGATGGTGATTAAATTTTTGGCCAGAAACTGGCGAATAGTCAATGCTGAATGTTCAGGTGCATTGTTATGGTGAAGCATCCATCCATCGCCTTGAGTCAAATTTAGTCGAACGCGATCTCTCACACGCTTGAAAAACTAGAACTCGACATTTACGGTAACGACAAAGGATCGCACACGATCAATGTTGTCGTCAAGACAGGTGGTTGAAGGTCGTCCCATCGCATCGTTGCATCATCCGTGGCGTCTTGTCGGCCATCTTTAAAACGGTTAATCCACTTGAAAACGGATTTGTTCTTCAGAGAATTATCACCGTAAACAGCTGTCAGCATTTCAGTAATTTCTTGATAACTTTTACCGCAATTCATGAAAGAACTTGATGTTGATTCGTTGCTCCGTTGTTTCGTCAATTTCCAATTTCGACTAACAGTAAAAACAAGGACAACAGAAACTAACATAACTGGCACCATACGCACAGCTCGACGATCCGCCAAGCAAAGTTGGCTCATTGGGTCTCAGGCAACTAGCGCCGCTAGTGGGCGGGGCTATACTAGTCCGCGTCATGGCAACCAGATTGCACCAGTTCGCGTATTTATTGGATGGACCTCGTTTAGGTGATGCACATAAAATCCAGGCACTTATGAATGATTACTGGTTTTTGAAGAAACTATCCAGTGATTAAAAGCATATGCCATGAGAATTCTTTATTTTCAAAGGCCAGGGGAGACGTATTCCTGACCATTGCTCTCCTATCACGGGTCTCCCAGCTAATCAACTGCAAGCTGCAGAGGCTCCCTCATGCATTTTGCATCACATAATATAATAATAGCAGGCATTTCTAATAATTTGTGCCACTACCCCTTTACATTTAAAATGTTCATTTATTCATTATAGTAGTAGTAGTTCATTAAAGGAAGGCGACCGACAGCTGAGGTCATTTGTACCATTGGGGATGGAGGGGATAGAAGGAAGGGTGGAGGGAAACCTAGCGTCAGCATTAGCCTACTCTCAACATAAGGCACGAAGGGACAACTTAACGTCCCACCTGACGGATGGCGTACTCATACAAGGCGCTCTCTCAAAAGCACCTTAAGTAGGGATCGGGATACCACTGAAAAAGATGTGCTGTCTCCAGGATCCGCCAAGCACAAGACGGCTCATTGGGTCTCAAGCAACTAGCGCCCTGAGTGGGCGGGGCTATAGTTCACGTCATGGCCGCCAGATTACACCAGTTCGCGTATTTATCGCACGTACTATGTATACATTGGTGGGGAATAGGGGAGGTTGTAGAGAGAATGAGAAGGAGTGGAGAACAAGTTGACGGGCAGGGGACACCTACTGAGTGGCGATGGACTGTTGAAGAGGGGAGAATGTTGGGTGAGAAGGGGAGGCTGAAGGGGAAAGGCAACCTGCGTGTTGGACTGAATGAAGGGACACAGATATTATATGGGGTTAAAGAATTATCTATTGTTGTGCTTGGTTTCTCATGCCCATTTATTCGCTCACAAGTCGACGTACCTCACTCACTTTTAGGTTCACTGGTTTTGATGGGAGGCGACCGACAGCTAAGGTCATTTGCGCCGTTTGGGATGGATGGGAAAGGAAGGGTCGGCGTCGGCATTAGCCTACTCTAGACGAAAGGCGCCAAGGGGTGCGCAGCTTAACGTCCCATTCGACGGACGGCGCACTCACTCAAAGTACCCTCCACAAAGCAGGGATCGAGATACCACTGAAAAATATTCGACGCCGCCGGGATTTGAACCCGGGCCCTCTGGGTGGGAAGTCAGTACGATAGCCACCGCACCATCTCGAGCCCCAATCGGTTCCTTTATTTGAAAGAGCACGCTGGAAATATATTTACGAAACATTTGGTTAATGAGGGATAAATATTTGGCATGTGATATTCTCGTATTTATTCTCAATATGTGCTCAAATTTTCATTGTTTACTCACTGGTCTATAACGAATGCATAAATGTATGTATTATCTGCTCGACTGATGGATGTACATATATCTGGTATTTTCATGAGAACTGCTTTCATTTAAAATATTGCTGGCTGAACTTCATCTTATAGTCAAAATAAAATAACGTTTGTTCGACCGCGCTAGGAGGGAAAGGTGGTTTTGGGTCTATGAGAGGCTGGTGTATAACCATCCCCTGCCATACCCCATAGCGGTAGCCCCCAGGGTACTAAATTAATAAATAAAAACTAAAAATTACGAATTGGTACAATTCATACTCCAAGGAGCCACCCCCGAGAAATAGACCTTCTTGAAAAATTTGTCTTCCTCAGAGTTCGATTTTAACTTCCTGTTGGGCAGATTTTAATCAAAATTTGGCGAAGTCGGCATTTTTTATACAAATGTTAACCGTAGAATCCCTCGTATCTCTTCCTTTTTCACTCTTTCATGATTGACGGCCGTTAAAGGTATTCGCTTTAATTTATAACTGCAAGCTCCCCAAGCCACCCAGCTCTCCAAATCTTGCCCCAGCGGATTTTTTCCTATTTCCTAAGTTGAAATCCACCTTCAAAGGACGCCGATTTGTAAATATTGAATAAATACAAAAAAATGTACTGCAGACTGAATAATCTATCCCGAAAGGAACGTTCATGGCGAAATTCGAAAGCTGTAAAAACTTTAGGGGCGTTATATTGGCAGCCAAGGGGTGTATTTTGAAGGCAATAAGCATGTTGAAAGGGTAACTAATAAAATCAAGTATTTATTTAAAAAATTCTCATCTTTTTTTGAACAGACCTCGTACTTTGGCCATGTACGAAAAGTTGTAACGGGGGTAAATATTTCCTTGTCCTCCTGGATTAAGATTTCTTAATTTCAAACCGTGCGTGCCAAATCTAAGTCACTTAGACATGCATAGGGATAGTCACCGGGAAAGAGGTCAAAACGTTTTTGGGGGACATCCAAACGTGCATTTCCTCAGAAACCTCAAATTGGAATAGGAAGTATAGAAGGTGATGCCATCGACAGTAGTTAACCCGGTTCTCTTCCTCCCTTCGATGTCGTAAAACTTAAAAAAAATAGTTACGAGTTGGACATTAAAATAATGTTCAACACTTTATTCCGCGTTTATTATCAGTCAAAATAGCGCATGTTTCGTTGGCATGTCCAGCACAACCTCATAAAATTTGCAAATTATTTGACGCACATCTGACTGGCCCCAATTGTACTCAAGTCGTGTATTCCTCGTGGAGACACTATATCTTCCTAAATTATTCGTTTCAATATTTTTTGGGCAGTATAGTCTACCAATTGAAGTAGAATGTGAAGCACGCAAGAACTAGGAACTGCCCCTCTTCAAAAGCACCACCTTAATTGACCCAAAATACATTTAAAGCAGAAATTACAATTAATCTTTTTTATTGACCCCACATATGTATTTTCCCCTCCCCGGACTACAACCTTGACGTGGTGGAAGGGCTTGTGCGTTCCGATGACCCCTAGAGCTGTGCTGGCGGGAGTAATAATAATTGCTCCTGGTAGGGTCACCCATGCCAGATAGGTCGAAGGTTAGGAGCCAGACGAAAGGTAGTCCACGCAGCGTCTGTTCCTCAGTGAGGCGGCTGCAATGGCGTCTGACCCCAGTGGGGTGGCCAGTAAGTGATGGTGTCACGTTAAAAACACTATTGAGGAAGGCAACGGGAAACCACCTCAATTATCATTTCCAAGAAAAATATGATGAAAAAATAAAAAAATATGATGGACTATACAGATATGTATTTTATACCTTTTATCATTCCGATAAAAAATCCTAATATTTTGCTATCTCACCCTCGCCCAGTATTCGATTCTCACGACATTCAACGTCCTATCACCTCTGAATACATTGACATCCAATTGCCTCTCCATTTACGTTTTCTGCTTTTGCCATTTTTTCTTCATCATTTATTCCATGGAGATGGGTGCGGGAGCTGGGCTCGAGATGCTGCGAAACTTCTCGGTGTTTAGCTCGCTGAGAAATTTTGTGATACATTCTTTACGGTTGACCTTTATATATCATATGACGTCGACTCTGGCCATTTGAAAAAATATCAGAAAGGGGTGGGGGATGGAGTTAAGAATGAGGAGAGAAGTTATGGTGTCGGAGGGGTGGGAGGGGAGTCAGTCGGAGAAAAAAGTAGCGAAAAAAGAGCTTTCACTTCTTGGCGATGATGCTGGATGGAAACCATGTAGGAGCACTCTAATTTATGGTTGAAGTGGACCTTCTTGACGATAGCGTTGGAAGAATGTGGTGGGGAGACACTTGTAGTTCATAGGCGTTTGATGTTGTTTGATGTGGTTTTCGCGGTTACATCGAGATGCAAGGTATGTGTCAGTTTCATAAAATTGTCCGTAATTGCACTCTTTGAGTGTACCCTATCAAGTGAATATGATTAAACTAGTCTTCCTGTGTTAGCTTTCGTAGGAATTGACGTCGAAAATCAAAGATTTTTTTTTACATTTTCTCATGGAGTAGAAGACTACCACCAGAAGAGAATTGTGGATAAATGGTGCAGAACCAGATGGCTTTCCCAAAAAATAACTGATATCATAATAATAGTTATAATTTGGCTTTATTCGGGCGAGATTGCGACTGTGACCGTCCGTTCTCCCATCTAACCCATCGTCAAATGAATTCGATGAAGATACGAGGGTCATCCGGAAAGTAGTACCCGTTCGTGCCGCATGAAGTGCTGACGACGCGAGTAGCCGCTGGACGAGGTCAGATAGCTTCAGTGGCTTGTCTGCCTTCTCTGAGCCAAGTTGCGTGACGCTAGCATTGCCTGTGTTGTTTCTGTGATTGTTTACAATGTTTAAAAAAATTGAGAACGCCGCCAGTTGTGAAGTGAGGGCAGTGATTAAATTCCTCAATGCAAGAAACGTTCGCCCATGTGATATTCATCGCCAATTAAAGGAGGTGTATGGAGACAATGTAATGGACGAGTCGTCTGTTCGGCGGTGGTGTCGCAACTTCAACATGGGGAGGGGGAACACACACGACGATGAGCGTTCGGGGAGACCGTCTGTCATTACAGACCAACTGGTGAGCTCAGTTGACGAATTCGTGAGGAACGATCGGCGCGTCACAATTGATGACATCTGTGAGCATTTTCCCAATGTTTCTCGAACAATTGTTCATGAAATTGTTAAACACCATCTGCATTATGCAAAAATTTGTGCAAGATGGGTCCCTCGCGTATCTCAATGAGCTGGCGGCGAAGGACTATGCAGCAGGAATACAGAAACTTGTCACACGTTATGACAAATGCCTTAATTTGCTTGGAGATTATGTTGAGAAGTAGTTTTAAGTATCCTCTTTCAAATAAAATTTTTTATGTTTGTTAATATTTACTTTTGTGTCTTTATTTCACGAACGGGTACTACTTTCCGGATGACCCTCGTATAATTGCATTGAAGTGCTAAATGGTATAAAAATAAAGAACTGGATAATGGCAATCGATTTACAATGAATATGCATGACTGCAAAGAGTGTATAGAGTCATGCACAATTATGGGAAAAACGTGAGGAATTAGGCTTTTATCCTTGGCGAAAAAACCCACTTCAGGAAAACACCCACACATGAAGGGGAGTGTGAAAAACATGCCAAAACCTATGCTATAGCCAATCAGCAGAAGTGATATTTTAACAGTAAGATTGGATATTTTTATATATTGGATATTTTATTGGATTTTATATGTGAATTGGATATTTCTGACTAATAGCTGTGTGAATATGATATGATCGTGAACTCCTGAATTGTTTTACTTATAATTCTGCTGTGATTTTAGGAGTGTCTTATGTAAAGTTCTTTAAAAAGATGCAATTGAAGGAGTTTCTTTCAAGGCTGGACTCAAGTTTGTCCCACTCGCGGCGAGCAGTAACAGTAAATGATTTATTGTAGGTGATCGTTCGATGGATTCTGCGGTAAAATCAGGTTTTTATTCCCTCGTGTTTATTTTATGAACCTGGTCTTATGTTTTGTAATATTCCAACTAAAAGTGAGGAGTATTTGTGTTCACAATTTGATAAAATAGAGAGAGAGAGTGCATGAAGTTGATGGCTGTCACTAAGCTTTAACCAAGAAAGTTTATTAATGCAGTTTGTTATGCGATCAGATATCTGTAGATTAAATATGAATATAATGCATGAATTCAGCAAACGCTGAAGTTTAAATGATAATTCATCTGATAAATCTTGGTTAACTGCATCGGCGTTGTCGAAAAACGGTATGATTAGCGTAGATACAAAGTTTTTGTTTAAAGGATGTGGGGAAGATTTATTTGAATTTGAGGAAATAATGATATGTATGCACTGATTTGCTCATTTTGTTTACATGAGAAGACCTCGATGGGTTTTCATCTGTGGAAATCCCTAGGTTTTGCACAGCCTCGCAGTATCATATCACGTGCATGGTTGTAATAGTGTTAAGATAACAGCGCAAACTTCCTTTTTTTTAAACAAGTATATTGATTGATATCCAGAGAAAAAACAACCGAACTCGCATAGTTTCGAAAATTGGCGCCTAAAGAGTAGTTCAAAATAAGTTTTCGAGCTTGTTTCGCCAAAGAGTTAGGACCTTGGGAGTGCTCAAATACTGTTTAATCACATTGTCGTTCAGCGCGCGAGTGTTCTCAACTGACCTCGTCACTGTTGATGCCTCGGGCTCGAAAGGTCGCGACTTAAGTTGCCAAGGACGCTTCCCCCCGTTTCACCCAGATGACGGTCCGGAGAAGAAGAGGGAAGGGGTGGGGGGGGAGCGGGTTTCAGGAGAACGGGGATATTTATAGCGAGCGGCAGGCAGTGAGTGCCTTAAGCCCCCAGTCCCAACCCACCCACTCATCACTTCTCCACCGCCTGCGGACCGCCATAGTCCAGCAATATGCACGCTCGCACCTTTATTGTCCTATCCCCCACCTCTCTATGCTCCTTAGCACAGGAAAAGGGGGGGAGGGGACAGAGGGAGCGTGACCGCATTCATAAACTTCATACGTCGTGAGTTGCGAGTGACGTCGTAACGTACTTCCCTCTGCATTGTCAAATTTCGTGGACCAATAACCTCTCTCGTTTCATCTCGCCCTCCTGGCAACACGGGGAGATTGGCTTCGGGGCGACCCCCCTCCCCTCCCCAATCATCGAGCTCGCTCGCCCTTCTGGGAGGTTAGGGCGTCATGACGCAAAAATGACGTCCGTGACGTCACTCTCAACCCAGGGCTCAACGGAGACCAACGTTGACGGTGACGTCACAGCGGATTTTCCCGGCTTCTCACATAACCTCTCATGTCTTTTATATTTTCCTCGCACCCTCACGATCAGGGTCTCTGTGAAAATCTCTTCTTTCCATTTTCCTCCTTTTTCCAGCTCCCTCTCCCCCCCCCATTTCATTGGCAGAAGAGCGCGATGACGTCATGAAAATCCATGCCGTGACGAGTCAAAGATATGATAGTCAAGTTTACTTTTTGATGCCCCCCAATTGGCATATCCAGGTGGAAACAGGATTGGGCCTCATTCATTCATGTTCGTCGGATATGTTCTCGCGACTTCCTTCTTCTTCCACCCCGCTAATATTTCCAGGTCACGGCCCTGTCTACTTCCTTCGCTGCCTTGGAGGGTTCGCTTCTCGAGCATCACCTCTTAAATTAGGCGCTCTCACCACCAGAGACTTGGCCCGGAGAACTTACGACTAGCCTTATTACAAACGTATGGCTGGAAGAGTGACAGCACGTATGATTAATAAATAGTCTTCCGAATGGTTTCAGCATCGTTCTCCGCCAAGAAATGCTAGCGGCTTTCACGTGAAATGAACGGCGTCCAGCCTGTAGTCCGCTTGGAGAGTGCTTTCGCTGTCACTGTGGCCGTCCGTCTTTCGTGCCCCCTGCAGTGGCCTGGAGCAGTTAACGCTGAATATGGAGTGTTCCTAGCTCTGCATCTCCATCTACTTCATCTACTCAATACCCCGTAAGCAGCCGCAAGGGCGTGTGGCGGGGGGTGTTAGGGCACCACCCGTAATTAAGAAAAAACCGCATTCAAAAGCCAAAAATTTATACAATACATAAACAATACATGGTATACATTTATGCATAAAAGCTTACAACTCACACACATGCAACCACTCATACTGCCAACTAACATGCACATGTACCTAAAATATACCTAATGTTTTTACATGTTTAATTTTGTTCCGACTTGTAAATTAAATGTTTTTAATATTTCTAAAATGAATTCGGTTTCCTAATATTATAATTCCCCATTGTCGGGGAAAGAATGAGTATTTGTATCTATCTGTACTGGAATCTATCTATCGTACTGGCTTCCCGCCTAGAGGGCCCGGGTTCAATTCCCGGCGGTGTTGAATATGTTTCAGTGGTATCTCGATCCCTACTTGAGGTGCTTTGTGGAGGGCACTTTGAGAGAGTACGCCGTCCGTCGGATGGGACGTTAAAATGCGGACCCCTAGTCGCCTTTCGTAAAGAGTAGGCTAATGCCGACGCCGGGCTTCTCTCCACCCTTCTTCCTTCTTCCTTTCCTGTCCATCCCTTATGGCGAAAATGACCTCAGCTGTCGGTCGCCTTCTTTAAATACTACTGGAATCTATCTATATATGTAACAATAGATTGTTACATAAACTTAAATACTATGGGACCGCTCCGGGCATCCGGCCAAAGGTGTCCACATCATATAAATGACTGGACGAGTTGACAGCGTATGAGTAATAAATAGGTTTAAGGCTTCCGAGAGGTCGCGGTTTCGTCTTCCGCCAAGAAATGCGAGCAGTTGGGATGTTTTAATTTGCAGCGTCCTTCTCGGAGTCCGTTTGGACTGTTTCATCGCGATTTATCTCGGAAAAATTGGAATGTAATGTCTCATAAAGAGATTGAAAGGAAAAAGAATAATTCCCCTCGTAGTTCGTGCCTGCGCAGCTGCGGCTATACTTTGAAGGACTATGACCAGCTTCGCGCACTTATTTACTTAAACTCCTCCTTAAGAAATAAGCTGGTGGAACACTCCGGAAATAATTACTTCAAGACTTACTTTTTGTCAGAGATATCTTTCAAACTCCTGAATCTTTTTAAATTCAGAAAGATACGAGGAAAGCTTATAATAATATTGTGGCATTCCATTATGCATGAGGTGTTATCATTAATTTCGAATTCCAAGAAAATGCGGGAGATGCCGCAACAGTGACTCCCGGTCAAAGCGAATGATTTTTACACTCTGAAATTGCTGCATTAATTTCGAATAACTAATGATAAACATCTTTGTGAAGTAACGAGACTAGTCATCTACGCGTGTGTTTTTGAAGGCCGGGTAGACATTTGTACGTCGACCGACTGTGAAGGTGAAGTCCCTCCAAAGAACGGAGGAAGACTTCGATGATTAAAGGTTTCCAAATATTTTTTAGACGATACGGTCGATGATCGATAGAAATTCATTTTTAGGTAGAATTTTCATTTTTAGGTATTCTACCGGTTAAATTAGGTTTAAGATGGGCACAAGCTACCAAACGGTACAGCGACGATTACCTTCTCTCTCTCCTTACAAACAAAACCCAATATTCTACGAGTATTCCACAATAAACCCGTCTTCAACTCCGTGAATTTCCTTTCTCCCCTCATTTCATCCAACTGCCCTATCCTATTCCTCGCTTGCCTAACATACTCCCCTCTGTCACAGTCTTCAACATCATATTGCCAATCAAAATGCCCTGCATCCATCTTTCCTGCCCTTTTTTTATTTCTCCCAACAATCTCCTCTCATTCCCCACCATACCTAACACCTCCTCCTTTGTTTTTCTTTCTGATCTTCTCCATCCTCCTCCACACCCACATTTCAAAAGCATCCTATGTACGGCTATCGTCCTGCTTCAATGACCATGTTTCCGCGTCGCACCACGCTCTATATCAAAGCTTGAACAAGCCTTTTCTCAACATCCTCAATCAACCATTCTGTCATCAACTCCCTCCTTGTGAAAGCCTCTTTGCCTAGCGCAATTCTTCTCCTTACGTCCCTTCTACTTTGACCGTATTGGTCCAAAAACTTAGGAGATACGTAAACTGTTCCATTTGATTTAGCTTTTACCCTCCTATTTTAATGTTTAGCTAAGCCTTTTTCTTTCTAGAAAATCGCATAACCTTTTTTTTTATTAATATTGATTCTCATCCCATACCTGTCGCACTGAATTTCCAATTCACTCAGCAATGCTTGCAGCCCCTTGGCTGACTTTCAAACTAAAGCTTGGTCATCAGCAAACCTAACTGATTTTATGAATTCCCCGCCCACTTTCATTCCTACCTCCAGTTCTTCCCATGCCTCTTTGATCATTTCCTCTGCATACAGGTTGAACAGCAAGGGTGATAATGGGCAACCCTGCCTTACACCTCTTCCTAACACTGCCCGTCCGGACTCCCCGTTCCCCACTCGCACCTAAGCAGTCTGAGACATTTACAGGTTGCGGATTAGCCTCCTATCCCCCCAATCTATTCCTATTTTCAGCAATATATTCATAAGTTTTTCCCAATTCACTCTATCAAACGCCTTTTCTAAATCGACGAAACAGGCAAATACCTCGTGGTTGTATTCTATTTTCCTCTCGATTAATAATCTCATTACTGCAATGGCATCTCGCGTACCTCTCCCCTTCAAGAACCCAAACTGATCATCCCCAAAGTAATAACTTGCCCTCTTCTCCTTTCTTTTATTGATGATCTAAACTACATCCGTATTAAGTAGCACCTTGGCTGCGTGTGAAACCGAACTTATCGTTTTATAGCCTTCGCATGCGGTTGTCTTATTTTTTTAGAATGGGAAATAACACTAATCTGACGATAACGTCCGAGCAAACTGTTCCCTCATAAATGCTAATTCCCATATATTCCGTCCATAAATCGAAATATCCCATAAAAATTCCTCCGTCCGCATTTTCGTAAACCATAACGGCGTTCCGCGGGCATGTCGTCTCCCCCAGCGGCCTTATTTGATTCCAATTTCCTTAATGCCCCTTCTATCTCGCAATGGGGAGTATGCCTGGGCATAAGGCATTCCCTCCTGCGTCACATTTAAGTTTACTGCATGAGATATATTACAAATTTCGTTCACCTTTCCCGTGAATACTTCATGAATGATGTATTCACGGGAATGAAACAAGCTTTGACGAATGAAAAGATGTTATTTCGTACGAAATCATACCTAAGAAATTACGTTTCATTCGGATGTCATTCCCTATAAAAAAACCGGATTGATAATTCCTATCCATAAATACGATTCCTTTTCCGTCACTTAAGGGAAAATCTGTCGGCTTCGATGCGAATTAAGACTGCAACGTTCTTTAGCGCGAGTATTGAAAGTATTCGTTGGCAAGGTAACGAATCCCATCCGTTTCGCTCCGGAGAGTGCGGCAGCGGAAATGGAGATGGCTACGAGAACTTAATGTAAAGAGAGACATCACCCCTTTGCTGCCATGGCCAAAGGCTCTACGTAGATTGAAAGTCACGGTCAACACCGGACGCCTCTCAGTAGATTGCTTTATTTTTTAGCGATTTACTTTTTAGTTTGACATGTTTATAAACTAATTAAGATGACATTGTGATCCGCGTGGTGCATCAATTATATCCCTTTAACAATCACCTTATTGCATCAATGATTATTCCTGGAGCACTCCTTTTTGTATGTTTCCCTTTCATACTTGAAATACCTAATATTTTTCACCATGAGTTTTATATAATTTCCCTTAGCCTTTCTCAGGCTTTGAAGAAACCTTTTGATGCTTGGTTTTATGTAAAAAGCATAATTAGAAGTTATTTAGTTTTTACGAATGCATATTTGTGGAGTGAAACGTCTTACAGCGGTCTTCTTGCGTATCGACAGCCTTCTCCTGTCGAAGGCCAGGCTCGTGAAACGCCGCCACCGCGCGATACTGGAGACACGTATGTTGGAGTCAAGGTACAAACTTATCGAGAGCTATCTAAGAGTGCAGTTGAAACATCCTCCATCTCCTTGAACTGCGCGCGCAGATAATGAATTTGTTACATTTTTTCGACTTTTAGCATCACGTATCCATGGCAGCAGCGTTGCTTCGTTTTAATGTTTAACCACAAACAGAAATTATTTCTATTTAGAAAAAATATGGTCAGCTACTTGCGTAAATTATTATGCAGTTATCTATCAGATTCTTTTTCAAATCCGCGGTTTTAAGACAGTCCTTTAACATTCTAATTTTTTTGTAGTGCTTTAGATAATTTGTAGTCCTCAAAATTTATGTTTAAAAAGGATCGGTTTAGTCTGTTATAGGTGCGACTTAATTTTAGGTTGTAATGAGTGTTTCAAATTGATTTCATTTGAATTTATTCTACGAATTAAATCTTCAATATTTTCGTTTCATTTTGCAACCCTGATTTACGGTGTTATTCATCCAATAAATATTTGATATGTCCATTTATATGTTTTAAGTATCAAAATTACACTAGTTGATTTCATTCAATTTTGGTTCTCAGCTGGTCGGTGGTAGGGTTATGATAGACAATTCCACCCTTAAATGACTGAATTATTCTTCACTTCCGCACATTTTCTAACTCCCATCATAATGATCTATTTCATAGTAGATATTTTTCTCCCTCTAACTCTATTATCTAACGTTCTAACTTATATTGCAGCCTTTGAAATCCTATTACTTCTTGATATCTCTTTTGTCCAATTTTTCCCGAGATTTCCGAAGTTGTCCAAGCAGCAGTCTCTCTTCCCCTACCATGTTCATTACCCCTTCAATTGTTTTCCTTTCCGTTTATATTACCATATCCATGCTTCCCCATAGCCACATCTCAAATGGCTACAGTCCGCAGTCATTCTCGTTTCTCAGAGACCACGTTTCCGGTACGTTCAATGAGAAGCTCCATAACCAAATTGCCCCCCACTGAATTATTTACGTTTTACTTGAAGTCTCTTTTATTAATGCCCTCCTCTTGGTAAAAGATATTTTTATGACACAATTCTCTTCTTACCACGTTACTACTATACTCGATTTCGTCCAAAATAATGCCCAAGTGAACGAGGTGCCTACACTTTTACGTGATAAAGTTGGATTAAAGACTTTTTGAATGGTCGGGTACAAAGAGTGGTCATAGATGGAGTTAGCTCAAATGCGGTAGAAGTTACTTCCATGCGCAAATGACCTCAGCTGTCGTTCGCCTCCCATAAAACTACTACTACTAGTTTACTTCAGCTGTTCCCCAGGGATGTATTATCGGTCCTCTTTGATTCGTACCTAACGTTAACGACAGTGACCCCGTAGTCCCTATTAAGATACGTTTATTTCCCGACAATGCAGTGGTTTACCGTGATATCCGTGATCATGAGGACAGAGCAGCTTTGTCAGATGACCTTAATACTATTACAACGCTACTGCGACACTTGGCAATTAGAATTAAACTTAAAAAAAGTGTGTAATGATGAATTTTTGGGTAAAGAGCAATTCCCTCCACAACGCCTACTAAATCGGGAACACAGAAATGGAATGCGTAGACTCGACTAAATACTTAGGCGTTACCCTCACTCACGACCTCTCCTGGGTGAAATACATACGGGGAATGTGGACAAACTAACAAAAAATTAGGATTTTTTGGGGGAGCACTGGATAAATACTACCTTGATCAAAAAGTTCCCGGAATAACCACCGTGTGGCGCTCCCATCGTTCCGATTTGAGTTCTGTTTTTTTTGTTAAATTGGTACATCTGTTGTTGATATTCCCTTTAAATCTTAGTGTCATAACTTGACATTTGCAAAAGTTACGTAGCCAAGAGTACATCTATCTCTGTGTGTGTTGGCGATTTTTTACAATTGCAGAAATGGATTTAAATTTCCAACAACGAACTTGTATTAAATTTTGCGTAAAAAACGGATTTAGTGGCGCACGGACGTTGGAAATGTTGGAAAAGTGTTTCGGCAACGATTCTCTAAAGAAAACGGTCGTTTACCAGTGGCACGAGCGGTTCAGAAGTGGTCGTGAGTCAATCGAAGATGATGAACGCAGTGGCAGACCATCGACATCGAAAGTCGGTGAAAAAATTGATAAAGTAAAAGAAATGTTGGTCAATAACCGCAAATTAACCATCAGAGAAATAGCGGAGGACTTGAACATTGCCTATGGATCCGCCCAAGACATTGTGGTTAATGATTTGGGTTTCCGTCGTGTAGCAGCAAAGTTGGTGCCAAAAATGCAACAAATACCATCCAACAGCCACCGAATTCACCTGATTTGGCTCCCTGTGACTTCTTTCTGTTCAATCGAGTTAAAAAACCATTACGGGGAACGCGTTTTAGCAGCCGAGAGGAAGTAATGGAAAAATCGCAGGAAGCACTGATGGACATACCGAAAACCGAATATAAAAAATGTTTCGAGGATTGGATCAAGCGCTGGCATAAGTGTGTTGCAGTCGATGGGGATTACTTTGAAGGGGACAATATAGATTTAGATGAATAAACTTGTATTTTTAATTTTCTGAATAAATTCCGGGAAATTTTTGATCAAGGTAGTATGATCAAAAGGTCAAAGATAAATGTTATTTGTCGCTGGTTAGGCCTCATTTAGAATATGCTGATAGTATATGCTGAGATCCTCACGAAGTTGAATTAATTGCTGAATTGGATCGCGTGCAGCATAGGGGAGCTAGATTTGTAAAACGTTGTTATGATAAACTTAGTAGCATATCCAAAATGTTAGAGCAGCTAGGCTGGAAATCACTCACGGAGCGAAGGTTAAATCACAGATTAAATCTCTTGCATTAATGGGAAGTGAAGTAAAAGGAACGGTAACTAGGGCTCTATGAATATTATGGGAAGGACATTTCTTTAGCAGTGATATTGAAAATATATTATTACCCCCATCGTACTACGGTAGGAGAAATCATGTTAATAAAATTATAGAGATTGAGTGTGGTCAGATAGATTTAAGATGTCATTTTTTCGACAAACGATAAGGGATGAGAATAATATTATCCGACCGCGGTAGTGTCATATTCGTGTCAAAATTATACTGGTGTGTATTCACCCCCTGCCACACACCCTAGTGGTGGCCTGCATGATGAATAATGTATTCGAATTGCTGTCAGTGCGCCACGCTAGTCTATTGTTAAAAATAGGCAAAGAATTACTATTTAGTGTTATTTAGGCACGGAGAACTCCCTGGATCCATCGAAAATCTACCCTTTCCAGTATAAAACGGCTGAGAAAATGAATTTACAGAGTAAATTAGTCAAATTGTAACCGTCAATAAATTAAAATTACCCAACCTATCGAAACTTCCAAACGGAAATAAGTACTTAGGGAGATATTTCGATATTTGCAAAAAATTATAAATCTATTAATTGTAAAGGATTTGATAGCTTGGTGTATCTCCAATGGATGGGGTTTATTTGATGACTCGAATCGGCAAGTAATATGATCGACAAGATCGTATTTTTTATGTAATAGTAAAAAAGACGAATCCTGGAATTTTCGTATTCAATTACTTGTCACTTGGCAAATCTATGACTCGATGACGTCAACACTTCCTAATTGCCGGCAATTAATAGCTCTTACGAAATGAGAGCCCGTTCCTTCAATTTCTTTGTACTTAGGAAGCAAATCGTGAGAGATGGTATGACACACTGGACGTAAATAGTACCTGCGTACATGGAAAAAAATCGGATCTCTAATCCTAATCCTAAGATATGGTAAAAAAGTTGCTTTATCCCGTCACTTTCGCCGGTAAACTCGCAAAAAAGTGAGAGCTCACTTCGAGTGCTTCGGTCTCGTTCTGCAATTTTCTCCTTCCTAATCTCCCATATACCAAATGTTTTTCTTGGGGACCGGTCACCCACACATAAGGCGGGAGTTTATCCGTAAGAAAGAAGTCAATTTATCTTCATTAGCCATTTAGATATATTTAGGGGCCTGACCCGCGCAGGAAACGGAAATTGAAAGCGGAGGAAATTTGAAATTCTCTGAAGCGACAGGCCAAAAGAGAAAATGGCGCGTGTCGGCAGTGCCTCGTTTCGCTTGCTTTTAGTCTGGACGAGAGAGAGAGAGAGAGGAGGAATGGAAGGCCGGGGAGGAGGTCCATCCATCTCGGTCGCCGCCTAAACAGGTCGTCCACGGGGTGAGTCGCCGCCGTCTGCTGGATTTTCAACCGGGCGTTCTTTTTGGACTCATTTCCTCCAGTTTACTCTTCTCCTCAGCCCTCTCGCCGGAAGCCTAGGGGCTCAGAGACCCTCGGATCCTCTGAGGAGCTGGAGACTCATTTATTAGCCAGGGATTTGGGCGTGGATGCCCTAAGGTGCGGTGGGATGATCAAACGACAGTGGCCGATCTCTAGAATCGAATTTGAATGTGTCATTCAACTTCAAGGATAGTGGCAGTCCAGAGGTCAAATTAAGTCGGATATTGGCCGGCAGGTTATGAGTTCCAATCCCAGGATGTGCCTACGGACTAACCACGCCTTTAATCCAAGCGGTTGGTGCGTACAGCTGCATGCTAGAACTCCGTGGAAGGCCCTGTGTTGGCACGGGCATTTGATTTGATATATTGTTTCTCATTACGATGGTAGGCGGAGAACTAATGCACACATGCTTTTATACCACAAACAAAATGACCTTCAGAAGCAATCCGGGTGGCACGTGGAAGTAACATCCCCCCTCAACACGCATGCGCAGGTTTGAGGTCGTTACATTCATCATAGAACACGTCTCCATGCTTCCGCTTCTCAAATTACACTGGATGAATGTAACGACCTCAAACCTGCGCATGCGTGTTGAGGGGGAATGCTACTTCCACGTGCCACCAGGAGTGCTTCTGAAGGTTATTTTGCTCGGTTTCCCTCTCTTCTCCCAGCGCACATGAACCACGTATAGTGCACTGTTAGCAATTACCTGTGGAAAAAAGCATATGAAAGATATGGTAAAATTTTACGTACAAGTTCTGCCTCTAATTGCGAGTTTGGCTACGGCTGGCGCCACATTTCTCCTCCCCGTCGTTTAATAGGCATTCCCATCTTCCCAATCAATCATTTAGTTTAAGTTCTGTTGATTCCACCGCCACGCAGACCCCTTGGGGTCCTTCTTAAATTAAATGAGGTCAATTATGACTTTTTTCGCCCTTCTTCCACATCTCCCTATGCAGGGATCTCTATAGCATATGAACTCCCGCCCCTAACCCCCGCGTAGTTATCGGCGCCTTCGTAATTGTTTTCTAATGGTACCTTTTTTAAAAAATAATAAAAGAGTGTATTTAGGTTTGACGAAAGCGTTTCTAATGCGATTTTCACCGGTAACTTCAATTAAGTTTTTGCGCTGAAAAAGGATGTAACCCTAAATGACATTTTCTTATTTTTATGGGTTATTCAGTAAAATGAAATATTTCTGAGTAATATTAAAAACAGACATTTCTCAAATATTTTGACCGCTCGATCATGAGAAGACTCATCGGAGTCGTAGATAGTATTTCTTTGTTCTCTCAGCAGTGTTCGGCGTTGAGCTTCAAATAGCTAAGGTCGCCCTCTCGCGGAAACTAAACTCAGTCGGACATGAATAAAAAGACTCCATTTGAGCAACTTCACTTTATCTGGTCGAAAGAGGACCGCTCTCTCCTACCAAATCCCCTTTGCTGCCATGGATGTAGTCTCCCCATGCATAATATAAACAGTCCTCGACAATCAACAATCCACGCTCTTGGTCATAGATCAACTACTTGTTAAATAAGTTCTTCAACTATTTGCCACTGCCACCTTTCCTCCCCAGTCATCCTCATTTCACCCGTAGTGCATTCCCTCCTTAAGTCTTCATTCTTTGGCTCTTCTCTCCTTCAAACGTACCTTCAATGATGTTATTTAACGAACCGGCTCCTTTTAGCACATGGCCTATTCAGTTTGCTTTTCTCTTCCGTATTGTCCCTCAGAAGGTTCTCTGTTCTTTGATCTTTTTCAAAACTTCCCCGTGCATGACTACTCTGAACTACGTGCTGAAAACGAGTCGCTAAGTGCACTGAGGAGGGGGAACGTGACGTCAACCGAGACCAATACTTTGGCAAGGGGAGGGGCAGCACGTCGGAAGTGAACTGAGGCAGGTCAGTTGAGGGTGGATGAGAAAAGAGTGTGCCTATTTTACTTAATGATCGAAGGTGTGTGGCGTGTGTATATGTATTATATATACATATATATATACATACAGGGTTCGTCCGGAAAATAAGTGTACTGAGCTCAGGAAAAAAAATTTATTACACTTTTACATATCTTAAGCTAATATTCCTCAAAATAGGACCCTTGTGAGTCGATACACTTGTTCCAGCGGCGTTCCCATTCCTGGAACGCTCCCGCGAAGGCATCATCGGGAACCTCTCGAAGACACGTCGTCACGGCCTCTTTGACGGCGTCCAAAGTCCCGTATCGCGTTCCTTTCAAACTCCTCTTTATCTTCGGGAACAGAAAGAAGTCCGGTGGTGCAAAGTCCGGGCTGCAGGGCGGGTGCGGCAGCGTTGCCACGCCGTGCTTGGCCAAGAAGTCCGACACGACAAGCGCGGTGTGAGACGGCGCATTGTCGTGATGCAGCCGCCAGATGTTTTTGATCGCTGGCCGGACGCGGGCGACTCGTTTTCGAAGCCTGTCGAGCACTTGGACCTAAAATGCAGCATTTACAGTTTGTCGTTCAGGTACAAATTCGTAGTGGACGACTCCCCTTTTGTCAAAAAAGACAATGAGCATCGCCTTGATCCGAGATTTGCTCATGCGAGCTTTCTTTTGACGGGGTGATGATGGGGTATGCCACTCCGGGTCGTACTCAAAGATCCACGTCTCGTCACCCGAAACAACGTTCTCTAAAAAATGTGGATCATTTTTGCAGTGATCCGCAAGTTGTGTCGCGCTTTCCAAACGATTGAGTCTTTGATCATCACTGAGCACTTTCGGCACCAACTTTGCACAAATTTTTCGCATATGTAATTGCTCCCTAATAATCTCGTGCACTATTGTTTTTGGCACATTACACTGCTCTGCTATCATCCGAACACTAAGACGACGATCAGAGTTCAGTACATCGCGAACTATTCGCACATTTTCGTCGGTGAGTGTCGTTGATGGGCGTCCAGGCCGTGGTTCGTCGTCGACCTCTTCTCTGCCCTCCACGAACATCTTGTGCCACCGAAAGATCATGTTTCTGGACATGGCTGACTCCCCGTAAGCCTGGTTAATCATACCGACAGTTTCGGTAGACGATTTCCCAAGCTTTACCGCAAATTTGATGGAATAACGCTGCTTCGGCATCGCGTTCCGTGACGTGGGTCGAGCGTGGAGGTTCGCGTTAACAGAGCTCCTCACTACACCACAGCTCAGAGCCGACTGCCTTTTTCAGCGTCGCTTGCCAACATACCCCCCTCCAATCGCAGCCCGTCAGAGCGGTGCTGGGCGCGCCTGGAGCGGCGGGAAAAAATCAGTACACTTATTTTCCGGACGAACCCTGTATATATATATATATATTTTTTTTTTCACACACACACATATATATATATATATATATATATATATATATATATATATATATATATATATATATACACACACACACACACAAAAAAAATCTCGGTCTATACAGACACATACACACATGAGTGTAAGTCAATAAATAGCTCGCAAAACTGGATCGAGGCAATATTAATAAAATTTACTTCCTGAAATTGATTTCTCTTTTCTACATATTTACCCTGTACGTTCAGACACTTATCCCATCTCTTTAAAATCCCCTGATAGCCGTCAACCAAGGTAAAACCATTTTAAAATTAAACATCTTCTTATTTTATTTCTCTGCATTGTCCACCTTTGAAAAATGGTTAGCCTAGGGTAAATAATCCTATGGAGCAAACTTGACGGTTTTCAAAAGTGATCCTGATGTTGAAATTCATTAGTGATCCTATATTTTCTCATCTTTCCTACTCTAAGTGTTGTATTAAATAAAATAATTTCTCTCTTTTAGTTTTCACTTGTCCATAGTTAAAGCCCTGCTTGGGACAGAGTGAAATAGACAAATGATTACTCATTTGCGTCCTTATGTGCCCATTTGTCTAGGCCCATTGGTTCTAGGGTCTAGGCTGCCGAGAAGCGGGTTCTTGAGCTAGGGTCACCGTCGGTGTGGACGGATTCCTTCGAGGTGCGAGGTTGGAAGTTGAATGCGAAGGATTATTTGGCGCCAAATCTTGCGTGGCGTGTGCCACGGAAGCTGAAGATAGGAAACACAAAATAGTCCAGTCACAAATATTGATAATTTTCGCATCTGTCCCTTACGATCGCGGTAAGATATATCTCCTTTACATGTATGCCCCGACGGAACTCGTTTTAGTATGATTGGACCAACCATTCACAGCATTTACCTTCAGGGTTTGCCTTATTTATTTTTTATAACATTCCTTAGTATTGTTCCTTTGTACCTGCCTTGAAGACAATACTTGAGGCATTGAAGTGCGGTGACAGGCGGAGGTAGAGACGGAGTGATGTAGGAGGAAGAAATGATCGCGGGGAGGGAGGGCTTTGGTGGGGGAATTAAAAAACGCCGATTCAAATATTTTACCATGCAGTCAAATGGCGACTGAGTGGGCAATGGCGCTCGGCAGTGGCTTGGAACACAGGAATCAAGCAAGCTAAAAATAAAGCATTGTTTTGGAGGGAATTCGAGTTCGAAACTGCAGACTGAAATGATGGCTCTGTGTCATTTTCTACACTGCTTACCACACAATTTTGAACCCTTGGTAGAGTATTTCAATGTAACAATTTCAGAGGGTAAAAATCATTCGCCTTGACCGGGATTCGGGTTTTAATCCCGGTCTAGGTGAATGATTTTTATCCCCTAAAATTGTTGCATTGAAATTCATATTAGCATATGAATCCGTTAAAAGTGACTGTTGCGGCATCTCCCGCAGTTTCTTGGAAGTTGGTTGAGTATATTTGACGTAAACAATATGTATCGCATAACCGCCAACGTTAATTCCCGCATACACTACCTTGCCAAAGTACTAGGTATATACTACGAGCTATACTACTCGAAGTACTAACTATACCACTCGTATATTCCCGAGTTTCCTCCATTCGGTGTTCGGTGTTCGGAGCGTCTGCAGCTGAGTGGCCATTAAGGCCATTGATCAACAGAGCAAGAGTGACCATGGCGAGCATCGACCTTATGCCTGATATATCTTACCTTAATTGTTGTCAGCTGTCAAAATGTGATGCAACTGAATCTGTAGAACCTTCTTAAAGAGTTCGAAGTGCGGTGTGTGGATGCTGACAGTTGGATCTCTTAAGATGGGATATTTTTCAACTTAATAGCTCATTTTTGATCCTATTACTGTTTTATATGCATCGAAAATGGCAAGATTCATTGGGTCTGGTAGTAGGTGAAGCAAGGCAGAAGCCTTCAAGGTGGATGAAAGAATTGGAAAGCTCCGGAGTTGTGATGTCGTTTTTACGTTCATCCATCCTCACAAGACAGTCAAAGTCCGAACACCTTAAGATAGAGAGATGTTACTTTCGGTTCGACTGGTTGTTCTCAGTGGTAGATTCAGGGAGAGGGAGTCCCTAATCCCCCCTACCTGTCGTCTTTCGTATATGTGACATTTCTTTTATTCATCTTAGGTGTGCCTCCTTGTGTTGCTCATATTAACGTATGCTCAGGAAGTACTGAGCCCCCCCCTTTGGTAGTCCGGGTTCGATGTGAAAAATATTTCCATTCACATTCAAAGAAACTAGGGCAGATGCAGCGACAGCAACATTCAACGGAGTCATCCGCCAATGCGCATTATAATACAGCAATGTCAAAGTGTAAAAATCATTCGCATTAATAATATTTTACACATTGAAGGCGTATGATTTTTGCACTTTGAAATTGTTGCATTTTATTGCTTGTACATATTTTTACAATGAAATGACCATCGCTCCAATTTTAAAATATTCTTCATGCAATGAGATATCAAGCCATAGCTTTCTCTTTTACGTGTCCATTTAGAGAAACCCTGGCCCGGGTTAAGTGACCTGGGTTCCACCTTAAATATCCTAAATCTCTCCCATTTGAGTGCCCGGAAAACTTTGCCTTCCTAAAAATAATGCGAAGTGTATTAAGAATCAGGTTGAATTTTTTAAGTTGGTTTTTATCATTTGATCTTGTAAAAATAACGAAAATTTCGAAACAAAGTCGGATGCGACCACCTTCTTAAAGTATACGATATATTTTCGTCAAGCGACACTGAAAATCTCCGAAGCGTTAAACGAAAACAGCAAAAAATGAAAGAAAGAACGAAATTCTAACGCTAATCCCTTGGCTCAAATCCAATTTGTCTGCACCAATTCGTGCTTTGAGGAACTTTCATTTTGCCGCAGAAAATTAAAAAATAACATGTTTTTTTAAATTTCCCTTGCTTTAATCCTGAACTAAGACTCTGCAAATTAGCGTGAGGTAGAGAAACCTTGAATATTGCAAGCGAATGAAATGAAAACAAATGACTATATTTCCTTAGTTATTTATTAAATTATTCTCTCAGTTGTTTCATTTCATAATCCTTGGTTAGATCAATGTACCCCAGTCCCTAGAAATGGAATTGTGCTGGATTTTTGAAGTTATTGGAAAGCCAGAAAAAAGTACAAATATTTGTTGGAATTCTTGCATGGTTACGGCGGGAACTTGCTTTTGTAAATTTGGCAGCGAAGTGGCCGAAACCTATTTTCTCCAATAACCTGCTGGCAGTGTGAAAGCCTTACCATTGTTCATCATAAGAAGAAAAGCCTCTCAATTTAAAAATACTTTTATACGCCGCTCTTCATGAATTGATTGGTTCTCAGTAGCGCATAGACATTACTTAATTAGAGCCAACATTTTTATGTTGGTTTCGTGTGCTAATCTCCTTGAGAAATTGAAGAAAAAAGAACCTGGAAAAATTCTAAATCTCGATCTGAAAAACCTGGAAATGTGCTGGAATTTTGTCGTTAGATATTTATGGCCATCTTGTAAGGGCTCCTAAAGTAAAAATGTTTGATACCAATGGAATGGAACCCCCCGCCAAACTCCGTTGCGGCAACTTGCAGGGTATTATGTAAATGTAGATTATGTAGATGACTTCTTTAGTGTGTCTCATGCATGGTGCGTGACTTTGTTCATGTACTGTGGATGCTTGGTGTGGATATACCCCTGCCACTCACCTACCCGGCGACCTGCAGGGTATTATGTAGATGAAGGGAAGTGAATGTTTTAGACACCATGAGAAGGGCGTTGGCGAAGGAATTCATCATTTTATCGATCGATTTATTTTCGTTCCTGGACATTTGGGAGAAATGTTTGCCCTCTCTTTCTTCAAGGGTGGGTGCACACCCCTTGTGCAAACCCATCTGACGCAGCTCGGTGTAGGTAGCCAATTCAACGTACACCCGTAAATTGACAGCAGAAGGCAGTTTTTTAGTGTTACAAAAAACTTCGCAATTCTCACCTTGATTTTTTTAAACTAGCGTTCTCCTGTAGTGAACACAACCTCTTGCCTTGATGCATAAATAGATGGGAGAGGGTAACTTGTAATTTAGATGCTGAAATTTTATGAGTTCTATGTAATTTGCGTGGTGGCTTACCAGTATCATGCAACGCTTGATGCGCCCTTGCCAACGGATAGAAACATAAGTATGCGCGGGGAATACGGGTGGAATTCTCGAAATCCCATGTATCTCTTTGCCTATTTTGGCAATTAAACCCCCACAGATATTAATTTATGGTGCCAGGAAATTTATTATTATTTTACAAACGGATCGCTCAATATATTTTAATGCTCCTCATGATTTGTTCCCTTCTGGTGTTAAATGCTTGAGAATCATCGTATATATA
The DNA here is from genome assembly GCF_022747635.1 of Hetaerina americana. NCBI lineage: Eukaryota > Metazoa > Arthropoda > Insecta > Odonata > Calopterygidae > Hetaerina > Hetaerina americana. Next base: position 85,168,994 of record NW_027287095.1, read on the forward strand.
CATTATCCGTAAGCCTTTTTGTGTATTACCTATTCACATTTGAGCAATTCACTTATTATCCCCAAAGTAAAACTTTGTTCGGAAGCGCTATTCTCAGAAATGTTGGGAAACCTATCACAGTAACCAACAAATGGGTATATATTCCATAATTAGCCATATGAAATTAAATGCTTAGAAGAACATCTTGGAAGATTTGCGATTGTGTTCGGTCACATTTGGCATAGTTTAATGTACGGGAAAAAATTAAGCTCAAACGAGGAAGTTATCGCCGAGACAGAGGCGTATTTTGGAGAGTTCGACAAATCCTATTTTTTGGAGGGGTTAAAAAAATGGCCGGAACGTTGGGAGAAGTGTATCTTTTTAAAATGGGACTATGTTGAAATATAAAAAAATGTTTTTGAAAACATGTTTTCTTCATTTCTAACAAGGGTACTTATTGAACCCCCCTCGCATGGTGACAACGCGCGGACAGCATCATATTTGTGAGATATTATAATTCCTTTCTTCATTCTCGAATTAAGTGAACATTGAGGAAAAAACTCCCAATGTTACTTTATATCAAGTATCGTGCGATTATAACCTCACGGATGGAGTGGTTTCAACTTATTCAGAATATGCCTCGGTGTTTCTAGACGGTAAACACGCGAAAATGTCTTATTCTTGTCCATTTAAAGATTTATCTGAGGTCAAATATTGAACAACAAAAATGAAATATATTTTGATGGTAAAATAATATATGTGGTTATTTTTATTCTAATATTATGCGAATATTTTAAGTGAATTGAGTTGAAATCCAACACACTCAGTAGACTCCTGCTTTCGCCCGCAAACGGAGGAGACATTGGCATCGAGCCAACTAGAAAGGGATTAAGTACAATTAGTTAAGTACGAGCATGTACCCCTATATCACTTTACAAGTGATGTATGTATTCATCTATGATATCCGTATCCCCATGTACGATATCTCGTATATCCCCGGTATACGTTATATGTCCCACACCACTTCTGAAGGCATGTTTTGTGTTTTCCTGGAAATGGGAAAGGGAGACGTTTGTTGGCAAGGGGTGGAGGATTGTTGCCGGGCCCTTATCCTCCCTTCCATACACTCTACGGAGGTGGGGGGGGAGCGGGACCCCTTGCCCGTGGGGGTAAAAGCCGTCCGCCGCAGTCGTGAATCGACGGAAATAGGAGAAGCGGCGCCTTCAGCCCTTCGAGTCTGCTTTATTTATTCCCCTCTATCAAAGAGGCCGTTCGCTGTGGGTGAGTCCTCATGATGGGGGCGGGGGTGGATTCCGCTCTTCCGGGCTGTGGGGGGGGGGGGGGGGTTCCGCCCTTCGGAAGGCTTTTGAGGCCCCAGGGTCGTTGTCGTTTCATTACGTTCGTCCGCTAGTCCTAGACTTTCAATAGGAATCTTCTTGCTAAAGTCACTATATTGCGGCGTATTTCAACCATTTTGCGGAAAAAAGGATTTTTAATGTATGCTGAATAATCGACCTTGAGTATCCTTGTACAGATATCCAACCAATATAATTTAGACCCATGAGATCGAATTCCGAATTATTTGTTTAATTTTACTGTATGTTTGTTAGTACTCAAAGAAAACAACAAGCCCAGTAATCGATCCGAAGGTCGATAGGTTGGGTAGGTGATGGTAGAGCTCACTCTATACTTAACCCGATGGCGTGTGGAATTTACACATCGGGGTAGGTTAGGTGGAGGGGGGGCTAAGGATTCCGAAGAAGATCTGGTACCCGAAATATCACATAGTTTGGTTGAAGATGAGAGCCTGTCCCGGGAATCGAACCTGGGCCCTCCGGTCAGTAGTCCAACGCTCTACCCACTACCATGGCGACTGCTGCGCCTACATTTTAATACCACTGAAATAAAATGTTCCAGGGTAGTGCGTGTCCTGACAGTACAAACTCGCATTCCAACCGATTAGTAATCGCTGTAATAAAAAACGCGTTCGTCAAACCAGTCTCTTTCTTATTTTCAGAAAAAGGTGCCTTTTGACCATAAAAGTCAATCATAGCGCCGGAAATTAAGAAAAGAGGGGATGAGGAGGGAATGGTTCAAATTAGACGCATCCTTAAGGGCCCTTATTGGGGAGACGGGGATAGAGGGGGTTAATGAAAAAGGCCTAAATTGACGTTAATTGCAATTAAAGGGCGTTAGACCCCGCGGCGCGAAGCTTTGTTGATGTTCGACCCTTGGTTGACCGCGTTTCCACAGGGTTCCTCCAAAGGCGCGCGGGCCTCCATTGTCTTTGATTGGTGCCGACGGGAACGGAGCGAGGACGGAGCGGCGGAGTGGAATGGAATGCGCCCGCTCACTCACTCTCGGGGTCCTCCTCTTCTCCCCCCCCCTCTCTCTCTCTACCCTCCCCCCGCCCAACCATTCCCCCAGGTTAAGAATACGACGCGGATCGAATGATTCACGAGGAGAGAGGGATCGCTCGAACGCAATCAACTTCCTTTTCCTTACTTGTATCGTACTTTCAACTGTACCCTCCGCCACTGCGAGGGGGGAGGGAAGGAATGGCCGTTTTGTAAGGCATGTCCTTTGACCTGAAGAATGATTGAGTCGTCAGTTTGTATCCATCCGATTCGCTGAGCATCAGTAGGATGTGTTTGTTTGGTGGTTCGCCACCGGGATGAAAGATTTTGAAATGTGATTTAGAGAGCCTTAGCATTTAAATTGACGTTGATCATTTTAAAGTTTTTACTTTGATACGTTCAACCATAACATACGCTAATTTTTTTCACCATATTTTTCTGTAATTTTCTTCCACCTCCCCACCCACCACACTATTTCCTTCCAAATTGTATGTATTTTAGAGTATGAGTTGTGGAAAAATTTCTAAAAAAGGTGTTTGTAAGTGCCAGGTACCCGAGAGAGGACAGCATTTTGCGAGCTTTCATGCTTAGGTTAGAACCTAAGTTTTACTATCTGATTAATACGATTAGCCATAGACTGATTATATTAAATAATGCTTCCTTAAGCCGTAAAGGGTTAGTCAGTCATCTTTTAAGGAACCTACCATATCTCGAAGTTAAAAACAATCCCTTTTTAAAAAAGCCTTGACGGTTTAAGGAAATGTTATGTACGAGGGCGGTTTTTTTCAACCACCGATGGGCCATAAAAAAAGACAAGCGAGCATTAAAAAATTATTTTATTGCTTAAAGTTATGTACGCTTATCGTTACTTTTCGATATCATCACCTTGACGATTGAGGAATTATTCGTACTTGTGAACAAGCTCTGCAATAGATGCCTCCAATAAAATAAATTTCATAAATTTTGCCTGCAATGAATTAAAATGAGTGTTGACGTTGTCTTGAAGCTCCTCGTTGGTTTGAAAGCGCTGCCCTCGTAGACACTTCTTCAGTTCAGGAAAAAGACGGAAGTCACTCGGCGCTGGGTCGGGACTGTATGGCGGGTAATCGAAAATGTCCAATCGAAATCGCTCCTCAAGGAGCCATTGGGTTGCACCAGCACCGTGAGGTTAGGCGTTGTCATGAATCAGAGCAATTCCAGATGTCAGTACGCCTCTTTTTTTGTTTTGAATGGCTCTCCGCAAACGTCGTAACGTTTCACAATAAACGGGTGTTTTAATCGTTCACCCTCGCTGAATGAACTCGCATTATAGTCAGTCTAAATAGAGGCCGTAAGAAGCTCAAATTTCTTTTCCAGTGTTAGCCATGGCTAAGAAATAATGTGACCTCTTGATTTAAAGATACTTTAACCATTACACATGATTTGAAATAATTGAGCCAGCTCCCGTGAGCATTTTAAGATTCCATTTAGTCTCTCACAATTAAATTAGAGAATTTGGCTTCTCTTTGTAATTAGTCCACTCTGAAGACACCTGGATTAATGGTATAATAACCAATCCGAAGGTCACCTAATACGGATACTATGTGAAGTCTGTGATATTCGCACTTTCGCAGAGTAACAAGAGAGCAAGTTCTTTATTCCCCGTACCGCTTGTGGTTGTGTTGTGGTGTCTCGCGAAGAACTGGAAAAATACACAGCTCGGGAGAAGCTTAGGGTACTCTTAGGCAAGTCAATTGCCCAGCACTCTATCCACTACACTACCACGCCCCTCCTTAATAAATACGCATAAAAAATAATATATATCGACAAATTCACGGGGAAAGTGCCAAGTTCAAAAATAGTTGATGGGAGAGACGACGCTGACGCCCAGAGAAACTGCTGAGGGAGTGGCAGTTTGGGGCCTACGAGGTCAGTGGCAGTGACGATGATTATCAAAGCCGATGGTGAGGGGACTAAGAGGGTCATGGCGACTCATCCGTTTTTATAAAATCATAATCGCTAGCTTGCGACAAGAGGATGGTTTATTTTTAGAAACGGGGGTTAGCCGTAACCTAGCGAGCGCCATACGTATTCTACTTGTCGTCCTAATTTGCAGAGAGAAATGTTATATGCTCTTAAAATTAGCATATTTTAATGGGTTGTATATACTCGATGCAATTATATTGAATACTGTGGTGAAATTTTAAAATATAAAACAATGTAATTCCACAAATTAATATATTTGTTCCGCTTCCACGGACGTGGTTTGACACCACTGTGTGCCATCATGAGGGTCAGGACACCCGATGATACCACCACGTGATGAAACCGTTTTCGTGGAGGTGGAAAATATTTCCATAATTATTAATTTTTTTATTTTGTTAAACTGCGGGGTTCATGCTTTTATTTGTCAGTACAGTGAAAAAATTCCAACATGGGCCGACTCAAAAAAACTTCTTTTTTCAAATATGGAATGAATTCAATCGCTAAGTTTAAATATTCTTAGATAATACATGTTTCGTGCTATACAATGCATACCTCAACAGGAATTAGTTAATTGTCAGTTATTCCGAGCGTTCATAGACTAGAGGGCTGGAATAATTCCCACCTTTTGCTCCCCCTTGCATTCACCCGTGCCTCGTGCTTCCAAGAGAGCATAGCTGTCCTCTGACAGCACAATGGGGCAGAGAAGTGTGCAAACGTTTTGGGACTTGATCCCTGGCATCACATCCGCCGGAGATCGTCATCTACATAATGCCCCGCAACCCGCCGAAAAGGTGTGTGGCGGGGGGTGTTAGGTCACCATCTGTGACCTAACACCCCCCGCCAACACACCTTAAACAAAAACACATGCAAAATGAACACATCCATGCAAACCTAAACCCGTAGTAGCGTATACATTCATGCAAAGAGCCTTTCAACTTACACTCAGGCAAATACATATACTACCAATGAATAAAACAAAAGCGCCTTAGAATGCAGTAAACATTTATCCAATAAGGTGCTAGTTAGAATTTGAAAAGTAAAGAGGCGAAATTCCACTACCACATGGACATGCAACATAAAACGGTCTCTTCACCAAGGACACAGGTGGGGAATGTGACCCAATGCTGCAGGTAGCGGGAGGGTTCCCCCACGGAGAGATACGAGGGATGAAGGGTAATCTTAAAAACAGAAAAGGCAGAGCAAGCAATACTGTAAAGAACACTATATTATTCAATGGCATTATAGTGCGGTCATGCGGGTAGGGTTTTGACAACAAAACACACGAGGTTATTTAGATATTTATTTAAGATATTTTAGTACCCTGCGAGCCAACGCCAGGGTGTATGGCAGGGGGTGAATACACAGTAGACTAATTTTGTCCCGAATGTAACTTCTACCGCAGTCGCATAATGTTATTCTGATTTCTTATCGTTAGTGGAAAAAATATCACCTTAAATCTATCTGTTCAACACTTGAACACCTTAATTGTATTGACATTATCTCTCTCATCGTAGTACAATGGGGTGATAATACATTTTCAACGTCACCGCTAAAGAGATGTCCTTTTAACTTATGCAATCTGTAATTTGACCTTCGCTCCATGAGTGATTTATTGGATGCATAGCTGCTCTAATATTTTGGATACGCTACTAAGTTTATCATAACTACGTTTTACAAATCTATCTTCTCTAAACACGATCTAATTCGGCAATCAATCCAACTTCTTGAGGATCCCATATGCTTACAGTATATTTTAAATGAGGCCTAACCAGCGAAAGATAACATTTCTCTTTGACGTTTTCGTCACATTTACCCAGTACGCTTCTAATTAATCCTTATTTTTTGTTATGGTGAAAGTGCATGCAATTGAGTAGAACTAATTATCCCCGAGACGCTGAGGGTGGGAAGTGGAATTTTGGCTATCTATAATCCTACAGGTGCTATCTCGTATTGTCCGTGGGAAGGAGGAGTCCTTGAGTCTACTAGTTCTGGCATCTATTTCCCGAATTTCATATACGTGATCCAAGCGACCAATGTTTGCAATGTATGTTGGAGTGCGAATAATTTGCGAGACCTCGGTGCTGTAACATGCAGATCTGAATTTATGTAGTAAGTTCAACCTATTATTGAATCGTCTTTCTTCTAATTATTTCCAACCTAACTCCATAAGCATTTCAGTAACCCTTTTCATTTTATCGTAAGAGTTTTTAAAGAAACAGGCTGCCCGGCGTTGAACGTTCTAAATTTCCCGAATGAGGCCTTTTTCAGTGGGATCCCATACGCTAGACGAATATTCTAAAGGATGCCTTACAAGAGCATGGTAAGAACGTTCCTTGACCTTGCAGTCGCTTCTGCCGACAATGCGTCTAATAAATCTCAAATTTTTAAATGCTTGCCCCCAGATTGTGGGTATGTGGGTGGTACCTTGGCGTAATCTTGTGCGAAAAAAATGGAAGTATTTTTCCATTCTTTCATCCATCCAATGAGGACTCATTAAAGAGACCAAATAAAACTAATGAAGCTTTCCTGAAGGGAAATTTCTTGCCAGAGGGAGAGAAAGAGAGGAAGAGAAACGAAAGTATGCCACTCACAATTAGCGGCAACATTTTTTACCGTTCCAGTGATTTTTATGAGAACCCATTGGAAAAGTACCGAGTGTTTCATTTAGTATAAATATCCGTTACGGGTACGAAGTTCAGCGTGAAATAATCAACTTTATTATGGACACGTGAAACATCTTTTTTGTTTTGAAACATCTTTATTAATATTCTTTATTCTTCTGTCTAGTGTTTTGTACTAAAGTGGATATAGTAGTGGTGTCGGCGTTAGGAGGTGAATCATATTAGACAAAGATCTTTTGTTCTACTTGTGTTGTAGGTATGGTTTCGGAACGTAGTCTTTGAGGATGGGAGGTGAGCGCAGAGGGAAGTAAGGAAGGAAGGAAGGCCGTTTTGGTAAAGGTTTTGGATCTGAGGGTGGTTGGGAGTTCACAGCCAGAGGATCAGCATATGTCGAATGCCAAAAGGGTATTTGATATTAACTTTCGATGACTGAATTGTATCGGAGGAAGAAAACAATCATTACGCCTTTACCTATTTTTGTCTTTGTTCTGCATCTAAATAAATACCCCGCGATCCTCCAAATAGGGTGTAGGGCAAGGGGTACAGCACCAAGTGGGATGGGTAAGATATACGGGAGGGGAAGGGTTAAGAAAAAGGAAAAACATTACGAGAAAACCAAATTTGCACTTGTCCACAGGTTCATTGGTAACGTACAACGCGTTTCGGTTCACGTAACCATCTTTAGGTACAAGACAAGATTCAAATTGTGAGTATATCATATTTTTACCTGTTTGAGGAAGGAGGGAGGAAAAGAGGCTTACCTTCCTTCCTTCTTCAGGTGAATTTCCTCAGACTACTACTACCTCTCGCCTACATGTGTTGAATGTATTAGGGTAAAAAATTCCTCACAAGGACCAAAAAAGACATGCAAATCTACATGCATTCATGCTAGCGGAAAAACTATTTCTAAACAATTTAAAAGTTTTTTGTATGCGAACCAGGAGGAAATAAAAATGAACCACAACCACTTCATACGATAGACCGCCGCCATACCAAGACAGGTCGCGCAGACCTGGAAAGTAAGAAGGGGGAAATTCTATTAATTCATGGCCATGCGACTTGTTGTGCCTGGGCTGATAAGAGGATTCTTGGTTTGCATGAAAGAAATGAACATATTTTGTCTGTCTAGTCCAATAGGAAATGCCAATTATAAACATCCAATCGTTGCGAGGAAAGTCTTTCAGCCTGAATTCACGTAATTAACCTCAGTATTCTGTTCCACAGGCGATAGATAGGAATATACGATGGACAATTTGAGTAGCATGAAATGGATCAAAACTATTGGGCATTCGTTCATGTGTCCTCTGTAGGATTTGAGAAAGGAAACGGTTCCTGTATTTTTCAAGAAGCATTTCGGAAACCAGTGAGGAAGGACTTCAGTTTTTAGAAAATGAAGCCGTACCTGGAATAATTAGAGAGAAGAGTGTACTGCCTCAAACTGTCAAGTATTTACGATGGTGTTGATTGCAGTACAAAGCGTATAAAATAGGATGACTATCTCGAATATTCTATTGCGTAATTGTTATTTTTGTGTGACATTCGTCACCTAAGTAACCGGGAGGAAATCAGCGTTTATGTCGCTCTGTTCGAGTCCCTTTCATTGTTCCGCGGATAGATCCTTGAGTGTTTTTATTTGCATTTCGTAGTAGATTCAAATGAAAACATGTGTATAAAAAGAGCGCTCACGGCTCTCTCTCTCTCGAGTTGCGAATTCTTCATTGGAATTCCCCTCCCCGTCACCATTCTTGGCAGACCTCCAACCTTGCCCCTCCCCCACCAAACGAACCCCCTTCCTTCCCAGCCCGCAGCTGGCCCGTTCACCGGGAACTCTAGACGGGGTGGGTCAGGCAGAAATTTGATTTCAATAGGACTCACGAGTGTGATAACCACAGTTTAGGCCAAAGGTATGCACTACACAGGGAACGAAGACGCCCAGATTATGGCACAAAGTGATTTTCTTTATTTTTATTTACAAGTGCCCCACAAGCACGGCTGGGGTGTGTGGTAGGGGGTGATTGCACGCCAGACTACTTTTGATCCAAAATATTTTACCCCATAGCGGGGTCGGACAACGTTATTCCGATCCCTTATCTTTCGTGGGAAAAATGGCATCTTAAATCTCTCTCTCTCTCTCTACTCTTAATCTCTCTAATTTTATTGGCATGATCTCGCCTACCCTAGTACGATGGGGGTAATAATATATTTTCAACGTCATTGCTACAGAGACATTCTTCCAAATCATGCAAGAGATTTAATCTGTTATGTAGCCTTCTCTCCTTGAGTGATCTCCTAGATCCTCTAATAATTTTGATATGCTACTCAGCTTGTCATAACAACGTTTCACGAAGCCAGCCCATCTATGTACGCTGCGCTTGATCTAATTCGTCTATTATTCCAACATCGTAAGGATCTCATATACTAGCAACATATTCTAAATGAGACATAACCAGCGAAAGATAACATATCTCTTTAGCCCTTTCATCCCATTTCGCCAGTACTCTTCTATTGATTGATCGGCGCGGTCACTTTATGGAATTACATATCAGTAAATAAAAATAACTTCAAGATTCGATGCCACTTAATAAAATAACCTGACCCATTGTGATGCTAGCATACAATCATGGAGAAGCTACAATGTTTAGTTTTCAATGGTGCTTATTCTAATGTAAACAGATTCTCTGTCGAATCTTAGTATGTCCCTCATTCGTCTTGCATTATTGATCTGAATTGTTTAACTTGTAACTAAAATAACTTGGCAGTATAAAAATGCCCACGGACAATTTGGTGTTCCATCAAGTATGGGTAAACGGGCAATCATTAATCGCACTTACGAATGGACCAAGAAGAGTTGATTAGAATTTCGAATGATAACAGATGATAATCGTACAAGTATTTATTTCAAATATCACTTGTACTTCATGTATGTTTTAAACCGTAGAAATTAGTTTTTAAAAAGTTGAATGCTGCTGAAAAGTAAATAACTCGATATTTATTGTTATCATTGTTGCTAAGAGATCAACGCATTCCTCATGGAATGTTGATTTTTTCATTGCTCCAATCGAAATCTTTTAAAAATCTTTTGTGTCTTACATTGAACATGGAATATAACAGAATTGAATCTATTCCATTGAATACCATTTATAATGATCGAACGAAATATTCAAGCGGATGTGAAGAAGGTAATATAAAGTTCGGTGTTAATTGGGCTTAATTAATGTTTCATTTAGGTTAATGGCGTTATCATCAGTTGGAATTATTGTATTTACGATGTTCATTCATGTATGATTATGAAATATTGCTACATTTCACTTTGCATAGATGCTATCATTCGTCTAGAATTAGTATAAATAGATAGATACATAGATAGATAGAGGTCTTTATTTGGGCGAAATTGAGACCAAATGGTCCCTTCTCCCATTTAACCCATCATCGTATACATATTATATTAGGCATTAAACTTAGAAAAAGGATAAAAGGAAAATTTTTAAGGATAAATAGAGAGAAAGTTAGAAAAAACACTGAATTCCTTGTTCCGCTTTACTATATTTCCTTGTCTTTTTTAAAGTAGTTAGATTTCAAAATCAATTGAAAGATCCAAAAACTTCTAAGCTATAGCAATCGTTGTATTTATCCATGATTTTGCCTCGCCTCATTATAGACCAATCTCACATAGTTCGTTCTTTTTGGACATGTAAGGAGGCGGATGTGAGTCTACCCAATTCCATGCGAAATGGAATAACCAAGATCAGGATTTAACGGAAGGTAAAGCAAACAGCCGATATATGCTAATTGGATTTGCCTTATTTTTCTAGTGTCAGCATGCTATCATGTACTGTCGTTTGCATATTTATTTATATGAGTGCTTAATATATATACATATATATATATATATATATGTATATAGTTCGAGTTTTACAACGATGAAATAATGCAGATAAAAGTTTTACTTTATCATTATATATATATAGTAATATATAAATATCAAAATAAACATTCACATTTAAAATTTTAGGTCGACTTACAGGGAATATTATATTACGTTCAATTTATCCAAATATGTTGCTTTTAACCTTACAAAGTTCGTCATGTAATTGTACAGATCAACTTTTGTTTGTTTTGAAAGTTCTTTTCGTATGAGGCTTGTCGGGAATCATACAACTGGTAGGATGTCTCTTTAGCAATGATGTTGAAAATGTATTATTACCCCCATCATACTACGGTAGGAGAGATCATGTCGATAAAATTAGAGAGACTAAGAGTAGAACAGAAAGATTGAAGATGCTGATTTTTTTCACGAACGATAGAATAGCATTTTCCGCCCGCTGTAGGGGTAAAAATATCGGGTCCAAATTATTCTGGTGTATATTAGTAGTAGTACCCTGCCACACACCCTAGCGGTGGTTTTCAAGGTACTAAAGTATTAACAACTACTTTTATGAATTTTCTCAGGCAATATTTATTTGACGGAAGGGTTTGTGAACGTGACTCACCGTAGCATTCTAATTGCTCATGTGCTTGCCCCCAGATTTTGCATATGTGGGTGGGACCTTGGCATAATATTGTGCGAAAGAATGGAAATATTGGAAAATGCTAATACATCGGAAATGGCATTAAATGATGACGGTCCTCGGGGCTAAACCTGTTTTCAACCCTTTTAATATAAATTTTGGCATATATTTTTTCGGAAATATTGCCCGAGTATCATAATTTATATAATATATATCGAATTCTATCGAAGTTCTTATTTTTTCCCCGCAAAATTACTTTATTTCGCGGCCTATATTTCGTCTTAAAAAAATCAGTATCGTAAAAGTCGCAACCAGGTTAGTGTATTCAATTTTTTTCTGGAGTGAAGGATGCTATATAGTTTTTTCCATAAAATGTTTACCATACATTTTCCTTTAATTTTATCGCTGTTTATACCAATTCCTTAAATTTATATTCATTCTAAAACAGTTTTCTCAGAGCAAAATGATAGTGATTTCTTGTTGTAATTTGTAGTCGTAATTCGCGTGACAGATCTAATTTAAAGTAATATCATGACCGCCAGTGTGTAAAGCTGTGGAGTAAGGATTTAAATGATGGGGAAGCTTTGAAATAAGAGCTTTCACTCAATGTTCTCTGGTAAACAAAGACAGACGTAGCGATTGAAACAAAGGAATAGCGCTGAGAGTACACACCAGAGCTACTGGTGTGCTGGGGTCTCGTCTCGCAAAAGGAATAGCGACATGTTTTTTCATTCGCTGGGCACCGCATTACCTTTGGCTTTCCGACAATCTGGCTAATAGCTCAGAAGTCTTCAGATTTCAATTTCGTCAAGCGCCTGGGATTTTGACTCGGTTTTCTTTGTGTGCATTCTCTTGCTTTGAGGGAAGGATTAGCATTTAAGCGTTGCGCAAATTAAGAAGCAAGTCTCTTCAGCAGACGCTTCAAAAAGTGGTCTCACTTTTCCCGTTTTCTGACTGTTATTGCAAATAACGACGTGGAGGACATGGGGTTCGGGCGATGGAGGATTGCTGTCCCAGAGACCAGCGGAGTGCGTTAACATGATCATTTCTGATAACCCTACTCAATTTGGGAGCAGCATTTATCGCAAATTCTTACAGGTAAGAATTTTTCTACGGAAAGTGCGTGATTTACGTCCAATTCATTGGCTTTCTATTTGTAAATTCTGGCTCAATTTATCAGTGTAATCAGTCCACAGAAATTCCTGTCATTTTTCATTTCTTTATAATTCACTAATTTTCACTCGAAATTTGGCGAACACTTGCAAATCCTTCCCTCTGAGACTTTTTCCTGTCCACTTTCATTTCATGCATAAAATTATTTTGAATATCCTTCATGCTGACAGTTTCGAGGAAGACATTTTTGCTGCTCCCATCTGAGAGGATCAGAGAAGAATATAAATAGACTGTAGACTATTATAAAACTTCATCACGGATCGGCGGTGCAAATTAGACAGGTGGATGTCGGCACTATCAAAGCGGTGTGACGTAGTCAAAGGAGGGAAACGAATTGAAACAGGAAGGAAAGGGAAGAGCGATACGATCGATGTCAGTTGTGGTTTCATTCATTTCTGCAGTTAGGTCGTGAAAACCTTCTGGGAAGTTCGGAAATTATATTTCAAGTGAAAACACAATAATTATCTAATGTGTACTACCGAATGGTAGTAATAGATTGATCGTCTGCGTTTATTTCAACCTCAACTTTAACATAAACAGAAAAAGTTATTCATTAGAGTAAAGGATAAATTTACTCGTAGAAGGTGGCGAAATATGAAATTTACCAAATTAAAATTAAACGAACGAGAAAGGGATTTCGCTCGCATTTAAGGCTAAGGGAATGGGAATCTTTTTATTCTATGGGAATCTTTGTATTTTTAAGCCTCTGTTCATGGGAAAAGGAATTTGACGCGAAGGAGTAAGAACGGGTAAGGTTTGTAGATACCGAGAACGTGTTGTTCTTATTAAAGATTCTAATCGAATGCAATGCTACCCTACTTTTGAATCTGGAACCGTATTTGCTCTTAATATGCCTTCAGTGGTAATTTTTAAATCTCTAAAAACAGTCAAATGTCTCGTTAAAAAATGTACTATCATTCAAAAGGATTGACTTGAATTCTTCTGTCGTTGGAAATATCAACATGAACACTGACCGTAAATCTCTCTTCTCGGCTTGGGCCCGGCAACTGGAACTGGAGAACGAATCAGACCAAAATGAGTGCTGGAAAGATGTTACAAACTGGTGATTTACTGCAGCCATATCAGAATGTTCGTTTGCATATTTCAATCGAACATCCTTCAGCTAATCTTGACAGAATACGTGATAAATGTGTTTGTCTAATTTTGGTTAGTTATCACGTTTAATCCAACCAGTACCGACAGAGTTAATGGTTTTTAATGAATCCCAATAGATAATATCCAAGACTAGTGAAAGACACAATGGGACAAGTAAAAGAGTTTTCCCTATTTAAGAGGCAGGATCACTAGTGATGAAAGAAGCTATCTATCTACATAATACCCCGCAAGCCGCCGCAAAGGTGTGTGGCGGGGGGTGTTGGGTCACCACCCGTGACTACGCACCTTTTTAAGTATTTCTGGGTGGCAACCGACAACTAAGGTTATTCACACCATTAGGTATGGATGGGAGAGGAAGGAAACCCGGCGTTGGCATTAGCCTACTCTTATAGAAAGGCGCCAAGAGGTTCGCAGTTTAACGTCCCATCCAACGGACGTCGTACTCACTCAAAGTGCTCTCCACAAAACACCTCAAGTAGGGATAGAGATACCTCTGAAAAATGTTTGTTGTCTCCAGGATTTGAACCCGGGCCATCGGTGGAAAGCCAGTAAGTCAGCCATCGTGGCCTTTCGATCCCCCTTTTGACCCGAATATGATCCCACCCACGGTTATAGCCAGAGTGATAGAATGAGAAAAGAAAAGAGGATTGGATTCGATTGAAGTCTGTTGATGTAATTACGGATGTAAATAATTGGACCGACAGAATAGCAATTGAAGTACTTCGAATAATGGGTGAAGGGAGAAGCTTATTGAGGGCTTTACAAGAGAAAGAAGGAAACTGGGGCACGACAGTTTAATGAAGATCATAATTGAAGGGAACATGGAGTGGGGATATTATAGAGGAAGGCCTAGAATGAATTACTAGGAGCAGGTAATTGAAAATGCCGAATGACATGAATATGTGAAGGAGTGAAGAGATTGGAAAATGGTAACTTGATGTCGGTTTGACTGCTGTAGCAAAACCAGTACTCGGATTGTAAACCCGTGATAATGAATTCAAATATATTAGATAGAAGCAAAGAGGACTTATTGATGTTGTAAATAAAAAAATGAATATTTTGAACACCAGGAAAATGTTACAATCTGCATTATTGCAGATGGTATAATACGCGAATGTATTCCAGTAACACTAAAATGAATCAATTTTACTACTTCTGGTTAGGCAAGCGTAGTGAGCACGGTTGAACTTGCATTGGCACTTCCACTTCCTCGTGTTGACCAACTCCAGGGTATTTCGTTGTCAAAATAGGGTAAAGATAGGAGAGAGCTTGAAATTATATTTTTATGAAATTATTGACTATGAGGATAAATTAAACATTTTTGAAAAAGGAGCATTTTCATCTCGTAAAAGAACCTCCGAAGCATCTTAAAGAGGAATGAGTAAAACAACTACTCAGCTAAAAATCTTCATTTCAATCGTATATTGTGCATCTCAAACCGGAGCTCAAGGTTGTTGGGTGGGTTGACCGCAAGTAGATCTTTTTAATTTGTTTCTGGAGGCATTGTCGTTGGAGCGGTAAATTAATAATTTAAAATATTGATAATGTTTACCTGAATGGACATTTTGACACACTACAAGTCCCACTGGCATTTTTTCCGGAATTCGCAACTTTTCCCCATTTAATCGCATTTCGGCAGGGATGAAGTTTGGAATAATTGTCCGATATAAGATACCGCCATGCCTAATTCATTTGGAAATTCGAAATGAAGATATTGGATGCGCCCGACGTCGGACAAATATCACTGTTGTGATGATTTCAAAATGAAATATATCCGTAAAAAAACAGCTTGCGGGCACAGAGTACCATCTTGGATTGACATTAGTTTATTTTTGGTTTAGACAGCTCAGAGCTCTCCATTCTATTATATGTATGTTCCCATTTGCCTACCTCTCCAGCCGTTCACAGTTACTCGTGCTGACATCTGCCATCGCCTACTAGATCTCGTAATAAATTCTGGCATCCCACTATAATTTCTCCCCTCAATGCTTCCTGTAATTACGGACTCGGGATATTCATGCTCGCGTCTGGACCATAATATTTCTAGAGCTCCCCCGACTTGCTTTGCACGAAGGCCATTCGCATTCGAGAATGGTGTGAATGAGTGCCAGAATGCTACTCGGAAGCTCTTGCTGAAATATTAATTCGGAGTGTGGCATAAGGCCTTGGGAACTTTTTGCGTAAGTGCCAGTGGATTTATGAATCCTCATGAGTAAAAACCACGTTAATTCACTTCCAAGGACGGTCGACAAAATATCTCCACGGTAGACTGATTGCCTACGTGAAGATGTGAGCTAACGCCAGAGAAACGTCATTAACATCGCATGTTTGCGAACGGTTCCCCCTCAACCCCGAACAATCGTTTGATGGATACGCGTTAGGTTCGAGTTTGCCTTTGCGAAATGCGTCGCGTGAAAATGTATTCATCTATTATGACGAAGTACGTAGGGAAAAGATGGAAGGGACGCGGTATGAGGGAGAAGGAAGGGAATGGTGACTCACTGAAAAATTACCTTGGCAGGTCGAATTGTGAAATCAACTGTTTGGCTTCCGTAAACTTTCGTCAAATGCCCAAAGCGGAAATGGGATCACCCAAGCAAAATAACCCATCTCGTTTCGACGAGTTATCATAATAATGACGATCATTAATCTGGCCAAACATTAAGAGAATCGATTGAAGTCATCTTAAAAGTGCTCGCAATGTTTTCCCCGAAACCGCAAATTTCCAAATGATATTTTATCACACCTTTCGATTAACTCTTTCCTCTTTTTTATTCTTTTTAAAACTGCCCAATATCCGTCAAATGTCCATGCTTAATCGTTTTTTTTCAGTCGATTAGTTGTATTGATATGCCCCATATGAGGTCCGTATCATACATTTTACGTTCAGATTTGCTGCAGAAAAAAGATTATTGGCAAGAAAACCAGTCTTCCTAAACTCTTGAGGTAACATAAATATTAAAAATGTGTGCATTTTCAAACATTTACTCGTAACTGGAGGGGATCGAGATGGTGCGGGGGCTAACGTACTGGCTTACCACCCTGAGGGCGCGGGTTCAAATCCCGGCGGTGTTGAATATTTTTCAGAGGTATCTCGATCCCTACTTGAGGTGCTTTGTGGAGGGCACTTTGAGTGAGTACGCCGTCCGTCGGATGGGACGTTAAACTGCGGACCCCTTGGCGCCTTTCGTAAAGAGCAGGCTAATGCCGCCACCCTTCATCCTTTCCTGTCCATCCCCTATGGCACAAATGACCTTAGCTATCGGTCACCTCCCCTCAAAACTACTACTATTCGTGACTGGAGCGGGAGAGTCCAAATCAAGGAAGTTCAAGACAAGAAATCATCCCAGAGTTAGTTTGGTTATTTTAATCGAGCGTGAATGGATATGAATTTACGGAGATTTAAATAAGCACTGGAATGAGAAGGAGCGTTTAGAAAGCTATGAAAACTCAATTATCGTAAAGGGATTAAAAACTGAAATATTTAATGCAGACTTGAATCGGCTTTATACGTTTTATGTTGATTTTCGCGAGCCATATACGTGGAATACTACCTTGATCAAAATGTTCCCGGAATAACCACCGTGTGGCGCTCCCATCGTTCCGATTTGAGTTCTGTTTTTTTTGTTAAATTGGTACATCTGTTGTTGATATTCCCTTTAAATCTTAGTGTCATAACTTGACATTTGCAAAAGTTACGTAGCCAAGAGTACATCTATCTCTGTGTGTGTTGGCGATTTTTTACAATTTCAGAAATGGATTTAAATTTGCAACAACGAACTTGTATTAAATTTTGCGTAAAAAACGGATTTAGTGGCGCACGGACCTTGGAAATGTTGGAAAAGTGTTTCGGCAACGATTCTCAAAAAAAAACGGTCGTTTACCAGTGGCACGAGCGGTTCAGAAGTGGTCGTGAGTCAATCGAAGATGATGAACGCAGTGGCAGACCATCGACATCGAAAGTCGGTGAAAAAATTGATAAAGTGAAAGAAATGTTGGTCAATAACCGCAAATTAACCATCAGAGAAATAGCGGAGGACTTGAACATTGCCTATGGATCCGCCCAAGACATTGTGGTTAATGATTTGGGTGTCCGTCGTGTAGCAGCAAAGTTGGTGCCAAAAGACCTCAATTTCATGCAAAAAAGAGACCGTGTTGACGTCGCAAAAGACATGATTTGCGAGGCTGAATCCGATCCCACATTCATCAAAAGGATCATTTCTGGAGACGAGACGTGGGTTTATGAGTACGACACGCAATCCAGACATCAGGCAAGTGAATGGCGTTCACCAAATGAGCCGAGACCAAAAAACCACGTCGTTTTCAGTCAAAAAAGAAGGCAATGCTGACGGTTTTCATGGATTACAACGGTGTAGTGCATCATGAATTTTTGCCAGAAGGCCAGACAGTAAACAAAGAGTATTATTTGGGCGTTATGAGACGTTTGCGTGAAGCAATTGGCCGAAAGAGACCAGAAATGTGGGCAGAAAACTCGTGGATTTTGCACCATGATAACGCACCGTCGCACAGTGCTATCATTATTCGTAATTTTTTGACGAAAAATGCAACAAATACCATCCAACAGCCACCGAATTCACCTGATTTGGCTCCCTGTGACTTCTTTCTGTTCAATCGAGTTAAAAAACCATTACGGGGAACGCGTTTTAGCAGCCGAGAGGAAGTAATGGAAAAATCGCAGGAAGCACTGATGGACATACCGAAAACCGAATATAAAAAATGTTTCGAGGATTGGATCAAGCGCTGGCATAAGTGTGTTGCAGTCGATGGGGATTACTTTGAAGGGGACAATATAGATTTAGATGAATAAACTTGTATTTTTAATTTTCTGAATAAATTCCGGGAAATTTTTGATCAAGGTAGTATTTGGTAGGCAAAAGTTAATTCATTTTGTGACTCAAATATAAATCGAGGGTAATGCTCAAAATTCGTATGTCTAATTCATTACCCGCGAACGCAAGCGTTATATTTATTTATATGCGTGCTTGGAGGTTATGTTTGAGGAGGATCTATGTCGCGGGTTGCCAATAGAGTAGGATACAACATCCTTTGGTCATCATTTGAGAGAAATAAACTGCCCTGCATGAGAGCAGCCCTGATTTCATGGCAGATTCGTTTTAACAAAGAATATCTGATCTACCCTTGATGGAGATGAATCTAACCGTAGGTTTGAGTGGAGAGTCAAGCGCTCAAATATTAATTTTATCGAATTTTCGTCTGGCACGATTCCATTCAAATATGTGATAATTCCAAATTGATTTGGAATATAGAGTACGTAGATTTCAGAGCATATTCCGCACAAAAAATTAGATGTCTGCGGTTTAATTAATGTTCTTCAAAATGAAACATTCTCGCCATGCGAGATATTGCTTCTCCGATATCGAGTCTTACAAATTCTCCGATAATTAGTGAAAGGTCGTCTTCAATAAAATCAAGATTCAGACCTTTTGTTGATTTCTTTCGACCATCGCGATCCCACGGGCGTGTTCATGTCGCAAGCGCTTGACCGTGTTCAGCCTTTGAGGAGTGCCCGAGATGGGGAATGGGGAAGTGTTGGGAACCAGTTAGTTGATAATCTCCGTCAGGTAACCACGGAGACGAGCACCAGAGCCGACAAGGGGCCTCCCGATCGATGGGGCGCATGCGCTTCGACTACATCGCCGCGGCCGGTTCAAACCCACGCCACCCACCTGGAAGGGAAAAATATATGTGTAACGAGGTCGTGCATTATGTGGAGAGAGGGCATACGTTTGGTGTCTTGTGAACAATTTCAAACTGTTAACAGCCCAGCAGATGTTTTAAATTGTGAATGATGTTATCTAAATATTATAAATACCTATTCGCTCATCTCCTTCAAACCTCAGGCCACCCGCTCTTTCCAAATATGCAAACGTCACCTTCTACATACATAGCTCGATAGCTTATCTGGCTAAAGCACTCAGCCGGACATCGAGGGGTCCTGGCTCGAATCCCGGTCAAGGCGAATGATTTTTACTCTCTAAAATTGTTTCATCGAAATGCATATTAGCGGATGGGTCCATTAAAAGTTACTGTTGCGGCATCTCCCGCAGTTTCTTGGTATATACATGTATTTGTCTTCGTTTACTCGTGCCTTCTTCGTGTTCTCAAATGTGGTTTACACGCCTTACCCACGTTCTTCAAATTATCTCTCCCAACCCATTCCAACCATAAACCCAAGGGTCCCCTCCCCTCACCTGCATACGCATAAAACCGCTCACCTAATCAAGTAACGGGTGTTGCTCGGAATGACGTTGGAAAACATGGTCTGGTTGGATGAAAGGAGTGTGGAAATGCACCAAGTAATTATAATTTAACCTTTCCACAATGAACCCACTGAGTGATATTCTCTGGAGGCCATGTCGCTGATGTCGTTTAACTGAAAATGCTGTGCGAAGAGGATTTTAGATCGGAGAGTGCTGGACAGGACTCCGCCGATAGCAACCATTGTGTATCTTCATGAATTTTAGCAATACTTCCAAATGACGTCAGAAATTGGGGAACGGGGGTATGAACTGAGAGCACGGGCGTAAGTACATTTGCCCCAGAACCTCTCTTGACCGACTGAGATTTCAACTCGTGCGCGGGTATCTTCAGTCTCCTCCTTCCCTCCTTCCGTGCCGCTGAAATCCCCCATGCCGGCCTCACGTGAACACGGTCTGTCCGCCCGCACCGCTATCACGCAGGGGGTGATGGGGCGTTTGATGGCGCGAATGACGAGGTGCGTAGAGCGTGGTAGTAGTAGCTTCTTTGATCCGCGACAGTAGTACGTTTGCGATCGCGTGGGCTCGGGCCCCGTAGTAGCCGTCGAACGGATGCATAATCAACGAGGGAGCGGCAGGAAGCCTCGACTACAGGTCCTAATCAATCATACGATGATACCCAATGAAATTACGTGGGTTCAGGCGCGTTTTGTTCGAGTCGCAAACAATTCTTGAGTGGTGCGCCAACATTCGAGGGAGGGAGGATTATCGAAAATACGTACTGGGGGCGCGCGGGAAGCAGTTCGAGTTTCGTGTGTGGGGGAGAGGCGAGGGGGGTGAGGGGGGAATCGAGGGGGGGGGTAAAGAATTGTGGAAAGTGAGCGTCCAGGAGGAAGCGCCGACTTCTCTTTCCCACTCCACCCCCCTTGCGGTGTGCATCAAAGGAGTCGAACTTTCCTCGCCTCCCGTACGTGTTTCCCCTACCGAAATATTCCCGCAAAAACCTCCCAAAAGAGGTCGGAACACGAGAAAGGATTTTGCTGTGCTGAATATTACCTAGAATTATAAAAAAATTCAGGTCCCAACGACCTTTGACCTTCCAACGTATCTGACAGAAATCGGAGAGATTCCTGTTTCATAACTTTTAGTTCCTATTCATCATCATCGTATGTATTAATTCTGTAAAGCTCTTTTTTAATATTCCCCTTTTGAACTTGAATAAATGAATACTTTCCCGCGTGTCAAGTATTATTCGAAAGCTCCCTTCACAGGCTTTGAGAGAAATCTATATTAATTTCAGGCCAATCGGTGTTAATGAGCAATTATTTTGAGTTAAAATCGCCTTTCACAGGCTTCGAGGGAACTACTTAATAGTAGGTTTAATTTAAAAAAAATGTTATTAGATCGATTTCACTAAGTTCTCAGGGATGTCTCCAATAGATTACTCAATCAGTTACTCCATTCGGTGCCCCAAATCTTATTGCACGTGGAGGAATTGAACATCTGGTTAAATTCACTAACGCAAATATATACGGACCCGGTCAAATGCCATCTCGCATACTTGAGGAAGTAGGGTCGGAAATGTCACATTATATTTATGAGGCCCGTAATAGGGTAAAAGGTGTTCAATGACTGGAGTGTGTCCCCTCCGAGTATATTTAAAATGGCGAAAGGAAAGAACTGAGTATTTACAGACCTATTTTCCTCACCTCTGTATTGCGCCAGGTTGTGGAACAATTATTTGTAGGTTTGATAATTGAGGCACCTCGATAGTCAAGAGTTATAGATGAAAAATCAGTGTACTACACGTAAGGGTAGATCCTGCGAGACGCAATTTGCCCTTTTATTTCTTGATATTTGGCTTCGGGATAAAATAATGTTCCAATCACCGCAGTTTTTAACCTTATCTTTACTCTTATTATCTCATAGTAAACTAATCTTGGTATAAATTAAAAATATTCTGGGCTAGTTCAAAGAAATGTTGAATGATCGGGAATGGAGGCTATGATGATGTGAGCTGAAGCATGGTGTGAGCTCTGAGTGAGATGAAGGTGAAGATGGTGTGAGCTCTAATGCATTAGAAGTCACTCCAGGTGCTCCCCTATGGAAGTGTAATCTGGCCTATTTTAATCTTTCTTTAAGTTAACCACGATATCCTTGTGATTAATGGTAATATACTCTTATTTGCCAACAACGCAATGGTTTACTGAGCTATCTGTAGTCCTGATGATAAAGTAACTTTAGCAGATTACCCTAATGCAATACAAAGTTGCCACGACGTATGGATATTTGAATAAACTTAAAAAAGAGCGTAGTGATATATTTTTGGAAAAAGAGCAATTCCTTCCCCAACGCCTACTGCATCGGGGACGCCGAAATTGAATGCGTAGACTCGGTTAAATACCTAGGCGTTACCCTTACTCACGACCTCTCCTGGGTGAAATATATATGGGGAATATGTGGACAAGCTAACAAAATATTAGGCTTTATTAGGAGAGTATTGGGGAAATGTGATGAAAAGGTCAAGGAGAAATGTTTTCTTTCACTAATTAGGCCTCATTTAGAATATGCTACTGGTATTTGGGATTTCTAATGAAGTTATATTGATTGCCGAATTGGATCGCGTGCAGCGTAGAGGAGCTAGCCTTGTAAAACGTTGTTATGATAAACTTAGTAGCGTATCAAAAATATTAAGAGGGTCTAGTTTGGGAATCAGTCAAGGGGCAAAGGTTAAATTACAGATTAAATCTATTGCATGAATCTGTCTCTCTAGCGATGATGTTAAGAATGTATCATTATAGTTGAGATCGTGGAAGTAAGATTAGAGAGATCATGTGCAGAACCGACGGATTTCCGACGTCGTTTTTCCTAAGAAATTGAGTCAGGAGAGGGAAAAACTCTTGGGAAAAGTCCTTTTCCCCTTTTTAAATCCTATAGTCCGTTGGACGCATATCCCCACTCTCTTCGTCTTTCGGCCGACCTCTTCACACGTTTCTTCTCTTTGGCGTCTGCCATCACTTGTGCCCTACGTCTCATGATACGGGGTCTCATCTCTCATCGTTCACTCCCGTCTACACTACTCTTTCTGAAGACTGTCTCCATCAGGGCATCTTTTCCCGATGTGTTCCTTCTGAACCCTTAGAATCTTTCACCTTTTATCCTTAGCCCACCCTCTTCTCCCCTACACTGTACAGTTTCTTCGTTGCCCCTTTCTACGTATGTGAATTGAATGATGCGTCTTGTAAACTGTCCTTTCTTACATTGGAATTATTTTTTAAAAATTGTTTGGAATTTCTGCATGGTGTCTTGGTCCTCGCGAAAGACGGACACGTGGAAGTGAGGGGGAAATTGTGCTTCGAAATATTGCCATATTCTCAAGAAAACCATTCTTAATGCCCATTAGTGAATTTAGCTATCGTGATGTGTGTGACTTATGTTGTTTGATGCCTCTAATTGGCAACATGAATCAGAATAAAATATTCACTGTGTGTCGCCCTTATGCCTCTTTAAAAGTGGAAACTGTATTTAGCGCAGCAGTCATTACTGCTCCGGCGAGGAATAAATCATGCAAGCATGACATATAGTATTTATGGGGAGGTTTTAATTGTAAAAAAGGCAAAAGTATGTTATTGTTACAGTTTGCGTTGTATTTAAAATATTATGGTATTTATATACTAAGCGATAACCTGTCTGACCTATTGCCAGTGACGCGATGAATACCGCTAGTGCGTCCACTCTAAAGCCCGTACTATATTATCGGTGACCTATGCTATAAAAATGATCAAATGTACTTTGATATCTCATTTTGGTAATATTAAATTATGATCAGTAGTACTCTTCTGCCCTTCATGTTCGATAAAAACTTCATGTAAAGGCAAGTCATCATTTTCCCACTATGGTAATGCGGTTAGAGACGGCATTCCAACACTTTCTGCATTGAGTAGCTTTGTTAGATTTTCAGTGACCCAACTGTATTTCTCAATGTTCCCCGGTGGAGATGATATTCAACATTACACACACACACACACACACACATATATATATATACTCATATATACAGAAACAGATATAAGGAAAAGGGATAGGAACACATATAAAGGAAATATTTTTACTCTTGTGATCCGTTCGATTCCGCCTTCCCCACCTCTATTGTGTTCGTCCTTTATATGTGTTCCTATCCCTTTTCCTTATATCTGTTTCTGTATATATGAGTATTTATTCGCCGTTTGGCGATATTTCGTGTTTGAATGTGTATATATATATATATATATATATATATATATATATATATATATATATATATATATATATATATATATATATATATATATAAAATATTTATATATATGTGTGTATATATATATGTATATATATATATTTATATATATATATGGATATATATATATAGATGATGTTGAAGCCCTAACAAGAGCAATATAAAATTTGGACGGCACAATAGAACACAAATAAAATAGATAAAACTTAAAAGGACAGTCACATTGTAGATTGTTTGAACTTTCGGCCTTCTCCGAGGCCTTCTTCAAGACTCTTTAAGTGTTATCTATATTATTTGTGTTCTATTGTGCCGTGAATTAAATTCAGAGTGAAAATTCGGCCGTGATGTCTGAAGTAAGAAGCGTTTGTGCGCTAAAAGAGCGGCAAATCTTGGCCTCCCACGCCTCATCGGGGATTCAAATGCGCTGGGCCCGGAGGAGTGGGGTTGGCGGGGTGGGGTGGGGAAGATGCGGGCGACCGTGAAAAAGTATTGATTCTCATCAGCTGTGGGTACAACCAATCGTTCGTAACAGGGCGTACGTCTCTCTAGAAGTCACCGTAGAAGCAGAGATCCAACCCTTCCTCCCTCTCGAGATGCCCGCCGCGCATTGACCTCGAAGTGAAGAATCGCAGCCATTCCCGCGAGAGCATAAACTTGATTCCGATGGGCACTTCGACTCACGGATACCAAGTGGCGTGCCAAGCGACTCTTGAGATTTCTAAAATATTTCAAACTGGGTGTGCAGAATGGACATTACAATAGAATATTTGCAGGAGTATAAAACCTTATGAATCGACTGAGAACAAGACAAGTCATTGGGGCATCTCCCGACTCCACCGTTTCTAGGGGCGAACGCATCGGAAGAATATACCACTCCATCTTTTTTTTAAGAGAAAAGAACTGGGCTTCGTTATGCGAGATGTTAGGAGAGTTTAATGGCGAGTTAAAGGAGAGGCACCGTTTACGACTTTTGATAGGTAACCATCGGAGGAGGTTTTAATTACGATAATACATATATTAATCTAATTAGGTTCATAGGAAATATGCCAAATGTACCTCTTTGGAGAGGAAAGTAGTGGGGCATTGGAGAAGATAGGTTGAGAGTCTTTATGATCGCGATGGAATCAAACGAGACTGATCTAAACATTTTTTGGAAGCGGGGATACTCGGTTCTACTCGTGACGTCAAGGAGAAAAATATTGATCTCTCTCGCTCTAATATCGCAAATTTTGACCAACCATAGCAGTATTCACCTCGAAGGTTTATTTGACCGGTTAAAGCAGAGCAGCGCTCATTTAATAGTGTAAAATCCGGGTATCAGGGTAGAAAAATCAGGGTAGGGGGGCAGCCTTTCCCTATGCTATCATTCGGTTGACCTGGAAGCTCTAGTACCCGAAAAATCACACATCTAGGGTGAATATGAGGGTGTCTAGGGGCATCGCCCAGAACCAGGCCCTTGTTAAGTAGGCCACCCTCGACCCTTCTTCGTTACCACTTCCCCCAGGTGATAAAATAATACGCGCATAGATTCCATCATATGACGAATTGGAAAGATTTTTCCCTATAGTCGTATTCTTCATTCAACAAACCCTTAGTTAAGCATATCAACAATTATAATTCGAGTCACGTTGGGGGTACCTCAGGGAAGTGTGATCGGGCCGTTGCTTTTCTTGATTTTTGTTAACGATTTGAACCGCGAAGTGAAAAGTAAAATTAGGATGTTCGCGGATGACACGGTGATCTATCGGGAGATATCTGGGGATGAGGATCGTTTTATTCTAGAGCAGGATTTAGATTGCATTACTAAATGGTGTTCTAACTGGGGATTGACTCTAAATTATAATAAAAGTTCAGTGGTAAATTTCTTTAAAAGATCAACGGGATTTGCTTACAAATTAGCTGGAGGTGACCTAGCAGTAGTTGATACGGTAAAATACCTAGGTGTCACATTCACAAAAGACTTAACTTGGGGGACTCACATACGTAAAGTCTGCGGTCAAGCATATAAAAAATTGGGATTCATTAGACGCATTGTCGGCAAAAGTGACTCGAAGGTCAAGGAACGTTGTTACCACGCTCTTGTAAGGCCTCATTTAGAATACGCATGCAGCGTGTGGGATCCGAGTGAAAAAGGTCTCATTCGGGAAATTGAGAAGGTTCAACGCCGGGCAGCCCGTTTTGTAAAAAATTCCTACGATAAAACGCAAAGCGTCACCGAAATGCTCATGGATTTGGGGTGGGAATCATTGGCTGAGAGACGATTCAATGCAAGATTGAAATTATTAAATAAATTTAGATCCGTATGTTTCAGCGCCGAGGTCTCGCAAATTATTCGTACTCCTACATACATTGGTCGCTTGGATCATGCATATAAAATTCGGGAAATAGATGCCAGAACTAGCCGACTCAAGGACTCCTTCTTCCCACGGACAATACGGGATAGCAACTGCAGGGTTATAGATAGCAAAAATTCCACTTGCCACCCTCAGCGTCTAAAAAATAATTAGTTGTATTTAAATGCATGCTCTTCCACTAACCTTATGTGTTTTGCTATAATAACCCATTCTTTCCGAATGACCTCATTCGTGTTCTGTTCATCTGTTTTTAAGTTTCCCTTTCAATCCCTCGTCCCTCTCCGCGGGGGCAAATTCCTGCTACCTGCAACGTTGGGTCGCATTCCCTGCCATTTAGAGACTCTTTGGGGTAGAGTGTTTCGTGGTGCATTTTCATGTGGTAGTGATGTTTCAATTTTTTTGCTTGTTGTGTCCTGGCTTCCGTGTTGTAGGATGGCTTTCGTGCTGCATCACGGGGTGCAGTTTTTTAGTTGTTTTGCGGTATATGTGTTTGCATGAGTATTGGATGAAGGGATTTTTGCATGAGTGTGTGCGCTGCTGTGGGTGTAATTTTCCGTGTTGTTTTTTTGCATGTGGTATTTTTCCTTTTTACGGTTGGTGACCTAACACCCCCCGCCACACGCCCTTGCGGCGGCTTGCGGGGTATTATGTAGATGTAGATGTATAATTTCTAAAAACGTACTTACAGTGATCTATACATTGCTTAGATGACCACTTTGCAGTTGCACATAGGTGCACACGAGTGTGGTTTGATGAGTAAATTGATTTGATATTAAAAATAAGAATTCTTTGCAAGCAAAGTATTTTAGTTTCCGATATAATCCCACCAAGTTTCTCCATGCATTTCTCATAGCGTTTCTAAATTTTGTACAAGATCTGTTCCAAATGTAGTATGGCTTATTTTCACTGGATGGGCGACGGCTTGGTTCGAGGGAGGTAGTCTAAGAAAAGGCTGGAGGCCGTTGTCAGTTGGCTCTCAGCCTTTGCGGACTCCGGATCGTTTGTTTGCAAAACCTCTATAACGTGACCATGTTACGCTCCGTCATGAACCGGTTATTGGAACAGCGCCACGCCATCAAATTTTTCGTAATTGCTACCGGACGAACTATAAGGAAATTCGCCCGCGGATCTGTCAAGAGCTTCTCGACCCTACATCAGCCACCTAACAGCTCTGACGTTGCCCCACCAGATTTCTTCCTCTTCTCATACCTTACATCCATGCTGAAAGCACGTCTCGACGGCTCGGTGGAAGCGTTACAACAGGCCGTGACGAGTGAGCTTAGCAGCATTCCAGGGGCTGCCTTCCTGAAGGTGAACGAGGCGTGGGAAACTCGCTGACAGCGGTGTGTGGACGCACCAAAGGGCTACTTCGAAGACTTTTGACTGAATGAATCAATTCTGGCAACTAGTATTTTTTAATCGACTCAGTCCAACTACTGATGGGACAAACTATTTATATTCCTTAGCAGAAGTCTTGGACGTTTTCATCACATTTACCAAGTACTCTTCTAATAATTCCAACTTTTTTGTTAGCTTGTCCATATATTCCCTGAATTTGTTTCACCCAGGAGAGATCGTGAGTGAGAATAACACATAGGTATTTAATTGAGTCTACACATTCCATTTCGGTGTTCCCAATGCAGTAGGCGTTCGGGTGTATTGCTCTTTTTCCAAAAATTCATCACTACGCACTTTTTTAAGTTCAATTCAAAATGCCAAGCGTCGCACCAACGTTTTATAGCATTAAGATCATCTGACAAAGCTGCTGTGTCCTCATGATCACAGATACCAAGGTAAACCACTGCATCGTCGGCAAATAAACGTATCTTACTAGTGACTATGTAGTCAATGTCGTTAATGTAAAGTAGTAAAGAAAGAGGTCCAATGGCACTTCCCTGGGGAGAACACCTGAAGTGTCTTCTACTGCATTTGAGCTAACTCTATCTATCACTACTCTTTGAACTCGGCCATTCAAGAAGTGTTTGATCAATCCCCGGATCTTTTTATCCATGCCATATGCTTCTAGCTTTGCGAGTACTTTACTATGAGTTACTTTGTCGCAGGCTTTCTTAAAATCTAGAAAAATCGCGACCACTGGAAAATTGCTCTCTCCCGAAATAAGAATATCATGAACAAAAAGCGCAAGTTTTGTCTCGCAGGATCTACCTTTTCCGAAACCGTGCTGATTTTTCATTAATAACATCTGGTTATCGAGATGTCTCAAGATCGAATTAGCAAATATGTTCCATAACCTTGTACGAAATGGATGTGATGGAAATAGGAATTACTCGGTTCTCCCATGCCTCCGTTTTTGAATATTGGTGTTACGTAAGCCGATTTCCAATATCTAGGGACCATGTGATCTGCCAGCGACTTCTTAAAGATTATTTCTAGATGCGGCGCGATTTCCGAAGCTAGATCCTTAAATATACGAGCGGGTATTTAATCGAGCCCGGAGGATTTATGAGGCTTAATATTTTTCAGCAAACATTCTATTCTATTATATGGGATTTCAATTTTGAGCATTGGTTGACCGCCACGATTTGGTAAAGTATCGGAGGTATTCTGCGAGACATTAGTGAAGACGGTTTGAAAGAAGAAATTGAATAATTTAGCATTTTCCAAACTACTGGTTACTCTTTCGCCTTTATAATTTTTCAGTGAATTACCCAATTTCCCTGAACTTCCCTGACGTATGACCATAATGCTTTTGGATTCTCTTTCAAATTTTCCGCTAACCTTTTCTTTTTGAATTCGCTTAACGATTTCCAAAATTCATCCCTGGCATTCTTCCTAGATATCTTATTATCATAAGTGATCTATTTATTTAAGGAACGGAAAATACGTGCGACTATCTGAACAGAAATTCCACGTTTGATAAGACAGCAGGCTTTAGAAGCGGCGTGTGAATGGTGGTCGAAGACGTGAAGAAGAAAATGAAGAGTAATGGACGAGACAGAGAGGGAATTGGAACCCGGAGGCCTGAGAGCCAAAATCTACCCTCTTCCAAAAACTAGCTTTAGCACACACGAGGGTGGACCTCCATAGGCGTCGATGTGGGGACATTCTGTAGCTGCTTTTTTAGGTGTGAACCTACCTCCATTTCGACTTGCTCAGTCTGCGAACCCTCGCGGTGAAGGGAAACAGAGGGAAAGAGAGAGGAGTAGGCGCGGACGGTTGGTGTGTTGGAGAACGGGAAGGGAGGAAAGAGAAAGAGACGGAAGGCGCAGGGCACGAGGAAGGGCTGGGGAGGGCTGAGGTGGGGGGGAGGGGGTTG
The DNA here is from genome assembly GCF_022747635.1 of Hetaerina americana. Taxonomy (NCBI): domain Eukaryota; kingdom Metazoa; phylum Arthropoda; class Insecta; order Odonata; family Calopterygidae; genus Hetaerina; species Hetaerina americana. The sequence continues at coordinate 85,198,859 of NW_027287095.1, forward strand.
TCGAGAGGTCAGGAGTGAGGCTCAGATAAGGGGCGCGGAGGGGTTGGGGCGGGAGGGGAGGGGAGACTGGCGGTTGGAGAGCGTTTCTCTCATTCCCCAACCATCCCTCCCGCCCCAACACACCCTCCCCTCTCCTCTTTTCCCCAACTCCTCCCGCTGCTCGACTTCGTGCGTTTCCTCCATCTGTAAAATCGACTGCCAGCGCCGCGCATGTATTATAAATACATATATGCCAACACCACATATGTACTTGTATACATATATGCATGTGTATACATATCTGCCGGTATCAGACAGCGAGACGCCGGCCTCGGTGCGTCAGCTGTTCTCTCCGCAGAGTCGTCGGCCGCAGTCGTCGATCGAATGGCTCGCGTTAGTGCGTCGGGACACGGCGCTGCCGCCCGGGCGCCGCCTCACCCGCCGCCGGCCTAAGGGGCCGCCGAGGCCGAGCAGACTCGAGGGAGAGAGCCTCCCTAGTAGCGGGAGTTTTCGTCCGATTGGGTGCCGAGGGAAACCGCGTCCGTTGATCGTGTTCCACCGTTGTGATCTGCTCCCCGACCTGAAGGCCATGAGGTGCGATATATGATGGCCTAACCTCCCGAAGAGTTGGAAGATCAAAACAGCCCTGCCTTCCGAAGAAGCTCTCTCCCCTCCTGCAGTCTTCTCTCTGTTGTCGGACTCACGACCGCCGTCCTCCGTGTGATCGTCGCCGGCGGAGAGCGTCCCACCGCCGGGCCGGCACTTGCCTTCGCGGCCCCGGACTCTATCCCGAGATCTCTCGTGCGTGTTCCCGCGCGAGCCCACGTGGTTGGTGCTCCACGTGTGCTCGGTGCTCCACGTGTGCTCGGTGCTCCACGTGTGCTCGGTGGTCTCCACCGTTTCGTCGTCAACATCTCGCCTCGAGTGATTCCGAATCCGAAACGGTCAGTATCGTGTTGCTTCCTCCGGTCGTACGTGTACCGACCTCGTCCCCACTTGTCCTCGGAGGGTCTTCATAGAGAGAGAACGTGGATAATGATTTTATGATGCTATGTGCCAATCAGGGCCGTGTTTCAGGTTCGATAAGAAGGGAGTTACGTGCGTCGGAAACGCAGATCGAATATAGAAATGCACCAACCAGCTTAAAGGAAGCACGAAAATTGCACAACTTCAGCAATTTCATTGATACCAATAATTCGGGTTGAAAGTTGACACAAGGGAATAATTTTAGCCCCGTATCACAGCGATAAGCAAGGCCGCAACGAGAAGTTGAGGGAAATCGACTGCCTGAAAGACCGATCGATAAAGGGGATTGTGGCTGGCTTCTCCCCCCCCCCCCCCGTGCACATTCGCGACAACAGCTGTTGGAGCCGTTGCGTTCGAGCGTCTAAAAACTGTACGGCACACCAAATATAAAACTTTCTATTGTCTCGTGAACTAATAAACCCAACCACATGACTTGGTGGTGGCTTGGATGATAAGATATAGATGAAAGGTGATATAGCTTGCACCTTGTCGCTTGTTACGGAAAGTGCAAACTTTTAGCTTTGCTATATGCCATGGTCACGTTGACTACGTCAATTATTTCTTGCCAACGGACCCTAGTTACTATGAAGGATTATCACTTCAACTTTAAAGACCATGATTACTAAGGTGGATGGTGAGAGGAGGCCTTATCCCTTTCCATTCTCGAAATCAGAGGATGTTTCTTTCATTAGCTCTCCGATTCGCATTTCTGAGTCCTGTCAGATTCCGCCTGACTCTCAACTGTGGATTACCTGCGACCTTTCCTGGCCTCGGGCGCTTGGGCATCCCGCGGAGGCTGCTGCTCCAGCTAAGCGCCCCGCCATAGCCCCGCCCTAGGGAGCTTCGGCAACTCCTTGAGGATTCATTTCTCTCTAATCCAAAATCCGCCGATGGCCGATGTTGTTCATTTACTCTTCGCTTCGACAATTTTTCACTACGGGCCTCTGTTATATTCATCATCTCAGGGTATCAAACCGAGGGTTGGTTTGTACGTGACAGCTCTCCAATATTCACGTATAGCCTGCTCCCTGCCAATCTCTGAAGTCCCTCACAGTTTCTGTTGAGGGTGTTTTCCATTGCTCGCTTCTCGTAGTTCATGTCTGCCCTTCATTTGAATGTCTTCCCCTTTTTGTTTTCTTCAACAATGCAAAGTAGATTTTATCACAGCATGTGACAACGTATTATAGAATCACAGGGTGAAATCTTCGAGGAAAACGTAAGTGAACCTTTGAAACAATAAAATCCCATGTACTCTTAAATGTATTGGATTCAGGGAGTCTCATGGTGACTTGCACCTGCCGAGTTTGATGGGATATAACTTGTTGGCAACGGGGGTGGTGTGTTATAGTTAGAGGAAACGAAAGACAAGGGTGGGGGGAAGTAGCCTCTATTTGTAGAGAGGCTACTTTTTCACGATCCATTGCTATATCCACTTCCCTCTCCTCCTATCCATTAGTATTAGGATTTATTAGAATAGTGTTGGGGAGATGTGATGAAAAATTTAAAGGGAAATGTTATCTTTCGTTGGTTAGGCTTAATTTAGAATATGCTGCTAGTATATAGGATTAATTGCCGAATTGCATCGCGTGCAGCGTTGAGTAGCCAGATTTTTAAAACGTTGTTATGATAAACTTAGTAGCGTGTCGTAATTATTAGAGCAGCTAGGCTGGGCATCACTCACGGAGCGAAGGTTAAATTGCAGATTAACTCTCTTGTATAAATTGGAAGGTGTCTTTATCTAAATCATCTTTAGCAATGAAGTTGAAAATGTATTATTACCCACATCGTACCACGGCAGGTCATGTAAATAAAATTAGAGAGATTAAGTGTAGAACGAATAGATTCAGTAAGATGCTATTTTTCGCACGAATGATAAGGGATCGGAATAACGTTATCTCAACGTGTAGGGGGGGCAGTATTTCGGGTAAAAATTAGTCTATTTTGTATTCACTCCCTGCCACACATCCTACGTTACTGTGAACTGAAAAAGCAAAAGCAAAATCCATAAATGAGCTGGAGTTCGAAGTAGGACTGGTAACAGCCAATGATTTAATGAAAGTAGGATGTAAGCGTCCAGTCTATACCGATCCACATCGAATATGTTTATCCTTATGCTGCCCATTCGAGCCAAACGACTAGATTCGATAAAAACTTGTGGAACGGTTCCGCGTCTTATCTTCGCATATGTCGATCGGCATTCTTATCTAGTGATGATGATAGTGTGATATTCAAACATGATATGCGCGTGCACCACGAACGTCATCCTTGATTGGCGAAGGCCAGAGTCTGAGGAGATCTTCCTCTTCCATTTCCGCATTTTTTTCTCTTTTTTCAATGTGTGGAAGGTTGAATTCGCTATTTGTGTGTTGTGTTAGGGGCATTTGAAATTTCCAGCTATCGTTGTTTATATAGGAGACGCATACATCTGTCGCCATCATCATTATTTTCCATGCTCGCATCCTCTCCAAACCTGTTTCGGTAAGCACGTCTTAGCGAAAGCTCTCGCTCTCTCTCTCTCAACCAATTAATATCAAGTGTATCGCATCTAATGAGCGGATTAGCTCTTCCCCCCGCCTGAAACTTTCTCCTGGTTTATTCCTGGAAAACTACTCGAGATTTCCCTGTATTTCCGTAGGAGTGAACGTAAGATTATGCCCCTTAAAATGAATTAATTCCTTCTCCCTTTCAACGTCCATATAGCTAGCTCGTTCTATTTTACCACTTCGCTTTTCTATGTTACTTATTCCTGGATGCAATTTGTCTTTCGGTTGCCCCGCGTGTCTTCCCTATCGTGTTCACCAACGTTCCCGATTAGCGAATTTGTGTATAAATACTTTCTCGTGATAATGCAAAAATGCCACCGTTAAAAATTCTTCAGTCTCATTACAATTATGCGTTAGTTCATGCTGCAATGCCACCGTAATGCTTGTGTATTTTATTGTGTACTGATGCGAAATTGAATTGAACATTTATGCTTGAATTGTCAAGGTCCTGAAGGCCATTAATGTAGAACTCCTCCGCGGATCAATTCTACTTGCTACATGTATTTCGTCGAGCTATGACGACTGCGTCTGGGTTTTATTGCAAGAACGCGACTGATGTAATTTTCTTATTAGATTTCGTTCGTTCTCCGGGAGCGTAACTGCTTCCTTGTCGTATTTCTGCTAATGCAAATGTCTTAGGTTTGAATTTGGAGTTGTTGTTAACTGTTCGTTATAACGCTTTCGATGTGTCACAAGACAAAAGGAAGAAAATATTAACTGTTGACCCTACAAGGCTCATTTGACATCATTTGTAATTTAATCATAATATCCTTTTAATGAACTATTGAATACTTGGGCGTTTCCCTCACTCACAAACTCTCCAAGTTGAAACATAAACGGAGAATTTGTGAACAAGGTAACAAAAAATTAAGTTTTATTAGAAGAGTACCGGGTAAATTTGTAGCAAGAGTTAAAGAGAAATGTTATCTTTCGCCGGTTATGCCTCATTTAGAATACGCTGCTAGTACAGGGGATCCTCGCGAAGTTTGATTGATTTCCGAATTGGATTGCGTGCAGCGTAGAGGAGCTAGATTTGTAAAACGTTGTGAAGACAAACTGATTAGCGTGTCAAAAAGATAGAAGAGCTAGGTTGGGAATCACTCAATGGAGCGAAGGTTAAATTACAGATTAAATCTCTGACATAAATTTGAAGGATTTCTATTTAGCAATGGCGTTGAAAATGTTTTATTAATTCCATCGTACTACGGTTGGCAAGATCATGTAAATAAAATTATATAGATTGAGTATAACGTTGTCCGACTGCGGTTGGGGTAAAGATATTCGGGTAAAAATTAGCCGGGTGTGTGTTCACGCCCGGCCACACTCCCTAGCGGTAGCTTGTAGGGTAATAAAAAATATAATAAAAATAAATCCTAGCAGCTATTTTGAATATTTTTTCTTTGCTAGTTACTTGCCAAAAAATGTTGGTTGCAAAAATAGGTCTGTATTCCGTGTCCATTACGGATAATCGGTTCGCTAATGCGTGCTGTTTGGAATGCGCAGATGCATTGCAAGTGATGGTTTCCTTCCATATTTATTCACTTTGTTTTAATTCTGGCGATAACCATTATCATTGATTGATAATTATTAGCTGCATTCGTGCACATTCGGTTATAGTTAAGGACATTTTTAAAAGTTTTATTCACATTAGGAAATGTGTCTTGAATTCTCCACTGTTTTTCAAATAGAATGATTAAAAGTCAGAGTTTCCAAAATTCATAAATTCGCAGGAAAATATCCTCGATGGGAAACCAGTGCATTCTGTCCAGTTGCATCCTTTTTTTAAAAAAATTGTTGAAGGATTTCAGTTGCAGACGATCTAAAATGATTTTTAAAACGCACCTCCGATTCTTTTTCTGTCGTTAATTTTTGTTTTTATTTGATACCAGTGCCATGACTTTCTAATCTTGTTTGAGTTATTTTTTATACTTCTCGGATCTTTCCCATGAAACGTGGAAAGCCGGCTTTTGATCAAATTTGGCCAGAGGATCACCCGAGTTGTGTGGTGCGGCAAGTCGCGTACGCAAAACCTGTATTTATCGAATCCCGGTCAGATTTGCAAAGCTTTTGTCGCTACACTTTTATTTATTTGTTGATACACCTTGCAAGCCACAGCTACGGTGTGTGGCAGGGAGTCAATACACAACAGAATAATTTTACTCAAAAATGACATCTTAAATATACCAATTCTACACTTAATCTCTCAAATTTTATTGAATTGATCTCTCCTACGGTTGTACGATGGGGTAATAATACATTTGCATTATCACTGCTAAAGAGTGTCCATAATATTCATATTAATACCCATAATATTCATACGGCCGTAGTTATCGTTCCATTTGATTCACTTTCAATGAATGCAAGATATAGTATTGAATCTGTAATTTAACCTTCGCTCCGTGATTGATTCCCAGTCTAGATCCTCTCTAATATTTTGGATACGCTCCTAAGTTTATAATTGCACGTTTTACAAATCTAGCTCCTTTCTGCTACCCGCGATCCGATTCGGCAGTCCATCCAACTTCGTGAGGATCGAATATACTCGCGGCATATTCTAAATGAGGCCTAACCAGCGACAGATGCCTAAAATGTCAAAATGCCTAAGGATGACGCTTGCCCCTCGTGTAAAATAACTGTGAGTCCGCCCATCATCTCATTGCGATAATTCAGCCCAAAATGTATTGGTTTTGGAGAAACTGTCGATCTAATCGCTTCATAGCTTTTATCATCTGTATCTTCATGATGTACTGCAAACCCGGCAAGGTATGTGGCATGGGGTTCCGTCGTAATTACAGAAAATTGTTTTCGTCTTTTGCGGTGCGGTGCGAGCAAGCGTCTTTTTCTCTTTCAAATGCGTTTATCACGAAACGGAATCACGGCAATTCATCTGTCGCCTCTGTCAACTCGAGGGACGTGTTCTTCTGTCATGTGTTTTCTATTTCCGTCCTATTTCATCTCGCGGATCTCCATGTAGGAGATTCGTATGTTCCGTTATTAAAGTGTTGTCAAAAATCATCTCTCCCTTTTGCGTTCTTGAACTGATGTTGTGAAGTGCCGAGAAAAGACTGTCTTTCCGGAGGACGGGATTCTTTTCAGTTAAAAGACTTGTCGACGTCAATCTTCGTCAATGAGCACGCCACCCGTCGTTCTTGACCCAGAACTGTTGGATCGCCGCGTGAATGCCAAGTTCAACCCGCTGCTAGTACCTCCACACGCTTCCGCTGACCTTGCTAAAATTGCAAATGGAATAAATATATATATATACACACACACACCCCTTGTGTATGTATGTATGTATTTATGTATGTATGTATGTATGTATGTATGGATATATATATATATATATATATATATATATATATATATATATATATCACTTTTTAAAAGTCTCACGGACGTGAATAATAATGTAAAACACTTAGCACTAGTGGACACAGACAAAAACACAGAAACACACAAAAAAGAGACTCACTATTTTGTGTGTTTCTGTGTTTTTGTCTGTGTCCACTAGTGCTAAGTGTTATACATTATATATATATATATATATATATATATATATATATATATATATATATGGGAAGAGTGGTAGTCCAGTGGGTAGAGCGGTGGACTGCTGACCGGAGGGTCCCGGGTTCGATTCCCGGGCAAGGCACTCTGGGCACCTGCAGCTCCACCCAAACTAAAGTGATTTTTCGGGTACCAGGTCTTCCTGGGGAACAATAACCGGCACAGGGAAAGGAACTGGCCCCCCTACCCTGATGTGTGAATTTTCACACGCCGTATAGGGCTTGGTACTGGGTGAACTCTACCATCACCTACTAAACCGACCTTCGGGTTGATTACTGTGTTTATGGTTTTATATAAATATATATATATAAATATATATATATATATATTATATATATATATATATATATTCGCGCACACACATTTACACACACCCCTTATGCATGTGCGTGTATATGTGTATATATATTTATATATATATATATATATATATATATATATATATATATATATATATACATAAACACACACAAAGGGCTCAAGGGATCCGACAGCACGCTGGAGGTCTTGCATGCAATGAACTGGGCTATCCAAGTGCGCCTATAATTACCAGTAAAATCCCATCGTGCTTACTTAATGACTCTTTTTTTCAAATATTTGAATTTAGTTTATATTCATTGACCCCTGAAGCAATGAGGAACGTTGATATTTCATATTCTTTGTGATAATTGTTAATGTAATAGTATCTTAAAATAAGCGCTAAATAACTTTCTTTATGTGATTATTTTTATTAAAAGTTGGAACAAATATTAATCAGTGCAGAGGAATTCACAATTAAGAAAGAGTTATCAAAGACGTGGTGGTATTATATTTGATGTCTGAAGAATACCGTTCATCCGCAGGGTATTGACGTGACAACGCTATAGAGATGCATCTATTTATTAATATCCATAATTTGTAAATATATTATTTATTGGCTTTTGTTATTTGGTGAATGGGAAGAGTTAACCGGTCAAAATATATTGTCTTTTACCTACCAGTTCACTACATGTGATATATTCAATTTATCCTTAATTTAATTAGGAGCAATGTAACCATTTTGAGTCTATACTCCTTTCAATGAAATTCTTTCTCAACCAAAACTAGAGCGCTGCAAGAGGCTGTCATGGTATTTTTATACGATTTTTGTGATATAAATTTATAATGGAATCAGATGCCGTGTACCAGCTACGTCAAGTATATCCACTCACATATTTAATTATGGATATACCTAATGTATGTTTTATCGATATAACGATCTTCATGGAAACGGCTTTAAATCGCGACTTAATAATATTTGATTATCAATACCAGACGTTATTTTTCTTATTCCCATGACGTTGCTGCCTTCGAAAATTGCAGTGCCATCAAAATGATTTCGTAACTTTTTATTGTTTTGCCACCATTGATTCAGTTCTTAACTTTCATGCTGCACTGTTATTTAACCATTAATATGCCATTATCGCATGTTGTTTTGCCGAGGGGCCGTGGCGGCTTTCCACTTTGGCGTTTTTCCGCCAACGGGTTCTTTGCCGTGTTATTCCGTCCGCGGTCGCCCGCCCGTATCAAGGGGCGCCCGATTTCTTGCGTCCGCCCTCAGGAACTACATTCTCGCTTTCTTTTGTCATTTCAGGTGCCATGGAGGACACAACGCGCCAATTCATTCCGAAAGGTGAGTGCTGAACGGCAGTCATGTATTGTAGTTCGTGGGCCTCGTTTCTCAGAAGTACAAGTAGGTAAACTTAGAAGTAATTGCAGCTCGCTCATACATCTATACGTTACCCTGCAAGCCACTTGGAAGGTGTGTCGCAGTGGATGTATCAATACCAGGCGCGCGAACAGTCAAAGTCACGCAACTACAGAATAAAAATTCGATATGCGATGAACTAGTAACCACGTATCGGACTCAAGAGGAATGTACATGCTACCACTACCATTTATAGCTAAAACATAAAACAAGAGTGATATGTTTGTTGTTTGGCATAGCTACTTTTAATATTGGTACGCACACGTAATATTGGTATGCGTAAACATAGGCATACCCGCAGATAGGTGCAAGCATGCATATTCATACCCCAAATTATGTACACACATACATACACACACAAACACACACACATTTATATACGTAATGATGATTCTATTTAATCCCTAGTTGATGCGAGTAGCAGCTGTGACTGCCTCTAGTTGTTTTCGGATAAAAAACTTAAACCTCTTCATTCTACAGAGTATCTTTTTAACCTAGAGCGAATGATCTTGTCTTCCAGAGTAATTAGGGACTTTTTTAATGTGATGAGTGCCTTCAGAAAACTGATCGGGCTCTATTTCACTCAAGAGATTCAGTCCAAAAATTGATCTTCGTTTTTCGAAGGGAAGCCCGCCCCCAATTCAGAAGATTTTGATGGATGTGCTTACGTTGCAGGTACCTTACGGCAGGGGGTGATCGAATTCCGGGAAATCTTAGATTGTTTCCAATAAAGCTCTTTAAGTATTTTGGTGAAATTAAATTTATACGGGGGATCGAGATGGTGCGGGGGCTAACGTACTGGCTTCCCACCCACCCACCGCCGGGATTTGAACGCGCGGGTTCAAATCCCGGCGGTGTTGAATATTTTTCAGAGGTATCTCGATCCCTACTTGAGGTGCTTTGTGGAGGGCACTTTGAGTGAGTACGCCGTCCGTCGGATGGGACGTTAAACTGCGGACCCTTTGGCGCCTTTCGTAAAGAGTAGGCTAATGCCGACGCCGGGTTTCTCTCCACCCTTCATCCTTTCCTGTCCATCCCCTATGGCGCAAATGACCTTAGCTATCGGTCGCCTCCCCTAAAAACTACTTAAATTTATACTGTGTAAATGAAACCTAAAGATTGGAGTGAAAAATGTCGATGCTTGTAGATATCATCGAGACGCTTCCAAAAAAGGTCGTGACATCTCGCCTAACCATTTAGGTTTTGTCTCAGGAGAAATATTTAGACTTAATCTCTGATGCTACGTCATACATGTTGCGAATACGGTAGGTAAGCAGCTTCTTTATGGTCCAGCCATTTTCCGTTTGAATTATATTCATCCAATTAATGTAGCCCATCATATTGCACCATTTTCTAAATTCATGTCCAATTTTTACCCTGAGAAAACGGTTTTTTAATCGTTAACATATATCAACATTCACAGCAAAATATTACTAACAGAGTGTTCAATTTTCTATTAAAGAACGCGCCTATAAGCTCAGAAGCGACTGTTAATCGTGTTACGAAAGTCGGAAGCGAGTGAATTTCCATTGCCCTCGGAAATTATTGTTTCTGTTTAAAAAAAATGACTTCTGTAGATTGAGCTTATAGGAAAACTTACGGCTGGTCGGAAGGTTTCCTATTTCCTGGGATGGGCTTTCCTAGAATCCCTATCGGTTTCTCTGTTCCGTTATCAGTTCCCAACTTCTGCTCTGATGGTTCCCGTCCCATTAGGCAAGTGACTTCCTCCCTTTCCGCTGTCTCGTTAAGTCCAAGGGGTGTTTGTACAGGGTTCGTCCGGAAAATAAGTGTACTGATTTGCCACGCCGTGCTTGGCCAAGAAGTCCGACACGACAAGCGCGGTGTGAGACGGCGCATTGTCGTGATGCAGCCGCCAGATGTTTTTGATCGCTGGCCGGACGCGGGCGACTCGTTTTCGAAGATTACACTGCTCTGCTATCATCCGAACACTAAGACGACGATCAGAGTTCAGTACATCGCGAACTTTTTGCACATTTTCGTCGGTGAGTGTCGTTGATGGGCGTCCAGGCCGTGGTTCGTCGTCGACCTCTTCTCTGCCCTCCACGAACATTTTGAGCCACCGAAAGATCATGTTTCTGGACATGGCTGACTCCCCGTAAGCCTGGTTAATCATACCGATAGTTTCGGTAGACGATTTCCCAAGCTTTACCGCAAATTTGATGGAATAACGCTGCTCCAAAAACTTCGGCATCGCGTTCCGTGACGTGGGTCGAGCGTGGAGGTTCGCGTTAACAGAGGTCCTCACTACACCACAGCTCAGAGCCGACTGCCTTTTTCAGTGTCGCTTGCCAACATACCTCCCTCCAATCGCAGCCCGTCAGAGCGGTGCTGGGCGCGCCTGGAGCGGCGGGAAAAAATCAGTACACTTATTTTCCGGACGAACCCTGTATTACGCCATATTTCTTTAACAGTATGCCAAGATAAACAAAATTGTCAACCTGTTCATTCATTTTGCCGTTTAGACTCGCCATGCAATCATTCCCTTCCATTCTACTTCCCTCCTATCATTGTCAACATTCAGCTTCTACATTCCACTTATACCATCTTGACTATTCCAAGGCTTAAGAATTTTTAAGCACATTTCATAAGAACTGATTTCCGTCAGGTTCTACGTCGTCTCCCGAGAAGCTATAGAATTGAAAGCGTTATTGCTAAAAATCCATCCCTAACAATCATGTGATATAATAAAAAAAATCCTCGCCACTTTTCATTGGTCAATTCCGTTATCGCACGAACGTATTATGTTGTTTTGAACCAGTTTGTGATATGAAGCCATTTCAATACAAGAGTCGAATGTTTTATCCCTACGGTCTTTCCTTGCTCCTTAGATCCCACTCCCCACCTTCATTCATCACGGCATTCCAATTCCTCGTCTTTAAGAAGTGTATTCTTCATGGCGAGTTCCCAATTGTTTCTTCCATTTGATCGTATACAAACATTCTACTTCTTCCACCTGGTGTGACTGCCTGCTGGCGTGTGCACCTGGAATGCCACTGGCTGGATTTGTTTTCATTGTTACTTACACTGTAAGTCGCACACACCTGCCCCATATTAACAAACTTATTTTTGATTTTACATAATCCCTAACCCGGCTCCCCTTCTTACCTCGCATAGCCCTGCTAGTTGAAGCGGGGATCTACAGTGGCACATATGCCCTCACCACTGTGCCCAAGTAGCCGCCCATATTCAACTTCATTTTAAAATGTTTACCAATCAATCGGGAAACTCATCGCGGATCAGAAAATCAGGAAATGGTTGCGAGTTTATTAAGAAATTCAGGGAAAAATCAGAACGGGAACTGATTTTTTTTTAACTCTGGCAAACAATCAAATGTGATTCGTGATGAGAAAGATGTTCTTTTTTTCTCCCGGTTCATTTCGTGTTTTTCGAAGTCTTCGCACGCGCTAGTGCTACCAATAAAAAAGTAAAACAGTGGCATGACCGACTGCAGCGACACCTAAAAGGTGTGATCAAAAAAAGACCGGACTGGCTTTATAACTTGTTTATTTCGACGGATACAGCTTAATCGAACTTGTCGCCCTCAAAGTATATGCCTTGGCTGACGACACACCTTTGCAAACGTTTCTTCCAGCTCTCGAACCCTGCCTGGTAAGCCGCCTTAGGGATCTTCTTCAGATCCGCCGTACAATTAGTTTTAATACCTGCAATAGAGTCCAATCGGCGTCTTTTCAAGGTTGATTTTAACTTTGGAAACAAAAAAAGTATTTTTTGATCACACTTTGTTCGTGAGTCGTGGAGGTAAAGGGTATACATATGATTCAGGAAAACTCTCCCATCCGACTCCAGGGAGGTTACTTCATTTTTACTTTCGTTAAAGTGAAAAAAATATTTTTAATTATTAAGGTATTTTAATATTTATATACTGTCGTGTATTCTTATTAATTGAATATTTAATCTTCTTAGCGATGCCAAATACGTCTGTCATTCGATAATTCTGCAATTCTAGAAATATCTCTTTGTGTGATGGTCAGTGTATTCCGTGGAAAATAGTGACGTAATTTCTTCATTTTCGGGAAAAACAAATAACAGGGGATCGGAATGATGCGGTGGCTAACGTACAGGCTTCCCACCGGGAGGGCCCGGGATCAAATCCCGGCGGTGTTGAATATTTTTTAGTGACATCCCGATCCTTACTTAGGGTGTTTTGTGGAGAGCACGACGTCCGCCGGATGGGACGTTAAGCTGCGGACCCCTTGACGCCTTTCGACAAGAGTACGATAGGCTAATGCCGACGCCAGGTTTCTCTCCACCCTTCCTCCTTTCCCATCCATCCCTAAAGGCGCAAATGACCATAGTTGTCGGTCGCCTCCCATAAAAACTAATAATACTACAAATAACATGAAAACCAATTAAAATGTATTCTCTTGTTAAATTGTAAAAATTTACCCAATGTTTTAATTCCTTGTCGGCCTACGCTGGAGTGGTCAGACGAGGCTTGCTTTGGAGTCGACATACTGGCAAGAGGCATTTTTTTTAAGAATTAGCCTTTGGAAATTACCGTTGACTGACTTTCAACCATAACACAGGGGCAGTAGTTCTAGCAAAATTACGAAGGGTAAGAGAGAGACTCACGGGAGCCAAAGGTCGCCAATTTACTACGGGCTCACAGTCCGTAGCGTGAGTGAATGTGAGAATGCGTAGGGGGGAGGAATGGGAGGTTAAAGAAAGCGACCCAACACGACTGGGCGAAATTCATGGAGGGATGGGTTCGGAAGGGTGGAGGGAGGGTTTTGAGAGAGGAGTGGGTGGGGGGGGGGCCGACCCCCTTAAGGGGCCTAACTGCAGATGGTTCTTATTAGCCTCATGGTGGCCACTCCTCCAAAGATATTTTCCCGACAGGCAAAGGTCACCAATTTTTTACCCTACTTTCTCTCCACTTATACCTTCGTGGTTGCCAGCTTAAAAACGGTAATCTGGGATGATGAGTTAATAAAGCGTTGCTTTCGCTGCAAAACGCATTTAGAATTATCGATCGAAATGTAATGACACGTTACAGTGCTTTGATAAACATTTTCTCAAACTCGGAGAAGCCGACTACTTACATTTCGGGGAAAATCGCAAACACGCGATATTCCACAAAAACGAGGACTGAAGGTCGTTCGAATCAGTTCATCGGCTGGCCGATGGCTTTAGTAATCCCGGTGCTAGTAAAGGTATGAAGTGCGAATGCTAAAAGCACCACTCCGCACCACCAGTGAGTGCGTGTGTGTGTGTGCGTTGCGTATGAGTTTTCTTTCTCTTTAACGAAATTATTTTTTTTTACGATGTCGAATTTGCTTTCGTACGAGCGCGTACACGCTCCGTTCCGAAGGGCGTATACCCTGAGTAACCTTCATCTCATTAAGTGCATGTATGTGCACGTACACGCCCGAATGCGCATGTCAAAATTATTTCCGCAGATATGAAAGGAGTTTTTACCCAAAGTAGGAAAAAAATCAAGATGATCTGTCGAAATTCATCAGGTAGTACATGTAATGCCTGACAATGGCGTTGGAAACACATGCAATGTCAGTCGTGACGTCACTTTTGGTATGTGTAAGATAAAAAAAACATCTCATCGCGTGATATGAACGCATAAACGGCAGCGTTCTCTGTGAAAGACCCAATTCAGCCATTAGAACTTCACGACTTAGGTTATGTCGTTAATGGACATTCCAATTAAAATATATTAAATACACTCGGATATGATACCAGGTATATTAGACTACGCGATAGCAGGTATCGATGTAGCTATGGTATTACTTTAAACTTCTTATTTCAGATGCGTACATATGTGGAGTCAATTTCAAAAACTGCTGGAATAACCTTTCGTGTGCTAAGATCGAAAATTGGCATTTCCTGAGATAGTATTAAACCCGAGGATGGTTGGAAGAAGTCCAAGGGAGGCAAGAAAGATTTCAAAGACAGAGCATTTTGATTGGCCTTGGGATGTTGAAGACTGTGATAGAGGGGAAGACTTTAGGCAAACGAGGAAGGGTGAGAAAGACGATAGGGGTGTTTTAACGGAATGAAGGTAGGAAGAAAGTATGCGGAATTGGAAAACGAATAAAGCAGTATGGAGTGCCTGGGTGTATCTCGTTAAACTATACTAAGAAACGTATCGCTCCTCAGTACGTATCCATTCAAAACCTATAGTAAACGGTAGACTAGCAAAATTCACCTATTTTCACATGGTTGAAACAAAGCTGACCATGACGGGGCATATACTTCGCGGTTCTTCTTCGGGAAATAGGTTCTGAATGTTAATAGGTCCCCTATAGTACTCACTTGTAATCCACCCATCGTATCAATATGTCCAAAAGTGACCCATAAATGCTTCACGTCGGAAAACGGCCCTTCTCCCCAGTTCCGATGCGGAGTGGTACATCGGCTGAGAGTTACTGGATATAACTATGACAAGAACATCCCGAGGAAGACGCTCAGCCATTAAGTGCCAGGGACGAGGAAAATGTAACATTATAACTACTCTGCAATAGAATATGAATTATATCCGAGTTCTCTGCTACGCAAGTCGATGTTTTAGAAAATGAGCATGAACATGTATGCGTACACGTTGAAATATGTCTTGGGAAAAAGGACCAAGATAATACATCTTATGTGTGAAGGCCATTAGCAAAGTTCTCGGAATTGAATAGAAATAAACGACTCCCTCAGTGAAACTTTTTTTTATTTTTCAATGTAGTCTCCCAAGCACACTAACGCACTTTTTCCAGCGACGCTCCAATGTTTTGATCCCATCTCGAAAATTAGATTTCTTCGAAGTGCAAAATGCCCGTCTATTTCGGCTGTTACTTCTTTGTTTAAAGAGAATCTCCGTCCACCGAGGCAAATTTTGAGCTTTTGGGGAAAAGATGGAAATCTTATGACGCCAAATTAGGTGAATAAGGCGGAAACAATTCGCATCTTAGTTCACGTATTTTTGCCATGACAACGACACTTGTGTATCATAGTGCATTGCCTAAATGATATATGACTTTCTTCCTTGCCAAACCTGGCCTTTTTTGGTGTAACTTCTACTTATGTTGGTCCAGTAGGTTAGCGTAGTATTTTCCAGTAATTGTTTGACCAGGGGAAAGATCTTTTATCCGCAGAATACCTTTCGCATCCCAGAAAACTGAAGCCATCAACTTTCCAACCGACCCTATTGCCTTTGCTTTCTTTGGTGGTGGTGAATGTTTCCATTTCTTTGACTGCTGTTTTGTCTCTGGAGTATGGTGGTGGACCCAAGTTTCATCTGTAGTCACAAACCAGCCCAGAAAATCTTGTTGGTTGCTCTTAAAACGGGTCAAATATTGCTTGGAAATTCCTATTCTGATGCGTTTGTAATCCCGCGTCGCGGAAGCCATACTATAGCAGATAATTTTATGATATCCAATTTCACTGTAAAAATGTCAAATACCCGTTCAGATGACATCCCTTCAGCTGCAGCGATTTTTCGCCCTCTCAGTGGACGATCCTCCATGACCATTCTATGCACTTTTGCAATATTTCCTGGGGTAGTGGCACATTTTGGCCGACCACTGCAAGGATCATCATCTAAACTGTCCCGACCAAACTTAAACTCGTTTGTCCACTTCACGACAGTTGAAAATGAAATAGCGGAGTCCTCCAGAGTGTTTTGAGAGCTCGCATGAAATTCCTTTGCTTTCATACCTTTCTTTAAGAAGTATTTAATCGCTGCTCGAATCTCAATTTTTTCCATCTTCACAAATCACAGCACGGGGAAAACAACAACAGAGAGGCGTCCGCACCACAGATCTCTTTCCAGAGCACTGGCGCGTTACGTGTTTACTCATGAAGGATTACTTATCACTACGCGGGAAACTCGTTGCGCAGGCTCTGACATCTGGTGATTATTTCGAGAACCTTTCAAACTACCCTCGTACATGTATATGCGTATGCACGGTTCTTTACGCAACGCATTCATACGGTTCGACCTAGCTGGAGGAAACTGCAATGCGTCCAATGCTGTGAGTCGACGTATTGCATTTGGCGTAAAGCATTGCGTCGCGCCGTGTCGTTTTTTTTATCCTCTCACCACATTCCCACGCTCTCTCAAGCAAGGGCTGAGCTCCTTGTCATGGCGCCACCTTGTCTCCTTCCACTCTAAATAATTTTATCGCATTAACGTGATGGTTGGTAAGCAGTCGATTCTTTTCCGCTCACGCCGCGAATCCCGCAAGACATTTTGAGTATGCTCGTCTCATCTCGGGAGCTGTATAATATCCGGAGCAGAATGGGCAATAAAACATTTTAATTATCTCCGCATTAATTGTTTTCTCTGCCGTAAATTGCCTCATTATCTTTAATGCCGGAGCCAGTTAATAAGGCAGGAGAGCGTGCGTCATTTATGGTGGTCATTTGGGGTCATTTGAGAGGTCTTTTGCAAAATCTGTTAATTTTACGAGATAAACCTGGAAAATGATAAATTCTAATCGTCTCTTCAACTCTTTTAATGAAGCAAGGGTAAATTCTTCATGCGGCGTTCATTCATGCGACTCCTAGATTATTTTAAAGCGAGTTTTTATCACTTGAAAGTTTGGATCACGTTGAATCCCTGAGAAATTTGGATGAAAAGTGAAAATTCGTAGTTAAAGAGCATACGGACGTTGAAATCTGTGTTCGACTTCAATTGAACATAAAATTTAATACGTTTTTATATGAAAAGGAACGTGTTTATGTGCAATTAATTCATTTCCATGTGTACCAATTGGAGGGCTCTTTCATTCCTATTGAAACATAATCCCTTAGTTTCAAAACGAAAAAATGTATTAATGACTCCAGAGTTTGACTGAAAATGGCGACGCGAGCTTTGGGAAAGCGAACATGCTCGAGGCGTTTCAAAAGTTAACGGCCGGTGGTTCATAAAGAGTGACTGGCAACAATGAATCTAATCAAGCATGCGCAGTAGCTTCAACGCCTTAGTTAGTTAGCTCTCCAGAAGTTTTGTCGGCAGTCGTTGCTTGCCTTTCGTTAGAGTAATTCATGGTGGTTGCAAAAATTATAAATGCTGGCAGTTGCGTGAAGTTTGGTGTGTCTTTTTCA
Organism: Hetaerina americana; assembly: GCF_022747635.1. NCBI lineage: Eukaryota > Metazoa > Arthropoda > Insecta > Odonata > Calopterygidae > Hetaerina > Hetaerina americana. Next base: position 85,216,787 of record NW_027287095.1, read on the forward strand.
AACGTGAGAAGTCTTAAAGCTTCCGAAATACATCTCGAATTGTGTGAAATTCATCGACCCACCGTAATGAGTGAAGGAAAAGTAAAAACGGCATCACGAGTATAATTTATCACGCACATAGAGGTACATATTGAGTAGAGGAGTTGAAGGCCTTGCATTGACACATGGCATTGTGAACAATCGAACGCTTCGATTCTCTTGTACGACGAACGAGTTGTATGACAAATCTCTGCGTCTAAATCACCTGATGTACGTCGAGAGCCGGTTCAACACCAAATAAATAATATTTGCCTGAAATAACCTTGTGTTTGCCCCTGTATGAGCTATTCACCTCTGAAAAACATTCATTTCGGTAAAATCCATACGCGAACAAAAATCCACCCTTAGTGCCTTTCATTTGTCATTTCACCCTCTTCTTTCTAGACGCCACGGCAAGGCACGGCTCTCACCCCCCCCCCCCCACACACACATTGCCACCGCCCCCAACCTCCTCTCTCCATCTCCCAACCCCCCTATTGTCGGGGAGGGCCAATTCACCCCCGAGCACCCTCTCGAGCGTGACGTGTATGAACGATGCCATGGCTTTTGGCATTTGAGCTCTCGTATTCCTTTCTCCCTTCTCTCAATTCTCTTCGCGTGAGCTTCCTTCATTAAATTAAATTTTAATGTTTCAAAGTTGATTGATAATTAATTAAGTGAAGTAAAATATTTATTTATTCATTATGTTTAATTTGACGTTTTGTTTAATTTCATTTCCATGGGTCACTTCCAAGAGTCAAGGCAAATATTTTTTACGAACGAATAGACCACGGTTTGAAGAAATTCCGAAATGCGTGTGTTCTCGTTATACGTAAAAAGGGGGCAACGCTATCCTCTCTGGTTAGCTTTATTTGGATCAATTAGGTCTAAAGCGGAAATGAGTGGATACGCAATAAGTGTATTTCGGAATCACCGTCGCACCGTGTTCTTTAGTCGCACGGAAAAATTCTCGAAATTATCAAATTTCGTCTCAGAACCCAAAGCCGCACTCGTTTCCTGTTAATTAACTGTCAAAGTAGTGAACGTAGTTAAGACTGGCCTGATAATTATCTAGAAATTGAACGCTTCTTGTCGTCGAACTTCCAGTCAAGCTGTAAAATTAAAATTTCGTACGTAGGTTTATCTTTGGTCAAAAATAACCCGCAAATATTGAAATGTGCAGTTGTTTTTTAATAAGGGGTCATTTCTACCCCAGACTGATTAAATTTTGGCTCCATGCTGAAATCGTTGAATTCAACGCAGTTATCCTTTCTTGGTTTTCATCTACATCTACTTAATACCCCGCAAGCCACCGCAAGGGCGTGTGGCGGGGGGTGTTAGGACACCACCCGTAATTTAGAAAAGAAAAAAAAACCGCATGCAAAAACCACAAAATCATACATCCACAAAAAAAACATGGCGTGTTAACACGGATTTTGTTAAATTAAGAAGTGAAACTTGAACTGAAATGAGGATGGGGGATTGAATTTTTTTATTATGTTCATTTTTTGGCGTTACTTGCTTTGAAAATTTTGAATGAATTCATTTCGCATGAGGTTTATTGAAAGTTATTTCCACTTGTTTGTTCTATTAACTCAGGTTTAGCTTTGGCATAGTCCATGGCAGGGGCCTTGTGATTATTTACAACTGGTATCATTTCTATATACAAATAATGTGGATTATGGGGTAATTTTCCATTCAAGCCCAATTAATTAAAAAATTACTAGGGATTTTACGTTCCAATTTAGATATTATTTTGAAGGTCAATAAGTAGTTTTTACTTATGTGTCCTTCTATTCTCTTGTCGTGTATTTTCGTAAATATATTCCCTTTTTTAAATCACTTTTAAATGAAATATCTCTGTAGCGGAGAGACAGGAGCATAAAAATTTCCCGCTGTTAAGAGGAGGCCTCAATGCATGTACATGCCCGAAAAATTGCATAGCAGTGAAAATATGAAGGGTGAATATAGGTTACAGCTAGGGTTGATATTTTCTTTGTGTAATGATAATATTTATTGGTTCGTGTGTTAAACACTGCAATTTTAATTAAGGAGAGCGAACGAACGAACTTGGGGATCGGAATGGTGCGGTGGCTAATGTGTTGGCTTTCCACCCAGGGGGCCCGGATTCGAATCTCGTGGGTGATAAGATTTTTAATTGATTATGAATGGTTGGTCCCTAGTTTGGGTTCTTAGTGTAGAGCACTTTGTGAGAACGCCGTCCGCCGGTAGGGATTTTAAACTGTGGACCCCTTGGCGTCTTTTTGCTATGAAGTAGGCATCTGAAAATCTTAGCCAAATGACCAAACTATCCCTAATGACGCAAATGACCTTAGCTGTTGACCGCCACAGCTAATAACTAACGAACTAATTAACTGATAGATCATTTAAAGATTTTTAGAAGCGCTTACCTAAGAAAGTTGATTGTCAGGCGTTGTATGCGTCGCCACCGATTTGAAACTTTATTCGTTGAAAATGTAATCAGCTAGCACTCTCCCCCCTCCCTTCTCTCTGTGCCCTAGACAATTATTACTGAGTAATCCATCGGTTATGGCAGGTTTTGGATGGACACAACTACCAAATAAATATTTTATGACTCCTAACAAAAGACAACCAAACATCCTTCTCTACAATAAGTCCCTCTTAAACTCTGTATAGTACTTCTTTCCTCCCTTCATACCAGCCAATATTCCTATCCTATTCCTGCCCTTTCCTCGTTTGCCTAGTATTCTCCCTTTTATCACGGTCTTCAACATCCCACTGCCGATCAGTACCCCGTTCATCCAATTTTCCTGCCTCTATAGGATTTCTCCCAACAAATCCCTCTCCTGGCCCACCATGCCTAGTACTTCCTCGTTTGTTTTCCTTTTCCTTGTCCATTTTACCTTCTCCATCCTTCTCCACACCCACATTTTAAAAGCCTTCAATCTACGCGTATCCTCCTGCTTCCGTGACCACGTTTCCACGCCGTACATAGCTACGCTCCATAATCAAATTTTTCACGAACCTTTCCCTAGACAATATCACAATCCTTTTGAATGGACGAATTCGGCCACGTGCGGCTTTTTTACAGAATGAGGCTGATCGGTTACAAGATTGTTTGCGAAATATAACATCTTCATCTGCATCTGAATCTATTTAATACCACACATCCCGCCGCAAGGGTTAGTACACCATCCGTGTTAGGACACCACCCGTAATTAAGAAAGAAAAAAAACCGCATGCAAAAGTCAAAAATTTATACCATCCGCAAACAAAACATGGCATACACTCATTCAAGAACGCATACACCCCACACACATGCAAACACTCAAACTACCAACTAATATACACATGCACCTACAAATGTACCTAATATCCTTTACACATGCACCTACAAATACACCTTCATCTATTTATTCTAATCGGCACTCAATGAGTTCGGTAATAAAATCTTTGTACGATAGTTGTTAGAAAAGTTCTCGAAATGGAATAGAAATGAAGGATTTACCTCAGCGAAACTGGTGGTGATTCCGAGAACCTTTCTTACTACCCTCGTATGTTTGATAGGGGTTTGGAGATACGTCGAAATGCGTGCCCCAATTCGCAGGCGATCGATAGGCAGCGCGGATGACTCTGGACTCTAGGCTGTGAAGGCTCTAATTGCTTATAAGACGGGAGACTTGGAAAAATCACCGAATCTTCATCACTGCCTTTCTGAGAGTTCATTTAATTCTTTGAGTGAGCTTCAGTGAGAAGTGGATTGGGATCGTTGTGTGGAATCTTATATATCTGCATGCACCAGTATTTAAACGCTTTATACACACTTTATACACTTGCATAGAGGCAGTAATTCAAAAACCATAATGTTGTTTATCTTACTCCCTCGATTGAAATAGATACGCTCTTGGACCACGACTCTCCAGGTGTTTCATCTTTTTTTTATTGTTTAGATCCGTAAACTGCGAATGGTATACTTTTGAATTTAGTATTCCTTCGCCGCGAGTAATGCGATCGCTAGTCCGTGCTTTGTCTTCGATATTCAATAATTACGACTTTCAGAAAAATAAAGAATGCCCCGGAGTTGTACCGGTTTGATCTTGTATTTGGCGCTGTCAATATTTTCTTAATTCACTTATTTATATTTAAAAAAAGATGCAGGGTGTTGCTATTGTATTACAAAATACATTTTCAAAACCAAATGATATTGGAACACACAAACAACAATGGCGGATGTTGTTGAAAGGTATCGATTCAAACAACGTTACGAACGTTATTTCATATTTGCATTAATTTTATTATGCATTGTACTAGTATTATAATTGTATTATTAATCATGAAACTAATTTTTGATAAATTATTCAATATATCAGTACAATAATTTCTAGCTTTAGCTATGCTCCTTAGAGAAGTAGCCCTACAGTGCCTTTTACTTATTAATTTACGCAATGAAAACAAAACGTAGCGATTATTTTACTATTTGAATTAATTTTTCCAAGTATCCTAAGTTTTCCTAGTTCCCTCCTCTCGCATTCTAAAGCAGTAGACTAAATGCATTCCATTAGTACACTTGGACAAAATTTTTATGATTAAATAATTACGAGAAATCCTTGCCGTACTTCTAAATGTATGTATGTAGAAAATGGTAATATCGATTGATAGATAAATAAGTCACTTAATTTTAAAAAATATTTCTAATGGTTTTAATGCTGCATTGATCTTAGATTCATCCAAGTTATTTATTTATTTAATCGAAAGAAAGCGTAACGATTCTTTCAGTATATTATTGCACACCCTTGAATGAGTTTCCTTGAAGTCGAGACCAATCTCACCAAAGATTCAGTACATTTCGTTCGATATCATGTGGGCCCGTTTTCATCATGACGACATCCACAAGAGTTACCTGCCCTGTTCGATTGGCTTATTTAACCATTGGCATAAACGAATCCGTCAACGTGAAGAGGGTAGCCTCCATCGAGTCGTGATTTTAAATGCTGCTCGGAAACTCGAATTCTAAACTGATACATTTTTTGTGTATTTGTTTTACGTTCCGCGACACGTCTGTTGTTTTGTGAACATCCGAACGGTTACGTTCCGGTTGAAACATTTTAAATTAAGGCCCGCCCTCCGAATCGCGGCTGAGACGACTCGCATCTGTTCCCGACTGTCCGGATCAGACGTGGGTCTGGTCAGAGGCAGACTCGTACCGCGACTGTTCCAGACTTGGGTCACTCATCGACTACACGGAAATTTCCGCTCGCTCGACCTCAAATTCTTTCTTCGACCGTTAAGTGTTTCTGTTGTCTTTTCTAATGACTGAAGGGTTTGCACGGGGAAAAAAAAACATCAAATGTGCTTCCAACTTTTTCAGCGCAAAATAAATATGAGTGAAATACTTGAAATAAAAATCCCCATCTGAAAAGGATGCAAATCATTCCTAACGGTTTCTTCGCCCTAATGCATGGAGGGTGACTACGATTTGTTTATGGGCGTTGTTGATTTTCAACGCCACCCCGAGGGATGCCATTCCGTGGACCATTCGGGGCCGCATTTTGATCGATCCCCATTGCACTCCTCTGAAATTCAATAAGTTGGGCCCCCCCAAAGACTCACTCGTGTACTGTCATTTAAAGGTCTCGGCGAACAACTGTTTTTTATTAGCAGCGGTCGGACTTTTCTCAATTTAGTCAAATGTGGGGTCTCAGTAATGCAAAGAACTCGTAATATATTGATCATTTTCCGACAAACGCGTACTTTGTTGACCTTACATTTTACTCTTTTCAAATGTAGAAATAAAAACAAATGCAGGTAACTCGGGTGAACATTAATTTCCCTCTGATGTTCAATTTAAAGGAATGAACTGGTTTTTCGGTGCAGGGAAAAAATCGACGCCCACACAAAGAAGTCTGTTTTGTTTCTGTGAAATTCCGTCGATGTCATCATCTCCAGTCAATTGTTGGAAACCCTTTTTTTGCAATTTAACAGCTGCGATTTGCTGTTGCAAAAATTCTGTCATAAAAAAGGAGTTACGAGGTTAGTGAACTGCATGCTGTACTGTAAGGATAAAATATATTGTTTTTTTGGAGCCATGAGTGCTATCTCCGCGTAAAAGAAACTATGAGCTCAGTTTCGTCCATTATTCAAAAATGCTGCCTTATATAATTCGCAGTTTTATTAAATTCCCGATTTTTCGGTGCTGTTCATTTGACTGTGGAACCTCACTCACGAGCAAGTTCTACTGCGGTGGAATTGTGTCAGGAATTTGACTCTATTGGGTCCTTTTCTTTGCCTGGCTTAATTTAAAATAAGCTCTATCCCTAAATAAGTAGAAGCAAAATGGGGGAACATGTCAAAAAACAGATATTTAAATTCGCAAACGAAATTATAGTGACAGTTAATAGGAAAATGAAAAGGAAACCATGATTTATAGATGATATGATTAAGAAACTGTAAGAGAGAAGAAATTGGGAGATTTTTAAACCCAAAATTAGGAAGATGGAAGTACGCAGATAGAATTGAATAAACGTGGCGTGGTGCGAGGATGTGGAGAGTTTACAAAGGAAGGAGGAAGTTGGTGCGCTATTCGTGAAGGCTAAAGCACTATCAGAGAGGAGAAACCTGTGCACATAATGAAAGATACGTCAGGAATATTATTATGAATATCATTTAATATAAATAATATATTATAAACGATTCAAGAGAGATGGGAAGAATTCATTGAGAATCAATATGGTAAGAATATTATGTCAGTAATTTTAGGCATACGAGTATAGAGAGAAGAAAGTGACGTAGATGAGGATAGCTTTTGTTCCGGAATACTTGATTGGGAGATAAAAAGACCACTGAGGGATTTGCGATCAAATGAGGTCGTGGGGATTTACAACTTACCTTGAGAGTTACTTTAGGATCTAGGGAAACGTGAAAGTAGGAGTTTTTTACAGGTTAACTCGTGGTATATCTGATGAAGGAATTTGTGTGGAAGATTTCCTCAGATCAGTGTTAGATCCTCTTCCGAAAAAGGGAATTTAGGACAGTGAGTTTGATTTCGCACTCAGCGAAAGTGGTACTCTTGATGATCAACATGAGGATGGAGAGCAGGGAAAATGATTACTTAGGAATGATGGTTTGGGTACAGGAATGGGAGAGGCACGCGTGATGCCATTTGATACTTTAGTACCCTGCAAGCCACCGCAACAGGGGGTGAATACACACCAGACTAATTTTGACCCTACCGGGGTCGGACATTGTTATTCTGATCATTTATCGTTCCTGGAAAAAATGACATCTTTAATCTATCTGTTCCACACTTAATCTCTCTAATGTTATTAGCATTATCTCTCCTACCATAGAATGAAGGGGGGTAATAACACATTTTCAGCATCACTGCTAAAGAGACCTTCCTATTTATGCTAGCGCTTCAATCTGTAATTTAACCTTCGCTCCGTGAGTGATTCCCAGCCTAGCTGCTCTATTATTTTGGATACGCTACTAAGTTTGTCATAGGAACTTTTTGCAAATCTAGTTCCTCTACACTGCATGCGATCCAATTCGGCAATTAATCCAACTTCGTGAGGATCCCATATACTTGCAGCATATTCTAAATCAGACCATGCCAGCGAAAGATAACATTTGTCCCACCTTTTCTAACACCTCCCACCTTAACCTTTACATCACATTTACCTAATATTCTTCTAATGAATTCTAATTTTTTGTTAGCTTGTCCACATATTCCCCGAATGTGTTTCACCCAGGAGGGGTCGCGAGTGAGAGTCTAAGTGTTTAATCGAGTCTACACATTCAATTTCGATGTTCCCGATGCAGAAGGCGTTCGGGAGGAAATTTCTGCCGTAATGAGATCACTAATAGAGAGGAATGTTGAAAATTGAATGTGTGGGAATAAACATATTCCTGAAAATAGGGATAGATTGAAGCGGGAAAGGAGACTTAAACGCAACTCTACGTCTCTGGACTGATAAGGTGCGAGTGGAAAATGAAAATTCGAGATGGGTAGTATTAGGATGAAGGGTAAGACAATGGTACCCATTATCGCCGGTGCCTTTCAACGTGAGCGTGGCGATAATGGTAGAAAAGGCATGGGAAGAACTGGAGGTAGGAATGAAAGTCGGTGGCGTATAATAAAATCGTTAAAGGTTTCCTCGGTTCGGTTTGCGTCAACAAAGGGATTACAATCTTTGTGAAATGCACTGAAAAATCAGTGTGAAAGGTACGGGATGAAGAAAATGAAAAAAACAAAGGTGATGAGATACTCGGAGAGGATGGAAGGTAAGTTAAACGTTAAAATAGGAGGGCAATTACAAGAACAGATTACCTATCGCGGTAGTGTTTTGGACAAAGATGGCCGAAGTACTAGGGACACAAGAAGTAGATTTACGTAAGGCAAAGAAGCCTTCAAAATGTGGCAATTGACGAAAGGGACTTTGATTAAGGATATTATGAAAGGATAAGTAAAAACATTTATTCGAGTTTTTTTACGGCGCGGAAGAAAGATTGGAGGCTTTTGAAATTTGAGCTTTGAGAAGGATTGTTGGGAGAAATCCAAAGGAGGCAAGAAAGACGGATACAGAGCATTTTGTTTGGCCACGAGATGATGAAGAGAACGTTAGGTAAGCAAATATGGGGGAGGATGAGGAAAGGCACGTTGAATGGATGTTGCGTGTACGATGCGGCATTATAGGAGGGTTTTTTTTCTAGAGTGGGTGGGGTCAGGACGTCTTATGGGTGATGATAACAAATGTTGGGCTGTTAAGATTGCTACCGTCCGAAACCCAGTTTAAGTGGAAGACTACATAATAAATATAATTTACTAAATCAAGGTAACTTACATTCCTGACATGTATGTGTATAAACCCGAAGTTTTAATAAAAAAACAATTACGGGCAAATTAATAAATTGAATTACTCGTCAAATTTTTCCCGCTCAAGATTGTAACTATATTTCTATGATGTCAGTGTGGGCATATCTTTGCCTCAGTTACATAATACGAGTATTTAAGTAAGTCATAGGTACCACCAAGAAAACTGCCAATTTTCTTACTCAGTCCTTTTGTGTTTCCGCATATTTTTATTTTTTTTGGAGTAATAGAAATTATATTTTTAGTGTATTTTCGGTCCCGCATATTTCACTTGTACAGGTGAGTTTTAAAAACAATTTCTCTGCCTCTGATGGTCCTAGATGTTTCTCGATTAACCATGGAAAACTCCAGTCGCATACTGGAGTATTTTTTTAATCCTGCAGAGGTAATGGCACGGGATTGGTATTATCGCCACGCTTCTCTTTTAATTGTAATTCCTCTCTTCAATAACTTACGGGAGTGTACCGAGGGAGATAATTCACCAGATATTGATTGACCATTAAAAAGCTCAGCATGACTCCTAATGATGTTTGTTTTTTTCTCTTTCTTTTGCAGATAAGCAGGGCAAGCATGAATTCAGCGCCGATTTCGAGACCGCCATCGGACTTGCCGGTAAGTATGAATAATGCTTGAAGTTAACATTTTAATAAGTATTTTAATCTGTGCTTCCGGATTTCCGTCCATGTTAACTCGAGAGATTGCAGTCTGTGACGCGCCAACTTTTGTTGGAACGTAGTAGATGTTAATTGCGTCCAAAATTGAGATATTTAACGTATCAGTCAGCTCCTCATTCCCAGTTTCCTTCTTTGTGCTCGATGACCTGTGTTTCGAAGCGGCGGTCGTTGAGGGATCGACAGTGCACATGTTCCGGCCACCCGCTATATCGCAACCCGGAAAAACCATATCAATCAAGGGAATAGACGAAGGAATACGATTACTAAAGGGGCGGCGGGGGTTAAGCATATGAATATCCGAGGCCATTCCTTCCTCTCTGGGGTCAACTCAGGACCAGGGTATTCTCGTTGAAGTAAGGAGACCCAAGTACCGCTCTGAGTGAGGAAAATCGCTAGGCGTGTTTTTCAAAATCACTAGCTAGCATGAAAGTCCTTGATTGTCAATCTTGTTGGAGCCTTCGAACGACGGTAATTCAAAAGAGTTTTTCCATGACTTTATTGTATCGAGCGCGATGTGGAGATGCCAACGAATAACATTTGCGAATGTTTTTGGAGGACTTGTGAATGGATTTAAAGGACCTTCACGTGTGTGTACATATTATACTGTCGTATATCCTGCAAGAAATTTTAACATGAAGACGTCACCCATGGATAGACTTGATCATTTAGAGGAAGTAAAACTCGTAACAAGGTTTCCGTAGGTGAACCTGCGGAAGGATCATTACAGTTTCCGAATATAAAATCGGAGCTTTGGAACGAATTGGACAAAGAGACAAAGAAAGCGACAAGTCGGGTGCCCGGTGATAAAAAGCCGGTTTTACAAGGCCCACGCCCAACTCGCTCGCGAAGAAAAGGAAAAATTTTCCCAGTTTGTTTGTTTCGAAGAAACGAATTTTTTTAATAAAATGAAAGAGGAAAAAATCCCTCACGGTACTTAAACGGGTAGTACCGTGTTAATGATTTTTTTTTAAATTTTACAAAGTGTATCTTATTCCTCGAATGTTACATCGTTTGGGATGTGAAATTTTTACATCGAAAATCATAATATACCCATTCGAACCCAGTTGATACGTATGTACCCGTCTTTCGCTATTTTGCACATGGCACCCGTAGAAGAAGGGAGGGCAATGCCTTCCGTGCATTTTGTATTCTCTCGTAAATTTCAGACATTTCATGTTTTCAGATTCACTTTTTTAACCCTGCCATTTGGAATAACCAGGAATATATCCTTTAATAAAATGGCAAAGAGGGGAAAAAAAAGCCAAGGTAATGTTGAGTGCGGAGGCTCCGTTAGCCTTTCGCCCCTCTCTGGATTTCAATTCACCAGAGCTCGTCCTATTTTGGTTCGCAAAAGTCAAAGTTCGAAACTTCGCTCCTTTCGCTTCTCTTCGCTCCGTCCCATTCAATCCAATCAATACTCGAGTGTCGTCCGTCTGACATGAGATATCTCGGATTGGTTCCATCTTCCCATCCCCAAGGGCGAGTCGTCGGCTCGCTTCCTGCCCCTGTCACGCTTACTGCATCCATGCTCCAGTCACGTATTCGAATTCGATCTAACTAGGGTCCGTGCTAGATACTGCATGTGTCGCTGGCATTCTTGATCCCTCAACTCGATTAATTAATAAATTAAACCTCTGCCTGTGCTGTTCAATGTATGTGTGGCGATGATAGTAATAGAGCCAGCAATATGAAGAACTGGAGGTAGGAAAGAAAATAGGTGGATATTTAATAAAATCAGTTAGGTGTTCTGATGATCAGGCTTTAGTTTGTCAGTCAGCCAAGGGGTTGCAGGTATTGCTGAGTGTATAGTCAATAGATATGGGATGAGGATAAATGTGAATACAACTAAGGTTATGTGGTTTTCCGGAAAGAGAAAGGCTAAGGTAAACGCTAAAATAGGAGGTCAAAAATAGAGCAGGTGGAGCAGTTTACATATCTCGGAAGTGTTTTGGACAAAAATAGTCCAAGTAGGAGGGACATGAGGGGAAGAATTGCGTTAGGCAAAGAATCTTTCACGAGGAGGAGAGAATTGATGACAGGGACATTGAGTAAGGATGTTAAGAAAAGGGTCGTTAAAACTTTGATATGGAGCGTGGTACGGTGCGGAAACATGGTCATTGATGCAGGATCAGAGGTGTAGATTTGCACTAGAGGTGCAGATAGGCATTTGAAATGTGGGTGTGGATAAAAATGGAAAAAGTGCAGCGGTGAAAGGAAACAAATGGGGAAGTGTTGGGCATGTTGGGTGAGGAGAGGGGATTGTTGGGATAAATTATAAGAAGACAGAAAAAATGAATGCAAAGGAGCTGAAGTTATTGATTGGTAGTGGGATGTTGAAGACTGTAATGGAGGGAGAATGTTAGGCAAACGAGGAGGGGGAGACATAGGATGTTGGACGGGGTGAAGGGAGAAAGGACGGAATATATGGAGATGAGGGAGGACTTTTTTGTAGAGTAGGATGTTGGGTTGTGTTTTGTTGGGAGAGACAAGGGAAGTGTCGCTGTACCTTTTGGTAGCTTGTGTCCATACAAAGCTTACATTAACCGGTAGATACCTATAATAGGAGGAATTTTACTCGTATAGTTCAAACGCACTCTTACAACTAACAGGCTATTCTGGGTCGTCATTTTTTCGAAGGTTCCCAACATGACGTTTTTCGGGGAAATCGGAGAAGAATCGCTGGCATTTACAGAATGGCTTGTTCCTCACCCGCCTTCCTGTTCCTTTTGAAAGCACCTCGTATATGGCATGTGTCCACGACTCATCGTGTCTGGTGTCTGCTTCCCTCTTTCCCTCTTTCTCCGAGTTACGCGGTATTGCTTCCGGCCGACTTAACGAGAGTGATTCTTCGTGTTCTCCAAAGAATGCTTTCAGCACTGCCTGACTCGTCGCATTTTGATTTTAGAGTTTAACGCCAAGGTCACGTTAGCAAGCGGTGTGCCGTGTCCATGTGTCATTACGGTGAATTCGGAACGGAACGAAATGCATCGTACATTTGAAAAAAATATATGAATCCACCCCCTGAAAGTGCGCCCTCAATTTATTTTCCTTATTTCCGGCGTTGATATGGCAGGGATATGGTCACTCGGACTCGACTGCGTGTTGCCCCAGGTAAATGGTCTTTTCATGCATGCATGTGAAAATTAAAACGATTAATCATCACTAATAATTACACTTGTTTGTTTATAATATTACTTATGACTTTACCTATATTTATGAAAAATCTCTTTACAAAATATCTTCAAATGAATGGCATACGTTGAAATTTCACTCACCGTTTTTAAGGGAGCTTAAATTGTTCGATAAGAGAAACATAGTCACTGCTGGTTCAAATTAAAGCCAAATTATGAACGTTAAAATCTTTCCCCAATCGTTTCCCACTAAGAAATCACACTTGTTCTTTTCTGCAGATTGTAATCAATAAGTCTCTCCACTTTAAACTAAGAAACGCGTCAACAATTGCAATACTAGTCAAGCGATAAATTTTCCCCCTCACGATGACAAGCTATTTGGCAAAAATATTGGCACTTTGAACGAGAAGAAGGTAACTAGAGAGGAATTGATATATTTTTTCTCGAGAATATAAATGTTAAATCAGTCTGATAAGTGTATTTTAAATTCTTAACTATTAATCCATAGTTCAAATAATTTTTGTTAGCGTTGCTAAAATAGTGTTCATCAGCGTTGTTCCAAGAACATTTTATAATTACTGTAAAACACCTTTATTTGGGCGAGATAGGAACTAGACAGTCCCTTCTTCCGCCTTTATTGGGGGAAAACAGTGTTGGCAACGTATAAATTGAGAACCTCCGACGGAAAGAAAAACCCTCTTCAAGAAATGATACTTCCGCTAAATGTTCAGCGTGTCGGGAGTTATTCGCCTCTGTCGGCAGTTGGCCTTGCCAGTGGCCCTATCTCGACTTGTCTCCGCATAACAGCGATTCTTGTCTGAGCTTGCACAGGCTTGCTGTACAAATTCTTGTGTCGGTGAGAATGAAGGTGTTGCGTCTATGCATTGAATTCTGTTTAGATCTCGGGAAAAATGCAGCTGAAACTTATGCAATGATTCAAGAACCATTCGGCCATGATTCTGTCCGACAAGTTGAGTGTTGGGGAAAGGTGGGGTCGAAGGTGGGCCCACGTTCTTCCCCACGACCAAAAAAGCTCGGATGTCGCGATCGAACGTGAAGGTGATGTTGATCGTTTTCTTCGATTGGGAAGGGATTATTCATCATGAATATGTCCCCAAAGGACAAACAATGAATGGACAGCATTATATAGAGGTTATGAGAAGGTGAAGACACACCATGTTGTGGAAGAGACCACGAATGTGGAAAAACAAGTCTTGGTGCTTTTAATGTAAATTACAGATTCAGGTGTGGCGTGGTGGAACTGCTCCATAATAACAGAGAAGAAGAGATGGAAGGGGGAAAGACATAAGAACACGAAGAAGAGTCCAGTTGGTTGCGATTAGACGGTCCTTTCCTCTTGCCTGAATTCCTTATGGCGTCCATCGCCCCTCCGCACGGTGCGTGGGGAAGGGTGATGGTGTCCTGTGGTGTCAGCTCGGGTCTGTTGGCCGATCGTTCTCTTTCTTTGGGGATCATCCGGGTGCCGAGAGCCGATTCACTCCGCGGTTGTAACAAGCGGGGGGTTGGCTTCAGAGGTTCGGTTTTTCTCACTCATCTAACCCCTCCCACCACTTAGAGACATCCCCACATTCTATATTATGTATATATATTTAAATGAGTATATATATATATATATATATATATATATATATATATATATATATTTATATATATATATATACATACACTCATTTAAATAGAAACAGATATAAGGAAAAGGGATAGGAACACACATAAAGGACGAACACAGGAGAGGTGGGGAAGGCGGAATCAAGCAGGTCACGAATGTAAAAATATTTCCTAGACCGGGACTTGAACTCCGGATCTTTCCACTTGCCGGGCAGAGGTTCTTAACCACTTGAGCTATCCACATATATATATATATATATATATATATATATATATATATATATATATATATGTATGTGTGTGTGTGTGTGTGTGTGTGTGTGTGTGTGTGGGTCGCGGTAGTCCAGTGGTAGAGCGTTGGACTGCTGACCGGAGGGTCCCGGGTTCGATTCCCGGGCAAGGCACTCTGGGCACCTGCTGCTCCACCCAAGCTTAAAGTGATTTTTCGGGTACCAGGTCTTCCTGGGAAACCATAACCAGCACAAGGAGAGGCACTGGCCCCCCTATCCTGATCTGTGAATTTCACACGCCGTATAAGGGCTTAGTACTGGGTGATCTCTACCATCACCTACTAAACCGACCTTCGAGTTGATTACTGTGTTTATGGTTTATATATTAAATGGAATGCTCTTCGGCGACGCACAAATATATAAAAACACAGATGTAGATTTTTAAACCATAGAAACACAAAGAAAGGACACTCACATATGTTTGACGTTTCGACGGCACGGCCGTCGTCATCAGAATCACCTTCTGATGACGACGTGCCGTGCCGTCAAAACAACATATGTGAGTGTCCTTTCTTTGTGTTTCTATGGTTTAAAAATTTACATCTGTGTTTATATACGTAATATAATTATATTTTTATATAATTATATATATTGGACTCTGTACAGTGAGAGCTTCACTTCAAAATGATATAGTGCATCAAAACTTGTCGGGAATAAATCTTTATGAAGTGGAAAATTGTAATAGTCTTCGTCTCTGTTATCGTGGTGCTTTCATCACGACAACGCACTGGCGAGCACATAATTGTAAGCGAGTTTTTGCCCAAAAACAGCACACCGGTGATCCCCTTGCCACCATACTCTCCGGTTCTTGCTCCAGCAGACTTTTTCCTATATCCTAAATTGAAATCCCTCTTAAAGAACGCCGATCCAACAAAATTGTATCGCAAACTTAAAGGCTATCCCGAAAGAAGCGTTCCAGGCGGCAAATCGCGAAAGGCGATAAGAATTATTAAAGGGCACCCAAAAAACTGAAGTATTTATTCAAATATTCGCATATTTTTTTGAACAGACCTTGCGCTTTGGTTCCGGACGGACGGACTCTGGACTTGCAGTCGGGAGATCGAAATGAATCCATTACAACGACGTATTTACAATAAATAAATGATGATTGCATTCCACACGCTCTTTATTATCTCCGGCTGGAAACACTCCCGATGGACTCCGTCTTCAATGTTTGATTTAGTCTTCTCACTTCTTGGTATATTCATCTCTCGCCTGCATTTTCTTTCGCGCAATTGTAGAGTAACTATACTTGATTTCCCATCCTTTACCTGCCGATAATTTTTCCCCTGGAGGTAGCGTTGGTTTTTAATTAATTTTCTTCGTGCCTGTAGCTTCATTTGCGAGTGGTTGACAAACTTGCATTTCGGTTGTCGCAATTTCGGTTGTCACAATTTTGATTGCAAGATTCGCACGTATCTCGTCTTGCAGACACAACATACACTTGCAAAGGAGAACGTGATGAATTACTACTTTGGTGCTAAGTCTTAACCTATTGTCATATTTCTTGGGGCATAATCGGGAGTGGTGGAAGCCAGGGATGTCGCGTCATTTTCGGCGGAGGTCCGCGGTCACTTCACGGTTAGCCACAAATATTGTGGGAAGTGGTTAAAGATTACATACGAAAGAAGTTTTCGAGACATTTGTAAATGGCGCCGAAGAATACATACTACCTTGATCAAAAAGTTCCCGGAATAACCACCGTGTGGCGCTCCCATCGTTCCGATTTGAGTTCTGTTTTTTTTGTTAAATTGGTACATCTGTTGTTGATATTCCCTTTAAATCTTAGTGTCATAACTTGACATTTGCAAAAGTTACGTAGCCAAGAGTACATCTATCTCTGTGTGTGTTGGCGATTTTTTACAATTGCAGAAATGGATTTAAATTTCCAACAACGAAATTGTATTAAATTTTGCGTAAAAAACGGATTTAGTGGCGCACGAACGTTGGAAATGTTGGAAAAGTGTTTCGGCAACGATTCTCTAAAAAAAACGGTCGTTTACCAGTGGCACGAGCGGTTCAGAAGTGGTCGTGAGTCAATCGAAGATGATGAACGCAGTGGCAGACCATCGACATCGAAAGTCGGTGAAAAAATTGATAAAGTAAAAGAAATGTTGGTCAATAACCGCAAATTAACCATCAGAGAAATAGCGGAGGACTTGAACATTGCCTATGGATCCGCCCAAGACATTGTGGTAATGATTTGGGTTTCCGTCGTGTAGCAGCAAAGTTGGTGCCAAAAGACCTCAATTTCATGCAAAAAAGAGACCGTGTTGACGTCGCAAAAGACATGATTTGCGAGGCTGAATCCGTTCATCAAAAGGATCATTACTGGAGACGAGACGTGGGTTTATGAGTACGACACGCAATCCAGACATCAGGCAAGTGAATGGCGTTCACCAAATGAGCCGAGACCAAAAAAACCACGTCGTTTTCAGTCAAAAAAGAAGGCAATGCTGACGGTTTTCATGGATTACAACGGTGTAGTGCATCATGAATTTTTGCCAGAAGGCCAGACAGTAAACAAAGAGTATTATTTGGGCGTTATGAGACGTTTGCGTGAAGCAATTCGCCGAAAGAGACCAGAAATGTGGGCAGAAAACTCGTGGATTTTGCACCATGATAACGCACCGTCGCACAGTGCTATCATTATTCGTAATTTTTTGACGAAAAATGCAACAAATACCATCCAACAGCCACCGAATTCACCTGATTTGGCTCCCTGTGACTTCTTTCTGTTCAATCGAGTTAAAAAACCATTACGGGGAACGCGTTTTAGCAGCCGAGAGGAAGTAATGGAAAAATCGCAGGAAGCACTGATGGACATACCGAAAACCGAATATAAAAAATGTTTCGAGGATTGGATCAAGCGCTGGCATAAGTGTGTTGCAGTCGATGGGGATTACTTTGAAGGGGACAATATAGATTTAGATGAATAAACTTGTATTTTTAATTTTCTGAATAAATTCCGGGAAATTTTTGATCAAGGTAGTATGTTCAAGGGAAATACAATCGGTTGCAATGGAATGGATTGGAAATTTCCTCTCGATGAATAGGCGTTTAATTCTTTCTAATCGCAAGGGAATTGTACCTTTTCTTTCAGCAACCGTCAAAAGTTTCAACCTGAAACAAGTCGTTCTCATTGTCCCCGTCCCGTTCTGCCTAGTGTCATTAATTACAGGCATAACTGGCAAAAGTCTATCAAACAAGAAATATTAAAATGGTACATTTATTACTATTTGAATATTTCGCCAGATAATGAAATCGTTCGCCAATTGAAGGTATTTCGTCAGAAATCTTTCGAAAAGTGGATTTTGAAGAACACTGAAAATTTCCGTTGCAAGTGTTAAAAAGGAGGAACCTCAAAAGTAAAAGAACTTTTCAAAAATCTTTTCGCATAATCGTTCTCTACGAATGGCCGTTTCAATTTGAATTTGCATATTTTGATTTATTCCGAATGCCCGCTTTTTCATAATTCTTGGTTGGACTCGTCCGTCTGACTCCTTACTGGGTACTTTAATTCGTGGTTTCCGTCGACTTAGTTCAAGAAATGTCTTACTCGTGCAGTAGATAACTGTTAAAGTTCTATGCTCTCAGAAGCAGACGTTAACGGCAAGATGGGATCGCCAGGGTTGCTTGTTCACCCATGTCCCGAAAATGTTCTCGAATTTAAATCATTTCCTTCATTAACCGCACTGTCTATTCAAATCATTCCTCCACGGGTCTTAAATTTAGGAGCAGGAATTACGAAAGACGACTGAGACCGCTCGGAAGTATCTCTAAAAACAATGGCTTGTATTCTAAATACCAGAAATATTTTTTTTTCATTTAACACCATATTTTATCTTGAAATTGGAAATAAACAACTTGGCTTTTCCACATAGAATTTTTTTTGTTTACAACCTAGGTTTCGTTATGGTATAACATCTTCAGATCATACCATACCGAAACCTAGGTCGTAAATAAAAAATGTTCAATGTGGAAAAGCGAAGTTTTTTATTTTCAATTTCAATATGAAGATTTTCCACCAATTCACTCAGGAAACTGCTCGTATTTACTGTATTTTATCACTAAAGATACAGAACTTTGTAAGCTTTTTCCCTCATACTCTCTTTGTAAAACTGTTCACCTTTAATTCAAGACAGTGGTAAGTAGAATTTGGTATGCACGAGTGAATATTTGGGTTGCGTGTCCGAGAATATTGCCTTATGAATAAAAGTGGGGAGGGAAACTGGCGTCGAAGAACACAAAACAGTCTCGCATTCGCCAGGAACAATGAATGGCAGAGGGAGCACCAAATCATTTCCTTATGCATCAAAACAAAATGCAAAACGCACATTTGTCGTGTGATTTATCTGCGACGTCGGTAATATAATCTCGAGCCCCCTCGATATGCATTCGCAATTCGGGGAATTGCGGCAAAGCAACCGGCGCTGTAATAGATTCGAAGACTCCTTTTCCGTTCCTCGCGACCATTCCAAAGGCAAATGAGTGGCATGCACGCAACCTTGACGAATGCTCGTTCCACCCAAGGGGTGTGTGTATTCCTTACTTCACTCACGAATATTTCCTTCCTTCCTTTCTGAGTTACGAATTTTAAGTCCTCGTGCTCATAACGTGGCGTAGAGAGCTACAGGTAGGTAAGTACGAGTAATATGTATGTATGTGTGTGTATATATATATATATAAATATATAATATACACATACATACATATTACTATATATATACATATATACACACACATATGTATACAGATATAATATTTACATTAGTTATATATAACGAGTTATATATATATATATATATATATATATATATGTATATATATATATATATATATATATATATTGCCGCGTCTCTAGCTTGGTGTGCAAAATTATTGCATCTACTAGTGACTTGCAAAATTACCTTTCGCTGTGTGTCGCACCCATTGGTGGAGGTTTCGCGGGGCAGGAGGGAAGGCGTGTCGTCACGCGGCACGTCCTTGCATTTAGTGCGGCCTACACGATTATAAATATTAATCAAAGAGGCCAATTTGTGCGCTGAGGAGTGAAATGTTGGCATCTTCGAAGTTGACGGCCATCTTACCATACTTGGCGACCCAGTGGGTGGTTCTGCCTATTTCAATCTAACCAGGAATCTGGCGTTTTCTTCTCCTCGGAGGTAAGAGTTGCTCCGATGAGCGATTATCCTCGACGGTGACCTTAAATATGACACTATTTTGCGTACCCGCCCCACCGAGGATGTGCTCTCTGACCCCGGCGCCAGCCGTCCCACTCCGTCGACAGGCGCCTGCCGCATCGATCCGCTCTATAGATAAGCGGAGGAAACATGCCCCTTCCATCCCACCCCCACCACAACCACCCTCTCACGCCTCCACCCCTCCCACCACACTCGCATCTCTCCCCCGTACTTGTAAATAGGATATTTTTTTTGGTTAGGCCCGAAAACCTCCCCCGGCCCTGGACTCGGTCAAAGGACTTGCGCGTTGAAGATGTTCCCTGGAGCCATGTGGTGATAACGTCTCCACTGAGAGTCACCCATGGCAGGTAGATCGAAGGGTAGGGGTCATGAGTGGTCCACGCAGCTTCTTTTCCTTTGTGAGGCGTCTGATCCCAGCTGGCCGGCTATTAAAGCGACGGTTTCGTAAGAAACATTTTTGACTGAGGAAAGGGAACCATCTCTGACGTAATCTCGGAAAATGGTGATGGGCGCAGATAGAGTAATGAATCCTGGAAACTGCTAAAGTAATCCTTTGGCTGGGGCGGGTTTCGTGCCCGAAATCCGTGTACAATCGCTTCAACAGCAGCAGAAAAGACACAGATGCTGGGCACTGTTACAGCAGGGGTTTGGAATGTTATGACTCGGTTGACGACCAGGAAGTCAAAAAAAGACCATAGATATGGAGCGAGGAAGAACGGATATTATAGGCTAACTTGAGGTAGATATGGAGAGAGCGAGGACTACTGGGGCGATATTACCGAGTAATACGTGGGTAGTTTGAAAGGTTCTAGGAATCACCACCAGATGTCAGCGCCAGCGCAACGAGTTTCCCACGTAGTAATAGGTTATTCTTTATGAGTAAACGCGTCAGTGCTCCGGGAAGAGCTCTCTGTTGTTGTTTTCCCCGTGCAGTGATTTGCTAAGATGGAAAAAATTGAAATTCCAGCAGTGATTAAATACTTCTTAAAGAAAGGTATGAAAGCAAAGGAATTTCATGCCGACTTTCCGAACCCTCTAGGGGACTCTGCTCCTTCATATTCAACTGTCGTGAAGTGGACAAACGAGTTTAAGTTTGGTCGGGACGGCTTAGATGATGATCCACGTAGTGGTCTTCCAAAATGTGGCCACTACCCTAGAAATATTTGCAAAAGTACATAGAATGGTCTTGGAGGATCGTCCACTGAAAGTGCGAGAAATGGCTGAAGCTGTAGGGAAGTCGTCTGAACGGGCATATCATATTTTACAGTGGAATTGGAAATCAGAAAATTATCTGCTAGATGGATGCCGCGACGCAGGATCACAAACGCATCAGAATGGAAATTTCCGAATAATGTTTGAGCCATTGAAATGAAATTATTGGCTTTGTAATTCCACACACTTTATTTAAAAACAAGACCCAAGTTTCGACGTTGAACGTCTTCAAATGATTACATTCAACGCCGAAACATGGATCGTGTTTTTAAATAAAGTGTGTGGAATTACAAAGCCAATAATTTCATTTCATTGTGCTATGCATATTCAATAAAGTTACGCGGGAGACAACAAATTTTAATATTCGACCGGTTTTAAGAGCAACCAACAAGATTTTCTGCGCCGGTTTGTGACCACAGATGAAACTTTGGTCCACTACTATACCTCAGAGACGAAACTGCAGTCAAAGAAATGGAAACATTCACCACCACCAAAGAAAGCAAAGGCAATCAGTCAAGCGCAAAAGTGATGGCTTTAGTTTTCTGAGATACGAAAAGGATTCTGCTGATAGATTATCTTCCCACTGATCTAGCAATTACTGGAAAATACTACGCTAACCTTCTGGACCAACTACAGCAAAAGATACAGAGAGAAGGGCAAGTTTGGCAAGGACGAAAATCATCTATCAAGACAATGCACACCCACACTCAAGTGTCGTTGCCACGGCAAAGATGGAGTTAAAACATAGGAACATTGTTGGACAAAGTAAACTAGTGTACTTGGGAGACTACATTGAAAAATAAAAATGTTTCACTGAGGCAAGTCGTTTATTTCTATTCCTATTCGAGAACTTTTCAAATTACCCTCGTATCATTGGGTAGTCGTAGTACCACTCAGCTACCTTTCCACAGCGACGACGGACATGCTCCATTTGGGGTGGGAAATAAGAAGCCCGAAAGAAAAATTCACTTGCTAAAAAATGTGGATTATAATAGCTTAAAGTGCGAGTTACCGAGTTCATTTATAAATGTTAAGTAAGGTAGTATACACCGAAATACTGAGGATGCGTGGAATCATTTCACTGTCTACCCTGCGCGCTCAGCATTTAACAGGTTCATTCCAAGTAAATTCATAAAAGATAACACGGAACCCAGAAAGCACTCGGCGGAAGTTAAGAAATCGTTAAGATGCCAATGGCCATGTCTCGCCAAGATGAAAAATATCCGGAACGATATCTCTAGGGACGAAGGGAATGAGATAATTTTTTTATTTTAAGATATCTAGGGCGAATGCCAAGAATGAGTTTCGGAAAACTTTAAGCGAGTTTATAAGGAACTTTATACGAGAAAATTTAGCTGAAAATTTTGTCGATAATCCGTATGTAAAAAGGGGAGAGTGGGTGGAGCCGAGCAATTACCGACGTATTTCCATAAAAGCAAACGTTCAATTCCATTATATGAATTTTATATTTTGGGCATCGTTTGGCGGAAATGATTTAGTACGCATATCGGAGACATGGTTTTGGGGAGGTAGGTATATATAATTGCTCGGTTCCACCCTGTCTCCGCTTTTAAATATAGACGTTACATTAGCCGTTTATCAGGCACTGTCATAGCCTTGTCATCTACTAGCGACTTTTTAAATATGATTTATAAGTACGGTTTAATTTCCGACGCTAGTTCCTTAAATATACGAAGAGACAATTGATCGGGCCGGGAGGATTTATCAGGCTTAATATTTTTCAGCAAATGTTCTATTCCATTATATGACATTTCAATTTTGGGCATCGGTTGGCCGGCATGATTTGGTAAGGCATCGGAGACATTCGGTGAGACATTGGTGAAGACGCTTTCAAAGCAGGAATGCTGGCCTTCAAACCGTTGTTTACTCTTTCGCCTTTATATTTATTTCGAGTTGATTCACTGCAGGTTTATTTCCCTGCTCCTCTCTGACATACGACCGAAATGCGTTTCGTTTCCAAAATTGTTTCTCGTCGAATGCTGTATTCTCGTTTAAATTTTCAGATAATGTGTTCCTTTTGAATTCACTTAGCGTTTTCCGAATTTCCTTCTTTGCAATCGCCCTAGATATCTTTCTTATACGTGATCTCATTCCGTTTGTCGCTGAAGATATCTTTCCGTATATTTTTCACCTTTATATACCTTTGACTTCTTAACGAATTTCTAGCATCCGCAGGTTTGTTAGAAATCTGGGTTCCGTTTAGCGTACATAATTTTTTATGAATTTATTTGGGATGAACCTGTCGACCGCCGAGTGCCTGCTGTGCACGAGGAATGATTGTGAATGAGATTCCACTTATCTGCAGTGTGTCGGTTTTTACTAACTTGCTTAAAATTTACAAATGAACGATTTATCAAGTCAAATTGAGTAGCTTCAGGCGCGATGTGGTGGAAGTCAAACATAAGGAATAACTGATCGAAGCACTTTTCCACTTGATAAAATTTTTATTTTCGCCTGATGATGATGTAATACATCGAAACCCGGTCGTAAAATAAAAATGTCATCAAGTGGAAAAGTACTTCTTATCAGTTATTCACTTTAACAAGCACTTTAAGCCTTTTGAACTTCTTACTTTGGACTCCAAGTAGGAAAAACTTAGCATTAACTGCTCTGTGGTCACCAATTACGTTGATATTTTCTGTATTGGTGACTTTTTCGGGTATGTTCGCTGTCATCAAATCAAGATTATTATCGCCCCTAGTTGGTGAAATGACAAGTTGATGTATGGAGGTCAGCGTAAAAGAATGTATTAGCGAATCGCAGCTATATTTATCTTTAACCCGTTTTAAAACTACATGTGTTTTAATTAATAGACCAAGAGCCAATCCAGCTTCTGTAATAATTTTAATGCAATGCTCTGTTTGTCATAACAACGTTTTACAGATCTAGCCTCTGTACGCTGCATACGATCCAATTCGGCAATCAATCCAACTTCATATGGATCCCATATACAAGCAGCATATTCTAAATGAGGCCTAACCAGCGAAATATAACATTTTTCTTTAACCTTGTCGTAAAATTTACACAGTAGTCTACTAATAAATATTAATTTTTCCCCTCCATCTAGCACGGCACCGCACAAATATTCTTCGTTAAACTCTAAAGCAGGTGCTCTCGCGTTTATGGTGCCATGTTCCGTTGCCCATACATCTGTGGTATTCCTTTCCCGGACTCAAACTTAAATAAACATTTCGAGGGGAAAAAATGGCACAAAAAAATGTGAACTAAAACCAATTGACGCACGGCAAAGCGAAAACAAATGAAATGTATGTATGCTTCACAAAAACTAGATTTTTATTCCGAGATAAAATTTGAGACGCAGTTGTGCCCAACTATTACGATGCACTAATTACCCGCACAATGACGTTTCTCAGCGTTGCCCACGCGACAAAACTATTTGGAAATATCTGGAACTATGATAACTGGCATTACTAAAAATCTTGGCTCTAAAGCAACGATGATGGCGACATTTTTCAATTATTTATTGAAACAAGTGGATATGACTAAACATTAAGAGTTTGAAAACATCCAATTGAAAGTTAGTTTGTCATTTACCCGGTTTCTCTGGGACATATTCTCTTTTTAAGATTGCTATGGGACCCATTGTCCGAACGAACCTTCCACCATGCCACCTCCCACATCCAATGCTGACTACT
Organism: Hetaerina americana; assembly: GCF_022747635.1. NCBI lineage: Eukaryota > Metazoa > Arthropoda > Insecta > Odonata > Calopterygidae > Hetaerina > Hetaerina americana. The sequence goes on from NW_027287095.1 coordinate 85,241,473, forward strand.
CTATACGCCTACGACCCCCGTGTATCCGCCTTCATTTGGCCTACGTATTTATCGCTTGATCCCCCATGTGGGACAAAGGAATTTGTGGTCCTTGGGAATTCATTGCGTTTCAAGGTGCTCCAAATTCATTTGGCCCTTCTTTTCGGCTTAGCACTCTACGTTACTTTCGCTTCTACCTCCTCTCCGCTCCAGCGGACTTTTTCCTTTTTCCTAAATTGAAATCCACCTTAAAGGAACGCCGATCTGAAACAATTGAAGACATCCAATAAAATTGTACCGCAAACTTAAAGGCTATCCCGAAAGAAGCGTTCCAGGTGGCGGAAGGCGATAAGAATTATTAAAGGGCACCCAATAAACTGAAGTATTTATTCAAATAGTCGCATATTTTTTTGAACAGACCTTGTGCTTTGGTTCCGGACGGACGGACTCTGGACTTGCAGTCGCGAGATCAAAATGAATCCATTACAACGACATATTTACAGTAAATAAATGATGATTGCATTCCACACGCTCTTTATTATCTCCGGCTGGAAACACTCCCGATGGACTCCGTCTTCAATGTTTGATTTAGTCCTCTCACTTCTTGGTAATCTCATCTCTCGCCTGCATTTTCTTTCGTGCAAGTGTGGAGTAACTATACTTCATTTCCCATCCTTTACCTGCTGATAGTTTTTCTCCTGGAGGTAGCGTTGGTTTTTAATTAATTTTCTTCGTGCTTTTAAATTCATTTGCGAGTGTGTGACAAACTTGCATTTCGGTTGTCACAATTTCGGTTGCAAGACTCGCGCGTATCTCGTCTTGCGGACACAACATACACTTGCAAAGGAGAACGTGATGAATTACTACTTTGGTGCTAAGTCTTAACCTATTGTCATATTTCTTGGGGCATAATCGGGAGTGGTGGAAGCCAGGGATGTCGCGTCATTTTCGGCGGAGTTCCGCGGTCACTTCACGGTTAGCCACAAATATTGTGGGAAGTGATTAAAGATTACAGGCGAAAGAAGTTTTCGAGAAATTTGTAAATGGCGCCGAAGAATACATATGTTCAAGGGAAATACAATCGGTTGCAATGGAATAGAAATTTTCTCACGATGAACAGCCGTTTAATTTTTTCTAATTATAAGGGACTAGAACCTTTTATCCCAGCAACTGTCAAAAGTTTCAACACGAAACAAGTTGTTCTTCTTGTTCCCGTCCCGTTTTGCATAGTGTCTTTTGTTGCAGATAAAATAAACTATGCATAGACATAACTTGCAAAAGTCTATCAAATAATAAATATTAAAATGGCAAATTTATTTGCTATTTTTATATTTCTCTTCTACCTTCCCCATACTTTCTCGTTTCAAAATTCAGATAACCAATCTTCAGCCTTCACTTCCAAATCCTAGTTTCGAAAGCTTTAGGAAAACAAGAGAGGCATATAACAAGTATATGCTTAGTTATTGAGAATTGGGTTGAAGTGGAATAATGTGAAAACTGCCATAAAAAAATATGTTGAATGCCCCGCATTAGGAGGAGATGATGATTAGGAGATGACAGTCGAAGAGTGTTTTTCCCACGCGCGTTCTTTTTGCGTAAATAGAATAAGAAATGAAACAAGTCCTTACTTTTTTTAAAAGAAGATGGCATTACGAAAATATTGCACGTCTTTTACCTTCCTCAGGAGTGCTTTGAACCAAGTTGGCCTAAGTATTAGGGATTACATACATTACAATTATATACATAATTGCGTTAGGAAAAGAAGCTTTCACTGAGAGGAGGGAATAAATGATAGGTTCGTTGAGCAAGGGTGTTACAAAAAGATTAGTTAAAACTTTGATTTATAGAAAATGGTTTTATACAAGACTCGGAAGCTTGACGCAAGATGATAAGCGTAGGATTTGGAGGCTTTTGAGATGTGAGTTGGGAGAATGATGGGAAAGGTAAAACTGAGGGAATGGAAACAAACGAAGAAGTGTTAGGCATTGCGAAAGAGGAGGAGAAAGCATTGTTAGGAGAAATCTAAAAGAGATAGGCAAGATGGATGAAAAGGATATTGATTGGCAGTAGGATGATAAAGACTGTGATGGAGGGGAGAATGTTAACAAGGAAGGTGCAGGAATAGGATAGGGATGTTGGACGGGAGGAAGGAGGTGGTATGCGGAATTGAAGGAAGGGGTTATTGTGTTGTGTTGGGAGAAGCGACGAAATGTAGCGATGTTCTGCGTGTGTCCATCCTAAACCGACATTAAACGGTAGGTTATCAAATAATAATATTATTTGGCAATTAATTCGACAGCTTAATTGGACATTTGAATATCGTTTTTATTTCAACGATATCACATATGCGGGCGAGGAATGTTTCTAATTAATCCAAGAATGAGTTTCGGAAAACGTTAAGCGAGTTTATAAGGAACTTTATACGAGAAAATTTAGCTGAAAATTTTGTCGATAATCCGTATGTAAAAAGGGGAGAGTGGGTGGAGCCGAGCAATTACCGACGTATTTCCATAAAAGCAAACGTTCAATTCCATTATATGAATTTTATATTTTGGGCATCGTTTGGCGGAAATGATTTAGTACGCATATCGGAGACATGGTTTTGGGGAGGTAGGTATATATAATTGCTCGGTTCCACCCTGTCTCCGCTTTTAAATATAGACGTTACATTAGCCGTTTATCAGGCACTGTCATAGCCTTGTCATCTACTAGCGACTTTTTAAATATGATTTATAGGTACGGTTTAATTTCCGACGCTAGTTTCGTTTTTATTTCAACGATATCACATATGCGGGCGAGGAATGTTTCTAATTAATCGCAGCAGAATATTTTCTGGAATTTTTTGAAATAGAAGACAATACGTAGCATGGGAAAAAATATCCACAACGTTAAAGTATATGGTACGATTCATTCCAAACGTTTTATAATGTGTGTAGGCTTCATTTTCCAGATAATTTTACAACATTTAGCATACACTTAACAACGTAAATAAACTGATCGAACTGCATCAGCGCTTTTAAAGTTGAAAATAGCACTTTGGATGTTTAGCGTGTTTAATATCAAATGGGAGCAAGATGTTTTAATGTAGTTTTATAGCATCACGGAATGAGGAAATATTACCTTAAAATGATTTGCTTTGGTTTTTTTAGTGTGTGGTATCACATGAAATGCATTGCTTGGAGAAACAATGACCGATTTGGTGTGTTCTGCTACATGAGTTTCTTTTCACTGCTCTCTCTCTCTCTCGTATTTATTTGAACAAATTCAGTTTAAAAGCTGCCACGTGAAAACTCAGCCGTCGTGTCTTGCGGTTCGAAAGAAAAAGATGAATTTTCATGGATGCCTCGGCGAGAAAGTTGGAAGATTTCCTAGTCATCTGCAATTAGTAGATGAAATGAGCTTCAATATTTTAAGTATCATTTGCTTTTGCGTACCTTTATGATAGGCATTATTTTCAGCATTAGCCCCTTCGAAGAGTAAAGCAGCGCTTTCGAGTTTTGCTCAGTCAAGCGTCAGACCTCATTGTCAAGGGAAAACGAAAGTAAAATTTTCGTCATCCATTTGATTAATTCTCTCTTTTTCGCATGTTTCTCTGTTGCTCCTCCTTATTTTAATGATGACTTATTTTACTTAAACCCTCTTAAAAAATTAAAGGCCTTGGGAAAACTCGACATTGTCATGCGTCGATGAATGTTACAGCGTAAGGGAATGCGGTCGATGGTTACTACTGCCATTAAAGCAAATGGAAGCGTGGGATTTGTTGATGATGCTCCTAGAGTGACGTCAGATAGAGGTCATAATGCCAATAAGAATCGCTGCCGTCAAAGGATGAAAATTGTTTAGCCCTTTAATTTATACCCTGACTAATCCTTGATAAATAAATTGGCGAAAATTACACTTTACTTTATTTAGTACCCTGTAGGCTATACCAATTAATACACGAGATTTGATCTGTTATTTAACTTTCTCGAAAAAACAAAATATTTAGATATTTGGAAAATCCAAAAATTTTGACGACAAACCTCGTCGTTTTTTTTACGGATGGTAAATTTTACTTACCAACATTTTTGGGATTTGCATTATGTGTGCTAATGTATTTTTAAGTATATTTATTTTAAAATGTTGTTTCATTTTAAAAATAGTTACTCCGCAATTCCTCTGATATTGTTTTTGTGATAAGCATGGATTGAAATTTTTATTGTGGAGGTATGTAATAACTTTTTCAGCCTTAAATCCCTCGGTTCCAGTTTCTCAGCGTGCTTGTGCGTCTATTTTTATTGGATATCATTGATACAACGAATAGAGTAAGTAGGAGGGTTTGCCAATGTGTTAAATTGTGAGGTGGGGAGAAGCGGCATGAGTGGTGCCCAAAAAGTGGAATACTAATGTCGCGGGGCTCAGTCGCTATCCGAGGAAAATCTGCGCCTGAGTTAATGGCATAAGCTTCAAAATCTTGATAGCCCTTTAATTCATATTTGAACGACTGTTTAATCTCATACCCTCTGGACCTGCGCCAAGGTTTCATTCAGATTGAGTCGAAATGATTACATTTTATAAAAATTGGTCCATTAAAAAGAGCGATATTGACGATAATTCCGCATGGTGCTTTTTGATTCGATAACGGCGGAAGGGTAAAATGACTCTGCCCATCCACTCTTGAGATGGTCGAATCACATTTGATTCCCTCCCCGATCCAGTAATATTCTTAATTTTTGTTTTCCCGCTAACCTGCGGCTAAATGATTCGTGACGTTCGTTCTTGGTAGTCCCAACGTGTAGTCGTGTTCTGGAGGTGCTATCCAGTCGCACGCACTAACGATGGAATGGCGTGTCCTTACCCGTCTCCCTCCGCCACCTTAACTAAACGCGTGCCTGTCTAAGTAAGAGGCTACGTAATGAATTGTAAGTGCCTCGGACCAATTCAGATCACCCGTGGTGAGACGGTGATTTGAAACACTCGCTCCACACGAAGATGCGTAATTTATTTAATCTTCCGTAAAAAGGTGTCGACTTTGAGGTAGATATTCGTTGGTGTAGGTATCGTTTTTAAATAATTGTTACTAAGAAATAACCGTGTGTACTCCGGAACATAGAGAAAGGACACCCGCATATCTAGTTTTGACGTTTCGGCGTCATCTTCAGAAGATTCTAATGCCGTCGAAATGTCTAAACTAGATATTGCGTGCCACAAAACGCACTGTTCCTACACTTTATGACATTGTATGATTGCGTTCACTACTATCCTTTCTTCTAGTGTCCACGTTAATTTCTCCTTTGGTGGATGAAATAGCTCCCCAAAGCCCCCTTCTGGCCAAAGAATCGGGGCAAGTGGTTTCATAAACCTACTGCCGATTTGCGTAATTTGCATTTCCTCGATAGCTCAAGTGGTTTGAGCATCGCATCGGCGAGTCAAAAGATCTGTGGTTCAAGTCCTGGTCAAGGAAACTATTTTACACTTGTGATCTGCTCGATTCCACCTTCCCCACAATTCCTGTGAACGTATTTTTTAAGTGTCCCTATCCTGTATATTAATAAAATGCATGCATATTAATATATATATACACACATACACATACATACACACATAACTCGCGCAAATATACTGACACGTATGGTGCCTAGGAAGAGAATGGCGATACGTGTTGTAGGCAACAAGAAAAGGAACTGCTTAGCGTCTCTGGGCTAGACGTGCAAATACCGCCAGGTGGCTTCAATCCGAGGGCGGGTGGGATAGGAAGGCGAAAGAGAGGCACCCCAATGTGTGATGACTTTGGGCGAGGATTGAAGGACTCGGTCCTTCCGGATTTGACGAGACGAGGCGTGCGCCCATGTGCACAGGCAACCCTCTGTGCTCCCGTGCACCCCCCTCCTGTCTAACTGCGAATCGGATCTCTTCGAGCTCCGCCGAAGTTGCCGCCCTCCGAGGAGATGCGGGCGAGCGTCGGTGGGCCGAATCAAAAAAATCAAGTTTTCATTTTTAAGTATATGTCATATAGAAGTCAAATGAGCTGCATACGTGTATAGTATATTGAATGGTCGGAAGGCGGCATGGTGCATTGCCGTGTATTAACCCAGTATTATATCAGTAGATTTGTTCTACTATTTCAACCTAGTTACAACCGATGCATCCAGCCATGATGAAGGTAATTTATGGCCTGAGTACAGGTTTAATAACTACGTAAATGCCCATCGCATTGTGAATTATAGGAATATTATTTATTCCTTGAATTGAATTTGGAATGGAATTGATTTATATCTTACCAAATGTTAGAACTGTCATATAGTTTTGTGATGATGATTGTGTGTCATTCTTAGTGCCAATAAATATTAAAAAGACGAAACATTGACGTATCAACTGCAACTGATCCATCCCTCTCAACCTTCCTCACTCTAGGTGTTGGCAAGTTCAACTACTTCCTTATGTTAATCTGCGGATCAGTGTTTGCCAATGCTGCCATTGGGATCGCCACCATTTCCTTTGTGCTTCCCTCTGCCCAGTGTGATTTTCGGCTGAGCTCGGAGGATAAAGGTCGCCTGAGTGCATCGCCCAACATTGGTGAGGAACCCTATGGATTGCCTTTGTTCGGTTTCAGTAATGGTGACTCATAATCAACTCACCAGATTTGGTCCTCTATTTTTATATCTCACGTGTTCATGTTCATGATTGAATGAGATAATGGTAAAGGTGGTGCTGTTCTCTACTTTGAGGGTAACGCTCAATGTGAAATACCTTTGTTCCCATTACATTTATTAATTTTTCTTCTTGCTAATGCCATCAAACGTTCACTGGTAGCAAGAGTTCTCTAATTCAACTCATGGGAATTTTTTGACAGAGATATGCCTGAGTGTTATTCCGATTGTGTTCAGACATTGTCCTATCAGTATACAAACACCTAAGGAGTCTAATGTCAACCTAATATGAAGGTTTTTCAATTCGTGCATCTGTTTTACATTACCTTCTCAATACATTCTTTTCCCAGTAATGTCTTTTGGAAAGCATTATGGATATATCTTTGGATACACAAATCATCCTCTGCTCATTTTATATTATGTTACCCTCTGGCATAGCCAAGGTGATAGAGTTAGGGGAAAATCATACCATCAACAAACACAAGAAACATGGACATCCTGACATCAACTGAACTCAAGAATGATGTTCATATTAACCCATTAAAATTTCCTCACTCTTACATAAGAGTAATCAAGCTCTTGACCATGCTTTAATGAGAGCTTTCATATAATCCTTATAGCTTGATGAAGGAAGCATAGTTTTTATGACAAATCATTTACCTTAAAAAATAGCCTTGTCATAATATTTTCCTAAATAAAAATAAGAAAGTTATAAAAATTGATAGTATACTTATGATAATGACCCTGTATAATGGCAGCTAATATCAGGAAAATTTAACAATAATAATTCTTTCTTATTTCTTGATTTAGATTGACATTTTCTTTCATTTCTTCAAATGAAGGAGATTAAGTACGTTAGTAATCATGTTAAGGAATGTAAGATATGTAAAAATAATTTTTATGTGATCAATTCACACCATTTATTTATATAATTGGTGCCACCAGCCTAATTGGTGGACTAATCTGTCTGCATTGTATGCCCGTATGTTTTCATTGTCATAAAACCGCTGAGGGAGAAGCAGTATTGTCCCAAATCAGTGCCTCTTTCACAGATTTTCCCCAGCAGTCATTGTCATTCATTGTGAAACATGATGTGAGGTTTCTGTGCTTTTCGTTTCAAACAAATAGTCTGACAGGATGGCATATGCCTAAAAATTTGTTTATTGGAAAGCTCTTATGCTAAATCAAATAAAAATAAGTCATTACCCATATTTCTTAATTGAGGAAATAATTAACTTGCAAAGGAAAATCTTTCTAGAAGGAAAATAAAGTAACTTCAATTTATTAAAATCCACAATTTTATCTATAACATACCTCTAGTGGAAGACATTTTTAATGATGATGAATGCATAAGAATCTGTTTAAAGACAATGATAAAAGAAGTGTATCCTATGAAAATGTTAGAATAATGCTGAGGGCTCTCTACTTTTAAGAATAGGTACCTTGCTCAGATAAACATTTTTTCATTCTATTATTTTGATTATTTACTCCTAATAATTAATGACAACAGAACTTCGTATAATATTTAAGATTCTGAAAATGTCTTTTGTGACACCTCCCAGTGTACCAGGCACTGCCAAAATATTTGCATAGTTGTGAATATTTTTACAACTTGTGCTGTTGTTTTCCATCTATTATGTTGCTCAATTCCATGTCTTCCATAGGAATGTTGGTTGGCTCTTGTATATGGGGTCTGATAGCCGATGCCAAGGGACGCAAGTGGATGATGGTCAGTGGCCTCTTGCTGGATGCCTTCTGCTGCTTTGCATCAAGCCTTGCACAATCATATTGGCTCTTCCTGATCTGCCGCTTCTTCAATGGGTTTGGGTGAGCATTCCTCCTTGAATTTTGCTGCCTTTTTCATCTTCTCAGTTCAACTTCAAAATTTTTATATGCGTTGCTATATTGAGTAATCATCTTTCAAAGATGCTCTAGTTTATATGAATTGATGTTTTTTTGTGCTTTGGACTAATATTTTCAACTTTCCTGGAGTGTAACTTAATGAACTTCATTCAATGGATAACTTAAGAAACAACATAGTTTTTATGAGGGTAAAAAGAAACTTAAAATTTCCACCAAAGGGATTTAATATTTCACGGCCATGGTTTCCATACTGCGCATCATCATCAGGTGGAACCATGGTCATGAAATATTAAATCCCTTTGGTGGAAATGTTAAGTTTCTTTTTACCCTCATAATGAAGGAATTCCACAAAGTTAAACCTGAAACTGTTATGTTCAACATAGTTCCAGTTTAATTCACCAAAGGATCCTTGCTTGACCTCCTCTCCATTCAGCTCTATCCTTCTGAATTAACGTTAAAAAACTGCAAGAACTGTAGGAAATGGTTCAACAGTTACTTGAACAGAGTTATCCCCTGATGAGCACCAAAATACAGAAATATCACAGCATTAATGTCATCCGCCTTGACTGGGATTTGAACCTGGTTCCCTCAAGTGAATAAACTTAAGATGTAAAAGTGCTTGATTGGACAAAGAAAGATCTGGGTTTGAATCCCAGGCAAGGTAAATGATTTTTGCTCTATAAAACTCCTGCAATTAAAAAACCCCCGCATGCGTGCTTGTATTCTCTCTTTAAAGATCAATGTTTTTGCTCTCTAATTAAGCATTCAATACTTTTTTCCACACCTCTCTACTCAAAAAGTTTGTTCATGATTCCCTCATATTCATAAATTCAATTTTTGTTGATGATATCTTATTTTTAAATCTTTACCACTACTCATTTACGTCTCCTAAATTCTGACCTACTTGCCATTTTTATGTTTATGTAGTGTTTTCTAATTGATACTCTCCAGCTTTAATTATTAACTTTTCTTTCCTAGTTCTTACATTTTTCCATCTTCTTATGAATTCACCGAATGAAATGTAGTCATGAAATGGAAGTTGAAAGATATTGCAACCCTAGCGCCCGTCACAAAACCTCCAAATTGGCATATGCATCAGTACATGAAGTTCACGCTGTGCCATGTGTTGTCTCATTTCCAGGATCACTGCTGCTTCAACCTTAATTTTCGCATACATGGGGGAGTTCCTTCCAGCATCCAGGAGGGACCAAATGCTCTGCTGGCTGGAGCTGTTTTGGTCCATTGGAGTTGTCATACTGCCAGGTGATATATCCCTAATAAATGTCACATATATTACTTGCATTTCATATTTTCTTATTTCAAGGGAAATTCCAAAGAAACTGCGGGAGATGCCGCAACAGTAACTTTTAACGGAGTCATCCGCTAATGTGCATTTCAATGCAACAATTTCAGAGCGTAAAAATCATTCGCCTTGACTGGGACCCCCTGGGTCTTTGTACCTCGTGGACAGTGGCGCCTCGCGCACGACTACGAATGCATGTGACATTGTATGTACGGTATTTCGTCATAACATCTAGTTCCTTTAAAAGCCCCAAAATTTCAGAGTTTAAGAGGACGCCTCGGTAGCTTACGTGGCTAAAGCACTCGACCGGATATTGAGGGATCTGGGTTCGGGTCCCAGTCAAGGCGAATGATTTTTACTCTCTGAAATTGTTGCATTGTATTTCAAGGGACTAAAAGATTGATGCAATCACTGAGAACACTGAATTGGAATGAAAATGAAGCAAAGTTACTGAATGAAGAATTTTCCAGGCAATGGAAATGAAAATTTTCTGTCTGGTAAATATAAATTAGGTTCTTGCGGAAGTCCTTAAATAAAATCGAATTCATCGTTGTCTTTCAGCAAAGTTATTAAATGGTTTTGATGATAAATTCAAAGAAACTGCAGGTAACTGCCACAACAGTAGCTTTTAATGGAGTCATCCACTGATGTGTGGTACAATGCACGTGATGAGAAATATCTGTGGCATTGTATTTATGGTATGGACATCATGCTCCTTTGTAGCCCACTAAATTTCAAAAAGTGTAAGTGCCTCCTCTGAATGCTAACTGGCTAAAGGTCTTCATATCAAGGGATCCAGGTTTAAATTTTGGTCAACGTTTAGTCAAGATTTTTAGTTTGACATTGTAATTTCAATGATGTTGTTTCAAGACAAATTTCCATGTATTTTAATGAAAAAAGCTAAGTTTGACCAGCAACGGCTAAATTGCACCCATAAAGAAAGCCGGAGAGAATCAAATTGGTATGCTACAGAAATGAATGGAAGATTAAAAATGTTTGATGCTAATAGATACAGAATGCAAGGCTTTTACTGAGGAATGAAATTTCGATGAGTATTGATGATAGGTGTCTCCCTACTTGGCAGGTGTGGCCTGGTGGGTCATCCCCCAGACGTGGTCGTTTGTCTCCGAGGGTGGAGGCTTCACCTTCAATTCATGGCGTCTGTTTGTGGCGCTGTGTGGCATCCCCAGTGTACTCAATGCCTGCCTCCTCTGCATGCTGCCAGAGACACCCAAGTTCCTCATGTCCAAGAACAAGCTGGACGAGGCATATATGGTGTTCCAGAAGATACACCGGTACAACAAGGGGAAGAAGCAAGAGTATGAGGTGAGCGGGGTCAACTTTTGGTTCCAGTCACCACCATCAACACCTTCCACAACTAATTACCTCGCATTCAGTGTCATCACCATATCATTTTTAAATGCCTTGCATATTTTTCCCAAGGTTTTGTAATTATGTCTGAATATAGCCATGATTAACTTTCTGTTTGATTAATCGAGAATAAGTTTTCTTACTTTACAAAAAATGCAGGAAAAAATTACTTAACAGGTAACATATTGCTCATATTTCATTATTAATGCTGTTAGTTGAACCTGAGTCGCCGAATGAAACTGTGCATTTCCTTTTGCCCTTCTGCCTTTTGCCCATTTATTTCTCAAAATTTATAGGCATATGGCAGCAGGGGGGGGGGGCAGGCAGTATTGGAAGAAGTACTGTTACAGTATTATGAAAATATTGAGACTAATGAGATGAAAACACCTCTTATATTTACATTGCTCAGTGGCATAAGACAAAACTGCTTTTAAAATAAACATTTGTGATGTTAATCCTTGCATATGACGAGAATAAATAACCGTGGAAATAGATTCTTATGTTACACATATGATTGTAACTATAGTTTATATATTAAGATAAATGAAACCCAAAAAATGGATTATTTTAATGAAATAATGCCACTACTCCATTGCAATTGTATAATTGTTCTTATTGTTTGAAGAACCCATATGAAAAGCCGTTCTTTTCACACCCTAGGCTGAAACTTTTGTCTGAACCCACTAAGCAAAATCCAAGACAATGGTTTCTTTTTCATTTACAATCCTGGTTAATACCAGTTTTTCTTCATATTGAGCATGTTGTGTCATACGCATACTCATGTTGCCCATACTTCATGATGGTATTCATAGCTTTTATGCATACATAGTGAGTTTGTAAGGATTTAGGATATTTTAACAAAAGCTTCAGACTTGGCAAAGCACTCTTGAAACTTTACATGTTCCGACGTCCTCTGCCCCGTTGGAGAAAACTTAAAAGCCCTGAAAAGCTAGAGAGCTGAAATTTGGTGTCCTTTGGCAGGTGAAAACTCTCCAGCCAACAGATGACCCTTCAAACAAGCTGCCCAAAAATGGTCAAGCAGTGGACATGCTTGGCATGACAGAGGTGCCCCTGAAGGCAGTTGACGATGCCGAGGAGGTGGTGGTGTCCTCTCCCCGTCGCAGTAGGCCCGTTCGTGCCCTCGCCAATGTCATCTCGCAAACAAAGGCCCTGTTTGCGCCACCCCTCCTTCGATCCACACTCATCACATTCACTGTTCAGGTTGGGCTCATGACCAGGTGAGTACGGAGTATGTCATAAATGACTACTTATGCTGCTGAGGTGGTAGCATGTGTGTGTATGCATATCAACTTCCACTTTTCCCCGGATAAATAATTATCAATGCTGTCATTTATCTCAAGCGCACCATTTTCTGGAAAAAGAAAAAAGTGCCTTTCTATTTCTACTTTAGGTTCAGGTGTTAACGACAATTGCTTTATTTTTGGGCACTTTAAAAAATTTTTAAACTGTTGGCTGACTGTTGTTGAAATCACAGAAAGACCTCAAAATTTCAATTTGGAAGATGTTTTTAAGCTTATTGTGATTTTGAAGAGTTTCCTAGTCCCCTTTTAAAGTAAACTGGAATCAGTCAACAGTTTGGAATGTTTTGAAATCACCCAATAATGGAACACTGATCACGGGCACCATGGTCAATAGTTGATGGTTTCTGGCGTAACTTTATGAAACCGATTCATTATAAACAAATGAAAGGACTAACTTTGTAGTTCCACACGAACGATTTGATGATGAAGTTTTACTTCGAAACCCGGGTCGTGTGAATAAATCGTTCGTGTGGAACTACAAAGTTAGTCCTTTCATTTATTTATAATGGTCAATAGTGTAAAAGAGTGGAAATTCACAATTATTTTCATTCTCCTGATTGTGCTTAGATTATGAGGCACATAACAATAAATGTTTTTAAAGAGTCTCAACTAATCCCTAAAATTTTCAGTGTAGTAGATAAAAGAATCTTCAGGAGTCTCCATTTTAAAATTACATACATTATTTTGCACAAAAGGTAATTTTTGGAGTTTCTCATCATTTGTTGGGCATGCACGCCAAGTGGAAGAGGATGGATGAAAGCTTCAAATTCATTTTTAAGGCTACAGTTGATGTCATACAAAATATTGAGAATTCAATGTTTACATTAGATGGCGACTCATGGCAAAGATGAAATAGTGAAACTTTGATGTCTTATTAAGCCTTGGGGTGGTTGACTCAAATCAAGTCTCTCTTAACCAATAAATATCCATATAATTGCATTATTTGTTGCAATAAAGAGAGGATCATGTGTGCCTCTCCACTGTTAGTCTGCTTAAGAAGTGTGTAAGTAGTAGTCTGTTTCAGCTGTACTAATCGTCATACTAGCCAGTTCTGCTCTCTTTTATGTTAATTCTTTCATAAGTGATAATAAGTTTACCTGAATGTTAAAAAGCTATAGGCGTAAAAATAGTTGGTAAGCATTAATGATAATAAATAATTGTGTGCGGTGAAGTGACCTGTATGTTTCTCTTGCAGTTACTACACCCTCATCCTATGGTTCCCAGACCTCTTTGATCGCTTTGAGCGATTCCAGATGCTTTATCCAAACCGGACGGCATCAATTTGTGAGGTGACCGCAGCCATTGCTGAGGAGGGGGGCATCGACTCCCTGCCATGTGGTGCAGACGGTGAGCCTATTGTGCCAGCCAAGGTGTTCATCAATGCACTCTACGTTGGTGTGGCCTGCATCCCAACAAGCATCTGGCTTGCGGTGTGTGTCGACCGTCTTGGGAAGAAATTCATCCTAGGTAATCGCAGGGGTGCCAGTGAACCACCCATTGATTAATGCCTAAGCATTTATTAGAGGATAGTATTGCTTGTGCCCTGCTGTTTGTACTTTAGGCTCAGGGTTCAGTTCCCTGCAGACCTACTATGATATTTCTTTTGCTTCTTGTATACAGTATAGTGAGCATGCTTCCAACTGCAGTACTCTTTCCATTGGATGGGGATTTTCAATTTGTTGGACATCCCACTGGATTTCCTTCCCTATCCTTGCCCCACTCCCCAAAGCATTCTTGCCCTTCCAAGACACTGTGGGAGATTCCGCGACAGTAATATTTAACGGAGGCATCCTCTAAATGTGCATTGCAATGCAACTACTTCACTTGGTAAAAATCATTTGCCTTCCCTGGGATACTTACCGTAATTACCTTTACTCACTTCTTCAATGCACATATTAACGGATTTGTCCACTCATTAATGCCTCAATTTCATGATAAAATTTGCATGAGTTAAAATTGAATAATAGTACCAAATAACCCTGAGTCAAATAAATGCCCGCCATGAGTTATTGTGTAGCATTATTGCTTTCGTTGAGTGACAACATAGATAATCATAGAGTTAAACATTTTCATTAAGAGTTAGGAGAATTTGTTCTAGGTGACAGGAATTTTAATCACTGAGTACCATGGAGATTAAAGAGGAGTTTTTCTTGCAAGAGATAACAATATGGTGCGTCCAAACATTTTGAATCAGTTTGAAAGAAAGGAAAGCCTGGAAATAATACTTTATTTGCTGTTACATTAAGGCATTACTTTTCTCTCGTTAGTGAAGATTGTTCATGTGAACAAAATTGTTCATGGAGAATATGATGGTAGCGGAAAGGAGGGGCATGAAAGAATATAAATCTGTATCAAGAGTCATTCATGCCTTGCAGCTGACTGGCTATCTGGATTTTATGTTATTTGGTTTAACAGAAGACTTGTCTTCATTGCTCTCATCAGTTATGTTAATTATCATTTCTGCCATGCATTGCATACTCACTTCTGTCCAAAGACATTGAAATTCACCTCAATCTATAGGTCATAATTTTGTAATTTTTAAGACGGAGGTTAAAATAAGTTTCTTGCCATTTGTACTGAGATCAGCAATTTCCTTTCAGTCGTAAGTTTGGTGTCAGCTGGGGCCTGCACGTTGGGATTCAACTATGTCTGGACTTCAACCCAGAACTTGATCCTCGCATGCATTTTTGAAGCCATTACAGGGATGACCATAAGTGCACTTCTTTGTGTGGTCGTTGAACTTTTTCCTACCAATTTGAGGTGAGTCTTAAGGACATAAATATTCTAAAAAGAATCAGTATTTCATGCAATAGAAATAATGTTTGTGGTTTGAGTCCCAATGTAAAAGTAGTTATCCACATCTTGGTAGCTTCTTTAAATGGGCATCATATGTATTATTATATAATTATTTACAACATAATGGTGTGCACCTTAATTGCCCTCTTTTTGATGTGCCCCTTTCAAAATCATTACATATTTGGAGTTGTCTTTTTTCCCAATTAGTTTTCATGGACTCATTTCATTTCTCCTTTATTGGTTATTTGTACATAACAATATAATGTCCTATTCTTTAAGCTTTTATGTGCCATACTGTATCCCTTTCTCAGCTTATATTGTTTTTGATTCTGTAAGTTTTTCCATGCTATATCATCATGCTGCATCTAAGTGGCATTTAAGTATCGTGATATTATTGTGGAAATTTCCTAAACAGTGGCCATTACTTGCATCCAATTAACTGAAAAGGTGTCGGTTGAATGCCTCTGGTTTTTTTTTTTTAAATTGAATACTTTTGTGTGGTCATGCTAACATAAAAATTTCGCTGTAAATTCAAGGTACTGTGGCTTTTAATGAATATATTTTCATATATAACTTAATATAAAGGACTCCTCGTATCGCCAGTCAGTATTTTGGTGATTACCATCTTTCTTATTGACTTGCAAATTGACTCTGTATGCCGGTTGTCACAATTCTGAATTCATAGGAGGCATTGCCAACCCACATGCCCATTTTTATGACCTTTCAAAATCCTACTTTTTGGATTGCTTGAAAAAGTTGGAGAAAAACTGGGAAAATCGTATAAAGTTGAAAGGATGTATTGTTGAAAAATAAAAAAAAAGTCTTAACAAAATAATTTTGCTATTTTCCCTAGGACTTATGGAACCACGGACATATCAACAGTATCACTTGGCTTAAGATTGCATTGTCATGTTTATGAATTAGCTCACATTGTCAAGAATTTACAATCCATGTTAACCAGCTTTTAGAAATTTATTAGGGGGTGGTTGCATATTTAAATTGGCTTGCATTGGTTAATTATCATGTATAAAGTCCTCTCACTAAATGCTGCTAAAAAATTTAGACTTTCTTATTCTGTCTTTGCAGGGCTTTTGCTTTGGCCTTATCTCTTACTATTGGACGAATTGGAGCCATCAGCGGAAATGTTGCATTCGGATGGTTGGTTGATTTCAACTGTGTGGTCCCCCTCATCATTGGAGGTGTTGCACTCATAGGTAACATAATGTAAATCCTAACTTCGATTTCATAATTGAGTAGTGCCAATCATGTGCATTTAAAATAAGCACTTGAATGCAGTGGATGGGTAGTACGTACGAGAGCACCCTAAACAACAGAGGTCAATCAATACTTGAAGTCGTGTGAACGGAGAGCGAGTGATATCGTCATGGAGAAGATAACATAAATGGCTGTCACTTGGCGGAAATAACAAGTGTTGGGTGAAAATGATTTGACGATTACAAAGTTTTATCCAAATATGGCTATACAATAAAAGTAAATGAGTGGATATCGATACTAAGTCATTTTTATCCTGAATGAGTAATATTGCACTTTGTTCCCATCTTTTTAATTTTGGTAATAATTACTTATAATAATTATTTAATGGTTATACTCCAGTTACAAGGTTATAATTTACTCCAGTGCATAGGGTTCATAAGGTTTCCAGAAGTGATTTCTGAAAGGGGAAGGATATTTGAACTTGAAGTAGATAGAGGTATACAATGGTAAATAGCTGAATTTTATTTGATTTAATGACAGTTTCTAATTATTTTCGTTATTCATTGAATCATAAATACATCCAAATATTTAGCTGAACCAGCAGAGTTTGCTCAATACTTATACTCAACGTGCTGTCGAGTATAAGTATTGAGCGAACCTCCTTAACTGTACCAGGCAGCACTGTAATCCACTGAAATAACCTGATAAGCTGTAATTATCAGTACAGAATGTATGTTGCCGGAATAGTTGAATTGCTATGAAAAAATATTCACTTCTTCCTCCTCTCTTTATTTCTTTTGCAGGAAGTGGCCTTCTCTGCTTAGCCATCCCCAAGGTGAATCAAAACCAGCCAATGTAAACGATCCTCGCTTCACATTGAAGTCATGAAGTGAAAACAGTATGGTCCATAATCAAAATGCCTCATTTCCCCAATAAAAGATATTTTTCTAAAGGCTTATTATCATACACATGCTGAATAGTTTGGATTTTAGCCATTTCAACACTCTCTCCCTGAGAGTAAACTTAATGGCATCAGGCACTCCATGAGAGGATTGGATCTGGCAGTGAGAGAAAGAGAGGGTTGAAAATACAGCAGTGAGACGATGGACCGTGTGTGCTAGTGCGTGAATTAATTAATATGGCTGGTTTTTCATTCCATATCACCTTGCCTTCTGTGCGAATTTTGTGAATATTTCTTCAACTCTCATTTTTCTTTTGAAGCATAGCACATGAACCTATCACATTATAGTGCACATATATTCATCCAGTCCATATTTGTGTGTAGCTTTGTGTGTCTTTGGTACATGTTGATGCAAAGATATGTACGTCCCCAAATGTTATCATAATCACTTCAGAGGGAAAGGTTAACATTTTCACCATAGCTCACAAATGTACCTTTCGTCTCTGCCCCTTCATTTCATGTCCAAGAAGATTTAAGTGCCTTGGCTGGGGAACTTGTTTCTAATCCTGAATTAATGGTGGTGACAATGAAAAATCTTGTGATGACCCCTTGCAATTGGGTCACTTCAGTTAGCATATATCTCAGTCTTGCTTTCAAAGTAACACAGGGTCCTGAACTGATGGGCAACTGTTGGGCTTCATGGTAAACTGTCATGTAGCTGATTTGACAGAAGTATAAGTGAATGCATTGGATCTTTGCCTCAGTTTCCTGTTGGGTAAATTACCTCACTATCGTGATTGCCTTTCAACATGTGATGTCTACAAATTTAACGTTAGTAAGGCAGAAGGGGAGGTATGTTGGCCATACTGAGATTGTGGTCCAAGTGATTATTTTTCATTTTGTATATTAATTTATTTTTCATGTGCCTTAATTGTTTGTCTCAAATGTTAAGAGTTGTTAGCAACTAATTTACTGATGAACTTTGTAATAAATCAATACATATTAACAAAAAACATATGTAAATAGATATGAAAGTGTTCATTTTTCATTGCTGTTGTTTTTTTTTAAATAAACGTTTTCACTAATTATGTAGTTGAAAGTTAACATGCTCTAGGTTGTCAAATGTTATGCAAAAACTCAAAAGGTTGGATGAAAGGAGAGATCTTTAAGATTTTCAAAAAAAGGTTTGGAGTTAGCAATTTCACTTCCTGTTTTACACTGTCATTCCTTGAAAAAGTGATTCAAACAAACTGGAAATTTTTTTAATATTTTAAAAGATCACCTGGTTTTTAAGAGAGTTTTCATTAATTTCCCAATCCGCAATGTCTTTTTCCACCATTTATCTTCCATTACAGTATTGCAGTCCTCTCGACAGTTACTCTAAATTTTGTCTTTTTCAATGTAATTTGGGAATTTTGTAGAAAGAAGTATTCTTAGTCTTTTAGTAAATCCTAAAATATAGGGCTAACAATTTCAGTTTTCACTGTCAATTCCCCTTCTATCAGCTTGCATGTTCCATTGACCCCAAGGGCCCCCCCGCGGGTAGGGGGATAGAGAATACTCCCGCAGTATCCCTGCTTGTCGTAAGAGGCGACTAAAAGGGCGGGGAGAAAACCCCGAAATCAAACCCCAAGCCAGCAAGGGATGCGTCCGGACAGTGCTGTGGATCCACTGTCTGTGAGCGGCCATACCATCTGGCCTGCGATCCGCCCAGGTGTTTGCCGTGCCTGGAGACCCGTAAGGGAGAGAAGGGGATCCTGGAGGGTGAGCTTTCTGGTTCCCAGCAGGGTGTCGGATGCCCTGTATGGACCGGGGAGTGATAGCCCTCTTCGGCCCCGGATTTCGTGTAAACGGGAGGCCGGGAGCTAGCCACTCCCGGTCAATCGGCTTCCGTCGCGTTTTCGCTCCGGTGGCGAGTGCCAAGGTTGTGGGGGTCTGCGTAGGGAGGTCGGAGATGTAAGGGTTTTGGTGGGCCCTAGTATCGAAGATCCACCCCGAAACAGACAACCACTCCTGAAGCGCTATATCCCTCGCGTTAGCCCTGGCGACCGCTCCGGTTTGGCGGAGCGGCGTCCCGAATGTGTGGCTCCGTGGTGGGTGGGGAGGCCGAGGGACGAATTATTAATTATTATGGAGGAAAAACCCTTTCCACCCACAAAAAGATCCCGTCCGGACTCGGGCGGGGGAGATCAATGCATAGGTGCTTGCAAGCGGTACCTCATAATGTCATGTGCTAAGGAAGGTGAGACCTTGAAAAAGGTCTCTCCTTTCCTTATACGGAGAGTGTTGTCGCAGATAGTACCTGGGGACCCAAAGAGCGTCAAGAAACTAAGGGACGGTACTCTGCTTATAGAGACAAATAATGAAAAACAAAGCGAAAAATTATTGGCAATGGGAATGCTCCATGACATTCCGGTAAAAGTGGAGGTGCACCGCACTCTCAACACTTGTCGGGGAGTCATCAGCCATTACGACCTCCTCTATGTCGACGTCGACGAAATCAAGAGAGAAATGTTCTCTCAGGGAGTGACGGATTGTCGTCGACTAACGACAAGGCGCAACGGCGAGAACATTAACACCACGTCCGTGATTTTGACGTTCGCACGTGATAGGCTGCCCGACAAGGTATTCATTGGATATGAATCGGTCCCAGTGAGGCCGTTCATTCCTAATCCCGTGCGTTGTTTTCAGTGCCAACGTTTCGGCCACGTCGCGTCGCGCTGCGAGGGCAAGGCAACCTGCCCGCGCTGTGGCAAGGACGCGCACGAGGATAGAGAGTGCTCCTCGGAAGCTCTTTGCGTCAATTGCGAGGGTACACATCCAGTGTACTCCCGTGATTGTCCAAAGATGAAAGAGGAAAGAAAGATCATGGAGATAAAGACGCTGGAAAAGATACCGTATTTGGAAGCGAGGAGAAAGTACAGGGCACTCGTCGCCCCGACGTTCTCCCGGTCCTTTGCTTCCGTCGCGTCTATCCCATTGCCAAAGTGCACCATCGCCACGCAAACTGACGCCCCTCAAGTCACCGCTTTGGACACGCGAAGCAAAAAACAGAAGAGCACCAAAGAGACAAAGAGTAAGGTGGACAATGCGCCACCTACTCCGGTGGGCCCTTCGAAGAAGAGCCCACCACCAAAAACCACCAAGGGGAACACGACGTTACGGCGTGAGAAGACACCTTCCCCTACACCTCCCGCAAAACCAGGGAGGCCGGAGGTTCTGGAGGACCAGAGTATCTCGGATACGGAGGTCCTGGCAACCGAGTGGAGGAGGAAACATCGCTTTAAGCGATGATTTCTTAACAACCGGTCATCTCCCAAAGTTTAAAACACATTTAATCCTTTATTTATTTATTTTAATTATAATTAATTTTAATGGCCTTTTTACTGCAGTGGAACTGCAACGGTTTTTATCGGCACAAGGAGGAGCTGGCCGTTTTAATGGACGCTTTTGATCCCTCTTGCATCTGTCTGCAAGAGACGCATTTTAAGGCGACAGACAAGGGTGTTTTAAAGGGGTGCACTGTTTTTAGACTTGACGACACGAGTGGTCAACGCGCCCAAGGAGGAGTGGCAGTTGCGATTCGCGAGGCCCTTTACACCTCCCGAGTCCAACTGAACACCCCATTCCAGGCAGTGGCTGTCACAGTGCATACCCCAGAGACGATGACGTTATGCAACGTCTATCTGCCGGAGGGTGCACCGGTAACTCGTTTTAACTTGGAAGCCCTTGTCCGTCAGCTACCTCGGCCATTTATTTTGATGGGCGATTTTAATGCCCATGACCCACTATGGGGAGGCCCATCCACCCCAAGCAATAGGAGAGGGCGAATTTTATCGAATTTTATTGAGGATTTTAATTTGTTTTTATTAAATAGCGGGGAAAAAACTCGCTTCAACAGCTTCAATGGGGAATTTTCAGCAATAGATCTTGCCATATGCTCGAGAAGCCTAGCCCCGAAGCTGAAGATGAACGTCCACAACGATCTCTGTGGGAGTGACCACTTTCCTCTTCTACTCGAGAAAGTAGATCGTTCGCCAAACACCTTCAGACCTCCAGAAAACTGGCGTATCAGCCGTGCCGACTGGTCGCTTTTTAAGAATATTTTTCATTTTAAACACGACGCAAGTCTCGACGCGTTGCAAAATGTCGAGACACTGACTTCAACGCTCGTAGCCGCAGCTGCCGAAAGTGTTCCTCGCACGTCCGGCACCCTTCATCGGGCACCCGTCCCTTGGTGGAACGAGGACTGCGACAGGGCGATCCGGACGAGGAAAAAAGCGTTGAATATTTTTAAGAAATACCCCACGGCAACAAACCTGGCAGCCTACCGCCACCTACGAGCGCGAGCCCGGAAGGCGGTGAAGCAGGCCAAGAGGGCATCCTGGATAGAGTATGTCGCTACCATTAACCAGAGAACCCCCCTTGCGCAGGTATGGGAGAAAGTCAAAAAAATCTCTGGGTCCAAGGGCTCCTTCGTCATCTCGCCACTGCTTGTTGCCGGACGGGTGGTGACTTCACCCCCAGAAATAAGCGACACTTTCGCCCAGCAGTTCGCGGCCAGCAGCAGTGATGAACTATATGACGCCAACTTCGCAAACTTCAAGAGGCAATGTGAGAGAGTCCCTCTCAATTTTCGCGAAGCTGGAAATCCTGCAGCATACAACGAGCCATTCTCGCCATGGGAACTAGAGTCCTCTATCATGGACTCCCATAACACCTCACCGGGAATGGATCAGATCCACAACGCCTTTCTTCGGAATATTCCGAAGTCAGCGTTGGGGGAGGTCCTCAATACCCTCAACCAATTGTGGATTGAGGGTAGTTTTCCGAATTCCTGGCGGGAGTCCCTGGTGATACCCGTTCCGAAACAGGGTAAGAACAAGAGCGACCCGAACAGCTATCGGCCCATCTCTCTCACCAGTTGCCTGTGCAAGGTGATGGAAAGAATGGTTAACCGACGTCTCGTCTGGTGCCTGGAGTGACAACACCTCCTCTCCGACGCTCAGTGCGGCTTCCGGCGTGAGAGGTCCACGACAGATCATCTGGTGCGCACTGACAATTTCATCCAGGAAGCCTTTCTGTTACGCCAACACGTCGTAGCAGTCTTCTTCGACCTCGAGAAGGCCTACGACAGTGTGTGGCGACGAAAGATTTTAAACACGTTGCACAAGTGGGGTTTTAAGGGCAATATGGCCATATTTATAAAAATTTTTTAACAAACCGCCTTTTTAGAGTAAGGACGGGCAATCATTTATCCCGATCCTACACTCAGGAGAACGGCGTACCTCAGGGATCAGTCCTGAGCGTGACGTTGTTCGCCATCGCAATCAACGACGTAACGGAATGCATCAATGCCCCGGTGATGGCATCGCTATTTGTTGACGACCTGGCTATTTTCTGCCGCTCTACAAGACTGGCATACGCCTCCAGGCAAGCCCAGGTCACCTTGAACAAACTGGGAGAGTGGTCGCGAAGGAACGGGTTTCGCTTCTCCACGGAGAAAACGAAATGTGTTCATTTCCACCGTCTTCGCGGACAGCACACACCACCGACCTTATGCCTTCTGGGCAGAAATCTCCCATTTGTCGAGTCCATTCGCTTTCTCGGCATGATCCTGGACGAAAAACTAAATTGGCGGGAGCATATACGGGTATTACGGGAGAGGTGTCGCCAGACCCTAAATATCCTAAGGTTTTTGACCCACTCCAAATGGGGAGCAGATCGCTCTACCATGCTTTTATTATATCGAGGCTTGGTCCGTTCAAAGCTGGACTACGGGTCCATAATATACTCGTCAGGACGAGAGTCCTATTTGAAACCCCTGACGTGTGTCCACAATGCCGGGATACGTTTGGCCACTGGGGCATTTAGAACCAGCCCAGTCCCCAGCCTACTTGCTGACGCAGGTGAACCCTCGTTAGCAACCCGAAGGTTGATTTTGATGGGAAATTATGCCTGTAAAGTTTTATCCGTGACCAAGCACCCATGTTTTAACATTCTTTTTAAACCAAGATTTTTAGATATATTTAACAGGCGAAGAAGGGCAACTAGGCCCTTGGCCGTTCGTTTTACTGATTTTATCCAGGCACTCAATATTACCTTACCTCAAGTTCTCCCTGTCGCCTATGCTAAACATCCTCCTTGGCTAACACCAAAGCCGGATATGAAGTCGTTGCCTCATGCGCCCTGCAAAGCGTTCACGACCGAGTCAGAATACCAAGGACTCTTTAACGCCTTCCTCGGATCGCACCCGGACTTCGTCCCGGTCTACACCGATGGGTCGAAGTCGGCGTCCGCATGTGCCTATGCAGTCGTCTCCCGCTACCATGGAGTCGTGAGGGAAAAATTGAACACGCTTTGCGGTATATTCACAGCCGAACTGTCAGCCATAAGAACCGCCCTAAAACAACTAAATGAAAATAACGGCTCTTTTCTCATCTGTTCGGACTCTTCTAGCGCCTTAAAATCCATTTCGGTGTTCTCATCAATGCACCCGATAGTCCAAGAGATCCATCATAGTCTCTTATCCCTTCGGAGAAAGGGGACCAGGGTATCCTTTATGTGGATTCCTGGTCATGTGGGAATACCTGGGGCAACGAAAAAGCCGACAAAGCAGCGAAGGAAGCCCTGGACCAAAATGAGTCCGATCATTGTTTGGTACCGGTGGAGGACATAAAGGCCGCCTTGCGGCATAATGTCCTAAACCAGTGGAAAGAAGCTTGGCGGTCCCTAATAAATAATAAACTTAGGGAGATAAAACCGGTTGTTTCGGCATGGCCCTCTTCCATCCGAAAGAATCGGAGGGAAGAGGTCACGATTACGCGTTTGAGGATAGGGCACTCTGCCCTCACACACTCGTACCTCTTCACAGAGGGAAAAGTGCAACCGCGCTGCAATGAGTGCGACCTGCCCCTTACAATGAAACATATTCTTACGCAGTGCCAAAAATATAAAAGGGCCAGAGAAAAGTTTCATGTAAGGGGAGATCTGGATCAAATATTAGGAGACGACCCCAACTCTTTAAGCAAGGTTTTATTATTTTTAAAGGAAACTGGCCTAATGAGGAAACTTTAGCTGTGGTATTTTTATTCTTGCCGATGTCATTTGTTTTTACTATATATTTATTTATCTATTTATTTATTTATTTATTTATTAAACCCTAACTGTGGTTTTTAAAAGTTTCGACGTGGTGCAAAATGACCTCAGCCGTCGATGCACCCCATAAACAAAAATACTACTACTGACCCCAAGGGCTGTAATGGCTGGGCTAATGATGATTTCTCCTGTTAGGGTCTTAGTAGTAGTATAAGGGTTTTTAGGGGGTATCGATAGCTATGGTCATTTTGCACGGCTGTCAAAACATTTAGAACCTCAGTTCAATGTTAATAAATAAATACATAAATATTGAAAACAAAAGGCATTAAAAATTAAGTGGCCCCAACTAGAGTTGCCTCATTAGTTTCCCTTAAGAACATTAATTCTCTCTTTAGAGAGTGGCGGGGAAAAAACCCCGAAAACAAACCCCAAGCCAGCAAGGGATGCGTCCGGACAGTGCTGTGGATCCACTGTCTGTGAGCGGCCATACCATCTGGCCTGCGATCCGCCCAGGTGTTTGCCGTGCCTGGAGACCCGTATGGGAGAGAAGGGGATCCTGGAGGGTGATCTCTCTGGTTCCCAGCAGGGTTTCGGATGCCCTGCATGGACCGGAGAGCGATATCCCTCTTCGGCCCCGGATTTCGCGTAAACGGGAGGCCGGGAGCTAGCCACTCCCGGTCAATCGGCTTCCGTCGCGTTTTCGCTCCGGTGGCGAGTGCCAAGGTTGTGGGGGTCTGCGTAGGGAGGTCGGAGATGTAAGGGTTTTGGTGGGCCCTTGCACCGAAGATCCACCCCGAAACAGACAACCACTCCAGAAGCGCTATATCCCTCGAGTTAGCCCTGGCGACCGCTCCGGTTTGGCGGAGTGGCGTCCCAAATGTGTGGCTCCGTGGTGGGTGGGGAGGCCGAGGGACGAATCATTTACTATTATGGAGGAAAAACCCTTTCCACCACTAAAAAGATCCCGTCCGGACACCGGCGGGGGAGAAAAGTGTATTGGCGCATGTAAGCGCTATTTAATTATGTCGTGCATAAAGGAAGGTGAAACCTTGAAAAAGGTTTCTCCTTTCTTAATTCGCAGAGTGTTGTCACAGATTGTGCCTGGGGACCCAAAGAGCGTGAAGAAGCTCCGGGATGGTACACTTCTTATAGAGACCCTGAACGATACACAAAGTGAAAAACTGCTTGCTATGGGAACGCTCCATGATATTCCGATTAAGGTGGAGGTGCACCGCACTCTTAACACCTGTCGGGGAGTCATCAGTCACTACGACCTCCTATACGTGGACATCGAAGAAATCAAGAGAGAAATGTTCTCTCAGGGAGTGACTGATTGTCGTCGACTCACCACAAGGCGCAACGGAGAAAACGTAAACAGCACCTCCGTGATCTTGACGTTTGCGCGTGATAGACTACCCGACAAGGTGTTTGTGGGCTATGAATCGGTACCAGTGAGGCCATTCATCCCAAATCCCGTGCGTTGTTTCAAATGCCAACGGTTCGGCCATGTCGCGTCGCGCTGCGAGGGCAAGGCCACCTGCCCGCGCTGTGGCAAAGACGCGCACGAGGATAAAGAGTGCTCTTCGGAACCTCTTTGTGTCAATTGCGAGGGTACACACCCAGTGTACTCTCGTGATTGCCCGAAGATGAAAGAAGAGAGGAAAGTCATGGAGATAAAAACACTGGAAAAAATACCATATGCGGAAGCGAGGAGAAAATACAGGGCGCTATTCGCCCCAACTTTCTCCCGGTCCTTTGCTTCCGTTGCAACCACGCCATGTGTAAAGTGTACCATCGCCACGCAGACGGAGATACCGAAAGAATCCCCAATGGAAAACACGCAAGTGCCTAAACCCAAAAGGGTGAAGGATGGAAAGAGTAAGGTGGACAAGGAGCCACCTACTCCTGTGGGCCCTTCAAAGAAGAGCCCACTAAAAACCACTAAGGGGAACACGCCAAAAGGGCGTGAGAATACACCTTCCCCGCCGCCTCCAGTGAAGCCAAAGAAGCCGGAGGTAATTGAAGAGGACCAGAGTATCTCTGATACAGAGGTCTTCGCAAACGAGTGGAAGAGGAAACATCGCTTCAAGCGATAACCTCAATAGAGTTGGTCATCTCCCTTTTTAGTCAACTTATTTATTTATATATTTATTTATTTATTTAAATTTAACATTTTAAATGTGTTCCATTCTGCAGTGGAACTGCAATGGTTTTTATCGGCACAAGGAGGAGCTGGCCATTTTAATCCAAGATTTTAAACCCTCTTGTATTTGTCTCCAAGAGACCCATTTTAAGGCTGAAGATAAGGGTATTCTGAAGGGGTTCACTGTTTTTAGAATGGATGACCTAAGTGGCCAACGAGCCCAAGGGGGAGTAGCAGTTGCGGCCCGTGAGGCCCTTTACACCTCGCGAGTCCAACTGAACTCTCCATTCCAGGCCGTCGCTGTCACGGTGCACACCCCTGAGAGGATGACGTTATGCAACGTGTATCTGCCAGAGGGTGCACCGGTGACTCGCCTGAACCTTGAAGCCCTTGTCCACCAGCTTCCTCAGCCGTTCATTTTGATGGGAGATTTTAATGCCCATGATCCTCTCTGGGGAGGGCCAGAAACCCAAAGTAATAGGAGAGGTCGAATTTTATCCAACTTTATTGAGGATTTTAACCTTTATTAAATAGCGGGGAAAAACCCGTTTTAACAGCTTCAATGGGGAATTCTCAGCAATAGATCTTTGTCTATGCTCGAGAAGTCTAGCCCCAAAGCTGAAAATGTCCACCCACAACGATCTCTGTGGGAGTGACCATTTTCCTCTTCTACTCGTTAAAGAAGACTCTTCGCCCACCATTTCAAAACCTCCGGAAAAGTGGCGTATTAACCGTGCGGACTGGCCACTTTTCAAGCGTACGTTTACATATAAACACGACGCAAGTTTCGACGCGTTGCACAACGTCGATAAACTAAGTTCAACGCTGTTGGCGGCAGCTACCAAAAGTATCCCTCGTACGTCCGGGAATATAAATCGAGCTCCTGTCCCTTGGTGGAACGGGGAATGCGACCGGGCGATTCGGGCGAGGAAAAAAGCATTGAATATTTTTAGAAAATATCCCACGGCAACTAATCTGGCATCGTACCGCCGCCTGAGAGCGCGAGCTCGAAGGGCCGTGAAGGAGGCCAAGAGGGCTTCCTGGATAGAATACGTCTCTACCATCAACCATCGCACGCCACTTGGTCAGGTATGGGACAAAGTCAAGAAAATCTCCGGGTCCAAGGGCTCATTTGTCATCTCGCCATTGCTTGTTGCTGGCCGGGTGGTTAATTCACCTGCCGAAATAAGCAACATATTTGCCAGTCAGTTCGCGGCCAATAGCAGTGACGAGGGCTATGCCGCGGACTTTGCGAACCGGAAGAGGCGATGCGAGAGAGTCCCTCTCAATTTTGGTGCAGGTCCTACAAGCGAATATTACAATGAGCCTTTCACGTCCTGGGAGCTTAAATCCGCCATCGAAGACTCCCATTACACCTCGCCAGGGGCGGACGAAATCCACAACGCATTTCTCCGGAACATTCCGGAAACCGCGATTGGGGAGGTCCTAAATACCCTCAACCAACTCTGGAACGAGGGCAGTTTTCCAAATGCCTGGCGAGAGTCCATCGTGATACCAATCCCAAAACAGGGCAAGGACAAAAATGACCCGAACAACTACCGTCCCATATCTCTCACCAGCTGCCTGTGCAAGGTGATGGAACGGATGGTAAACCGACGTCTCATGTGGTGCTTGGAGAGTCGACACCTGCTCTCCGACGCTCAGTGCGGCTTTCGGCGTGGCAGGTCCACGATAGACCATCTGGTTCGCACTGAGAACTTCATCCAGGAAGCCTTTCTCCAACGTCAACACGTCATAGCAGTCTTCTTCGACCTGGAGAAGGCCTATGATAGTGTGTGGCGATGGAGAATCCTCAACACGCTCCACAAGTGGGGATTTAGAGGCAACATGGCCCTATTTATCAGAAATTTTTTAACCAACCGCCTTTTTAAAGTAAGGACTGGGAAGCACTTTTCCCGATCTTTTACACAGGAGAACGGGGTACCCCAGGGTTCAGTACTGAGCGTGACGTTATTTGCCATCGCCATCAACGACGTGGTGGAATGCATCAATGCCCCGGTGATGGCATCGCTCTATGTGGACGACCTAGCCATATTTTGCCGGTCGACACGACTGCCAAACGCTTCCAGGCAAGCCCAGGTGACTCTAAACAAACTTGGAGAGTGGTCGCGAAAGAACGGATTTCGGTTCTCCGTGGAGAAAACGAAATGCGTGCACTTTCACCGTGTTCGCGGTTACCACGTTACCCCGACCCTAACCCTGTTGGGTAGGATCCTTCCATTTGTGGAGTCCGTCCGCTTTCTCGGCATGATCCTGGACCAAAAGCTGAACTGGCGGGAGCATATCCGCGTGTTACGCGAGAGGTGTCGCCAAACCCTAAACGTTTTAAAGTTTTTAACTCACTCCACTTGGGGAGCTGACCGCACCACCATGCTTTTATTGTACAGAGGCTTGGTGCGATCCAAACTGGACTATGGTTCCATAGTGTATTCCTCAGGACGAGAGTCTTACTTGAGACCACTCACATGTGTCCACAATGCTGGGATACGGTTGGCCACCGGGGCATTTAGAACAAGCCCAGTCCCAAGCTTACTTGCAGACGCAGGGGAGCCTCCGTTGGAAACCCGCAGGATGATTTTAATGGGCAACTATGCCTGTAAAATTTTATCAGAGACAATCCACCCTTGTTTTAACATAGTTTTTAACCAACGGTTTTTAGACTTATTTAACAGGCGGAGAAGGGCAACTAGGCCCTTTGCCGTTCGTTTTAATGATTTTATTAATGAGGTACATTTTACATTTCCTCAAATATGCCCCGTCTCCTATGCTAAGTATCCGCCTTGGTTAACGCCAATGCCGGATATTAAACTCATTGCCAGTGCACGCCGCAAAGCCAAGACGACCGATTCCGAATACCAGCAGCTCTTCAGTGCCGTCCTCGGCTCACTTTCTGACTTTGTCCCAGTCTACACCGACGGGTCAAAGTCAGAATCTGCATGTGCCTATGCGGTCGTGTCCCACTACCATGGAGTCGTGAGGAAAAAACTGCACACTTCTTGCAGCATTTTCACAGCCGAGCTGTCAGCCATAAGGACGGCCCTAGGAGAAATAAAAGAAAGCGATGGCTCTTTCCTCATCTGCACAGACTCGTTGAGCGCCCTAAAATCTATATCGGTCTTTGCACCTGTGCACCCGATAGTCCAGGAGATCCATTATACCCTGTTGTCCCTTCAGAGAAAGGGGAACAGGGTCTCCTTTATATGGACTCCTGGTCACGTCGGCATAAGAGGTAACGAAAAAGCTGACCAGGCAGCGAAGGATGCCCTTCGAAAACCCGAGACCGACTCCACCTTGGTTCCAATGGAGGACGTAAAGGCTGCCTTGCGGAACTCGGTCCTGCATCAGTGGAAGGAGACTTGGCAGTCTCTGCAAAATAATAAACTCAGGGCAATAAAACCGGTCGTTTCACCATGGTCCTCTTCCATCCGGAAAATTCGGAGGGAAGAGGTCATGATTACGCGCCTGAGAATAGGACACTCTGCCCTCACTCATTCGTACCTCTTTGCGGAGGTAAAAGAACAGCCCCGCTGCAATGAGTGTTTCCAACCCCTGACGATAAAACATATCCTGACGGAATGCACAACATACCAAAGGGCCAGAGACATGTTGAAGATAAGGGGAGACTTAAAAAATATTTTAGGGGATGACTCTGGGTCTATTAACCGAGTCTTAAGTTTTTTAAGGTCAACCGGTTTAATGGGGCAGCTTTAGCTTTGGAGCTCATAATTTTAATGCTTTTGATTTTCGCATTTTCCTTTTTTTTTTTGTTTTTTTTTGTTTATTTTATTTATTTATATATTTATTCGTATTTATTTGTTTACTTATTCCTAGTTTAAAAGGAACATAAGTTTTACGTTATGACAGTGGTGCAAAATGACCATAGCTGTCGACGCACCCTTCAAACCCCTAAAACTACTACTACCACATTACAGCAAGGTTGCACTTTTAGCTCCGTGAAGAGGTAAGAGTGTGTGAGGGCAGAATGCTCTATCCTCAAGCCCATGATGGTGACCTCTTCCCTCTGAATTTTCTGGATCGAATAGGGCCATGCCGAAACAACCAATTTTATGGCCCTAAGTTTGTTATAATGCAAGGACTGCCAAGCTTTCTTCCACTGGTTCAGGACCTAATTTCACAAGGCAGCCTTTACATCCTCCACAGGTACCAACATGAACTAGGTCTCGAGTTTGCCCAGGGCTTCCTTTGCTGCTTTGTCAGCTTTTTCATTACCAGGTATTCCCACATAACCAGGAGTCCATGTAAAAGATACCCTGTTCCCCTTTCTCTGAAGGAATTAGAGGGTATAAATGGATCTCATGAACTATCGGGTGCATTGGCAAGAAGACCAATATGGATTTTAGGGTGCTCAGTGATGAGGAAAGAGCCATTGTTTTCTTTAAGGGCCGTCCTTATGGCTGACACCTCAGCTGTAGATATACTGCAAAATATATTCAGTTAATTCCTTATGACTGCATGGTAGCGGGAAAGGACCGCGTAGGCACATGCAGATGCCGACTTCAACCCATCGGTGTAGACAGGCACGAAGTCTGAGTGCAATCCAGAGAAGGCACTAAAGAGTCCACTAAGATATTCTGACTCGGTCATGAACGCTTTACAGTGGGCATGTGATATGGACTTAATATCCGGCTTTAGTGTTCACCAAGGCGGATATTTAGCGTAGAACACCAGAACAAAAGGTAAAATCAAGTTCATGGATAAAATCATTAAAACAAACAGCTTAGGGGCCTAGTGGCCCTCCTCTGCCTGTTAAATATGTCTCAAAACTGTGGGTTAAAAGGAATGTTAAAACATGGGTGGTTGGGCACGGATAAAACTTTACAGGCATAATTGTCCATCAAAAGCATCCTGTGGGTTGCCGATGAAGGCTCCTCTGCGTCAGTAGGCTTGGGGCTGGGCTGGTTCTATATACCCCAGTGGTCACACTGTATCCGGCATTGTGGACACATGTAAGGGATCTCAAATAAGACTCCCGTTCTGATGAGTGTATTTACGAGCGTGATTCGAAAAGGTAGGTCCCCTATTTTTTTATGAGTAGTAGTTTTAGGGGTTTGTAGGGTGCGTCGACAGCTATGGTCATTTTGCACCACTGTCATAACGTAAAACTTATGTTCCTTTTAAACTAGGAATAAGTAAACAAATAAATACGAATAAATATATAAATAAATAAAATAAACAAAAAAAAAGGAAAATGCTAAAATCAAAAGCATTAAAATTATGAGCTCCTAAGCTAAAGCTGCCCCATTAAACCGGTTGACCTTAAAAAACTTAAGACTCGGTTAATAGACCCAGAGTCATCCCCTAAAATATTTTTTAAGTCTCCCCTTATCTTCAACATGTCTCTGGCCCTTTGGTATGTTGTACATTCCGTCAGGATATGTTTTATCGTCAGGGGTTGGAAACACTCATTGCAGCGGGGCTGTTCTTTTACCTCCGCAAAGAGGTACGAATGAGTGAGGGCAGAGTGTCCTATTCTCAGGCGCGTAATCATTACCTCTTCCCTCCGAATTTTCCGGATGGAAGAGAACCATGGTGAAACGACCGGTTTTATTGCCCTGAGTTTATTATTTTGCAGAGACTGCCAAGTCTCCTTCCACTGATGGAGGACCGAGTTCCGCAAGGCGGCCTTTACGTCCTCCATTGGAACCAAGGTGGAGTCGGTCTCGGGTTTTCGAAGGGCATCCTTCGCTGCCTGGTCAGCTTTTTCGTTACCTCTTATGCCGACGTGACCAGGAGTCCATATAAAGGAGACCCTGTTCCCCTTTCTCTGAAGGGACAACAGGGTATAATGGATCTCCTGGACTATCGGGTGCACAGGTGCAAAGACCGATAAAGATTTTAGGGCGCTCAACGAGTCGGTGCAGATGAGGAAAGAGCCATTGCTTTCTTTTATTTCTCCTAGGGCCGTCCTTATGGCTGACAGCTCGGCTGTGAAAATGCTGCAAGAAGTGTGCAGTTTTTTCCTCACGACTCCATGGTAGTGGGACACGACCGCATAGGCACATGCAGATTCTGACTTTGACCCGTCGGTGTAGACTGGGACAAAGTCAGAAAGTGAGCTGAGGACGGCACTGAAGAGCTGCTGGTATTCGGAATCGGTCGTTTTGTCTTTGCGGCGTGCACAGGCAATGAGTTTAATATCCGGCATTGGTGTTAACCAAGGCGGATACTTAGCATAGGAGACGGGGCATATTTGAGGAAATGTAAAATTTACCTCATTAATAAAATCATTAAAACGAACGGCAAAGGGCCTAGTTGCCCTTCTCCGCCTGTTAAATAAGTCTAAAAACCGTTGGTTAAAAACTATGTTAAAACAAGGGTGGATTGTATCCGATAAAATTTTACAGGCATAGTTGCCCATTAAAATCATCCTGCGGGTTTCCAACGGAGGCTCCCCTGCGTCTGCAAGTAAGCTTGGGACTGGGCTTGTTCTAAATGCCCCGGTGGCCAACCGTATCCCAGCATTGTGGACACATGTGAGTGGTCTCAAGTAAGACTCTCGTCCTGAGGAATACACTATGGAACCATAGTCCAGTTTGGATCGCACCAAGCCTCTGTACAATAAAAGCATGCTGGTGCGGTCTGCTCCCCAAGTGGAGTGAGTTAAAAACTTTAAAACGTTGAGGGTTTGGCGACACCTCTCGCGTAACACGCGGATATGCTCCCGCCAGTTCAGCTTTTGGTCCAGGATCATGCCGAGAAAGCGGACGGACTCCACAAATGGAAGAAGCCTACCCAACAGGGTTAGGGTCGGGGTAACGTGGTAACCGCGAACACGGTGAAAGTGCACGCATTTCGTTTTCTCCATGGAGAAACGAAATCCGTTCTTTCGCGACCACTCTCCCAGTTTGTTTAGAGTCACCTGGGCTTGCCTGGAAACGTTTGGCAGTCGTGTCGACCGGCAAAATATGGCTAGGTCGTCCACATAGAGCGATGCCATCACCGGGGCATTGATGCATTCCACCACGTCGTTGATGGCGATGGCAAATAACGTCACGCTCAGTACTGAACCCTGGGGTACCCCGTTCTCCTGTGTAAAACATCGGGATAAGTGCTTCCCAGTCCTTACTTTAAAAAGGCGGTTAGTTAAAAAATTCCTGATAAATAGGGCCATGTTGCCTCTAAATCCCCACTTGTGGAGCGTGTTGAGGATTCTCCATCGCCACACACTATCATAGGCCTTCTCCAGGTCGAAAAAGACTGCTATGACGTGTTGACGGTGGAGAAAGGCTTCCTGGATGAAGTTCTCAGTGCGCACCAGATGGTCTGTCGTGGACCTGCCACGCCGAAAGCCGCACTGAGCGTCGGAGAGCAGGTGTCGACTCTCCAAGCACCACATGAGACGTCGGTTTACCATCCGTTCCATCACCTTGCACAGGCAGCTGGTGAGAGATATGGGACGGTAGTTGTTCGGGTCATTTTTGTCCTTGCCCTGTTTTGGGATTGGTATCACGATGGACTCTCGCCAGGCATTTGGAAAACTGCCCTCGTTCCAAAGTTGGTTGAGGGTATTTAGGACCTCCCCAATCGCAGTTTCCGGAATGTTCCGGAGAAATGCGTTGTGGATTTCGTCCGCCCCTGGCGAGGTGTAATGGGAGTCTTCGATGGCGGATTTAAGCTCCCAGGACGTGAAAGGCTCATTGTAATATTCGCTTGTAGGACCTGCATCAAAATTGAGAGGGACTCTCTCGCATCGCCTCTTCAGGTTCGCAAAGTCCGCGGCATAGCCCTCGTCACTGCTATTGGCCGCGAACTGACTGGCAAATATGTTGCTTATTTCGGCAGGTGAATTAACCACCCGGCCAGCAACAAGCAATGGCGAGATGACAAATGAGCCCTTGGACCCGGAGATTTTCTTCACTTTGTCCCATACCTGACCAAGTGGCGTGCGATGGTTGATGGTAGAGACGTATTCTATCCAGGAAGCCCTCTTGGCCTCCTTCACGGCCCTTCGAGCTCGCGCTCTCAGACGGCGGTACGATGCCAGATTAGTTGCCGTGGGATATTTTCTAAAAATACTCAATGCTTTTTTCCTCGCCCGAATCGCCCGGTCGCATTCCCCGTTCCACCAAGGGACAGGAGCTCGATTAATGTTCCCGGACGTACGAGGGATACTTTTGGTAGCTGCCGCCAACAGCTTTGAACTTAGTTTATCGACGTTGTGCAACGCGTCGAAACTTGCGTCGTGTTTATATGTAAACGTGCGCTTGAAAAGTGGCCAGTCCGCACGGTTAATACGCCACTTTTCCGGAGGTTTTGAAATGGTGGGCGAAGAGTCTTCTTTAACGAGTAGAAGAGGAAAATGGTCACTCCCACAGAGATCGTTGTGGGTGGACATTTTCAGCTTTGGGGCTAGACTTCTCGAGCATAGACAAAGATCTATTGCTGAGAATTCCCCATTGAAGCTGTTAAAGCGGGTTTTTTCGCCGCTATTTAATAAAAACAGGTTAAAATCCTCAATAAAGTTGGATAAAATTCGACCTCTCCTATTGCTTTGGGTTTCTGGCCCTCCCCAGAGAGGATCATGGGCATTAAAATCTCCCATCAAAATGAACGGCTGAGGAAGCTGGTGGACAAGGGCTTCAAGGTTCAGGCGGGTCACCGGTGCACCCTCTGGCAGATACACGTTGCATAACGTCATCCTCTCAGGGGTGTGCACCGTGACAGCGACGGCCTGGAATGGAGAGTTCAGTTGGACTCGCGAGGTGTAAAGGGCCTCACGGGCCGCAACTGCTACTCCCCCTTGGGCTCGTTGGCCACTTAGGTCATCCATTCTAAAAACAGTGAACCCCTTCAGAATACCCTTATCTTCAGCCTTAAAATGGGTCTCTTGGAGACAAATACAAGAGGGTTTAAAATCTTGGATTAAAATGGCCAGCTCCTCCTTGTGCCGATAAAAACCATTGCAGTTCCACTGCAGAATGGAACACATTTAAAGTGTTAAATTAAAATGAATAAATAAATAAATATATAAATAAATAAGTTGACTAAAAAGGGAGATGACCAACTCTATTTAGGTTATCGCTTGAAGCGATGTTTCCTCTTCCACTCGTTTGCGAAGACCTCAGTATCAGAGATACTCTGGTCCTCTTCAATTACCTCCGGCTTCTTTGGCTTCACTGGAGGCGGCGGGGAAGGTGTATTCTCACGCCCTTTTGGCGTGTTCCCCTTGGTGGTTTTTAGTGGGCTCTTCTTTGAAGGGCCCACAGGAGTAGGTGGCTCCTTGTCAACCTTACTCTTTCCATCCTTCACCCTTTTTGGTTTAGGCACTTGCGTGGTTTCTATTGGGGATTCTTTCGGGATCTCTGTCTGCGTGGCGATGGTACACTTTACACATTGCGTGGTTGCAACGGAAGCAAAGGACCGGGAGAAAGTTGGAGCGATTAGCGCCCTGTATTTTCTCCTCGCTTCCGCATATGGGATTTTTTCCAGTGTTTTTATCTCCATGACTTTCCTCTCTTCTTTCATCTTCGGGCAATCACGAGAGTACACTGGGTGTGTACCCTCGCAATTCACACAAAGAGTTTCCGAAGAGCACTCTTTATCCTCGTGCGCGTCTTTGCCACAGCGCGGGCAGGTGGCCTTGCCCTCGCAGCGCGACGCGACATGGCCGAACCGTTGGCATTTGAAACAACGCACGGGATTTGGGATGAATGGCCTCACTGGTACCGATTCATAGCCCACAAACACCTTGTCGGGTAGTCTATCACGCGCAAACGTCAAGATCACGGAGGTGCTGTTTACGTTTTCTCCGTTGCGCCTTGTGGTGAGTCGACGACAATCAGTCACTCCCTGAGAGAACATTTCTCTCTTGATTTCTTCGATGTCCACGTATAGAAGGTCGTAGTGACTGATGACTCCCCGACAGGTGTTAAGAGTGCGGTGCACCTCCACCTTAATCGGAATGTCATGGAGCGTTCCCATAGCAAGTAGTTTTTCGCTCTGTGTGTCGTTCAGGGTCTCTATAAGTAGTGTACCATCCCTGAGCTTCTTCACGCTCTTTGGGTCCCCAGGCACAATCTGTGATAACACTCTGCGAATTAAGAAGGGAGAAACCTTTTTCAAGGTCTCACCTTCCTTTGCACAAGACATAATTAAATAGCGCTTACATGCGCCGATACACTTTTCTCCCCCGCCGGTGTCCGGACGGGATCTTTTTAGTGGTGGAAAGGGTTTTTCCTCCATAA
Source organism: Hetaerina americana (assembly GCF_022747635.1). Lineage (NCBI taxonomy): Eukaryota > Metazoa > Arthropoda > Insecta > Odonata > Calopterygidae > Hetaerina > Hetaerina americana. Next base: position 85,278,319 of record NW_027287095.1, read on the forward strand.
TAAGAAATGATTCGTCCCTCGGCCTCCCCACCCGCCACGGAGCCACACATTTGGGACGCCACTCCGCCAAACCGGAGTGGTCGCCAGGGCTAACTCGAGGGATATAGCGCTTCTGGAGTGGTTGTCTGTTTCGGGGTGGATCTTCGGTGCAAGGGCCCACCAAACCCTTACATCTCCGACCTCCCTACGCAGACCCCCACAACCTTGGCACTCGCCACCGGAGCGAAAACGCGACGGAAGCCGATTGACCGGGAGTGGCTAGCTCCCGGCCTCCCGTTTACACGAAATCCGGGGCCGAAGAGGGCTATCACTCCCCGGTCCATACAGGGCATCCGACACCCTGCTGGGAACCAGAAAGCTCACCCTCCAGGATCCCCTTCTCTCCCTTACGGGTCTCCAGGCACGGCAAACACCTGGGCGGATCGCAGGCCAGATGGTATGGCCGCTCACAGACAGTGGATCCACAGCACTGTCCGGACGCATCCCTTGCTGGCTTGGGGTTTGTTTTCGGGGTTTTCTCCCCGCCCTTTTAGTCGCCTCTTACGACAAGCAGGGATACTGCGGGAGTATTCTCTACCCCCCTACCCGCGGGGGGGTTTTTTATGAAAAATCAAATTTTTTCTTAACTTTGCATACATCGTTGGAAAGGTTGAGCATTTAGCTATTTTTCTACATGGTCGCCTTGACGATAAATCACTTTTTGCATCCTTGTAAGCAGATTTTTAATACAGGTAAGTATTTTTAGGGAAATGGGAATAAGCTCATCAGTCAATCCTCATGATGGGAAGGTATATGTTAAGAGTTGGCCCATGAACAGTTCCAGATCCAAGCAAAATGAATGTTTCCTAATCCTGACCTGTGCGTATGGAATTAAATCCTTTTCATCAGACTTAGTCTGTTCACGGTCACAAATATATTGCTTGGATTTTCAGTTGGTTTAGGCCATTCATACATGTATGACCATATCATTCCTCATCTGTAACTTTTAAATGAGCCGGTTACTTTGAAAGTGGCCTAACGCTATTTATCTTCAAATCGAGATATTTAAAGTTTTGCGTTTCAATGAATTTAAAAATATACGTATAGGATACTGATGAGTCATACTGGTTAAGCGTATCTAAGAATGTTAATAATTGCCAATATTTTAACAGGAACTTTAAATTTAAGTAAATAACGTGCGTTTTCTTATCAAGAATGGAGTTGGGCCACTTGGAGAGTTCAGTTGGACTCGGGAGGTGTAAAGGGCCTCTCGGGTCGCAACTGCTATTCCCCCTTGGGCTAGTCTGCCACTTAGGTCATCCGTTCTAAAAACAGTGAACCCCTTCAGAATACCCTTATCTTCAGCCTTAAAATGGGTCTCTTGGAGACAAATACAAGAGGGTTTTAAATCTTGGATTAAAATGGCCAGCTCCTCCTTGTGCCGATAAAAGCCATTGCAGTTCCACTGCAATATGGAACACATTTAAAGTTCTAAATTAAAATGAATAAATAAATAAATACGTTGATTAAAAAGGGAGATGACCAACTCTATTGAGGTTATCACTTGAAGCGATGTTTCCTCTTCCACTCGCTTGCGAAGACCTCAGTATCAGAGATACTCTGGTCCTCTTCAATTACCATGTAGTTTTAGGGGTTTGTAGGGTGCGTCGACAGCTATGGTCATTTTGCACCACTGTCATAACGTAAAACTTATGTTCCTTTTAAACTAGGAATAAGTAAACAAATAAATACGAATAAATATATAAATAAATAAAATAAACAAAAAAAAAAAGGAAAATGCTAAAATCAAAAGCATTAAAATTATGAGCTCCAAAGCTAAAGCTGCCCCATTAAACCGGTTGACCTTAAAAAACTTAAGACTCGGTTAATAGACCCAGAGTCATCCCCTAAAATATTTTTTAAGTCTCCCCTTATCTTCAACATGTCTCTGGCCCTTTGGTATGTTGTGCATTCCGTCAGGATATGTTTTATCGTCAGGGGTTGGAAACACTCATTGCAGCGGGGCTGTTCTTTTACCTCCGCAAAGAGGTACGAATGAGTGAGGGCAGAGTGTCCTATTCTCAGGCGCGTAATCATGACCTCTTCCCTCCGAATTTTCCGGATGGAAGAGGACCATGGTGAAACGACCGGTTTTATTGCCCTGAGTTTATTATTTTGCAGAGACTGCCAAGTCTCCTTCCACTGATGCAGGACCGAGTTCCGCAAGGCAGCCTTTACGTCCTCCATTGGAACCAAGGTGGAGTCGGTCTCGGGTTTTCGAAGGGCATCCTTCGCTGCCTGGTCAGCTTTTTCGTTACCTCTTATGCCGACGTGACCAGGAGTCCATATAAAGGAGACCCTGTTCCCCTTTCTCTGAAGGGACAACAGGGTATAATGGATCTCCTGGACTATCGGGTGCACAGGTGCAAAGACCGATATAGATTTTAGGGCGCTCAACGAGTCTGTGCAGATGAGGAAAGAGCCATCGCTTTCTTTTATTTCTCCTAGGGCCGTCCTTATGGCTGACAGCTCGGCTGTGAAAATGCTGCAAGAAGTGTGCAGTTTTTTCCTCACGACTCCATGGTAGTGGGACACGACCGCATAGGCACATGCAGATTCTGACTTTGACCCGTCGGTGTAGACTGGGACAAAGTCAGAAAGTGAGCCGAGGACGGCACTGAAGAGCTGCTGGTATTCGGAATCGGTCGTCTTGGCTTTGCGGCGTGCACTGGCAATGAGTTTAATATCCGGCATTGGCGTTAACCAAGGCGGATACTTAGCATAGGAGACGGGGCATATTTGAGGAAATGTAAAATGTACCTCATTAATAAAATCATTAAAACGAACGGCAAAGGGCCTAGTTGCCCTTCTCCGCCTGTTAAATAAGTCTAAAAACCGTTGGTTAAAAACTATGTTAAAACAAGGGTGGATTGTCTCTGATAAAATTTTACAGGCATAGTTGCCCATTAAAATCATCCTGCGGGTTTCCAACGGAGGCTCCCCTGCGTCTGCAAGTAAGCTTGGGACTGGGCTTGTTCTAAATGCCCCGGTGGCCAACCGTATCCCAGCATTGTGGACACATGTAAGTGGTCTCAAGTAAGACTCTCGTCCTGAGGAATACACTATGGAACCATAGTCCAGTTTGGATCGCACCAAGCCTCTGTACAATAAAAGCATGCTGGTGCGGTCTGCTCCCCAAGTGGAGTGAGTTAAAAACTTTAAAACGTTGAGGGTTTGGCGACACCTCTCACGTAACACGCGGATATGCTCCCGCCAGTTCAGCTTTTGGTCCAGGATCATGCCGAGAAAGCAGACGGACTCCACAAATGGAAGAATCCTACCCAACAGGGTTAGGGTCGGGGTAACGTGGTAACCGCGAAGACGGTGAAAGTGCACGCATTTCGTTTTCTCCATGGAGAAACGAAATCCGTTCTTTCGCGACCACTCTCCCAGTTTGTTTAGAGTCACCTGGGCTTGCCTGGAAGCGTTTGGCGGTCGTGTCGACCGGCAAAATATGGCTAGGTCGTCCACATAGAGCGATGCCATCACCGGGGCATTGATGCATTCCACCACGTCGTTGATGGCGATGGCAAATAACGTCACGCTCAGTACTGAACCCTGGGGTACCCCGTTTTCCTGTGTAAAAGATCGGGAAAAGTGCTTCCCAGTCCTTACTTTAAAAAGGCGGTTAGTTAAAAAATTCCTGATAAATAGGGCCATGTTGCCTCTAAATCCCCACTTGTGGAGCGTGTTGAGGATTCTCCATCGCCACACACTATCATAGGCCTTCTCCAGGTCGAAGAAGACTGCTATGACGTGTTGACGGTGGAGAAAGGCTTCCTGGATGAAGTTCTCAGTGCGAACCAGATGGTCTGTCGTGGACCTGCCACGCCGAAAGCCGCACTGAGCGTCGGAGAGCAGGTGTCGACTCTCCAAGCACCACATGAGACGTCGGTTTACCATCCGTTCCATCACCTTGCACAGGCAGCTGGTGAGAGATATGGGACGGTAGTTGTTCGGGTCATTTTTGTCCTTGCCCTGTTTTGGGATTGGTATCACGATGGACTCTCGCCAGGCATTTGGAAAACTGCCCTCGTTCCAGAGTTGGTTGAGGGTATTTAGGACCTCCCCAATCGCGGTTTCCGGAATGTTCCGGAGAAATGCGTTGTGGATTTCGTCCGCCCCTGGCGAGGTGTAATGGGAGTCTTCGATGGCGGATTTAAGCTCCCAGGACGTGAAAGGCTCATTGTAATAGTCGCTTGTAGGACCTGCACCAAAATTGAGAGGGACTCTCTCGCATCGCCTCTTCCGGTTCGCAAAGTCCGCGGCATAGCCCTCGTCACTGCTATTGGCCGCGAACTGACTGGCAAATATGTTGCTTATTTCGGCAGGTGAATTAACCACCCGGCCAGCAACAAGCAATGGCGAGATGACAAATGAGCCCTTGGACCGGGAGATTTTCTTGACTTTGTCCCATACCTGACCAAGCGGCGTGCGATGGTTGATAGTAGAGACGTATTCTATCCAGGAAGCCCTCTTGGCCTCCTTCACGGCCCTTCGAGCTCGCGCTCTCAGGCTGCGGTACAATGCCAGATTAGTTGCCGTGGGATATTTTCTAAAAATATTCAATGCTTTTTTCCTCGCCCGAATCGCCCGGTCGCATTCCCCGTTCCACCAAGGGACAGGAGCTCGATTAATGTTCCCGGACGTACGAGGGATACTTTTGGTAGCTGCCGCCAACAGCGTTGAACTTAGTTTATCGACGTTGTGCAACGCGTCGAAACTTGCGTCGTGTTTATATGTAAACGTACGCTTGAAAAGTGGCCAGTCCGCACGGTTAATACGCCACTTTTCCGGAGGTTTTGAAATGGTGGGCGAAGAGTCTTCCTTAACGAGTAGAAGAGGAAAATGGTCACTCCCACAGAGATCGTTGTGGGTGGACATTTTCAGCTTTGGGGCTAGACTTCTCGAGCATAGACAAAGATCTATTGCTGAGAATTCCCCATTGAAGCTGTTAAACCGGGTTTTTTCGCCGCTATTTAATAAAAACAGGTTAAAATCCTCAATAAAGTTGGATAAAATTCGACCTCTCCTATTGCTTTGGGTTTCTGGCCCTCCCCAGAGAGGATCATGGGCATTAAAATCTCCCATCAAAATGAACGGCTGAGGAAGCTGGTGGACAAGGGTTTCAAGGTTCAGGCGGGTCACCGGTGCACCCTCTGGCAGATACACGTTGCATAACGTCATCCTCTCAGGGGTGTGCACCGTGACAGCGACGGCCTGGAATGGAGAGTTCAGTTGGACTCGCGAGGTGTAAAGGGCCTCACGGGCCGCAACTGCTACTCCCCCTTGGGCTCGTTGGCCACTTAGGTCATCCGTTCTAAAAACAGTGAACCCCTTCAAAATACCCTTATCTTCAGCCTTAAAATGGGTCTCTTGGAGACAAATACAAGAGGGTTTAAAATCTTGGATTAAAATGACCAGCTCCTCCTTGTGCCGATAAAAGCCATTGCAGTTCCACTGCAGAATGGAACACATTTAAAGTGTTAAATTAAAATAAATAAATAAATATATAAATAAATAAGATGACTAAAAAGGGAGATGACCAACTCTATTGAGGTTATCGCTTGAAGCGATGTTTCCTCTTCCACTCGTTTGCGAAGACCTCAGTATCAGAGATACTCTGGTCCTCTTCAATTACCTCCGGCTTCTTTGGCTTCACTGGAGGCGGCGGGGAAGGTGTATTCTCACGCCCTTTTGGCGTGTTCCCCTTGGTGGTTTTTAGTGGGCTCTTCTTTGAAGGGCCCACAGGAGTAGGTGGCTCCTTGTCCACCTTACTCTTTCCATCCTTCACCCTTTTTGGTTTAGGCACTTGCGTGGTTTCTATTGGGGATTCTTTCGGGATCTCTGTCTGCGTGGCGATGGTACACTTTACACATTGCGTGGTTGCAACGGAAGCAAAGGACCGGGAGAAAGTTGGAGCGATTAGCGCCCTGTATTTTCTCCTCGCTTCCGCATATGGGATTTTTTCCAGTTTTTATCTCCATGACTTTCCTCTCTTCTTTCATCTTCGGGCAATCACGAGAGTACACTGGGTGTGTACCCTCGCAATTCACACAAAGAGTTTCCGAAGAGCACTCTTTATCCTCGTGCGCGTCTTTGCCACAGCGCGGGCAGGTGGCCTTGCCCTCGCAGCGCGGCGCGACATGGCCGAACCGTTGGCATTTGAAACAACGCACGGGATTCGGGATGAATGGCCTCACTGGTACCGATTCATAGCCCACAAACACCTTGTCGGGTAGTCTATCACGCGTAAACGTCAAGATCACGGAGGTGCTGTTTACGTTTTCTCCGTTGCGCCTTGTGGTGAGTCGACGACAATCAGTCACTCCCTGAGAGAACATTTCTCTCTTGATTTCTTCGATGTCCACGTATAGAAGGTCGTAGTGACTGATGACTCCCCGACAGGTGTTAAGAGTGCGGTGCACCTCCACCTTAATCGGAATGTCATGGAGCGTTCCCATAGCAAGTAGTTTTTCGCTCTGTGTGTCGTTCAGGGTCTCTATAAGTAGTGTACCATCCCTGAGCTTCTTCACGCTCTTTGGGTCCCCAGGCACAATCTGTGATAACACTCTGCGAATTAAGAAGGGAGAAACCTTTTTCAAGGTCTCACCTTCCTTTGCACAAGACATAATTAAATAGCGCTTACATGCGCCGATACACTTTTCTCCCCCGCCGGTGTCCGGACGGGATCTTTTTAGTGGTGGAAAGGGTTTTTCCTCCATAATAAGAAATGATTCGTCCCTCGGCCTCCCCACCCACCACGGAGCCACACATTTGGGACGCCACTCCGCCAAACCGGAGCGGTCGCCAGGGCTAACTCGAGGGATATAGCGCTTCTGGAGTGGTTGTCTGTTTCGGGGTGGATCTTCGGTGCAAGGGCCCACCAAAACCCTTACATCTCCGACCTCCCTACGCAGACCCCCACAACCTTGGCACTCGCCACCGGAGCGAAAACGCGACGGAAGCCGATTGACCGGGAGTGGCTAGCTCCCGGCCTCCCGTTTACGCGAAATCCGGGGCCGAAGAGGGGTATCACTCCCCGGTCCATACAGGGCATCCGACACCCTGCTGGGAACCAGAAAGCTCACCCTCCAGGATCCCCTTCTCTCCCTTACGGGTCTCCAGGCACGGCAAACACCTGGGCGGATCGCAGGCCAGATGGTATGGCCGCTCACAGACAGTGGATCCACAGCACTGTCCGGACGCATCCCTTGCTGGCTTGGGGTTTGTTTTCGGGGTTTTCTCCCCGCCCTTTTAGTCGCCTCTTACGACAAGCAGGGATACTGCGGGAGTATTCTCTACCCCCCTACCCGCGGGGGGGTTGGGATACGGTAATGCTTTTTGCAAGTCGAACGAGAATGCAAAATAATAATCCGAATTGCATGATACTTGCTCCTGGGCTTGTTTTAGTGAATTTCTAGCTGATTCTGCTAGTCCTAAATGGACATCGTGTTCTTCGGTGAGTTTACTCTTTTCTTCATCATTATTCGATGCTTTAATTTTGATGTTTAATAAGTCGCATTTTTGGCATGTATCTTTGTGCGGTTGGTGAAAATGTAAATCAAAATCTTTTTGAAATATTTTCCTATAAGTCCACTCATTAACGGCTTTCATTCCATTTTCCTCGCAGTGAAGCTCGTATAAATTAAACATTTTCCTGATAGTTAGATCTGGATGTAGATATTTTCTATTAGGATTATGAGATCTGGTATAATGGGATTCAAAATTAGGTAAACTCCTAATATGGTTTTGAACGTGCTCTTTCGCTTCTTCAGAAAATTGTCTTGATGATCCAACCATCCTCACACGTACATCATTGCCCACATTTGCAGAGTTTAGTACTCGTTGTAAGCGTCCTTTGCTTACTTTAAAAGTATCCAAAAAGAATTTTTTGCAGACGGGAATTTTTCCAGTTTTAGAACGTAACAAATATCTAAAACTAAAATTTCTTGGTGAAACTTTTCCGTTTGTTGGACGTCTTCGTTCCACAATTTTGCACTCAACAGCTTCGTGAAGTAATACATTTTGTTTGTCAATATCTGCCAAACCCCAAAACTTCTCAAAAATATTCTTTCTTTCTTCTTCATTGTAATTTTTTGTGTAAGCATTCCGTCAACCACAATCTTTGTTTTCGAAAAATTTTTCAGGAACAATATTTCCGGTTTGAGTGCAATATCTTTTTACTTAATTCTGTTTAATCTTTCGCACTTTATTTGCTAAAGTATGATGCATGTATGATCTTTTTCCATTGTTATTCGGATCCTCATTCTGTTTCTTTTTCGATTTTTTTTAAATTATTAGTTACTATTTCTTTTTCACTATCTGAAATGGTCTTGTTCTGTTTTTCATCATAGGTGAAATAATTTCTAAGATGTAATATTAAATTTTAAGTTTTATATCAACTAAACGTACAGGTAATTCAACAAACTCAACTGTCCCAAAAATTATGTTAACTTGTAAACACTAATTGAAATTACCTTCATCACCGCTTTGGAACATTATCAATAGTAAATATCTTGATGTAAGTATAAATGGAGTTGGGCCACTTGGACAAACTACACGGCTCCGTTATTTAATTAATTCTGAAAACTAATGTGTGAAAATTTATCGTATTTGCTCTGAATATAAGCAACCTGAAATGCTTCACTGATATATAACATGAAGCTGTACATTTAACCATGGTAACCGGCAAAAAATTGAAAAACAGAGTTAGGCCACTTTCAAAACAAACGGCTCATATATCTTTGTGTTGCAAGAAACGATCTTAAATTAATAAAGACTTAGGGAAGAGGGAAGGCGAGAACCGAGAGGAAGAGAACCGAGTTCACTCGTTTAATCAATTGTATTACTTTTCCTAGGACTTAACCAAAAAATTTCCCCCTGGGGATAGGGGGATGAAGAATACTCCCGCAGGATCCCTGTTTGTTGTAAGAGGCGACTAAAAGGGCGGGGAGTAAACCCCGAAAACAAACCCCTAGCCAGCAAGGGATGCGTCCGGACAGTGCTGTGGATCCACTGTCTGTGAGCGGCCATACCATCTGGCCTGCGATCCACCTAGCTGTTTGCCGTGCCTGGAGACCCATAAGGGAGAGAAGGGGATCCTAGAGGGTGAGCTTTCTGGTTCCCAGCTGGGTTTCGGATACCCTGTATGGACCGGGAGCAATATCCCTCTTCGTCCCCGGATTTCGCGTAAACGGGAGGCGGGGAGCTAGCCACTCCCTGTCAATTGGCTCCCGTCGTGTTTTCGCTCCAGTGCGGAGTGCCAAGGTTCATCAAATTATTCAATTTTAGATACATTTTTTACCAAGTTCATTATAATTTTTCCCTGGATTTTTATTTATTCAAAATAATGTACAAAGTTTACATTGTTTATTAAATTGATCAATTTGTTTCTTGTGTGGCTCAATTCTAGGTCAAAAATATTCCTTTCTTCAAACTTCCACTACAGGTTACAAGCGTGCTGCTTAGTCATCTGATTGGCTCACTCCTCCATGATGTCTTCCCATGGATAGACACTTGAAAATACATTAAACAATCCATTTACTAATTTGAAAATAGAACCATAGCATACAGCCATAATTAGCCGATTTAAATTGGAGCCGGTTACTACACGAGGACAGACACACACAAAATCAACAATTATTAACATTTAACAGCAGAAATAAGAAAAAGAGGTATATTATATTATCCAATTATGGAGAGATGGGATAGAGCTACGTCAGTAAATTTGAGAGGCAACAAAATAAAAAATATTGGAGCTAGATATTTGGTATAATATATAGACATAATTTGGTATGATATCACTTATTTACTTATTACCACATCCGGTATTACACAAGATCACACTATTTAATTAGCTTAACAATAAATTCCATAAAAATGTGGGAGATGCCACAACAGTAACTTTTAACGAAGTAATCCACAAAGTGCACATTACAATGCATCAATTTCAGTGTGTTAACCATAGTTTTGTAATTTGTTTTAAAATCCCTTACTGTGACACATTAACCATGTTTGGCAGCTTGGTCAATGCAATCACATGGAATCACACCCTCCATACCAATTACCTTCCTGGGTAGATGGATAATTCATTTATTCACACAGGTCACTTAGGCCTTTGATAAAATAAGTCATGACCATCTCAGATGTTGATGAAACTTGGTACATTATATTGCTCACAGATTTAAGTAACCAAACCAAATTTTATTAACCCAGATCCAATAGTTTTTATTTTGTAACCTCTCTAAATCTTAGGTGAGTTCAGGGCTAAAAAAAGGGTGCGCTTTCTTCGTAAATATTGGTATCATCAATCAACCAATCTTCAACAAATTACGCAGTAAGGTCAAACAAAATATGAGGATTCCAGAAAAAGCATCTATGGACCCTTAACATGTTTGCAATTGCACCAAAAAATTCTTTTATCAGGTCTTATCATTACTTTTTTGGAGAATAACATGGTTAATTAATAATTTAATCATCAATGAAAGGAATTTCACGTCATTTTTTCAAATTATCCCAAACATATGATCTTATATCCTCAGAAATAAATATTGTTTTTCTTGCCTTCCCAGAAAATTGACATTTTTTTGCCATTTTCACGGCTGTAGATCATTTTTATGTAACATCGTTAAAAAAAATTAATTCCTTTAACCTTATTCCTTACCCAGTCATCCAAAGTCAGCTTACCTAAAGAATTGTTTATTTCAGATAATCAATGCCTCATTGACTTTCTAAGTTTGGTTGTGCTCTAATATGTTTGTTAATATTCAATTGTGCCACTTCCGAACATATTTATGCTGAACATTTTTACTTATTATGTTAGTTTAAACTGTGGGAAAGCAAAATGGAAGATTCCATATGTTATGAAAGAAAATTAACTTTGACATAGTTAAGAGACAAATTTAGTTTTGCTTTAAAGAAAGAAATTGAAAATGTAGCACATTTAACAGACATCCGTAAAAGTCTTTAAAAATTGAGAACAGAAGCTATTGAAGGCCTGAGCCAAAATATGGGATTTTGAAAAAGCTGGTATTCCGTCATAACTGTGTTTCAACCATATTAGTTGGCACAGAAAACCCACATAAATACCTTTCACTGAAGGGCTACAAAATTAAATACTTCCACATGAAGAGGTCTCTCATTTACGAGTAAGGAAGAAAGTTGAGATAAAATAACCAACAATCAAGTTTGAACAAAATATATTGGTTCACCTCCAAGAGATTTTTACAAAAGAAAGATAAAATTGAAATGCTTAATTCATCTTAAAATTATATTGGCTGTTCTCCTTTAAAATTGCATTTCTTCATTGAAAACCAAAAACTTCCTTAAAGAAAAATTGGAAAAGATGCAGTACACTGTTAAGCCACATTGAATTAAAGAATCAAGACATAGGGGGAGCAAAGTGAGGTTGTGGACATTTTTCAGAGAAAGGGTGACATTGGTGCACTATACGGGAAGGTTAAAACCCCATTAGGAAGTAAGAAGGGAAAATCATTGCAAACAATCAAAGATTAGTCATAAAAAATATTAGTTGGACAAGGGAAGATCATGACATATGGAAGGAATATATATACATAGGAAGAGAATATGACAAAGGTGAGGATAGCTTAGGTCAAGGCTTCCTCAATGACGAGATAGAAAGCGCATTAAGGGAATTGAGATCAAATAAGGCTATGGGGATAGAAAACATTCCCACGAAACTACTTAAAAGTTAAAGAAAAGGTGGGAAGAAGAGTTTCTATGCACTAATTGGTAGTATTTATGAGGGAGGAATATGGCTGGAAGACCATCAAAGAGGAACATGGAATACAATCAGGACATATTTGCCCGTTCAGTAGATTTCAAAAAGGCATTTGATAGAGTGAATAGGGAAAAACTAATGAATATATTGCAAAAAGCAAGAATAGTTTGGAGTGCTAGGAGGCTAATCTTCAACCTGTACATGTCTCGGACTGCCTATGCGTGAGTAGGGGATGGAGAATCTGGATGTGCAGTGTTGGGAAGAGGAGTAAGGCAGGGTTGTCCATTATCACCCGTGCTGTTCAACACATATGTGGAGGAAATGATTAAAGAGGCATGGGGAGTACTAGAGATGAGAAAAGAAATAGGAGGGAGAATTCATAAAATCAGTTAGGTATGCTGATGACCAGGCCTTAGTTTGTCAGTCAGCCAAGGCGTTACAAGCATTGCTGAGTGCATTGGAAAGTCAGTAGTAGCAGTAGTTTTTATGGGAGGCGACCGACAGCTAAGGTCATCTGCACCATTATGGATGGATGGTAGAGGAAGGGTGGAGAGAAACCCTGCATCAGGTGTCTGCCTCTTGTCTTCTGTCTATTTCTTAGAATAAATGGAAGACAAAGAGGCATCTGTCTTTCTTGATATATTCAACAGATTCAGGTGAGATGTAGTGGAAGGTTGTCATTATGGGAAAAATTTGCAATTTAGAAAACATTCCCACGAAACTACTTAAAAGTTTAGGAAAAGGTGGGAAGAAGAGTTTCTATGCACTAATTGGTAGTATTTATGTGGGCGGAATATGGCTGGAAGACCATCAAAGAGGAACATGGAATACAATCAGGACAGCCTGATTTTATTCCATGTTCCATTTTTCCATGAGCATGTGCAATTTTCCCCAGATTTGCACAGAGAAATCTGTGGAAAAGTGCAACTTTTCCTCATAATTTCTTGATCAAGCTGAATTTTATGATATTCAGTACACATTCCTTTTGCCGAAACTGTTTTCCAGAGGAAAATTTCTCATCAAACATTATAAACGGATATTTGGGGAGTGTTGCTTGCCTTAGAAATATGTACTTGGATACAACAGACTGAATTGCAATATTTATTACAATAGGTTTAATGGAAAGCTTATCACTAAATCAATTTTCAAAAAGATAGAAGAGCTTAAAAGATCACAGTGAGTATCAGAGATACATCAGTAAGTATCGTAGTGAACCAAGTCATACGGGCACATTTAAATGGGGCTTAATTACTGATTAAAAAATTTCCTAAATAACACTACAAATTATGTTTTCACCCCTATCACCTATAATTTGTTGAGCGTTGAATGCAGCATGTGCAAAATCTGAATAAAGTCCATTTATATTTGTGGCCAGAATCCTTGAATAAAACTTGGACCCTGCCCTGAGACCTCATAATCCAGAATTGTATAGAGTAGACCATAGGTATGATGATTAAGGCAAAATAACAAGGTAACAGTGACAAAATCAAATACACATAAAAATTATTAGTGCATTAATAAAAATATTATTTACTTTTTCATGAAAAACACTTCTTAACCCAAGTGTTGGCAAACTGCAAATAACGAGAAGTATTTGAAAAAAGAAAACCCTGACTCCATAATTTCACCAGGTCTACAATCGACAACTTTACTAGTTCTAGTGCTTCTACCTAAATTACCCTGAGTAAGAGATGAATTTAGACTTTAATAGTCTAAACCTGGGGCAGACCATTATAAATCCCACTCCACACATACCTATGTATCACCCGTCTCAGTCCAGTTTGGTGGATTTGGTTCCCTTCCTGTTAGCACTCGGAATGACCTCCAGGAGGTGGGAGCTCCATAGGGCTCTTATCAACCCAACTCGATCATCATCAGTTGGAAGTTCAATGTCCTTGACACTTGTGAATTGGTCACATGATGACTTCAAGTGATTCATGGCACCAAGGTAATGCTTTGGAAATCTGAGAGCAAATCCCATCTGAGGATAATAATGAAATTAAAGCAGAGTTACTCAGTGCACTCCATGTGACAATCTATCCTTAATTAATACTTAAAGCTGGCAAAATTCCATCCAATTCAATACTGATATTTCAATAACCAATACTGCCAATATATTAAATAATATTGGTTATCCAAACCACATTTTACCTCAATTGCATGCCTTTTAACACACACACTTCTTTTTCTGCTACCAGATGCAGAGACAGGTAGGTAGCTTTTCATCAGGCCTCTTCTAAATAAATGAGACCTGATGAAAAGCTTACAATACAGGATATTTAATTGCACAATACAGTGTATTTTGGTTGGAAAGATAGAAGAAAGGTTAAAATTGGAATTTTTTAAGGATTTTTAGAAATTATACATGGTAGATCATTTTTCAATATAACTATACAAGTCTACCGTTTTGAGAAATGGATACATCTGAATTTTAAAAACAAGCTCTTTAATTTCTCCACTAACCACATAAAGAAATGGCTATCACTTTCGAATGCTCCAGAGTAAAAAAATTGACCCAAACACCTTGACACCATCTAGGTGAATATGGTTAAAAAAAAGCATTACAATAGAGTATCATAAGATGTTTTTGATGTTGGACATTTTTGTGCAAACAGAAAGCAAGGATAAGACCTGTGAAAAATTAGCAACACAAATTGAGGGCACATATTGATATATTATAAGAGAGTTTTTAACAAGCTTGAAATAATATAAAATGAACAACATGGGAAATTGTACACCAGCACTAGCGATGTGCAAAGAATAAGGAATCAAATGATGCAACTAATTGAATTATGAACAAAGTGTTGAATGATTCTTAATTAACAAATACATAAAAGATTACATGAGAAATTTTTACACATTATAGAACATTCTCTTGAGTCATGAGAGAGAAGTCATGCTTGACTATGGATCAACTCATTTACTCACATTTAAGTTAGGAACTAAAAAAATTAAAATCACAAAAAAGTTGAAAAGATTCACGGTAAAAAATTGCACAAATTATCATAAAAAGCTCATTGGATATTGTTTGTTGAGAAACAAAACACATGAAACATTTCTATCTATCCTCTAAATCTAAATAGAAATTCACTTTTAGACTCAAAAAGTATTCTTTGTTGCAGTTATCCCTTTAAATATAATATTCATGAATAATTATCTATCTAAATGAAGGATCTCAACGTCGGTGTACCGCAACCTGACCCGGTGGGAAAACCGAGAGAACTTCTTGAATATCTATCTTAATAATTACAATAATTAATTATAAAATTAATAAAGTACTTTTAAAATAATAAATTACAAGTTTTTCAATACACATACAAACGTTTAGGGTTCTAGTTACCTCACATTTTGAGAAATGGATATACTTGTCATTTACTTTCTCTGCTCTCCATTAAAATAGAGAGTGAAGAAAATAAATAATATTGACCAAAAACATAAAATAATACAGTCTTTAAAAATGGAATGAACTCAATAGATGAAATAGTTCTAAAGGGATCAAATAGTGACCTGGAGGTAGCAGGAGACATTTGCTGTGGAACGCTTATTGAAGTTTCAGTTGGTCACCTTGGGAGATTTTCATGTTTTTCATATTCCATTATCATAGGTTATTTGTAACAAAATGTCGTTTGCACTATGCACCCATAGTGAACATCAGCAATAAAGAAGAGACCCGATGAAAAAATTGAGCTGCAATCAAAATAAGCCAAGATATGCAACCTGAAATCACCACCATGCAAAGAACACATTAATGAGCGCATGAAAATTTTGATCCCATGCAATTCATTAAAGCAATGTTTTACTGTTCTTTGCGAGTTTCTAATGAGGATAGGGAAGAGATTTGGTCTCCCGTTGCCGACACAACTAAAAGAGTAATGACAGATTTTGTCCTCGCATACCTTGAAATTCATAAAAATATGGTAAATTATAAATAATAAATAATCGTCAACAGGAATGCATAAGTACATTAAGGACAAAATAAGAAAGAAAGTAAATTAAAGACAAAATAAGTACTTCAAAACCCAAAATGTTTTAGTAAAAGTGGAATTTTTGTTGGCAGAAGGAACAAATGAATTTTCCTGTTACTTAAGATTTATTAAAACAATTTTTCTCTGTACCACAACGCTTGGTCATTACAATATATAAACTGAAAGTACTGGTATGCTGAAAGTATTGTTATACTGAAAGTTGGCATCTAGAAATTCTGGGTCATTACAAAAATAAACTACGATTAATAAAGGGATAAGAGGACCAACCAGGCTCACCATTTAGAAAAAAAACAAGCACGACGACCCCCTAACTAAATAAATGGCACGGTGATCTCTCCAAGACTACTGCCGTAATAGGGAGAAATGCCAAACACAACGGTTTACCTTGCCAAAATTACTATTTCATCGCTATTGCTCCATTATTGGTAGTAGTTTTAGGGGTTTGTAGGGTGCGTCGACAGCTATGGTCATTTTGCACCACTGTCATTACGTAAAACTTATGTTCCTTTTAAACTAGGAATAAGTAAACAAATAAATACGAATAAATATATAAATAAATAAAATAAACAAAAAAAAAGGAAAATGCTAAATTCAAAAGCATTAAAATTATGAGCTCCAAAGCTAAAGCTGCCCCATTAAACCGGTTGACCTTAAAAAACTTAAGACTCGGTTAATAGACCCAGAGTCATCCCCTAAAATATTTTTTAAGTCTCCCCTTATCTTCAACATGTCTCTGGCCCTTTGGTATGTTGTGCATTCCGTCAGGATATGTTTTATCGTCAGGGGTTGGAAACACTCATTGCAGCGGGGCTGTTCTTTTACCTCCGCAAAGAGGTACGAATGAGTGAGGGCAGAGTGTCCTATTCTCAGGCGCGTAATCATGACCTCTTCCCTCCGAATTTTCCGGATGGAAGAGGACCATGGTGAAACGACCGGTTTTATTGCCCTGAGTTTATTATTTTGCAGAGACTGCCAAGTCTCCTTCCACTGATGCAGGACCGAGTTCCGCAAGGCGGCCTTCACGTCCTACATTGGAACCAAGGTGGAGTCGGTCTCGGGTTTTCGAAGGGCATCCTTCGCTGCCTGGTCAGCTTTTTCGTTACCTCTTATGCCGACGTGACCAGGAGTCCATATAAAGGAGACCCTGTTCCCCTTTCTCTGAAGGGACAACAGGGTATAATGGATCTCCTGGACTATCGGGTGCACAGGTGCAAAGGCCGATAAAGATTTTAGGGCGCTCAACGAGTCGGTGCAGATGAGGAAAGAGCCATTGCTTTCTTTTATTTCTCCTAGGGCCGTCCTTATGGCTGACAGCTCGGCTGTGAAAATGCTGCAAGAAGTGTGCAGTTTTTTCCTCACGACTCCATGGTAGTGGGACACGACCGCATAGGCACATGCAGATTCTGACTGACCCGTCGGTGTAGACTGGGACAAAGTCAGAAAGTGAGCTGAGGACGGCACTGAAGAGCTGCTGGTATTCGGAATCGGTCGTTTTGGCTTTGCGGCGTGCACTGGCAATGAGTTTAATATCCGGCATTGGTGTTAACCAAGGCGGATACTTAGCATAGGAGACGGGGCATATTTGAGGAAATGTAAAATTTACCTCATTAATAAAATCATTAAAACGAACGGCAAAGGGCCTAGTTGCCCTTCTCCGCCTGTTAAATAAGTCTAAAAACCGTTGGTTAAAAACTATGTTAAAACAAGGGTGGATTGTCTTTGATAAAATTTTACAGGCATAGTTGCCCATTAAAATCATCCTGCGGGTTTCCAACGGAGGCTCCCCTGCGTCTGCAAGTAAGCTTGGGACTGGGCTCGTTCTAAATGCCCCGGTGGCCAACCGTATCCCAGCATTGTGGAGACACGTGAGTGGTCTCAAGTAAGACTCTCGTCCTGAGGAATACACTATGGAACCATAGTCCAGTTTGGATCGCACCAAGCCTCTGTACAATAAAAGCATGGTGGAGTGGTCTGCTCCCCAAGTGGAGTGAGTTAAAAACTTTAAAACGTTGAGGGTTTGGCGACACCTCTCGCGTAACACGCGGATATGCTCCCGCCAGTTCAGCTTTTGGTCCAGGATCATGCCGAGAAAGCGGACGGACTCCACAAATGGAAGAATCCTACCCAACAGGGTTAGGGTCGGGGTAACGTGGTAACCGCGAAGACGGTGAAAGTGCACGCATTTCGTTTTCTCCATGGAGAAACGAAATCCGTTCTTTCGCGACCACTCTCCCAGTTTGTTTAGAGTCACCTGGGCTTGCCTGGAAGCGTTTGGCAGTCGTGTCGACCGGCAAAATATGGCTAAGTCGTCCACATAGAGCGATGCCATCACCGGGGCATTGATGCATTCCACCACGTCGTTGATGGCGATGGCAAATAACGTCACGCTCAGTACTGAACCCTGGGGTACCCCGTTCTCCTGTGTAAAAGATCGGGATAAGTGCTTCCCAGTCCTTACTTTAAAAAGGCGGTTAGTTAAAAAATTTCTGATAAATAGGGCCATGTTGCCTCTAAATCCCCACTTGTGGAGCGTGTTGAGGATTCTCCATCGCCACACACTATCATAGGCCTTCTCCAGGTCGAAAAAGACTGCTATGACGTGTTGACGGTGGAGAAAGGCTTCCTGGATGAAGTTCTCAGTGCGCACCAGATGGTCTGTCGTGGACCTGCCACGCCGAAAGCCGCACTGAGCGTCGGAGAGCAGGTGTCGACTCTCCAAGCACCACATGAGACGTCGGTTTACCATCCGTTCCATCACCTTGCACAGGCAGCTGGTGAGAGATATGGGACGGTAGTTGTTCGGGTCATTTTTGTCCTTGCCCTGTTTTGGGATTGGTATCACGATGGACTCTCGCCAGGCATTTGGAAAACTGCCCTCGTTCCAAAGTTGGTTGAGGGTATTTAGGACCTCCCCAATCGCAGTTTCCGGAATGTTCCGGAGAAATGCGTTGTGGATTTCGTCCGCCCCTGGCGAGGTGTAATGGGAGTCTTCGATGGCGGATTTAAGCTCCCAGGACGTGAAAGGCTCATTGTAATATTCACTTGTAGGACCTGCACCAAAATTGAGAGGGACTCTCTCGCATCGCCTCTTCAGGTTCGCAAAGCCCGCGGCATAGCCCTCGTCACTGCTATTGGCCGCGAACTGACTGGCAAATATGTTGCTTATTTCGGCAGGTGAATTAACCACCCGGCCAGCAACAAGCAATGGCGAGATGACAAATGAGCCCTTGGACCCGGAGATTTTCTTCACTTTGTCCCATACCTGACCAAGCGGCGTGCGATGGTTGATGGTAGAGACGTATTCTATCCAGGAAGCCCTCTTGGCCTCCTTCACGGCCCTTCGAGCTCGCGCTCTCAGGCGGCGGTACGATGCCAGATTAGTTGCCGTGGGATATTTTCTAAAAATATTTAATGCTTTTTTCCTCGCCCGAATCGCCCGGTCGCATTCCCCGTTCCACCAAGGGACAGGAGCTCGATTAATGTTCCCGGACGTACGAGGGATACTTTTGGTAGCTGCCGCCAACAGCGTTGAACTTAGTTTATCGACGTTGTGCAACGCGTCGAAACTTGCGTCGTGTTTATATGTAAACGTACGCTTAAAAAGTGGCCAGTCCGCACGGTTAATACGCCACTTTTCCGGAGGTTTTGAAATGGTGGGCGAAGAGTCTTCCTTAACGAGTAGAAGAGGAAAATGGTCACTCCCACAGAGATCGTTGTGGGTGGACATTTTCAGCTTTGGGGCTAGACTTCTCGAGCATAGACAAAGATCTATTGCTGAGAATTCCCCATTGAAGCTGTTAAACCGGGTTTTTTCGCCGCTATTTAATAAAAACAGGTTAAAATCCTCAATAAAGTTGGATAAAATTCGACCTCTCCTATTGCTTTGGGTTTCTGGCCCTCCCCAGAGAGGATCATGGGCATTAAAATCTCCCATCAAAATGAACGGCTGAGGAAGCTGGTGGACAAGGGCTTCAAGGTTCAGGCGGGTCACCGGTGCACCCTCTGGCAGATACACGTTGCATAACGTAATCCTCTCAGGGGTGTGCACCGTGACAGCGACGGCCTGGAATGGAGAGTTCAGTTGGACTCGCGAGGTGTAAAGGGCCTCACGGGCCGCAACTGCTACTCCCCCTTGGGCTCGTTGGCCACTTAGGTCATCCGTTCTAAAAACAGTGAATCCCTTCAGAATACCCTTATCTTCAGCCTTAAAATGGGTCTCTTGGAGACAAATACAAGAGGGTTTAAAATCTTGGATTAAAATGGCCAGCTCCTCCTTGTGCCGATAAAAGCCATTGCAGTTCCACTGCAGAATGGAACACATTTAAAGTGTTAAATTAAAATAAATAAATAAATATATAAATAAATAAGATGACTAAAAAGGGAGATGACCAACTCTATTGAGGTTATCGCTTGAAGCGATGTTTCCTCTTCCACTCGTTTGCGAAGACCTCAGTATCAGAGATACTCTGGTCCTCTTCAATTACCTCCGGCCTCTTTGGCTTCACTGGAGGCGGCGGGGAAGGTGTATTCTCACGCCCTTTTGGCGTGTTCCCCTTGGTGGTTTTCTGTGGGCTCTTCTTTGAAGGGCCCACAGGAGTAGGTGGCTCCTTGTCCACCTTACTCTTCCCATCCTTCACCCTTTTGGGTTTAGGCACTTGCGTGTTTTCAACTGGGGATTCTTTCGGTATGTCCGTCTGCGTGGCGATGGTACACTTTACACATTGCGTGGTTGCAACGGAAGCAAAGGACCGGGAGAAAGTTGGAGCGATTAGCGCCCTGTATTTTCTCCTCGCTTCCGCATATGGGATTTTTTCAAGGGTTTTTATCTCCATGACTTTCCTCTCTTCTTTCATCTTCGGGCAATCACGAGAGTACACTGGGTGTGTACCCTCGCAATTGACACAAAGAGGTTCCGAAGAGCACTCTTTATCCTCGTGCGCGTCTTTGCCACAGCGCGGGCAGGTGGCCTTACCCTCGCAACGCGACGCGACATGGCCGAACCGTTGGCATTTGAAACAACGCACGGGATTTGGGATGAATGGCCTCACTGGTACCGATTCATAGCCCACAAACACCTTGTCGGGTAGTCTATCACGCGCAAACGTCAAGATCACGGAGGTGCTGTTTACGTTTTCTCCGTTGCGCCTCGTGGTGAGTCGACGACAATCAGTCACTCCCTGAGAGAACATTTCTCTCTTGATTTCTTCGATGTCCACGTATAGGAGGTCGTAGTGACTGATGACTCCCCGACAGGTGTTAAGAGTGCGGTGCACCTCCACCTTAATCGGAATGTCATGGAGCATTCCCATAGCAAGCAGTTTATCGCTTTGTGTATCGTTCAGGGTCTCTATAAGAAGTGTACCATCCCGGAGCTTCTTCACGCTCTTTGGGTCCCCAGGCACAATCTGTGACAAAACTCTGCGAATTAAGAAAGGAGAAACCTTTTTCAAGGTTTCACCTTCCTTTATGCACGACATAATTAAATAGCGCTTACATGCGCCTATGCACTTTTCTCCCCCGCCGGTGTCCGGACGGGATCTTTTTAGTGGTGGAAAGGGTTTTTCCTCCATAATAATTAATTATTCGTCCCTCGGCCTCCCCACCCACCACGGAGCCACACATTTGGGACGCCACTCCGCCAAACCGGAGCGGTCGCCAGGGCTAACTCGAGGGATATAGCGCTTCAGGAGTGGTTGTCTGTTTCGGGGTGGATCTTCGGTGCAAGGGCCCACCAAAACCCTTACATCTCCGACCTCCCTACGCAGACCCCCACAACCTTGGCACTCGCCACCGGAGCGAAAACGCGACGGAAGCCGATTGACCGGGAGTGGCTAGCTCCCGGCCTCCCGTTTACACGAAATCCGGGGCCGAAGAGGGGTATCACTCCCCGGTCCATACAGGGCATCCGACACCCTGCTGGGAACCAGAAAGCTCACCCTCCAGGATCCCCTTTTCTCCCTTACGGGTCTCCAGGCACGGCAAACACCTGGGCGGATCGCAGGCCAGATGGTATGGCCGCTCACAGACAGTGGATCCACAGCACTGTCCGGACGCATCCCTTGCTGGCTTGGGGTTTGTTTTCGGGGTTTTCTCCCCGCCCTTTTAGTCGCCTCTTACGACAAGCAGGGATACTGCGGGAGTATTCTCTATCCCCCTACCCGCGGGGGGGTTGCTCCATTATTTCAAGTCCAAACTTTTATCTCACAAGAATGAAAAAACCTATCAGCAGGAAGGAAGGAGAGTTTTGAATGGGATCAGGAATTTGTGAGAAAGCGTGCATTACACCACAACCACTCCTCAACCTCCTCTTACCCCTGTTTTCTCATGACTTGACATCATGTGGTGCGATCGATCATTGAATACTGATGTGTGGACGACAAGTGACTCGGCATCCGGCATCGGCAGTGATGACTCCAGGGTACGGTTAGAAAGGCTGCTACCCGAACTGTACTCCTGCTCACCAACTGCAGTAAATTAAGGTGAGATTTAAACTTGCAAGCATCGGACACCCTTCTTGGTGAGGAAGACCTTCAAAGTATCTTAATACAATCATTCAACAACAATTTTAGAGGCTGCACTTGTGCAACAACACGAATGGCCATTTTGCACAACTTTCTAAACCTGACACTAATTTAATATTTTCTTAAATTTTTCCAGGGAGCCATTAAATGTAGAGAGATGTCTATCTCAAGGAGTCAAGGGAAAACAAAGGTTCACTGTGAGCAATTATTATACTAACTTGAGGATAGTTTCCTCGAGATGCCTGCAATATTAGCAATCTCATGCAATAGCACTCTTCTATCATCCATGACCATATCATGGATTTTTGTCAATCATGTTTGGAAATGTAACCACAGCATCGCACCCGGCACCACTTATGCTCACACTTAAATGAGTTCTCTACTCTCCTCACCTTCACTTGTTCCTTCATCCACCGAGCTGGCATCTTCATCTGAAGAGTCACCCTCATCCATGTCTTCAGAAACGGGTCGCTGAATGAGAAAGCAAACATGATCTGGATACCTCAGACGAACTTTGCATCCCAAATCGGGGGGAGCACCTTCAGGGATGCAATCCTAAAAAGTTGGAATAAAAATTAAGCGTCAGTTCAAGCATCTAAGTGTGAATGTTTCCAAGAAAAGAAATATTTCACCACGTTAAATCATTTAAAGTGCAAAGGGAGAATAATAAATACCTATTATACTTGTAGACAGGAATGCATTCATTCGAGAAAGACATGAACAAAATACAATGAGAAAATATGGTCTAGTAGAGCGAAATGAAAGAGGAGAAAAGCTTTTGGTATTTTGCGAATAATGAAAATCAGTGGTGGCAAACACACACTTTCGGAATCACCCATGAAGACAAAAAACATGTGGAAGGAGCCATGAGATGTATTTATTTTATTTCAATAAACAAAATGGCATGTTTTTCTTTTTGGGAACAATTACACCACATACAACTGCTACAGTAACTCTCCAAAAAGGATTTGAAGACTGAAATAGAAGACCGTGAATAAGCTACTACCCAAGTGTTTACCTATGGCATGGTGTAATGGCTAAGATTGAGGCGAGAACTAACAGGTAAGGTGAGGCATCACAATTTTCTTAGAAGCATCTCTTAGGCATCTACAAATATTTTCACTCCTATGTTCAGATTTAATGAAAAATTCGAATTCCATTGCTCCATAATGCATTCTGGGAACAATTGAAGGAATCCTGAGTCAAGTACATGACCTCAATCCAATAAGCGAAAAATTATACACCTCTTTAAAAAAACTGAGCCACATTTATTTAACTTACTATTGCAAAATAATAATGAAATATCCTTCCATGGACTATGAACTTGACTAAGTGGATGGGGTTGAGAGCATTCCATAAAACAGCTACACAAATGGAGACAATGATAGCTGCTCCTACCAGATAGGTCAAAGGTTATGAGCCATATGAAAGATGGTTCATGCAGCATCTGTTCCTCAGCAAGGTGGCTACAAAGGTATCAGACCCACGTGGGGTGACCATTTTGGCGATGGTGCCACATTAAAATCTCTAATGAAGAAGGAAATGCGAAATATCCACAATTATAATTTCCATGAAAAAAATGGATAGATGCAGATAAAATGATTCCTAGCACCTTAGCGATATGGCCCACTGGACTAGGCGTGACCAAAAGCAAGGGAGGGTTTGCATCACGTAAAATCCTTGTACAACCAAGCTGAGGGACAGATGCGAGACGAAGACCCAGAAATCATACAGATAACAGAAACATAGTAATTCCACAATTAATATTTTGGAATAAATAAATATAAATATAATATTACGGCCATCAATAATTATCAAATGTGGATTGGCTGTGTTTCTGTTATCTGTATGAATGTGTTGGGTAAATTCTACCATCACCTATCTATCAAACCAACATTTGGGTTTATAACTGTGTTCATAGGTATGTTATACTCAGGGAAACAGTAAATAAAAAGTGACTGGCTATCAAATTTGCAAAATTATGTAAATGTTACTTCACATTAGAGCAAGGTTTTGTGAGAAATACATCTGTCACACCCAGTGTTACGGTCACCTATGCATATCAGGTATTTTTCTTTGCCTTTGTCATCACATCACATACGCTATAGCCCTGGAGAGGCTCAGTCAACCTAAACATTGCCTAAGTGCTCAGCGAGCCAATCCTCTTGTTCTTCTGTGGTCAAACCTCCTGGCTCCCAACTTCTCCACACTTCATATTCCATTAGCAAAGCTACCACAGCTCTGAATGAGAGTCATGAGCACATGTATGTTGAGAGTGAGCACTCTCATGGGATTTGCACACCCCTAGTCATGAGTGCTTAGAGTAATGCTTTTGAACCATTAATGGAAAAATTGCAGTCAATGATGACACTATTGTTCACAGTTATCACCAATTAATAATGCAGATGAAACGGATCTGTACCAAAGAGCTTTGCTAGAAATTATTCAACTTTTAAGGAGTAGTAGTAGTAGTTTTGAGAGTTTTAGGGTGCGTCGACAGCTAAGGTCATTTTGCACCACTCATTAAATATAAAACAAAAATTCCTTTTTACTTAGGAATAAATA
Source organism: Hetaerina americana (assembly GCF_022747635.1). NCBI lineage: Eukaryota > Metazoa > Arthropoda > Insecta > Odonata > Calopterygidae > Hetaerina > Hetaerina americana. The sequence goes on from NW_027287095.1 coordinate 85,303,173, forward strand.
AATAAATAAATACGATTAAATATAAATAAATAAATAAATAATTGTTAAAATCAAAGGCCATTAAAATTATGAGATCAAAAACTATATCTGCCTCATTAAACCAGTTGCCCTTAAAAAATTTAAGACTCGGTTTATGGACTCAGAGTCATCCCCTAAAATATTTTTTAAGTCTCCCCTTATCTTCAACATGTCTCTGGCCCCTTGGTATCTTCTACATTCTGGGTAGTAGTTTTTAGGGGTTTGTAGGGTGCGTCGACAGCTATGGTCATTTTGCACCACTGTCATAACGTAAAACTTATGTTCCTTTTAAACTAGGAATAAGTAAACAAATAAATACGAATAAATATATAAATAAATAAAATAAACAAAAAAAAAAAGGAAAATGCTAAAATCAAAAGCATTAAAATTATGAGCTCCAAAGCTAAAGCTGCCCCATTAAACCGGTTGACCTTAAAAAACTTAAGACTCGGTTTATAGACCCAGAGTCATCCCCTAAAATATTTTTTAAGTCTCCCCTTATCTTCAACATGTCTCTGGCCCTTTGGTATGTTGTGCATTCCGTCAGGATATGTTTTATCGTCAGGGGTTGGAAACACTCATTGCAACGGGGCTGTTCTTTTACCTCCGCAAAGAGGTACGAATGAGTGAGGGCAGAGTGTCCTATTCTCAGGCGCGTAATCATGACCTCTTCCCTCCGAATTTTCCGGATGGAAGAGGACCATGGTGAAACGACCGGTTTTATTGCCCTGAGTTTATTATTTTGCAGAGACTGCCAAGTCTCCTTCCACTGATGCAGGACCGAGTTCCGCAAGGCAGCCTTTACGTCCTCCATTGGAACCAAGGTGGAGTCGGTCTCGGGTTTTCGAAGGGCATCCTTCGCTGCCTGGTCAGCTTTTTCGTTACCTCTTATGCCGACGTGACCAGGAGTCCATATAAAGGAGACCCTGTTCCCCTTTCTCTGAAGGGACAACAGGGTATAATGGATCTCCTGGACTATCGGGTGCACAGGTGCAAAGACCGATATAGATTTTAGGGCGCTCAACGAGTCTGTGCAGATGAGGAAAGAGCCATCGCTTTCTTTTATTTCTCCTAGGGCCGTCCTTATGGCTGACAGCTCGGCTGTGAAAATGCTGCAAGAAGTGTGCAGTTTTTTCCTCACGACTCCATGGTAGTGGGACACGACCGCATAGGCACATGCAGATTCTGACTTTGACCCGTCGGTGTAGACTGGGACAAAGTCAGAAAGTGAGCCGAGGACGGCACTGAAGAGCTGCTGGTATTCGGAATCGGTCGTCTTGGCTTTGCGGCGTGCACTGGCAATGAGTTTAATATCCGGCATTGGCGTTAACCAAGGCGGGTACTTAGCATAGGAGACGGGGCATACTTGAGGAAATGTAAAATTTACCGCGTTAATAAAATCATTAAAACGAACGGCAAAGGGCCTAGTTGCCCTTCTCCGCCTGTTAAATAAGTCTAAAAACCGTTGGTTAAAAACTATGTTAAAACAAGGGTGGATTGTCTCTGATAAAATTTTACAGGCATAGTTGCCCATTAAAATCATCCTGCGGGTTTCCAACGGAGGCTCCCCTGCGTCTGCAAGTAAGCTTGGGACTGGGCTTGTTCTAAATGCCCCGGTGGCCAACCGTATCCCAGCATTGTGGACACATGTAAGTGGTCTCAAGTAAGACTCTCGTCCTGAGGAATACACTATGGAACCATAGTCCAGTTTGGATCGCACCAAGCCTCTGTACAATAAAAGCATGCTGGTGCGGTCTGCTCCCCAAGTGGAGTGAGTTAAAAACTTTAAAACGTTGAGGGTTTGGCGACACCTCTCACGTAACACGCGGATATGCTCCCGCCAGTTCAGCTTTTGGTCCAGGATCATGCCGAGAAAGCGGACGGACTCCACAAATGGAAGAATCCTACCCAACAGGGTTAGGGTCGGGGTAACGTGGTAACCGCGAAGACGGTGAAAGTGCACGCATTTCGTTTTCTCCATGGAGAAACGAAATCCGTTCTTTCGCGACCACTCTCCCAGTTTGTTCAGAGTCACCTGGGCTTGCCTGGAAGCGTTTGGCAGTCGTGTCGACCGGCAAAATATGGCTAGGTCGTCCACATAGAGCGATGCCATCACCGGGGCATTGATGCATTCCACCACGTCGTTGATGGCGATGGCAAATAACGTCACGCTCACTACTGAACCCTGGGGTACCCCGTTCTCCTGTGTAAAAGATCGGGAAAAGTGCTTCCCAGTCCTTACTTTAAAAAGGCGGTTGGTTAAAAAATTCCTGATAAATAGGGCCATGTTGCCTCTAAATCCCCACTTGTGGAGCGTGTTGAGGATTCTCCATCGCCACACACTATCATAGGCCTTCTCCAGGTCGAAGAAGACTGCTATGACGTGTTGACGTTGGAGAAAGGCTTCCTGGATGAAGTTCTCAGTGCGAACCAGATGGTCTGTCGTGGACCTGCCACGCCGAAAGCCGCACTGAGCGTCGGAGAGCAGGTGTCGACTCTCCAAGCACCACATGAGACGTCGGTTTACCATCCGTTCCATCACCTTGCACAGGCAGCTGGTGAGAGATATGGGACGGTAGTTTTTCGGGTCATTTTTGTCCTTGCCCTGTTTTGGGATTGGTATCACGATGGACTCTCGCCAGGCATTTGGAAAACTGCCCTCGTTCCAGAGTTGGTTGAGGGTATTTAGGACCTCCCCAATCGCGGTTTCCGGAATGTTCCGGAGAAATGCGTTGTGGATTTCGTCCGCCCCTGGCGAGGTGTAATGGGAGTCTTCGATGGCGGATTTAAGCTCCCAGGGCGTGAAAGGCTCATTGTAATATTCCCGGGTAGGACCTGCACCAAAATTGAGAGGGACTCTCTCGCATCGCCTCTTCCGGTTCGCAAAGTCCGCGGCATAGCCCTCGTCACTGCTATTGGCCGCTAACTGACTGGCAAATATGTTGCTTATTTCGGCAGGTGAATTAACCACCCGGCCAGCAACAAGCAATGGCGAGATGACAAATAAGCCCTTGGACCCGGAGATTTACTTGACTTTGTCCCATACCTGACCAAGTGGCGTGCGATGGTTGATGGTAGAGACGTATTCTATCCAGGAAGCCCTCTTGGCCTCCTTCACGGCCCTTCGAGCTCGCGCTCTCAGGCGGCGGTACGATGCCAGATTAGTTGCCGTGGGATATTTTCTAAAAATATTCAATGCTTTTTTCCTCGCCCGAATCGCCCGGTCGCATTCCCAGTTCCACCAAGGGACAGGAGCTCGATTTATATTCCCGGACGTACGAGGGATACTTTTGGTAGCTGCCGCCAACAGCGTTGAACTTAGTTTATTGACGTTGTGCAACGCGTCGAAACTTGCGTCGTGTTTATATGTAAACGTACGCTTGAAAAGTGGCCAGTCCGCACGGTTAATACGCCACTTTTCCAGAGGTTTTGAAATGGTGGGCGAAGAGTCTTCTTTAACGAGTAGAAGAGGAAAATGGTCACTCCCACAGAGATCGTTGTGGGTGGACATTTTCAGCTTTGGGGCTAGACTTCTCGAGCATAGACAAAGATCTATTGCTGAGAATTCCCCATTGAAGCTGTTAAAACGGGTTTTTTCGCCGCTATTTAATAAAAACAGGTTAAAATCATCAATAAAGTTGGATAAAATTCGACCTCTCCTATTGCTTTGGGTTTCTGGCCCTCCCCAGAGAGGATCATGGGCATTAAAATCTCCCATCAAAATGAACGGCTGAGGAAGCTGGTGCACAAGGGCTTCAAGGTTCAGGCGGGTCACCGGTGCACCCTCTGGCAGATACACGTTGCATAACGTCATCCTCTCAGGGGTGTGCACCGTGACAGCGACGGCCTGGAATGGAGAGTTCAGTTGGACTCGCGAGGTGTAAAGGGCCTCACGGGCCGCAACTGCTACTCCCCCTTGGGCTCGTTGGCCACTTAGGTCATCCATTCTAAAAACAGTGAACCCCTTCAGAATACCCTTATCTTCAGCCTTAAAATGGGTCTCTTGGAGACAAATACAAGAGGGTTTAAAATCTTGGATTAAAATGGCCAGCTCCTCCTTGTGCCGATAAAAACCATTGCAGTTCCACTGCAGAATGGAACACATTTAAAGTGTTAAATTAAAATAAATAAATAAATATATAAATAAATAAGATGACTAAAAAGGGAGATGACCAACTCTATTGAGGTTATCGCTTGAAGCGATGTTTCCTCTTCCACTCGTTTGCGAAGACCTCAGTATCAGAGATACTCTGGTCCTCTTCAATTACCTCCGGCTTCTTTGGCTTCACTGGAGGCGGCGGGGAAGGTGTATTCTCACGCCCTTTTGGCGTGTTCCCCTTGGTGGTTTTTAGTGGGCTCTTCTTTGAAGGGCCCACAGGAGTAGGTGGCTCCTTGTCCACCTTACTCTTTCCATCCTTCACCCTTTTTGGTTTAGGCACTTGCGTGGTTTCTATTGGGGATTCTTTCGGGATCTCTGTCTGCGTGGCGATGGTACACTTTACACATTGCGTGGTTGCAACGGAAGCAAAGGACCGGGAGAAAGTTGGAGCGATTAGCGCCCTGTATTTTCTCCTCGCTTCCGCATATGGGATTTTTTCCAGTGTTTTTATCTCCATGACTTTCCTCTCTTCTTTCATCTTCGGGCAATCACGAGAGTACACTGGGTGTGTACCCTCGCAATTCACACAAAGAGTTTCCGAAGAGCACTCTTTATCCTCGTGCGCGTCTTTGCCACAGCGCGGGCAGGTGGCCTTGCCCTCGCAGCGCGACGCGACATGGCCGAACCGTTGGCATTTGAAACAACGCACGGGATTTGGGATGAATGGCCTCACTGGTACCGATTCATAGCCCACAAACACCTTGTCGGGTAGTCTATCACGCGCAAACGTCAAGATCACGGAGGTGCTGTTTACGTTTTCTCCGTTGCGCCTTGTGGTGAGTCGACGACAATCAGTCACTCCCTGAGAGAACATTTCTCTCTTGATTTCTTCGATGTCCACGTATAGAAGGTCGTAGTGGCTGATGACTCCCCGACAGGTGTTAAGAGTGCGGTGCACCTCCACCTTAATCGGAATGTCATGGAGCGTTCCCATAGCAAGTAGTTTTTCGCTCTGTGTGTCGTTCAGGGTCTCTATAAGTAGTGTACCATCCCTGAGCTTCTTCACGCTCTTTGGGTCCCCAGGCACAATCTGTGATAACACTCTGCGAATTAAGAAGGGAGAAACCTTTTTCAAGGTCTCACCTTCCTTTGCACAAGACATAATTAAATAGCGCTTACATGCGCCGATACACTTTTCTCCCCCGCCGGTGTCCGGACGGGATCTTTTTAGTGGTGGAAAGGGTTTTTCCTCCATAATAAGAAATGATTCGTCCCTCGGCCTCCCCACCCGCCACGGAGCCACACATTTGGGACGCCACTCCGCCAAACCGGAGTGGTCGCCAGGGCTAACTCGAGGGATATAGCGCTTCTGGAGTGGTTGTCTGTTTCGGGGTGGATCTTCGGTGCAAGGGCCCACCAAAACCCTTTCATCTCCGACCTCCCTACGCAGACCCCCACAACCTTGGCACTCGCCACCGGAGCGAAAACGCGACGGAAGCCGATTGACCGGGAGTGGCTAGCTCCCGGCCTCCCGTTTACACGAAATCCGGGGCCGAAGAGGGGTATCACTCCCCGGACCATACAGGGCATCCGACACCCTGCTGGGAACCAGAAAGCTCACCCTCCAGGATCCCCTTTTCTCCCTTACGGGTCTCCAGGCACGGCAAACACCTGGGCGGATCGCAGGCCAGATGGTATGGCCGCTCACAGACAGTGGATCCACAGCACTGTCCGGACGCATCCCTTGCTGGCTTGGGGTTTGTTTTCGGGGTTTTCTCCCCGCCCTTTTAGTCGCCTCTTACGACAAGCAGGGATACTGCGGGAGTATTCCCTAACCCCCTACCCGCAGGGGGGCTGACTGGCAAATATGTTGCTTATTTCGGCAGGTGAATTAACCACCCGGCCAGCAACAAGCAATGGCGAGATGACAAATGAGCCCTTGGACCCGGAGATTTTCTTGACTTTGTCCCATACCTGACCAAGTGGCGTGCGATGGTTGATGGTAGAGACGTATTCTATCCAGGAAGCCCTCTTGGCCTCCTTCACGGCCCTTCGAGCTCGCGCTCTCAGGCGGCGGTACGATGCCAGATTAGTTGCCGTGGGATATTTTCTAAAAATATTCAATGCTTTTTTCCTCGCCCGAATCGCCCGGTCGCATTCCCCGTTCCACCAAGGGACAGGAGCTCGATTTATATTCCCGGACGTACGAGGGATACTTTTGGTAGCTGCCGCCAACAGCGTTGAACTTAGTTTATCGACGTTGTGCAACGCGTCGAAACTTGCGTCGTGTTTATATGTAAACGTACGCTTGAAAAGTGGCCAGTCCGCACGGTTAATACGCCACTTTTCCGGAGGTTTTGAAATGGTGGGCGAAGAGTCTTCTTTAACGAGTAGAATAGGAAAATGGTCACTCCCACAGAGATCGTTGTGGGTGGACATTTTCAGCTTTGGGGCTAGACTTCTCGAGCATAGACAAAGATCTATTGCTGAGAATTCCCCATTGAAGCTGTTAAAACGGGTTTTTTCGCCACTATTTAATAAAAACAGGTTAAAATCCTCAATAAAGTTGGATAAAATTCGACCTCTCCTATTACTTTGGGTTTCTGGCCCTCCCCAGAGAGGATCATGGGCATTAAAATCTCCCATCAAAATGAACGGCTGAGGAAGCTGGTGGACAAGGGCTTCAAGGTTCAGGCGAGTCACCGGTGCACCCTCTGGCAGATACACGTTGCATAACGTCATCCTCTCAGGGGTGTGCACCGTGACAGCGACGGCCTGGAATGGAGAGTTCAGTTGGACTCGCGAGGTGTAAAGGGCCTCACGGGCCGCAACTGCTACTCCCCCTTGGGCTCGTTGGCCACTTAGGTCATCCGTTCTAAAAACAGTGAACCCCTTCAAAATACCCTTATCTTCAGCCTTAAAATGGGTCTCTTGGAGACAAATACAAGAGGGTTTAAAATCTTGGATTAAAATGGCCAGCTCCTCCTTGTGCCGATAAAAACCATTGCAGTTCCACTGCAGAATGGAACACATTTAAAATGTTAAATTAAAATAAGTAGTTTTAGGGGTTTGTAGGGTGCGTCGACAGCTATGGTCATTTTGCACCACTGTCATTACGTAAAACTTATGTTCCTTTTAAACTAGGAATAAGTAAACAAATAAATACGAATAAATATATAAATAAATAAAATAAACAAAAAAAAACAGATAAAAAAGGAAAATGCTAAAATCAAAAGCATTAAAATTATGAGCTCCAAAGCTAAAGCTGCCCCATTAAACCAGTATACCTTAAAAAACTTAAGACTCGGTTTATAGACCCAGAGTCATCCCCTAAAATATTTCTTTAGTCTCCCCTTATCTTCAACATGTCTCTGGCCCTTTGGTATGTTGTACATTCCGTCAGGATATGGTTTATCGTCAGGGGTTGGAGGCACTCATTGCAGCGGGGCTGTTCTTTTACCTCCGCAAAGAGGTACGAATGAGTGAGGGCAGAGTGTCCTATTCTCAGGCGCGTAATCATGACCTCTTCCCTCCGAATGCTCCGGATGGAAGAGGACCATGGGGAAACGACCGGTTTTATTGCCCTGAGTTTATTATTTTGCAGAGACTGCCAAGTCTCCTTCCACTGATGCAGGACCGAGTTCCGCAAGGCGGCCTTTACGTCCTCCATTGGAACCAAGGTGGAGTCGGTCTCGGGTTGTCGAAGGGCATCCTTCGCTGCCTGGTCAGCTTTTTCGTTGCCTCTTATGCCGACGTGACCAGGAGTCCATATAAAGGAGACCCTGTTCCCCTTTCTCTGAAGGGACAACAGGGTATAATGGATCTCCTGGACTATCGGGTGCACAGGTGCCAAGACCGATAAAGATTTTAGGGCGCTCAACGAGTCGGTGCAGATGAGGAAAGAGCCATTACTTTCTTTTATTTCTCCTAGGGCCGTCCTTATGGCTGACAGCTCGGCTGTGAAAATGCTGCAAGAAGTGTGCAGTTTTTTCCTCACGACTCCATGGTAGTGGGACACGACCGCATAGGCACATGCAGATTCTGACTTTGACCCGTCGGTGTAGACTGGGACGAAGTCAGAAAGTGAGCTGAGGACGGCACTAAAGAGCTGCTGGTATTCGGAATCGGTCGTTTTGGCTTTGCGGCGTGCACAGGCAATGAGTTTAATATCCGGCATTGGTGTTAACCAAGGCGGATACTTAGCATAGGAGACGGGGCATATTTGAGGAAATGTAAAATTTACCTCATTAATAAAATCATTAAAACGAACGGCAAAGGGCCTAGTTGCCCTTCTCCGCCTGTTAAATAAGTCTAAAAACCGTTGGTTAAAAACTATGTTAAAACAAGGGTGGATTGTCTCTGACAAAATTTTACAGGCATAGTTGCCCATTAAAACCATCCTGCGGGTTTCCAACGGAGGCTCCCCTGCGTCTGCAAGTAAGCTTGGGACTGGGCTTGTTCTAAATGCCCCGGTGGCCAACCCATTATCCCAGAAGAAGTATCCCAGCATTGTGGACACATGTGAGTGGTCTCAAGTAAGACTCTCGTGCTGAGGAATACACTATGGAACCATAGTCCAGTTTGGATCGCACAAAGCCTCTGTACAATAAAAGCATGCTGGTGCGGTCTGCTCCCCAAGTGGAGTGAGTTAAAAACTTTAAAACGTTGAGGGTTTGGCGACACCTCTCGCGTAACACGCGGATATGCTCCCGCCAGTTCAGCTTTTGGTCCAGGATCATGCCGAGAAAGCGGACGGACTCCACAAATGGAAGAATCCTACCCAACAGGGTTAGGGTCGGGGTAACGTGGTAACCGCGAAGACGGTGAAAGTGCACGCATTTCGTTTTCTCCATGGAGAAACGAAATCCGTTCTTTCGCGACCACTCTCCCAGTTTGTTTAGAGTCACCTGGGCTTGCCTGGAAGCGTTTGGCAGTCGTGTCGACCGGCAAAATATGGCTAAGTCGTCCACATAGAGCGATGCCATCACCGGGGCATTGATGCATTCCACCACGTCGTTGATGGCGATGGCAAATAACGTCACGCTCAGTACTGAGCCCTGGGGTACCCCGTTCTCCTGCGGGATAAGTGCTTCCCAGTCCTTACTTTAAAAAGGCGGTTAGTTAAAAAATTCCTGATAAATAGGGCCATGTTGCCTCTAAATCCCCACTTGTGGAGCGTGTTGAGGATTCTCCATCGCCACACACTATCATAGGCCTTCTCCAGGTCGAAAAAGACTGCAATGACGTGTTGACATTGGAGAAAGGCTTCCTGGATGAAGTTCTCAGTGCGAACCAGATGGTCTGTCGTGGACCTGCCACGCCGAAAGCCGCACTGAGCGTCGGAGAGCAGGTGTCGACTCTCCAAGCACCACATGAGACGTCGGTTTACCATCCGTTCCATCACCTTGCACAGGCAGCTGGTGAGAGATATGGGACGGTAGTTGTTCGGGTCATTTTTGTCCTTGCCCTGTTTTGGGATCGGTATCACGATGGACTCTCGCCAGGCATTTGGAAAACTGCCCTCGTTCCAAAGTTGGTTGAGGGTATTTAGGACCTCCCCAATCGCAGTTTCCGGAATGTTCCGGAGAAATGCGTTGTGGATTTCGTCCGCCCCTGGCGAGGTGTAATGGGAGTCTTCGATGGCGGATTTAAGCTCCCAGGACGTGAAAGGCTCATTGTAATATTCGCTTGTAGGACCTGCACCGAAATTGAGAGGGACACTCTCGCATCGCCTCTTCAGGTTCGCAAAGTCCGCGGCATAGCCCTCGTCACTGCTATTGGCCGCGAACTGACTGGCAAATATGTTGCTTATTTCGGCAGGTGAATTAACCACCCGGCCAGCAACAAGCAATGGCGAGATGACAAATGAGCCCTTGGACCCGGAGATTTTCTTCACTTTGTCCCATACCTGACCAAGCGGCGTGCGATGGTTGATGGTAGAGACGTATTCTATCCAGGAAGCCCTCTTGGCCTCCTTCACGGCCCTTCGAGCTCGCGCTCTCAGGCGGCGGTACGATGCCAGATTAGTTGCCGTGGGATATTTTCTAAAAATATTCAATGCTTTTTTCCTCGCCCGAATCGCCCGGTCGCATTCCCCGTTCCACCAAGGGACAGGAGCTCGATTAATATTCCCGGACGTACGAGGGATACTTTTGGTAGCTGCCGCCAACAGCGTTGAACTTAGTTTATTGACGTTGTGCAACGCGTCGAAACTTGCGTCGTGTTTATATGTAAACGTACGCTTGAAAAGTGGCCAGTCCGCACGGTTAATACGCCACTTTTCCAGAGGTTTTGAAATGGTGGGCGAAGAGTCTTCTTTAACGAGTAGAAGAGGAAAATGGTCACTCCCACAGAGATCGTTGTGGGTGGACATTTTCAGCTTTGGGGCTAGACTTCTCGAGCATAGACAAAGATCTATTGCTGAGAATTCCCCATTGAAGCTGTTAAAACGGGTTTTTTCGCCGCTATTTAATAAAAACAGGTTAAAATCATCAATAAAGTTGGATAAAATTCGACCTCTCCTATTGCTTTGGGTTTCTGGCCCTCCCCAGAGAGGATCATGGGCATTAAAATCTCCCATCAAAATGAACGGCTGAGGAAGCTGGTGCACAAGGGCTTCAAGGTTCAGGCGGGTCACCGGTGCACCCTCTGGCAGATACACGTTGCATAACGTCATCCTCTCAGGGGTGTGCACCGTGACAGCGACGGCCTGGAATGGAGAGTTCAGTTGGACTCGCGAGGTGTAAAGGGCCTCACGGGCCGCAACTGCTACTCCCCCTTGGGCTCGTTGGCCACTTAGGTCATCCATTCTAAAAACAGTGAACCCCTTCAGAATACCCTTATCTTCAGCCTTAAAATGGGTCTCTTGGAGACAAATACAAGAGGGTTTAAAATCTTGGATTAAAATGGCCAGCTCCTCCTTGTGCCGATAAAAACCATTGCAGTTCCACTGCAGAATGGAACACATTTAAAGTGTTAAATTAAAATAAATAAATAAATATATAAATAAATAAGATGACTAAAAAGGGAGATGACCAACTCTATTGAGGTTATCGCTTGAAGCGATGTTTCCTCTTCCACTCGTTTGCGAAGACCTCAGTATCAGAGATACTCTGGTCCTCTTCAATTACCTCCGGCTTCTTTGGCTTGACTGGAGGCGGCGGGGAAGGTGTATTCTCACGCCCTTTTGGCGTGTTCCCCTTGGTGGTTTTTAGTGGGCTCTTCTTTGAAGGGCCCACAGGAGTAGGTGGCTCCTTGTCCACCTTACTCTTTCCATCCTTCACCCTTTTTGGTTTAGGCACTTGCGTGGTTTCTATTGGGGATTCCTTCGGGATCTCTGTCTGCGTGGCGATGGTACACTTTACACATTGCGTGGTTGCAACGGAAGCAAAGGACCGGGAGAAAGTTGGAGCGATTAGCGCCCTGTATTTTCTCCTCGCTTCCGCATATGGGATTTTTTCCAGTGTTTTTATCTCCATGACTTTCCTCTCTTCTTTCATCTTCGGGCAATCACGAGAGTACACTGGGTGTGTACCCTCGCAATTCACACAAAGAGGTTCCGAAGAGCACTCTTTATCCTCGTGCGCGTCTTTGCCACAGCGCGGGCAGGTGGCCTTGCCCTCGCAGCGCGACGCGACATGGCCGAACCGTTGGCATTTGAAACAACGCACGGGATTTGGGATGAATGGCCTCACTGGTACCGATTCATAGCCCACAAAAACCTTGTCGGGTAGTCTATCACGCGCAAACGTCAAGATCACGGAGGTGCTGTTTACGTTTTCTCCGTTGCGCCTTGTGGTGAGTCGACGACAATCAGTCACTCCCTGAGAGAACATTTCTCTCTTGATTTCTTCGATGTCCACGTATAGAAGGTCGTAGTGACTGATGACTCCCCGACAGGTGTTAAGAGTGCGGTGCACCTCCACCTTAATCGGAATGTCATGGAGCGTTCCCATAGCAAGTAGTTTTTCGCTCTGTGTGTCGTTCAGGGTCTCTATAAGTAGTGTACCATCCCTGAGCTTCTTCACGCTCTTTGGGTCCCCAGGCACAATCTGTGATAACACTCTGCGAATTAAGAAGGGAGAAACCTTTTTCAAGGTCTCACCTTCCTTTGCACAAGACATAATTAAATAGCGCTTACATGCGCCGATACACTTTTCTCCCCCGCCGGTGTCCGGACGGGATCTTTTTAGTGGTGGAAAGGGTTTTTCCTCCATAATAAGAAATGATTCGTCCCTCGGCCTCCCCACCCGCCACGGAGCCACACATTTGGGACGCCACTCCGCCAAACCGGAGCGGTCGCCAGGGCTAACTCGAGGGATATAGCGCTTCTGGAGTGGTTGTCTGTTTCGGGGTGGATCTTCGGTGCAAGGGCCCACCAAAACCCTTACATCTCCGACCTCCCTACGCAGACCCCCACAACCTTGGCACTCGCCACCGGAGCGAAAACGCGACGGAAGCCGATTGACCGGGAGTGGCTAGCTCCCGGCCTCCCGTTTACACGAAATCCGGGGCCGAAGAGGGGTATCACTCCCCGGTCCATACAGGGCATCCGACACCCTGCTGGGAACCAGAAAGCTCACCCTCCAGGATCCCCTTTTCTCCCTTACGGGTCTCCAGGCACGGCAAACACCTGGGCGGATCGCAGGCCAGATGGTATGGCCGCTCACAGACAGTGGATCCAAAGCACTGTCCGGACGCATCCCTTGCTGGCTTGGGGTTTGTTTTCGGGGTTTTCTCCCCGCCCTTTTAGTCGCCTCTTACGACAAGCAGGGATACTGCGGGAGTATTCTCTATCCCCCTACCCGCAGGGGGAAACTTTTAAGGAGTGAGTGTTATGGTTCCTGGACATAAAATTGGTAAAGAAAGGGTGTCTGCACTTCTGCAAACTTTTGACTACCATCTGTATTCAGATTTGCACTAAAAATATAAATACTTTGTGATTTTAGTGAAGTCCCATCAGAGTTTCAACCTGGTCAGGCTTTAAATTTCCATGGTTTTGATATCCAACTCAATCTCACCCCAATGGGCATTGATCAATATCAACGCCCTGCAAAGAATAACAGTTAACCATCAAAATATTAGTACTTGAAAACCTGACCCAGGGGAAAACCCATGAAGACTTCACTGGACTTGTACCAGGAAAACACCAAATCCTACTTTGTGATCGTTCCAACCTTGCTATTGGATGCAAAGTATTTGGGCATGACATGCTGCCACTTAAGCTAACAAGACCTCAGGAGGAGGCCATGTCTCTCTTTCCCTCCTCCTAATAAGGAACTCACCTGAAGTACTTTTCCCTTCAACTCGTATGGAGGCAGGCGCGATCGCATGAAGTCCGCCACCATGCTCTCTGGCATTAGAAACTTTTGCGTGCATATCTTCACCAGCTTGTTGTGGAGGATTTCCATGACAGATTGCACCTTATCTGTCTGAATGAGTGAAAACATTTGGGAGCATTAAGGCAGGGTATGCAGGAAGTATCCGAAATGAGTTAACATCACCACGGTATGCTTCATTCTTTCCCCAGAAAAACATTTTTCAATTTGGAATACTATTATTTTCATTCATAACATTCTCCCCAAACATTTTTCAGGAAAATTGAGTGCATTTCATACACAGTAGCATGCAGCGATATGAATATCACATTTTTCATCTCGTAATAGTTGAAACTTTTCCACACATTTTTGGCAAGTTTTTTATTAACCTTGCATTTAAATGCATCAAGTTACTTAATGTTCATAAAAAATGAAATAATAATAATATGACTAATGGAATAAAATATAATCATTTCAATTGTCTTTGTCCTTAATCATTGAATCTGAAGATTGTTCAATGCAGCCATCCCAAACTACCCTATTCCATACCAATTCTCTCACACCCAGGTAGTTCTCCTGTTTTATGTTCCTCTGTATTTGGCCGTTGTCTTTGTCCCTTGGCCTTTGTACTGGGATCTTTTCACCTATTTTCCCTGCTATTATACTCTTTAAGAAATTCACCTTCACATGGTGTTTCCAATCCATTGGGTTTTTCTTTTCCTTAAGATGTTCCATATGATCTTGTCCTCTTCTATATCTCTTACTTCAATTGCCTCTTTATTCCAGAATTCACCTCCACCACCAAATATATCATGCTTCTGTTCTCCTGCAGTACGCTTTTTCTACGGTCTATTCTCCTGATTCATATAATACATACTCCACATGAATGTTTTCACTGACTGTTCCTTGTTTATCACTGTATTACCTTTGTGCAATTTGGGTAAACCATACATTCTCCGGGATAGAGGTTTAAGATTCACTAGGTGAAACTGCTCTTTGACACTAAACACATGAAGATACTGGTTTATACCAAAACGGGTTTTTGGTATAAACCAGTGAGACCTTTTTTCAGAGTATCACAATTATTGGAGGAGATAGTACAGTTCTCCCATAGGTTGAATATGGAACTTACTAGGCATCTTCTTTACATCAGTTCAGATGATGTTTTAATCAGTTGGCGATGAATTGCTTTGTGCTCTAACTTTCACCAGATATGGTCACTTTGCAATCCACCCCCATATTCTCACAAGACTTGGTGGACATTGGGAGCACTGGAACATATTCCAGTCCTTTGTTGAGTAATTTCAAGGTGGCACCCGTGAGATTATATTTGGACAAGTTCACAACTCTTGGGAAGATTGTGCTCTCACTTGTTGCTTGTTGGGCCAGATTGATTGCGGACTGTCATTGCATTGTTATGAGAGAAGTGACAGTTTTTGGTTGATCACCATATGTTTCTGTTTCCAAATGTCATTGGCCATGTTTCTCACACTGTCTTCCAGGGCTTGAAATTTCACGTTATGTAATTTAAAACTCGAAATTCATTGGTAACAAATGCAAATAGAAAAACAAGAGTCTCTCTTGCTGTACCACATTTTCAGTTATTTCTGAGCACACATTCTTTTTGCCGCTGAAACAGCTTGTTCGGATGCTGCCGAGGAACACAATGCCACAAGAGGAGCACAAATTTTGGGTCAACATGTAGTTTTGAAAACTTGCCACAGAAAAATATATTGAGAGAGGCTACGCAGAACTAGATCAGCAATTTAAGGTGTAACTTATCCCATATTGCCATGCTGGAATTACGAACAAATGGTGTATTTTCAGGCATGGAAATATGAACAAACCAGTTATGGATTAAATAAATATCTAGGGGAAAAGTGCTACCATTTGTTCATTATTATCTCCTCTGGTAGTCTTCCAATTTTGTAGCCATATTTGGTTATGCCAAAGAGGATATCCTTATCTTTTCCTTTGAGTGTCTTGATGATTTCTCAGTCAATTTTGCCAGATCCTGGTGCCTCTTTTTTCTTCAATTCTTTCTCTGCTCCATCAAATTTGCTTCATAGTACACCTGTGCCTTGGTTACCTTTGTCCTTTCACCAGTCTTTCACTGGTTTTATACCTTGTAATGGTTACCCAATACTCCTTCCATCAGTTTCCTAGACCTATATCTTTTATTAGTAAAGTCTGATTTGCATATCTGATATTGCTGAATTTCCATATCCATTTCTATGATTTCTGTATTCATTTCAATTGTAATAAGTTAAAAAAAGCACCATTACTATACTAAGCTCTACCCACAGTCATAGGGTGGCATGAATTAACTGAAGTATGTCCGCAATGAAATTGCATGTCAAGATGTGACACAGACATATATTGCCATGTAATAATCATTTTAGATCTTGTAATTGTACGTAAATTTAGAAAGTTTTGAGGAGACTTGGAAACCTCTGATATTATGTCAAATCATTAGGATTGGAACTCATTGGAAAACAACATTACTTTTAATATGAACTGCTTCATAGCCTTTGTCTCCACCTTCCAGAGGTCTTCAAAATGGGACCAATGTGGCAGGTTGGAATTTCAACTAATGTGGTCATTTAACACTTTCAAGACTCAATCATTGTACTTCCAGGACTCAATTAGCTTGCCTCAATCAAATAATTCATAAACCCCTCAGGAATTTATGAAGGCATCCATGGTCTACTGAGGTAGAAGTTGTAGCCATATCACCTCCGAGGAAAAACGAAAAAGGAGCAAATACTTTTAAGAATACTCTTCTCTTTGAATCTCTTTTTCTTAAGTGCAGTTGAAATTGTCACCCTCTCAGTCAACTCCTGATGAAATAAATTGTTTTAATCTACAGCAGTCAAAGAGCTTCCATTATCCGGCACATGAATGTAAACATGTACAGTTGACGTATTATCAAATTTTAATGTGATAATGACACATCATGACTTATTGCCTTTTTTGCCAAATGCACAAACAGTGAACATAAGAATGTACTTTACATCACTTCATTCAATTTCAACCAAAATTAATATTGGATCATGCAATGCAAATTCTGCTGCCATAAATGCAGGTCAATTAAATGAAGGTGGTGGTAGTTAGTGAAATGGTCCTCCTTAGGTGACAGTATTGGAAATGTCTTGCCAAACAACACAGAAGGGAGACTGTTCCTCTCCTTTTCACGGCTGAATAAATTTACATAACTCAATTTTTTTCCTATGTAACCCCTAAATAAAACCACAATTTACAGGTATACTACTTAGAGAGTTGATGTAATTATTCAAATTATATCTCTCCATTCTATCAATTCCACAGCAAAAGCAGTATTTAATCTTAGCAGATCTCACAACAGAATTCCTCACTGTAGCCATAAGCACTACATGCAAAGGATGATGCATCAAG
Organism: Hetaerina americana; assembly: GCF_022747635.1. NCBI lineage: Eukaryota > Metazoa > Arthropoda > Insecta > Odonata > Calopterygidae > Hetaerina > Hetaerina americana. Next base: position 85,320,021 of record NW_027287095.1, read on the forward strand.
CATCACCTTAAGTCGAGTTGAACAAAATACTTCACAAAACTTTTTTATTCTCAGATGTTTCTCTAAAGAGGAGTAGTAGTTTAACTATCAGCTGAATTGCTATTCTTCAACAAAGGCCAGCATGCAAACAGAACTGACATCCATGGGAGAGCACTTACCTTGGAGAGTTTGGTAGATTTGATGAAATTAATTGGAAGACCTCTTCGGAAGTCTATGTCTGTGTTCATGGCTTCTTCTATTAGGCTGGGGAACACTGACATCATGTAATCTCCCCAGGAACTACACAGAACAAAGAAGAACAGGAAAATATTTACCACCAAATAAAACTATGCCAAATAATCAACATTACTCTGACAATGACAGAGAATGCATAGCACTAAATCTTAGCATAGCCTAAGAAGCAAATCCAGTGAAGATGGTTTTAACACATTGTCAAATGAGCAAGACTCGGAAATGACACCAAGTGAAAAACAAATCTGCATCTTCACTACTGATTGATGGGCCTTTCCTTTATCCAAAAGAATAGCATTTAAAAGCAAGGGTTAAAAGGTAATAAGGCCACTCTCTACCATTTGTTTTCCCTTCAAGATGGCCTTTACATATGATTTAATTTCCAGAACATACACTGAATCACATCACTCACAAGAAAGGAATGAAAGGCCATGAGAATGGTCATTGCTTCCAAAGATTGAGTGTGCGGCAGAGAAGAGATAGGATGAGTGGCAATAGGGAGAATGTAATATAAATCTAACAGATACTAACCCGAGAGTTGAGAGCAATAGTGGAGCAGTAGAGGTAAAATTAGGGTGCCCTGACTGCTAAGGTCATTTTGCACCAGTTCAAAAAGACAGCTTTTGCATGAGTAAATATGCAAATAAATACATGATAAATTCAGGGTGCAGCACTTAAATGCAGACAAATTTTTAGTTGAATCTCCCACCATATCGTTATAACATTGGAGGTCGTGATTGACATTCTTGAAAGCTATCGGCATCTAGTAAACAGTGATAACCTAAAATGGCCGTGATGTTAAAATGGCCCATGGGATCCAGAAATGTAAATTTTAGAGCACCAGCTTGAAGTAGCAGACCTAAATCTTTGAGAGATGGCTTGTGAAAAAGATGTATGTATATGCAACGCCCTACAATTGCAGATATGCGTTATCTCGGAAGAAAGAGTATGTTAGTTATGAGGACACTTTAGCCGTAAAAAACCCTCCTTGAGATGGTCACTTACTGCTGTTGGTAGGTGCTGATCGTTATGTGGGTGGAGAATTGGGTGGAAGGAGGTGTGTCTGCCTGATGGATGGTGCCTCGTGGGAAGTACAGCATATCTCCAGGGTTTAGGATAATTGTGTGGGTGGGCTGACCAATTTCCGCTTCAGAAAGTCCATTGCTATATGACCTGTAAGGAGGGAAAAACAATATGTTGAAAAGTTGCAACATTGGGCTTTTATACTTCTAAATTGTTAGCAATGGTAGTTTTATTTTTTGGGATGCATCGATGGCTAAGGTCATTTTGTACCACTGTCAAAATGTTTATAAAACTAAATACTCTATTGATAAACAGATAAATAAATATTTATAGCCAAAACCCTAAAAAAGGCTTCTAGTTTTCCTATTTTTGCCATTTTCCCTTACAAGGTAAAAAGCCTCTATTTAAGGAGTTTTAGAGTCATCCCCGAAAATATTACTTAGATCAACCCTTATTTTAAAAATGTCTCTTGCCCTCTGGTATTTGTCACATTGTGTCAGGATATGGTTCACCATCAGGGGCGGATCACACTCTTTGCTGTGTGGTCGCTGTTTTTCCTCCGTGAAGAGGTACGCTTGTGTGAGGGCCCAATGCCCTATCCTTGTGCGTGCGATCGCCACCTCTGCCCTCCTGGTCTTCCTAACTGGTGAGGACCACGCCGATGTCACTGACTTTATCTTATAGAGCTTATTATTTGCGGCATTCAGCCACATATCCTACCATTGTTTAGGACTGAGTTGCACAGTGCCGCCTTGACATTGTCCACTGCCACCAACATAGGATCAGTCTCCTGCATGTTTCCATATCCATTACATCAAAACAAAGCCAATTAACCCCAATCATCTTATCAAATTGATACCACGCTATCTGGTATATTATATCACACAATTATCAACCAGAAGAATATCTGTGCCTTATTTGAATTTATTTTTTCAATAAAATTAATGTTTTAAAGGAATAGGGAACATTTAACTGGAATGTGGATTGTAACGTTTTCATGCAAGACCTTAAATATCACTCAATCCAAGGAAATTGTTTCCTCCCATAGAATAACTTAAATTCTGTTCCTTGTTTCCAATATCCCAATTTTGAAAGATAAGAACGCCCTTGCTCAAATTCACCTCGGAAGCTCGACGGTGGGTTTGTACAATCTCCAACGTTTCTGGCCCTCGAGTTGTATGACAAAGGCTTCAATGTCATCATGATGTGGTGGTAATCCCTGTGAACCTCCAGGGGTTATATACACATTGGCACCAACCAAACAGCCAAAGAATGACTCCAACATTTCCATCAACTGCCATAGAGAATCCTGAAATAGATTTTCAATAATGTTGTCAGTTACTTCAAAAGATGATTTTTAACCCATTTATTATATTACGTGGTCCAGCAATGTCCGAGGAAAAACTCCAACATATTTACGAGGGTAAATCAACAAATAACTCACAAAACTGGATTAAGGCAATAATAATCACAGTGACTTCCTGGAATTTATTTCGACTTTTTTTCAAATATTCACTCTCTATATTCAGGCACTTATCATTCAGACATCTACTCTTAAGAAGTCATTGATAGTTGTCAGAAGCGGTCATTTGCTTGTTGCCACAGGCAACAAGTAAATTCTACGACCTACAGCAGTATCATTTTCAAGTGATTTTCTAGGGACCCGAACAGATAAACGTCACAGGGAGCTAAGACGGGACCGTGCGGTGGATGTTCCAAGGAAATGTTTGTGAACAGCTTCTGCATTTATCCTGCTGACGTTTGCGACTAATTTATTGAGTTACCCTCTTATATAACAAGTAATCAACTTTTTAAAACCAGATAATTTTTCTGGCAACTTTTCAGCACCAAGTCCAGAATTACAGCTACATTTTTTTCTAACTGTTTTCATTTTACTCACTTTAATTTTTCAAGGTCAGATGTTCACATGAAATTTATCTGTAAATGTCACACTTAATGCAGTATGCCCATAAATTAATATGCATGTAACCTCATGGCATGAATTCAAATTTTCACAATTGTAATAATAATTCCCTTGCTAAATAAAATTTAAGCACCCTAACCTTGTACATTTGCTGGGAAGTGAATTCACCGTTAAATACCAAGACCTAGAAATATTACTCAATCCAGGGAAACATTCCAGGATATTGTTTTCTCAGATGGGAAAACCTAATTTCATTTAATCGCTTTCAATTTCCCTATGCTGAAAGATGACATCCCTTGCTGAGCAATTGGTTCAATCAGTCCTCAATCTGCCCATTAATTTCAAGCTTTTTATGGATTAGGCTACCATGAATCCCACTGACCTTTGGGGGATATATTATATTCATTTCGAATTTCTCCTGCTTTCAAAGAAAAATATTGTAGAACCTAACAAACATGTGGAACCTCAGGAAGGTTCTTTGAAAAACTTCAATATATGCAATACCACAATAATTTGAAATAAGTGTTCAATAAATAAATGGGTACCTACATTTCAATTTTCAGGCAGTAACTTTTACTCGAGTTTGATGATCCAACAAAATTTTGAATTACGAAATAAAATGTGGTGCCTAGTAAAGGATAAGTGCTTAGAAGAATAGATGTATCAAATAATATGGGGCACCGCACAGACTTTTCTCATTTTATACATGGGAGAAACGAAGGGTTGAAAATTTATATCAAATGAATACCCCCAATTTTAACCCCACTCATTGCTGCCAGCATCTCCTCATGATAGCATGTTAACTCTTTTCTGGCCATTTGGGCGCTGGATTACATTATCCAATCTCGGTACCTAGCACTCTCCTCGTAACTGTCCAGTGTGTAACTGGACAACTACACCCCAGGCAACACAAGATGTCATTCAATCAGAGATTAGGCACGTCTAATTTTGATTCTTCCTCGGCATCTTTTACGGGAGCCCAAAGGTTTTAGGCCATATGCAGGGTAGGCACCTGATTTCCGGTCATTTGGAAATCGCAGGGACACGGAATGAATCAACAACAGGGACAATAGGAATCACTAAAGAAGTTAGTCACCTAAGGGATCAGCATTTGAAACTAAATTAGTTCATGGGCTCATCGATAATAATGATTTGACATTAAAAGGGACAAGAGAAACGCATAATCCCTCCCAAATTATGAATTGTAACAAAGTAAAATTTAGCTAGTCTATGAAGGATGATTTAAATTTCACCCTAACAAATAACATTCGGAAACAAACGTAGGGATTCAATTTAAGGGGCATTTTCTCTAAGAAGTCACGGCCTCGAGTAACTAAAAAAACGAGAGAATGAGACACACTTACAGATGAAACAAAATTTTGATACGCCCGACAGACCAATAATGGAAACATATCCGAAAGGAAACAGATCCATGTGAACTGTGGTAAAATGATTTACATTTAGTAAGATAAATGGTCCATCAAAATAACTTTTCAATGCCACTTCATTAATACAAATTAATCAATCATAGGGCATACCTGGAACCGTTGCGGTTGATGAAACTGTACGGTAACTTTTTCCTTAGTAATTATTTTTTCCAGCTTTGAGGTAACTCTTCCCTTTTCGTTGAAATTGTCGCGTTTGCCGTTTCTATATCTGAAGATATTCAGGTCCCTCTCATAATGTATGCTTTTATTTTTTACTAAATTAATTAACGCACTCTTGGAGAAGAGTGATTTAAATTCAAGCAAGGCTGATGGCAATAATTTGCGAGAAAGGGTCAACGGCTTCTTTTCCCAATAATCTTCAAAGAAACTGTTGAAGTTTTGCGGGCTTATCAAGGACTCAAACAATCGTTTTGGTGAGGTATAATCAAAATAATTTGCCATTCCATCCTCCAATTCACTCTTCCCAACATTGCTGAGGCGTTTCCTTCGATTAAAAACTTTTCTTGCAGCACCGTTCCCGTTAGAAATACACTTGGTAGTTAAACCTTGAAGACTGTGATTGTCTGCATCTAGTTTCCTTTTTCTCCGTCCTCCACCCATCCGTTATATCAAATATATAACATTGGCACTCAAACAATCATAAAGCCCGCTTCCTTAAAGATATAGAACACTAGACACAAACAAATATTTATCGTTCCATGCTTCCAACATGCCGTTCCGGAATCAAATATACCCTATGACGCCTCCGCCAATTTCGCGTAGCATGTTTTTCCAGTAGCGATAGTCGCGCTTCGTCTGGTGAGCGGTTATTCTAGAACTTAAATAGAATGTGCGCGACATTTAAACATTGGTCATGGATTTCTTTGGACTTGTAGGTACATTTCCGCGACGTTGAAATAAAATTAATTTAACATCAATACCGTTAAAATAAAACATGATGGGTACAACTACAACAACCCATGAGAGAATACGAAGATACATGACAAGGCTGTTCACTCTCGAAAGAAACCTAAGGTATCAATATAAAACGATTGGACTGGTATCAGTTTACGATTAATTTTACACGGCACGCAAAAAATAAAGAGATATAGCCGAGTATTTTTACTTCAATATTCAAGATGACGCATTAAGATGTACCTTAGAAAAGATCATTAGAAATGAAACTTCAGGCATTCTACCATAAGTTTCTACTCTATTTGTGGTAGGATTTAGCCTGAAGCAGAAGCAAGTGGTAGTATTAGTTTTGAGAGTTTTAGGGTGCGTCGACAGCTAAGGTCATTTTGCACCACTCATCAAAATTAAACCTAAAATTCCTTTTTAATTAGGAATAAATAAATACGATTAAATATATAAATAAATAATTGTTAAAATCAAGAGGCATTAAAATTATGAGATCCAAAACTATAGCTGCCTCATTAAACCAGTTGCCCTTAAAAAATTTAAGGCTCGATTTATAGTAGTAGTAATTTTGAGAGTTTTACGGTGCGTCGACAGCTAAGGTCATTTTGCACCACACATTAAAATTAAAACTAAAATTCCTTTTTAATTAGGAATAAATAAATACGATTAAATATATAATTTTCTTGCCGAGCATTTTGTCCACCATTTTTTCACTGTAGCCATTTGTAGTTGCTATAGATTTGATTGTCACCAATTCCTCGTCAAATTTTCTTATCGAGAGGGGAATATTAATTAGTCTATTCAGTAGGAAGTGGAATGTGGATAACTTTTGGGATATATGATGGCGGGAGTCTGCAGGAATTACATGGTCTGCAGTGGTGGTTTTGCGAAATAATTGAAACTCGAATCCTTTTTCCCTTTTGTCACTGTAACGTCAAAAAAACTTAAGTTTTCCTTCTTTTTCACACGTAAACTTGATATTTTTACACTGAGAATTTAAAACCGAAAAAAAATTGTGCAGTTGCCTTTCAATGACAGTCCATATTGCAAAGATGTCATCCACGAAGCGGACCCAGAAGTAAATGTTTTTTTGTGTTAACTGAACTATTCATAAACAATTTTTGTTCGAACTCGTCCATGAAAAGGTCGGCTAGGGGCGGTGACAAAGGTGACCCCATGGCTAGACCTTCTGTTTGTCTAAAATAATCACCATTAAATTTACAATAGTTTTGCTCCACACACACTTTGGCAAGGGTCACTGACGACGTTTGTGTCCGTCAATGTATTTGATAAAACTTTCCTTGCCATATTGACTGCTTCCATCGCCGGGATGTTGGTAAAGAGGTTCACCACATCAAGAGACACTAAAAAAATATTTGGTGGTGAGGGTTTTATTTTAGGAAGTTGCTCACAAAATGCCACAGTGTTCTTCACTCCGTATCTTGGCTGGAAATTAGTCAAATCTCTAAATCTAGAATTCAGCACCGCCGCAAGTTTTCTGGAAGGGGGATTTACACTGGAGATGACCGGATGATCACAGACATCGCATTCATTACAGACACACTGGAAATTACCATCAACCGGAAAAAGAGCCACTTACAACCCACAAAACGCATCAAATACCTAGGCGTAAGGATCGACACCGAGAACATGGAACTTTCACTCACAACACACGCGCTAAACAGAATACGATATGTGATACACATCATACAGAAAATACGTCAGAAAGACATACCCAAGGCGACCGGATATATCGCATGGATTACATACATACTAAAACTCCCCCTGTTCTTGATAACAGACACCGCAAGAAGGGACACCACGTGGCTGAGACGCTTGTGGGACGAGAACATTTGGCAGGCGCCAAGGACCTTTTCAAATTTTCGCTATGAAATGGACGCTTACAGTGATGCCACCCCGTGGCAAGTGGCGTGGGTAATCCCGCTAATAGGAACGACCGAAATTTGGGCGTTAGAAGAAGAACGCCCGATTCTCCAAACGGAAGCGTTGGCTGCACTTATGGCAGCGCACCATGCCACAAGCGTGGCAGAACCAGATACTGCCATTAGTGCGTACGCAGACAATCAAGCTGTCCAATATTCTCTGATTAGAGGCAAGGGTGTTATTATCATGTCTTAAGATGTAATTGAACTGTACTTTGCATTAATAAAAGAACCGTCACGTAATGTGACCTGGAGGTACATCCCGTCCGCACTGAATCCGGCCGACCGTCCTTCTCGGACCGTCCTACCTCCCTATGCCCACTCGGCCTCGAATTCGGGGACCGGGCTAGGATATAGGTGGGATGAAGCCTGAGAAAGGACAGTTGGTCGAAAAGTTCAGAGACGAGAGGTGCCTGCAGATCTCTCTCGGTTGCAACATGGCGGTTACCAGGCCACGTGACAAATGTCCAACCGTTCCGCGTCACCGGTAAACGGCTCCAGACGCACCAGAAAGAAGGGAAAACCGGAAGAACCCGTCCCATCAACAAGCAGAGGAGTTCGGCAGACACCTCCATCATCCCTTACGCGTCCTCGAAATCGTAGTAGTAGTAGTTTTGAGAGTTTTAGGGTGCGTCGACAGCTAAGGTCATTTTGCACCACTCATTAAAATTAAAACTAAAATTCCTTTTTAATTAGGAATAAATAAATACGATTAAATATATAAATAAATAAATAATTGTTAAAATCAAAAGGCATTAAAATTATGAGATCAAAAACTATATCTTCCTCATTAAACCAGTTGCCCTTAAAAAAGTTAAGACTCGATTTATGAAATCAGAGTCATCCCCTAAAATATAACTTAAGTCTCCCCTTATCTTCAACATGTCTCTGGTCCTTTGGTATGTTGTACATTCCGTCAGGATATGTTTTATCGTCAGGGGTTGGAAGCACTCATTGCAGCGGGGCTGTTCTTTTACCTCCGCAAAGAGGTACGAATGAGTGAGGGCAGAGTGTCCTATTCTCAGGCGCGTAATCATTACCTCTTCCCTCCGAATTTTCCGGATGGAAGAGGACCATGGTGAAACGACCGGTTTTATTGCCCTGAGTTTATTATTTTGCAGAGACTGCCAAGCCTCCTTCCACTGTTGCAAGACCGAGTTCCGCAAGGCGGCCTTTACGTCCTCCATTGGAACCAAGGTGGAGTCGGTCTCGGGTTTTCGAAGGGCATCCTTCGCTGCCTGGTCAGCTTTTTCGTTACCTCTTATGCCGACGTGACCAGGAGTCCATATAAAGGAGACCCTGTTCCCCTTTCTCTGAAGGGACAACAGGGTATAATGGATCTCCTGGACTATCGGGTGCACAGGTGCAAAGACCGATATATATTTTAGGGCGCTCAACGAGTCGGTGCAGATGAGGAAAGAGCCATTGCTTTCTTTTTTTCTTCTAGCGCCGTCCTTATGGCTGACAGCTCGGCTGTGAAAATGCTGCATGAAGTGTGCAGTTTTTTCCTCACGACTCCATGGTAGTGGGACACGACCGCATAGGCACATGACAACTCTAACTTTGACCCGTCGGTGTAGACGGGGACAAAGTCAGAAAGTGAGCCGAGGACGGCACTGAAGAGCTGCTGGTATTCGGAATCGGTCGTCTTGGCTTTGCGGCGTGCACTGGCAATGAGTTTAATATCCGGCATTGGCGTTAACCAAGGCGGATACTTAGCATAGGAGACGGGGCATATTTGAGGAAATGTAAAATTTACCTCATTAATAAAATCGTTAAAACGAACGGCAAAGGGCCTAGTTGCCCTTCTCCGCCTGTTAAATAAGTCTAAAAACCGTTGGTTAAAAACTATGTTAAAACAAGGGTGGTTTGTCTCTGATAAAAGTTTACAGGCATAATTGCCCATTAAAATCATCCTGCGGGTTTCCAACGGAGGCTCCCCTGCGTCTGCAAGTAAGCTTGGGACTGGGCTTGTTCTAAATGCCACGGTGGCCAACCGTATCCCAGCATTGTGGACACATTTAAGTGGTCTCAAGTAAGACTCTCGTCCTGAGGAATACACTATGGAACCATAGTCCAGTTTGGATCGCACCACGCCTCTGTACAATAAAAGCATGGTGGTGCGGTCAGCTCCCCAAGTGGAGTGAGTTAAAAACTTTAAAACGTTTAGGGTTTGGCGACACCTCTCGCGTAACACGCGGATATGCTCCCGCCAGTTCAGCTTTTGGTCCAGGATCATGCCGAGAAAGCGGACGGACTCCACAAATGGAAGGATCCTACCCAACAGGGTTAGGGTCGGGGTAACGTGGTAACCGCGAACACGGTGAAAGTGCACGCATTTCGTTTTCTCCACGGAGAACCGAAATCCGTTCTTTCGCGACCACTCTCCAAGTTTGTTTAGAGTCACCTGGGCTTGCCTGGAAGCGTTTGGCAGTCGTGTCGACCGGCAAAATATGGCTAGGTCGTCCACATAGAGCGATGCCATCACCGGGGCATTGATGCATTCCACCACGTCGTTGATGGCGATGGCAAATAACGTCACGCTCAGTACTGAACCCTGGGGTACCCCGTTCTCCTGTGTTAAAGATCGGGAAAAGTGCTTCCCAGTCCTTACTTTAAAAATGCGGTTTGTTAAAAAATTTCTGATAAATAGGGCCATGTTGTCTCTAAATCCCCACTTGTGGAGCGTGTTGAGGATTCTCCATCGCCACACACTATCATAGGCCTTCTCCAGGTCTAAGAAGACTGCTATGACGTGTTGACATTGGAGAAAGGCTTCCTGGATGAAGTTCTCAGTGCGAACCAGATGGTCTGTCGTGGACCTGCCACGCCGAAAGCCGCACTGAGCGTCGGAGAGCAGGTGTCGACTCTCCAAGCACCACATGAGACGTCGGTTTACCATCCGTTCCATCACCTTGCACAGGCAGCTGGTGAGAGATATGGGACGGTAGTTGTTCGGGTCATTTTTGTCCTTGCCCTGTTTTGGGATCGGTATCACGATGGACTCTCGCCAGGCATTTGGAAAACTGCCCTCGTTCCAAAGTTGGTTGAGGGTATTTAGGACCTCCCCAATCGCAGTTTCCGGAATGTTCCGGAGAAATGCGTTGTGGATTTCGTCCGCCCCTGGCGAGGTGTAATGGGAGTCTTCGATGGCGGATTTAAGCTCCCAGGGCGTGAAAGGCTCATTGTAATATTCCCGTGTAGGACCTGCACCAAATTTGAGAGGGACTCTCTCGCATCGCCTCTTCCTGTTCACAAAGTCCGCGGTATAGCCCTCGTCACTGCTATTGGCCGCGAACTGACTGGCAAATATGTTGCTTATTTCGGCAGGTGAATTAACCACCCGGCCAGCAACAAGCAATGGCGAGATGACAAATGAGCCCTTGGACCCGGAGATTTTCTTGACTTTGTCCCATACCTGACCAAGTGGCGTGCGATGGTTGATGGTAGAGACGTATTCTATCCAGGAAGCCCTCTTGGCCTCCTTCACGGCCCTTCGAGCTCGCGCTCTCAGGCGGCGGTACGATGCCAGATTAGTTGCCGTGGGATATTTTTTAAAAATAGTCAATGCTTTTTTCCTCGCCCGAATCGCCCTGTCGCATTCCCCGTTCCACCAAGGGACAGGAGCTCGATTAATATTCCCGGACGTACGAGGGATACTTTTGGTAGCTGCCGCCAAGAGCGTTGAACTTAGTTTATCGACGTTGTGCAACGCGTCGAAACTTGCGTCGTGTTTATATGTAAAGGTACGCTTGAAGAGTGGCCAGTCCGCACGGTTAATACGCCACTTTTCCGGAGGATTTGAAATGGTGGGCGAAGAGTCTTCTTTAACGAGTAGAAGAGGAAAATGGTCACTCCCACAGAGATCGTTGTGGGTGGACATTTTCAGCTTTGGGGCTAGACTTCTCGAGCATAGACAAAGATCTATTGCTGAGAATTCCCCATTGAAGCTGTTAAAGCGGGTTTTTTCGCCACTATTTAATAAAAACAGGTTAAAATCCTCAATAAAGTTGGATAAGATTCGACCTCTCCTATTGCTTTGGGTTTCTGGCCCTCCCCAGAGAGGATCATGGGCATTAAAATCTCCCATCAAAATGAACGGCTGAGGAAGCTGGTGGACAAGGGCTTCAAGGTTCAGGCGGGTCACCGGTGCACCCTCTGGCAGATACACGTTGCATAACGTCATCCTCTCAGGGGTGTGCACCGTGACAGCGACGGCCTGGAATGGAGAGTTCAGTTGGACTCGCGAGGTGTAAATGGCCTCACGGGCCGCAACTGCTACTCCCCCTTGGGCTCGTTGGCCACTTAGGTCATCCGTTCTAAAAACAGTGAACCCCTTCAGAATACCCTTATCTTCAGCCTTAAAATGGGTCTCTTGGAGACAAATACAAGAGGGTTTAAAATCTTGGATTAAAATGGCCAGCTCCTCCTTGTGCCGATAAAAACCATTGCAGTTCCACTGCAGAATGGAACACATTTAAAATGTTAAATTAAAATGAATAAATAAATAAATAAATATATATATATATATATATAAATAAATAAGTTGACTAAAAAGGGAGATGACCAACTCTATTGAGGTTATCGCTTGAAGCGATGTTTCCTCTTCCACTCGTTTGCGAAGACCTCAGTATCAGAGATACTCTGGTCCTCTTCAATTACCTCCGGCTTCTTTGGCTTCACTGGAGGCGGCGGGGAAGGTGTATTCTCACGCCCTTTTGGCGTGTTCCCCTTGGTGGTTTTTTGTGTGCTCTTCTTTGAAGGGCCCACAGGAGTAGGTGGCTCCTTGTCCACCTTATTCTTTGTGTCCTTTACCCTTTAGGGTTTAGGCACTTGCGTGTTGTCAATTGGGGATTCTTTCGGGATCTCTGTCTGCGTGGCGATGGTACACTTTACACATGGCGTGGTTGCAACGGAAGCAAAGGACCGGGAGAAAGTTGGGGCGATTAGCGCCCTGTATTTTCTCCTCGCTTCCGCATATGGGATTTTTTCCAGTGTTTTTATCTCCATGACTTTCCTCTCTTCTTTCATCTTCGGGCAATCACGAGAGTACACTGGGTGTGAACCCTCGCAATTGACACAAAGAGGTTCCGAAGAGCACTCTTTATCCTCGTGCGCGTCTTTGCCACAGCGCGGGCAGGTGGCCTTGCCCTAGCAGCGCAACGCGACATGGCCGAACCGTTGGCATGGCAACCGTTGGCAAGATCACGGAGGTGCTGTTCACGTTTTCTCCGTTGCGCCTCGTGGTGAGTCGACGACAATCAGTCACTCCCTGAGAGAACATTTCTCTCTTGATTTCTTCCATGTCCACGTATAGGAGGTCGTAGTGACTGATGACTCCCCGACAGGTGTGAAGAGTGCGGTGCACTTCCACCTTAATCGGAATGTCATGGAGCATTCCCATAGCATATTCCCATCTGTTTCCAGAGCCTGCATCCCGCTTGTCTCTACATTATTATCAAGGATATTAAGGAAGTACAAGATGGAAACTATCTACAAACCACTAAGAAAGCTGCAATCGGTCTTGGACACGGCTAATTACAAATGGGGATTAAGACCTCAGTCTACCGGATCCCTTGCTAGTGTAGCCAAGAATACATTGGGGAGACCGGCCGCACCCTAGAAACACGCCTAACGGAACACGAGAACTGCATCAGGTTAGTCTACCCAGCGAAATCTAAAATTTCTTGAATTTTTGTGTCTGGTCCGGGACGGAATGCCTATTGGACAATTTCCTCTCCCACTTAAATTCTTTAAAATCCAATTTTCTATAGAAAAGGAAGAAAACGCGACGGAAGCCGATTGACCGGGAGTGGCTAGCTCCCGGCCTCCCGTTTACACGAAATCCGGGGCCGAAGAGGGGTATCACTCCCCGGTCCATACAGGGCATCCGACACCCTGCTGGGAACCAGAAAGCTCACCCTCCAGGATCCCCTTCTCTCCCTTACGGGTCTCCAGGCACGGCAAACACCTGGGCGGATCGCAGGCCAGATGGTATGGCCGCTCACAGACAGTGGATCCACAGCACTGTCCGGACGCATCCCTTGCTGGCTTGGGGTTTGTTTTCGGGGTTTTCTCCCCGCCCTTGTAGTCGCCTCTTACGACAAGCAGGGATACCGCGGGAGTATTCTCTATCCCCCTACGCGCGGGGGGGCTCCTCTTGGTCAATAAATATCCTACCAGAACCCTGCCAAATAATTGCCGAAAGCTCAGTCGACCCCCAATCTGTTCTATCCCTATCTAACTTGTTAGGACTAGCGATAAAAATAGACTTTTTCCGCAAACCTCTTCAGCCAGTGTAATTTCACAGGCGTCAGGCCCTCGGTCACACCAAAAACCACTGCACTCTCCGAACTGCGTCCGCTGCGGCAGTTCTCATGCCTCTTCTGAGTGAGAAATCCCCAGACACCCCGGCTAAATGCTTCCTCTGCAAGAAGGAACACACGGCAAATTAGAGGTTTTTCCGGTCCATAAGCAGGCTAAACACGATGTAATAGTGCGCCTAGCAAAGACAACCTCCTTCTCCCCCACTCCTATTGCAAAAATGCGAACTCGATCATACTCCGCTGCCCTTCACAACCCTCTTTCTTTTCCGTCTCTATCACTCCCCCTTGCTTCCAACCCTGTTCCCAATGTTAGTCATCCCCATGACCAGACTGAACAATCCTCTCTCGAAGAATGTCATCTCTTTCTTCTGTTAAAGCCAAAAAACTTTTTAACCTAGAGAAAATCCTCCTCCAGACTGAACCATGAACCCACCAAACAGCCAACATATACATACATCCAACCACATCACCATTCTCTCCTGGAATTGCATTAGCATTATTTAAAAAAGTTGAACTACAAAAATACGCTTCCGATCACGCCACTGACCTACTGCTGCAAGAAACCTTCCTTAAACCTCACATTTCCCTACATATTCCTAGTTATTCTAGCTACAGACTTGACAGAAGCACCCCTGGAGGAGGCGCCGTCCTTATTGAAAAGGTCTGAAACACCTCTTCCTTCTCCCGTCTTCAATAAACTAGAGGCCCTTGGTATTACACTCCACACCCCACAAGGGAACTTACACCTATACTCTATATGCCACCCCCACTCACATCCTAAGCAGGGAAGACTTGAACAAATTATTTTCCCTTCATAGCAGGTCAATGTTCGTCGGCGACTGGAATTGTAAGCACAAGAACTGGGGCTGCTTTGCTTCCAACAGTAGTAGCCGCATTCTCCAGTCCATCTCCTTTAGACCAATCTATCCATTTCCCTCTGGAACCTACCCATATCCCTCCGAAAGCTTAAGCAAGATGCGACATTCTAGACATCGCTGTATCCCTCAATCTTCCTTTTTCTGATCCTCCCTCAGTGATTCATGACCTCAACTCCGACCACCTACCTATCCTTTTCTCCATCCCTCTTAATTCCGTTCTTCACATCCTTCCAAGCAGGTTTCCGCGGCGATGAGTAGGTGATTTCCGTCAAACCACCGCTGTTCCTCACAGGGAGGAAAACTCCAGGCCACAACCGAAGGCTTACGTCACCGTCTCCTTCATCGCAGGGACTTCGGTAAGAATCGCGAGGGCTTTAAGGAAGCATGATGTGGTGACCAGATTCAACTGCGTCACCAAGATAGCTGACACCCTACCCGGACCAGAGGATGAAATTTTACCGTTACTATCAGAAGGCGTGTACCAAGTGTCATGCTCTTGCGCCAAATGGTACATCGGTGAAACATGCAGAGCGCTGAAAACACGCATGAGTGTACATCAGAGAGCAACCAAGACCAAACAGTTAAGAGCATCGGCCATCGCTGAGCACGCCTGGACTGAAACTGGACACTCTATCCTGTTCGACGACGCTAAAATAATAGCGAAAGAAGAAAAATACATCCCGAGGATAATTAGAGGCCATTGAAATTGTAAGAAGGCCAAAAACTTTAACAGAAAGGATGGATATCCACTCCACAGTGCGTGGAAAAGAATTATTCCGCGCAAATATGAGGACGTTCCCCGATTGGCTGAAGAATTTCCCGGTATTGGCGCCGGATTTTCCCTATATAAGACGGGACAACGAGGTTCTCTTCATCCTTGACCTGAGGAGGCCAGCAGGATAGCTGGAGAAACTGTTGTGAATTTAAACTACACACGCGGACATTGCCCGAAAAATATGGAAATCAAAAAGGATCTAGCTTTAAGTGTACTATTAATGATCCATTTAATTTCAGCTCGGAATAAATCTCTTTCCCAGGTTAGTATTTTAGTTTTTCTCTTTCTCGCAAACATAAAAACAAAGCTATTTTCCTCAAATGCCATGTTGATATTTTATTTGAAAATTGACCGCTAAGAGTGTCTTTCTCACCGGCATGGTAAACGCACGCCCTTAACATCAGGGGCGCTATTGACTGGTAATAACAGAAATCACTTCGACCTGAAGACCCCACCGGGACTGGGGGCAAAACAGTTGTCCATTAACTCACTTACGCGACGGAATTTCCCGAAGAAGAATAAATTCATCAAATAGACGTCGCGGAAGCCTTAGGATTTATTTTAGTAGTAGTAGATTTTAAAAAATATATAAATAAAAAACACAAAACAAATGGCCACAGCTCAATAGGACAGTTTCCCTTAAAGAAAAACATGAGTAAGGCTTTGTGAGTCAGGTTCAACCATTATATATTTCTGATGTAACAGTTCATATTATCTAAGAGAAAATGAATAACAAGGCAATGAACTCTTGAATAAAATTTTAGACTTCTTTTTCAAGCAGAACCCAAAATGTTATGCCATTATGTTGTTTGCACTGCCCAGGAGGAGTACACGACAATCCTAATTGATTGTCCCCATCTACACCAAATTGGAAAAAGGATTTCCAGGGGTTGACCCATATAATGTTAATCTGAAAGCATAAGAATTATTGGCTTGCTTGATACACATACCCTATTAAAATGCACCCAGAAACCTTTTCCTAGCCCATGACATCCTCCATCCTTCAAATTGTTCCAGTCTTCGGGGAAGCATTGGAAGGTTAAAGCATTGCAGAAGTACATATCACTATCAATGTGAGAAATGATTGTTCGGCCCATGAGGCCCAATAAAAAAAATCCAGTAGAAACAAAGTTCTTCAGATAATGACAAATATACAGGCAAAGCTATTGGACTGCCTGAATTTAATAAATAACCAGTCTAAGTAAATTGCCATGCTAAAAATGTGTCCACTGGAAACGCACAAGAAATTGGAAGGGGATACCGGGTGACATCAAAACATGAATCACTATATCAGTGGAAATGAAAGACATTGCAATCTCCCGAAAAACTGTGAAGGAGAGGAATAGTAACATGGACCGTTTTAATTACTCTCGTCGTCGTAGGTATTGACAGAAACACGCTCTTTATTATTAACATTACAAAGGAGACGCTGCCCTACTCTTCCCTTGCACGCAAAGGAAATTTGTCGTCACCGCCTGTGGAACCTCATACCACTACATGCAATAAGAGGAAAGAAAATGAAGAGGGATACACAATGGCCTCAAATAAGCGGAAACCTTGGCCAGAGCCAATTGTGAGGACATCAAACTCGGAAAATTATTTAGTCTGGCTGCCAAAAAAAAGTCCTCTTACATGCTTGGCCATTCAAACAAGGTACGACAATCAAATTAGTAAGAAATATATATGAAGCAGAATACTCGCAAGTACTCTGAGATCGAACAGCTGAAGGTATCTAGAGGCACCTACACCTCTTTTCGTGTATCTGTTGGTAAAGACTTAAAAGATATAGGGGAAAGTCCAAGCTTTTGGCCGATACGTATGTGTGGTAGGTATATTTTTCTGAAGGCCCACCTGACCTCCTAGAAGGGTTAGTCAATATTAGGCAGCCTTTTACAATCGCACAAGTTAATATTCAGTGCCTAAGGTCAAAGGAAATCCACTGGAAGTGACTATAAATGAGTGTGAACCAGACGTTTTGCATATTACTAATGCATATTACTTATATTATTATATTAATAATGCATATTACTTATATTATTATGCATATTACTAATATTATAGGCTAAAATATGAGGAATATTCATAAAGTTCGCTCATATTTAAATCTCGGCACTTTAGGACAGTTTTATTCCTTCAGCACCATCTACTGATTCAGTGAGAAGCTATAGCAGCATTTGTTTTGTTTCAGAAGTCCATTGCTTGTCCTTGCATGCAAACAACAATGGCCGCAACAATCGTTGATCCCGCCAGCTGTGAAGTACGTTGTCTCATGATTCTTACATGCTTAAGGATTGTAGCCCGCTGAAATTCATAAAAGGTTATGCCTAGTTTATGGACTTACAGTTGAGTGAAGGATAGGTTAAACAATGAGGCTATTTTTTAAAAATGGCCATGACAAAGAGCGAAGTGGAAGGCCCAGTATTCTGACCGATTAAGTTTTGCAAGTGCACAAAAAACTGCAATGTTATCATCAATTGACGATTAATGGCCTGGCTTAACTTTTTCCTAAACTTAGATGCACTACTGATGCAGAACTTATACTCACTGGGAAGTACCCGGGTTGAAAATCAGAAGGAAAGATCGAAAAGTAGGAAATGGACGAAAAGCCGCCAGAGTAGCAATCATGGCCCTCGATCAGATTAATACTAGCGACATTGTAATCAAGGAAACTGAAAACCTAGAATATGTAGGGCTAAAAATTGAATCTGAGGTAGGGACCATAGCAGTCTATTCGTGCTATTTGCCCCCATCAAAGAAACTAAGAACAGGAATCAAAGAATATCATGGACACGGACAAGGACACGATAATTCTGGGAGGAGATTTTCACGCAAAACACATTGAATGGAACTGTCCACATATAAGCAAAAACGGACAGATTCTGCAGAAATGGCTGGCGGAAAGCATGACTATAGAGGTCATCCCAGTAGTTTTAGGGGTTTGTAGGGTGCGTCGACAGCTATGGTCATTTTGCACCACTGTCATCACGTAAAACTTATGTTCCTTTTAAACTAGGAATAAGTAAACAAATAAATACGAATAAATATATAAATAAATAAAATAAACAAAAAAAAAAGGAAAATGCTAAAATCAAAAGCATTAAAATTATGAGCTCCAAAGCTAAAGCTGCCCCATTAAACCGGTTGACCTTAAAAAACTTAAGACTCGGTTTATAGACCCAGAGTCATCCCCTAAAATATTTTTTAAGTCTCCCCTTATCTTCAACATGTCTCTGGCCCTTTGGTATGTTGTGCATTCCGTCAGGATATGTTTTATCGTCAGGGGTTGGAAACACTCATTGCAGCGGGGCTGTTCTTTTACCTCCGCAAAGAGGTACGAATGAGTGAGGGCAGAGTGTCCTATTCTCAGGCGCGTAATCATGACCTCTTCCCTCCGAATTTTCCGGATGGAAGAGGACCATGGTGAAACGACCGGTTTTATTGCCCTGAGTTTATTATTTTGCAGAGACTGCCAAGTCTCCTTCCACTGATGCAGGACCGAGTTCCGCAAGGCGGCCTTCACGTCCTCCATTGGAACCAAGGTGGAGTCGGTCTCGGGTTGTCGAAGGGCATCCTTCGCTGCCTGGTCAGCTTTTTCGTTACCTCTTATGCCGACGTGACCAGGAGTCCATATAAAGGAGACCCTGTTCCCCTTTCTCTGAAGGGACAACAGGGTATAATGGATCTCCTGGACTATCGGGTGCACGGGTGCAAAGACCGATATAGATTTTAGGGCGCTCAACGAGTCTGTGCAGATGAGGAAAGAGCCATTGCTTTCTTTTATTTCTCCTAGGGCCGTCCTTATGGCTGACAGCTCGGCTGTGAAAATGCTGCAAGAAGTGTGCAGTTTTTTCCTCACGACTCCATGGTAGTGGGACACGACCGCATAGGCACATGCAGATTCTGACTTTGACCCGTCGGTGTAGACTGGGACAAAGTCAGAAAGTGAGCCGAGGACGGCACTGAAGAGCTGCTGGTATTCGGAATCGGTCGTCTTGGCTTTGCGGCGTGCACTGGCAATGAGTTTAATATCCGGCATTGGCGTTAACCAAGGCGGGTACTTAGCATAGGAGACGGGGCATACTTGAGGAAGTGTAAAATTTACCGCGTTAATAAAATCATTAAAACGAACGGCAAAGGGCCTAGTTGCCCTTCTCCGCCTGTTAAATAAGTCTAAAAACCGTTGGTTAAAAACTATGTTAAAACAAGGGTGGATTGTCTCTGATAAAATTTTACAGGCATAGTTGCCCATTAAAATCATCCTGCGGGTTTCCAACGGAGGCTCCCCTGCGTCTGCAAGTAAGCTTGGGACTGGGCTTGTTCTAAATGCCCCGGTGGCCAACCGTATCCCAGCATTGTGGACACATGTAAGTGGTCTCAAGTGAGACTCTCGTCCTGAGGAATACACTATGGAACCATAGTCCAGTTTGGATCGCACCAAGCCTCTGTACAATAAAAGCATGCTGGTGCGGTCTGCTCCCCAAGTGGAGTGAGTTAAAAACTTTAAAACGTTGAGGGTTTGGCGACACCTCTCACGTAACACGCGGATATGCTCCCGCCAGTTCAGCTTTTGGTCCAGGATCATGCCGAGAAAGCGGACGGACTCCACAAATGGAAGAATCCTACCCAACAGGGTTAGGGTCGGGGTAACGTGGTAACCGCGAAGACGGTGAAAGTGCACGCATTTCGTTTTCTCCATGGAGAAACGAAATCCGTTCTTTCGCGACCACTCTCCCAGTTTGTTTAGAGTCACCTGGGCTTGCCTGGAAGCGTTTGGCAGTCGTGTCGACCGGCAAAATATGGCTAGGTCGTCCACATAGAGCGATGCCATCACCGGGGCATTGATGCATTCCACCACGTCGTTGATGGCGATGGCAAATAACGTCACGCTCAGTACTGAACCCTGGGGTACCCCGTTCTCCTGTGTAAAAGATCGGGAAAAGTGCTTCCCAGTCCTTACTTTAAAAAGGCGGTTGGTTAAAAAATTTCTGATAAATAGGGCCATGTTGCCTCTAAATCCCCACTTGTGGAGCGTGTTGAGGATTCTCCATCGCCACACACTATCATAGGCCTTCTCCAGGTCGAAGAAGACTGCTATGACGTGTTGACGTTGGAGAAAGGCTTCCTGGATGAAGTTCTCAGTGCGAACCAGATGGTCTGTCGTGGACCTGCCACGCCGAAAGCCGCACTGAGCGTCGGAGAGCAGGTGTCGACTCTCCAAGCACCACATGAGACGTCGGTTTACCATCCGTTCCATCACCTTGCATAGGCAGCTGGTGAGAGATATGGGACGGTAGTTGTTCGGGTCATTTTTGTCCTTGCCCTGTTTTGGGATTGGTATCACGATGAACTCTCGCCAGGCATTTGGAAAACTGCCCTCGTTCCAGAGTTGGTTGAGGGTATTTAGGACCTCCCCAATCGCGGTTTCCGGAATGTTCCGGAGAAATGCGTTGTGGATTTCGTCCGCCCCTGGCGAGGTGTAATGGGAGTCTTCGATGGCGGATTTAAGCTCCCAGGACGTGAAAGGCTCATTGTAATAGTCGCTTGTAGGACCTGCACCAAAATTGAGAGGGACTCTCTCGCATCGCCTCTTCCGGTTCGCAAAGTCCGCGGCATAGCCCTCGTCACTGCTATTGGCCGCGAACTGACTGGCAAATATGTTGCTTATTTCGGCAGGTGAATTAACCACCCGGCCAGCAACAAGCAATGGCGAGATGACAAATGAGCCCTTGGACCCGGAGATTTTCTTGACTTTGTCCCATACCTGACCAAGTGGCGTGCGATGGTTGATGGTAGAGACGTATTCTATCCAGGAAGCCCTCTTGGCCTCCTTCACGGCCCTTCGAGCTCGCGCTCTCAGGCGGCGGTACGATGCCAGATTAGTTGCCGTGGGATATTTTCTAAAAATATTCAATGCTTTTTTCCTCGCCCGAATCGCCCGGTCGCATTCCCCGTTCCACCAAGGGACAGGAGCTCGATTTATATTCCCGGACGTACGAGGGATACTTTTGGTAGCTGCCGCCAACAGCGTTGAACTTAGTTTATCGACGTTGTCCAACGCGTCGAAACTTGCGTCGTGTTTATATGTAAACGTACGCTTGAAAAGTGGCCAGTCCGCACGGTTAATACGCCACTTTTCCGGAGGTTTTGAAATGGTGGGCGAAGAGTCTTCTTTAACGAGTAGAAGAGGAAAATGGTCACTCCCACAGAGATCGTTGTGGGTGGACATTTTCAGCTTTGGGGCTAGACTTCTCGAGCATAGACAAAGATCTATTGCTGAGAATTCCCCATTGAAGCTGTTAAAACGGGTTTTTTCGCCGCTATTTAATAAAAACAGGTTAAAATCCTCAATAAAGTTGGATAAGATTCGACCTCTCCTATTACTTTGGGTTTCTGGCCCTCCCCAGAGAGGATCATGGGCATTAAAATCTCCCATCAAAATGAACGGCTGAGGAAGCTGGTGGACAAGGGCTTCAAGGTTCAGGCGAGTCACCGGTGCACCCTCTGGCAGATACACGTTGCATAACGTCATCCTCTCAGGGGTGTGCACCGTGACAGCGACGGCCTGGAATGGAGAGTTCAGTTGGACTCGCGAGGTGTAAAGGGCCTCACGGGCCGCAACGGCTACTCCCCCTTGGGCTCGTTGGCCACTTAGGTCATCCATTCTAAAAACAGTGAACCCCTTCAGAATACTCTTATCTTCAGCCTTAAAATGGGTCTCTTGGAGACAAATACAAGAGGGTTTAAAATCTTGGATTAAAATGGCCAGCTCCTCCTTGTGCCGATAAAAACCATTGCAGTTCCACTGCAGAATGGAACACATTTAAAATGTTAAATTAAAATAAATAAATAAATAAATAAATAAATATATAAATAAATAAGTTGACTAAAAAGGGAGATGACCAACTCTATTGAGGTTATCGCTTGAAGCGATGTTTCCTCTTCCACTCGTTTGCGAAGACCTCTGTATCAGAGATACTCTGGTCCTCTTCAATTACCTCCGGCTTCTTTGGCTTCACTGGAGGCGGCGGGGAAGGTGTATTCTCACGCCCTTTTGGCGTGTTCCCCTTGGTGGTTTTTAGTGGGCTCTCCTTTGAAGGGCCCACAGGAGTAGGTGGCTCCTTGTCCACCTTACTCTTTCCATCCTTCACCCTTTTGGGTTTAGGCACTTGCGTGTTTTCCATTGGGGATTCTTTCGGTATCTCCGTCTGCGTCGCGATGGTACACTTTACACATGGCGTGGTTGCAACGGAAGCAAAGGACCGGGAGAAAGTTGGGGCGATTAGCGCCCTGTATTTCCTCCTCGCTTCCGCATATGGGATTTTTTCCAGTGTTTTAATCTCCATGACTTTCCTTTCTTCTTTCATCTTCGGGCAATCACGAGAGTACACTGGGTGTGTACCCTCGCAATTGACACAAAGAGATTCCGAAGAGCACTCTTTATCCTCGTGCGCGTCTTTGCCACAGCGCGGGCAGGTGGCCTTGCCCTCGCAGCGCGACGCGACATGGCCGAACCGTTGGCATTTGAAACAACGCACGGGATTCGGGATGAATGGCCTCACTGGTACCGATTCATAGCCCACAAACACCTTGTCGGGTAGTCTATCACGCGCAAACGTCAAGATCACGGAGGTGCTGTTCACGTTTTCTCCGTTGCGCCTCGTGGTGAGTCGACGACAATCAGTCACTCCCTGAGAGAACATTTCTCTCTTGATTTCTTCGATGTCCACGTATAGGAGGTCGTAGTGACTGATGACTCCCCGACAGGTGTTAAGAGTGCGGTGCACCTCCACCTTAATCGGAATGTCATGGAGCATTCCCATAGCAAGCAATTTTTCGCTCTGTGTCGTTCAGGGTCTCTATAAGTAGTGTACCATCCCTGAGCTTCTTCACGCTCTTTGGGTCCCCAGGCACAATCTGTGACAACACTCTGCGAATTAAGAAGGGAGAAACCTTTTTCAAGGTCTCACCTTCCTTTGCACAAGACATAATTAAATAGCGCTTACATGCGCCGATACACTTTTCTCCCCCGCCGGTGTCCGGACGGGATCTTTTTAGTGGTGGAAAGGGTTTTTCCTCCATAATAAGAGATGATTCGTCCCTCGGCCTCCCCACCCGCCACGGAGCCACACATTTGGGACGCCACTCCGCCAAACCGGAGCGGTCGCCAGGGCTAACTCGAGGGATATAGCGCTTCTGGAGTGGTTGTCTGTTTCGGGGTGGATCTTCGGTGCAGGGGCCCACCAAAACCCTTACATCTCCGACCTCCCTACGCAGACCCCCACAACCTTGGCACTCGCCACCGGAGCGAAAACGCGACGGAAGCCGATTGACCGGGAGTGGCTAGCTCCCGGCCTCCCGTTTACGCGAAATCCGGGGCCGAAGAGGGATATCGCTCTCCGGTCCATGCAGGGCATCCGAAACCCTGCTGGGAACCAGAGAGATCACCCTCCAGGATCCCCTTCTCTCCCTTACGGGTCTCCAGGCACGGCAAACACCTGGGCGGATCGCAGGCCAGATGGTATGGCCGCTCACAGACAGTGGATCCACAGCACTGTCCGGACGCATCCCTTGCTGGCTTGGGGTTTGTTTTCGGGGTTTTCTCCCCGCCCTTTTAGTCGCCTCTTACGACAAGCAGGGATACTGCGGGAGTATTCTCTAACCCCCTACCCGCAGGGGGGAGGTCATCCCAATTAAACCAACAAGAGTAAGTGGAAAAACGTAACTGACTTCGCAATTACGAAAACCCTGCGGAGAACAGCAAAAGCAGTAACCTTAAATTGCCTAACTAGTGATCACCTCCCTGTTCTCGTCATTATAGGAACCAAGTCAATAATTAATACGTCAATACGGCAGAAGGTGTATGGCTGTATCACAATATATTGTTTTTTCTTATTTTTTTTTATTTTGTAAGTCTACTATATGACTAAATGACTATGATATGTTTTAAGACACTACTGCATAGTTTATAGCTCTTGTTATATCATGTCATTGCCACCCGGCTTATCGCCTAACAGCAAAGTATCCTAAATAAATAAAAAATAATAAATTACCCAGACACACCAACCAGACTGTGCTATGGGCTAGAAGATTGGAGTTTATTCAGGAAGATAATAACGGAAGAACTAACTCAGAGCAATGTACTGAACACACCTGAAATGACAAAAGACAGACTAGATGGCTGAAAATCTCCCCGCAACTATCCGGAGAGGAATTGTAGAAATTGAAAAATACATTAAAAACAACGCCATCAAATTCTACAAAAAACATGAAACTAAAGACGAAGAAATACTCCGAAATATTGGAAAAACTACAGTTATCAAGAAATGGGATGTTTATAAAAGACCCAGGGAAATTACAGAAGACGACAGCGACCAACCACTACCCAAGGCAAGACGTCGAGATAGTTAAAAAATATTTTTGAAAAAATTAATTGATTATTTAAAATGCTGAAGGGTTAATCAGCTAACAAATATGTACATTCGCTGGTCGAAAACAACCGCATTGGGATAAGCCACTAGGGAGGCAATCCTGAAAAACACATAAGTAGGATTCACTCGAGCTTCTGAGAGCGAGGGAAGCACTCCACGATACTGAGGGATATTCCTTCTCAGCAGTAGGGACTGGTAAACGGAACATAAGCAAGGGCCCCACCAGGGGTAACCCCCTTACGCACCTGTTGCCCGAGGGGACCGCCCCACCCGGGGAGCCCTGTCTAAACTGCGAGAAGACACCCGGGAATACCAGCGAGGGCCAATCAGAAGCGAGCGGCCCGTGGCTCCTGCTATATAAGCCGGCGCCTATCTCTACCCTCTATCTCAGCAGAGGAGCAGCCACCGAGGGACCTTCATCGAGGGAAAGCCGGAGCATCGCGGGACGGATCAACCCCGGAATAAGCCTTTGTTAAGGCTGTTCTTGGAGCGATAGGGACGGGCGTAGGAAACGCTTGAGAGGCCCCACCCGTGGTAACCTCTCTTGCGCACTCTTGCGCCTAAGGGATCGCCCCAGCCGGGGAAAGAACGATCCGTGCATCGGAGGAGACCCAACGAGGGATAAACTTGCACGGCCCTTTTCAGGACCTATTGTTTTTCAGGAGTAGGGACAGGACGCCGGAACATAAGCAAGGGCCCCACCAGCGGTAACCCTCTTGTGCACCCGGCGGCCGAAGGGATCGCCCCATCCGGGGACCAACGATCCGCGCAACAAAGGTGTGGACGTCGAGGGACCAGTCTTACGGCCCTTTTTAGGACCATACCGCTTTTTCCTTTTAGGTATAGGGACAGGGCACAGGAACACAAGTAAGGGCCCCACCAGTGGTAACCCCCTTGTGCACCCGGTGCCCAAAGGGATCGCCCCATCCGGGGATAAACGATCCGGGCAGTATGGCGGACGCTGCGCGGCGCATGACGCGTTCAGCATCCTCTGAGAGAGAATGACTTCGAAGGCGTGGAGTGGCTACGCCAGGGGAGGAAAACCAAAAAATCGAGAGTCGTGTCGCCGGTCCCGGAATCCCCGGAACTCGGAGCCCCTTCCTTCAAACACCCCCCCTACCCGCACCCCTAGAACCTCGTGTCGGAACGACACTACCATTTTCATTGCAAACCTCCCCGCTGGAACGACGCAACGTTCTCTCTATACCCTTCTCTGCTCCATGAGCGTTCTCCTTTCCCGCGTGGCGCTGTCGGTTTTTACCGATCAGCGGTGCGCTAAGCTCCTGATTCCTGCCGCCGAAATCCAATTCTTCGAGGGAAAGGGAAAAAGGGCGCTGGAGGCTCGACTTGGCGGCCAACTTAATATTAAAATTAAAAAACCCGTTCCTCCCGCAGATCGCCGCTCAAGAAAGAAGGCAACCTACTCAGTTGTCATCAAAGGAGTGGACCTGGCCACTCCTGTGTCAGATATTGAAGAGGCCCTCCAGGAAAGTGCCGCTACCTACCATAAAATTTGGCGGATCAAGTCGAGGGCGACACAGAAGGAAACAACGATCCTCCGTCTGGTAACCGACTGTGAGAAGACAGCCGAGGAACTTCTCCGGGAGGGTCTTTGGTGTGACGGCAAAACATATGCCGTCGAGCCTTCTCGTCCGCCCGCCCCCCAGCCTCTACAGTGCCGACGATGCCAGGGTTTCTCCCACGTGGCGGGGGAATGCCGAGCCCCTCC
Source organism: Hetaerina americana (assembly GCF_022747635.1). Classification (NCBI taxonomy): domain Eukaryota; kingdom Metazoa; phylum Arthropoda; class Insecta; order Odonata; family Calopterygidae; genus Hetaerina; species Hetaerina americana. The sequence goes on from NW_027287095.1 coordinate 85,346,626, forward strand.
GAAGTGTTCGCGCTGCGGAGGTGCGCATGGGGCAGCGGAATGCTCCGTAGAAGCCCTTCGATGCGCAAACTGCGGCGGAGGCCACCACGCCGGGGATCACCGCTGCCCCAAGCGCCCGAAGGAACCGTCGTCCCTCCCAACGACGGCTCCCATCGTCCTCGCCCCCCCTGCAATACCACAGGCTTCCTCTGATCCCGAGGAAGATCCCGACGCGCCGGTTATGGTTCATCGGGAGGAGTTTGTAGCTAAGGACGATCTCCTGAAGCTACTAACGCTCCTCTTGGTTAACCTTCATCCTGCGCAAAGGGAGACGGTCGTTGCGCTCCTTGATGCCGCTTCTGGCGATATCTTTGGGCGGGGCGTCCGTTGCCTTTTCTCACGGAATACTGTGCTTCCGTTTGTTTCGCAAAAGGTCGCACAGTAAATCCAAAGTCTTCTTTTTAAAAAACATAATAATCTGCCGCCCTTTCCCCCTTCTCCTAGATAATCCAGCTCAGCCGACCGACCAACCACCATCAACGTGAGGAAAAGAATTACCAACAGCTTGAAATCTTCCGAGGGAATCTTCCGATACAATACCATTACCACCTCTACTTTTCAAATCGAAGAAAACCAACTGAAGAACTGCAATAGAAGGGGTCATCATTTGTTTAACCACTTTTCTGCCGCTTCACGGGACGATGCCTCTCACTGACAATTACCAACTGTAATACTTGAAGTGCTTTTTATACTTGTCTACCTTTTGTACTTTTCCTCATCTGTATTTCTCGTAAGAAATTGTAAATATTCATGTAAAAATACTATTCTGTAAAAATGTAACTACTCTTGTAAATGTAAACTACATGTAAATGTATCACGGAGAAAAAAGTCCTTGCCGCTTAACGGACAAACGAGGGAAGACCAATTGCTCTTAAATATGTTACTAAAACTATGACGCTTAACGTTTTGGCCCCCTCTTGCACCGCCTCACGGTAACACCTGTTTTTTTTTAAACGCGGTTAATTAAGGCGGCCTGAGTGAGGTTTTTCCGGGTTTCCTCACTCCCTCGGGTGAATGCCAGGCCAAATGCCACCCCGGAGAAATAGAAACAGCGATCATCTCATGTTTTTATGAATAAGCCAACATGCAACCGCATCTATATTACTTAAACTTTCGTCTTTTCTCTAGCCCGAAGAGGCTTCGGCCTATAACGGGTGTTTGTCAAATCCAAACCTTTCCTATCTCATGTAAATATATTGTACAATAACTTTTTTGACAAATAAAAACCTTAAAAACTGAAATTGAACTCTACCCTCTTGACTGGTCAGAGGAGGGAGCAGCCACCGTGGGAGCAGCCTTCGAGGGATCACCGCCGCAGCGAGGGAAGGAGCACTTCGGTCTCCAACAGCCTTAACGAGGCTTTTTGGAGCGATAGGGCCGGGCGTAGGAAACGCTTGAGAGGCCCCACCCGTGGTAACCTCTCTTGCGCACTCTTGCGCCTAAGGGATCGCCCCAGCCGGGGAAAGAACGATTCGCACATCGGAGGAGTAGTAGTAGTTTTAGGGGTTTGTAGGGTGCGTCGACAGCTATGGTCATTTTGCACCACTGTCATAACGTAAAACTTATGTTCCTTTTAAACTAGGAATAAGTAAACAAATAAATACGAATAAATATATAAATAAATAAAATAAACAAAAAAAAAAGGAAAATGCTAAAATCAAAAGCATTAAAATTATGAGCTCCAAAGCTAAAGCTGCCCCATTAAACCGGTTGACCTTAAAAAACTTAAGACTCGGTTAATAGACCCAGAGTCATCCCCTAAAATATTTTTTAAGTCTCCCCTTATCTTCAACATGTCTCTGGCCCTTTGGTATGTTGTGCATTCCGTCAGGATATGTTTTATCGTCAGGGGTTGGAAACACTCATTGCAGCGGGGCTGTTCTTTTACCTCCGCAAAGAGGTACGAATGAGTGAGGGCAGAGTGTCCTATTCTCAGGCGCGTAATCATGACCTCTTCCCTCCGAATTTTCCGGATGGAAGAGGACCATGGTGAAACGACCGGTTTTATTGCCCTGAGTTTATTATTTTGCAGAGACTGCCAAGTCTCCTTCCACTGATGCAGGACCGAGTTCCGCAAGGCGGCCTTCACGTCCTCCATTGGAACCAAGGTGGAGTCGGTCTCGGGTTGTCGAAGGGCATCCTTCGCTGCCTGGTCAGCTTTTTCGTTACCTCTTATGCCGACGTGACCAGGAGTCCATATAAAGGAGACCCTGTTCCCCTTTCTCTGAAGGGACAACAGGGTATAATGGATCTCCTGGACTATCGGGTGCACAGGTGCAAAGACCGATAAAGATTTTAGGGCGCTCAACGAGTCTGTGCAGATGAGGAAAGAGCCATTGCTTTCTTTTATTTCTCCTAGGGCCGTCCTTATGGCTGACAGCTCAGCTGTGAAAATGCTGCAAGAAGTGTGCAGTTTTTTCCTCACGACTCCATGGTAGTGGGACACGACCGCATAGGCACATGCAGATTCTGACTTTGACCCGTCGGTGTAGACTGGGACGAAGTCAGAAAGTGAGCTGAGGACGGCACTAAAGAGCTGCTGGTATTCGGAATCGGTCGTCTTGGCTTTGCGACGTGCACTGGCAATGAGTTTAATATCCGGCATTGGTGTTAACCAAGGCGGATACTTAGCATAGGAGACGGGGCATATTTGAGGAAATGTAAAATTTACCTCATTAATAAAATCATTAAAACGAACGGCAAAGGGCCTAGTTGCCCTTCTCCGCCTGTTAAATAAGTCTAAAAACCGTTGGTTAAAAACTATGTTAAAACAAGGGTGGATTGTATCCGATAAAATTTTACAGGCATAGTTGCCCATTAAAATCATCCTGCGGGTTTCCAACGGAGGCTCCCCTGCGTCTGCAAGTAAGCTTGGGACTGGGCTTGTTCTAAATGCCCCGGTGGCCAACCGTATCCCAGCATTGTGGACACATGTGAGTGGTCTCAAGTAAGACTCTCGTCCTGAGGAATACACTATGGAACCATAGTCCAGTTTGGATCGCACCAAGCCTCTGTACAATAAAAGCATGGTGGTGCGGTCTGCTCCCCAAGTGGAGTGAGTTAAAAACTTTAAAACGTTGAGGGTTTGGCGACACCTCTCGCGTAACACGCGGATATGCTCCCGCCAGTTCAGCTTTTGGTCCAGGATCATGCCGAGAAAGCGGACGGACTCCACAAATGGAAGAAGCCTACCCAACAGGGTTAGGGTCGGGGTAACGTGGTAACCGCGAACACGGTGAAAGTGCACGCATTTCGTTTTCTCCATGGAGAAACGAAATCCGTTCTTTCGCGACCACTCTCCCAGTTTGTTTAGAGTCACCTGGGCTTGCCTGGAAGCGTTTGGCAGTCGTGTCGACCGGCAAAATATGGCTAGGTCGTCCACGTAGAGCGATGCCATCACCGGGATATTGATGCATTCCACCACGTCGTTGATGGCGATGGCAAATAACGTCACGCTCAGTACTGAACCCTGGGGTACCCCGTTCTCCTGTGTAAAAGATCGGGATAAGTGCTTCCCAGTCCTAACTTTAAAAAGGCGGTTAGTTAAAAAATTCCTGATAAATAGGGCCATGTTGCCTCTAAATCCCCACTTGTGGAGCGTGTTGAGGATTCTCCATCGCCACACACTATCATAGGCCTTCTCCAGGTCGAAAAAGACTGCTATGACGTGTTGACGGTGGAGAAAGGCTTCCTGGATGAAGTTCTCAGTGCGAACCAGATGGTCTGTCGTGGACCTGCCACGCCGAAAGCCGCACTGAGCGTCGGAGAGCAGGTGTCGACTCTCCAAGCACCACATGAGACGTCGGTTTACCATCCGTTCCATCACCTTGCACAGGCAGCTGGTGAGAGATATGGGACGGTAGTTGTTCGGGTCATTTTTGTCCTTGCCCTGTTTTGGGATTGGTATCACGATGGACTCTCGCCAGGCATTTGGAAAACTGCCCTCGTTCCAAAGTTGGTTGAGGGTATTTAGGACCTCCCCAATCGCAGTTTCCGGAATGTTCCGGAGAAATGCGTTGTGGATTTCGTCCGCCCCTGGCGAGGTGTAATGGGAGTCTTCGATGGCGGATTTAAGCTCCCAGGACGTGAAAGGCTCATTGTAATATTCGGTTGTAGGACCTGCACCGAAATTGAGAGGGACACTCTCGCATCGCCTCTTCAGGTTCGCAAAGTCCGCGGCATAGCCCTCGTCACTGCTATTGGCCGCGAACTGACTGGCAAATATGTTGCTTATTTCGGCAGGTGAATTAACCACCCGGCCAGCAACAAGCAATGGCGAGATGACAAATGAGCCCTTGGACCCGGAGATTTTCTTCACTTTGTCCCATACCTGACCAAGTGGCGTGCGATGGTTGATGGTAGAGACGTATTCTATCCAGGAAGCCCTCTTGGCCTCCTTCACGGCCCTTCGAGCTCGCGCTCTCAGACGGCGGTACGATGCCAGATTAGTTGCCGTGGGATATTTTCTAAAAATACTCAATGCTTTTTTCCTCGCCCGAATCGCCCGGTCGCATTCCCCGTTCCACCAAGGGACAGGAGCTCGATTAATGTTCCCGGACGTACGAGGGATACTTTTGGTAGCTGCCGCCAACAGCTTTGAACTTAGTTTATCGACGTTGTGCAACGCGTCGAAACTTGCGTCGTGTTTATATGTAAACGTGCGCTTGAAAAGTGGCCAGTCCGCACGGTTAATACGCCACTTTTCCGGAGGTTTTGAAATGGTGGGCGAAGAGTCTTCTTTAACGAGTAGAAGAGGAAAATGGTCACTCCCACAGAGATCGTTGTGGGTGGACATTTTCAGCTTTGGGGCTAGACTTCTCGAGCATAGACAAAGATCTATTGCTGAGAATTCCCCATTGAAGCTGTTAAAGCGGGTTTTTTCGCCGCTATTTAATAAAAACAGGTTAAAATCCTCAATAAAGTTGGATAAAATTCGACCTCTCCTATTGCTTTGGGTTTCTGGACCTCCCCAGAGAGGATCATGGGCATTAAAATCTCCCATCAAAATGAACGGCTGAGGAAGCTGGTGGACAAGGGCTTCAAGGTTCAGGCGGGTCACCGGTGCACCCTCTGGCAGATACACGTTGCATAACGTCATCCTCTCAGGGGTGTGCACCGTGACAGCGACGGCCTGGAATGGAGAGTTCAGTTGGACTCGCGAGGTGTAAAGGGCCTCACGGGCCGCAACTGCTACTCCCCCTTGGGCTCGTTGGCCACTTAGGTCATCCGTTCTAAAAACAGTGAACCCCTTCAGAATACCCTTATCTTCTGCCTTAAAATGGGTCTCTTGGAGACAAATACAAGAGGGTTTAAAATCTTGGATTAAAATGGCCAGCTCCTCCTTGTGCCGATAAAAACCATTGCAGTTCCACTGCAGAATGGAACACATTTAAAATGTTAAATTAAAATGAATAAATAAATAAATATATAAATAAATAAGTTGACTAAAAAGGGAGATGACCAACTCTATTGAGGTTATCGCTTGAAGCGATGTTTCCTCTTCCACTCGTTTGCGAAGACCTCAGTATCAGAGATACTCTGGTCCTAGTAGTAGTAGTAGTTTTAGGGGTTTGTAGGGTGCGTCGACAGCTATGGTCATTTTGCACCACTGTCATTACGTAAAACTTATGTTCCTTTTAAACTAGGAATAAGTAAACAAATAAATACGAATAAATATATAAATAAATAAAATAAACAAAAAAAAAGGAAAATGCTAAAATCAAAAGCATTAAAATTATGAGCTCCAAAGCTAAAGCTGCCCCATTAAACCGGTTGACCTTAAAAAACTTAAGACTCGGTTAATAGACCCAGAGTCATCCCCTAAAATATTTTTTAAGTCTCCCCTTATCTTCAACATGTCTCTGGCCCTTTGGTATGTTGTGCATTCCGTCAGGATATGTTTTATCGTCAGGGGTTGGAAACACTCATTGCAGCGGGGCTGTTCTTTTACCTCCGCAAAGAGGTACGAATGAGTGAGGGCAGAGTGTCCTATTCTCAGGCGCGTAATCATGACCTCTTCCCTCCGAATTTTCCGGATGGAAGAGGACCATGGTGAAACGACCGGTTTTATTGCCCTGAGTTTATTATTTTGCAGAGACTGCCAAGTCTCCTTCCACTGATGCAGGACCGAGTTCCGCAAGGCGGCCTTCACGTCCTCCATTGGAACCAAGGTGGAGTCGGTCTCGGGTTGTCGAAGGGCATCCTTCGCTGCCTGGTCAGCTTTTTCGTTACCTCTTATGCCGACGTGACCAGGAGTCCATATAAAGGAGACCCTGTTCCCCTTTCTCTGAAGGGACAACAGGGTATAATGGATCTCCTGGACTATCGGGTGCACAGGTGCAAAGACCGATAAAGATTTTAGGGCGCTCAACGAGTCTGTGCAGATGAGGAAAGAGCCATTGCTTTCTTTTATTTCTCCTAGGGCCGTCCTTATGGCTGACAGCTCAGCTGTGAAAATGCTGCAAGAAGTGTGCAGTTTTTTCCTCACGACTCCATGGTAGTGGGACACGACCGCATAGGCACATGCAGATTCTGACTTTGACCCGTCGGTGTAGACTGGGACGAAGTCAGAAAGTGAGCTGAGGACGGCACTAAAGAGCTGCTGGTATTCGGAATCGGTCGTCTTGGCTTTGCGACGTGCACTGGCAATGAGTTTAATATCCGGCATTGGTGTTAACCAAGGCGGATACTTAGCATAGGAGACGGGGCATATTTGAGGAAATGTAAAATTTACCTCATTAATAAAATCATTAAAACGAACGGCAAAGGGCCTAGTTGCCCTTCTCCGCCTGTTAAATAAGTCTAAAAACCGTTGGTTAAAAACTATGTTAAAACAAGGGTGGATTGTATCCGATAAAATTTTACAGGCATAGTTGCCCATTAAAATCATCCTGCGGGTTTCCAACGGAGGCTCCCCTGCGTCTGCAAGTAAGCTTGGGACTGGGCTTGTTCTAAATGCCCCGGTGGCCAACCGTATCCCAGCATTGTGGACACATGTGAGTGGTCTCAAGTAAGACTCTCGTCCTGAGGAATACACTATGGAACCATAGTCCAGTTTGGATCGCACCAAGCCTCTGTACAATAAAAGCATGGTGGTGCGGTCTGCTCCCCAAGTGGAGTGAGTTAAAAACTTTAAAACGTTGAGGGTTTGGCGACACCTCTCGCGTAACACGCGGATATGCTCCCGCCAGTTCAGCTTTTGGTCCAGGATCATGCCGAGAAAGCGGACGGACTCCACAAATGGAAGAAGCCTACCCAACAGGGTTAGGGTCGGGGTAACGTGGTAACCGCGAACACGGTGAAAGTGCACGCATTTCGTTTTCTCCATGGAGAAACGAAATCCGTTCTTTCGCGACCACTCTCCCAGTTTGTTTAGAGTCACCTGGGCTTGCCTGGAAGCGTTTGGCAGTCGTGTCGACCGGCAAAATATGGCTAGGTCGTCCACGTAGAGCGATGCCATCACCGGGATATTGATGCATTCCACCACGTCGTTGATGGCGATGGCAAATAACGTCACGCTCAGTACTGAACCCTGGGGTACCCCGTTCTCCTGTGTAAAAGATCGGGATAAGTGCTTCCCAGTCCTAACTTTAAAAAGGCGGTTAGTTAAAAAATTCCTGATAAATAGGGCCATGTTGCCTCTAAATCCCCACTTGTGGAGCGTGTTGAGGATTCTCCATCGCCACACACTATCATAGGCCTTCTCCAGGTCGAAAAAGACTGCTATGACGTGTTGACGGTGGAGAAAGGCTTCCTGGATGAAGTTCTCAGTGCGAACCAGATGGTCTGTCGTGGACCTGCCACGCCGAAAGCCGCACTGAGCGTCGGAGAGCAGGTGTCGACTCTCCAAGCACCACATGAGACGTCGGTTTACCATCCGTTCCATCACCTTGCACAGGCAGCTGGTGAGAGATATGGGACGGTAGTTGTTCGGGTCATTTTTGTCCTTGCCCTGTTTTGGGATTGGTATCACGATGGACTCTCGCCAGGCATTTGGAAAACTGCCCTCGTTCCAAAGTTGGTTGAGGGTATTTAGGACCTCCCCAATCGCAGTTTCCGGAATGTTCCGGAGAAATGCGTTGTGGATTTCGTCCGCCCCTGGCGAGGTGTAATGGGAGTCTTCGATGGCGGATTTAAGCTCCCAGGACGTGAAAGGCTCATTGTAATATTCACTTGTAGGACCTGCACCGAAATTGAGAGGGACACTCTCGCATCGCCTCTTCAGGTTCGCAAAGTCCGCGGCATAGCCCTCGTCACTGCTATTGGCCGCGAACTGACTGGCAAATATGTTGCTTATTTCGGCAGGTGAATTAACCACCCGGCCAGCAACAAGCAATGGCGAGATGACAAATGAGCCCTTGGACCCGGAGATTTTCTTCACTTTGTCCCATACCTGACCAAGTGGCGTGCGATGGTTGATGGTAGAGACGTATTCTATCCAGGAAGCCCTCTTGGCCTCCTTCACGGCCCTTCGAGCTCGCGCTCTCAGACGGCGGTACGATGCCAGATTAGTTGCCGTGGGATATTTTCTAAAAATACTCAATGCTTTTTTCCTCGCCCGAATCGCCCGGTCGCATTCCCCGTTCCACCAAGGGACAGGAGCTCGATTAATGTTCCCGGACGTACGAGGGATACTTTTGGTAGCTGCCGCCAACAGCGTTGAACTTAGTTTATCGACGTTGTGCAACGCGTCGAAACTTGCGTCGTGTTTATATGTAAACGTGCGCTTGAAAAGTGGCCAGTCCGCACGGTTAATACGCCACTTTTCCGGAGCTTTTGAAATGGTGGGCGAAGAGTCTTCTTTAACGAGTAGAAGAGGAAAATGGTCACTCCCACAGAGATCGTTGTGGGTGGACATTTTCAGCTTTGGGGCTAGACTTCTCGAGCATAGACAAAGATCTATTGCTGAGAATTCCCCATTGAAGCTGTTAAAGCGGGTTTTTTCGCCGCTATTTAATAAAAACAGGTTAAAATCCTCAATAAAGTTGGATAAAATTCGACCTCTCCTATTGCTTTGGGTTTCTGGACCTCCCCAGAGAGGATCATGGGCATTAAAATCTCCCATCAAAATGAACGGCTGAGGAAGCTGGTGGACAAGGGCTTCAAGGTTCAGGCGGGTCACCGGTGCACCCTCTGGCAGATACACGTTGCATAACGTCATCCTCTCAGGGGTGTGCACCGTGACAGCGACGGCCTGGAATGGAGAGTTCAGTTGGACTCGCGAGGTGTAAAGGGCCTCACGGGCCGCAACTGCTACTCCCCCTTGGGCTCGTTGGCCACTTAGGTCATCCGTTCTAAAAACAGTGAACCCCTTCAGAATACCCTTATCTTCTGCCTTAAAATGGGTCTCTTGGAGACAAATACAAGAGGGTTTAAAATCTTGGATTAAAATGGCCAGCTCCTCCTTGTGCCGATAAAAACCATTGCAGTTCCACTGCAGAATGGAACACATTTAAAATGTTAAATTAAAATGAATAAATAAATAAATATATAAATAAATAAGTTGACTAAAAAGGGAGATGACCAACTCTATTGAGGTTATCGCTTGAAGCGATGTTTCCTCTTCCACTCGTTTGCGAAGACCTCAGTATCAGAGATACTCTGGTCCTAGTAGTAGTAGTAGTTTTAGGGGTTTGTAGGGTGCGTCGACAGCTATGGTCATTTTGCACCACTGTCATTACGTAAAACTTATGTTCCTTTTAAACTAGGAATAGGTAAACAGATAAATACGAATAAATATATAAATAAATAAAATAGACAAAAAAAAAAAGGAAAATGCTAAAATCAAAAGCATTAAAATTATGCGCTCCGAAGCTAAAGCTGCCCCATTAAACCGGTTGCCCTTAAAAAAGTTAAGACTCGATTTATAGACCCAGAGTCATCCCCTAAAATATTTTTTAAGTCTCCCCTTATCTTCAACATGTCTCTGGCCCTTTGGTATGTTGTACATTCCGTCAGGATATGTTTTATCGTCAGGGGTTGGAAACACTCATTGCAGCGGGGCTGTTCTTTTACCTCCGCAAAGAGGTACGAATGAGTGAGGGCAGAGTGTCCTATTCTCAGGCGCGTAATCATGACCTCTTCCCTCCGAATGTTCCGGATGGAAGAGGACCATGGTGAAACGACCGGTTTTATTGCCCTGAGTTTATTATTTTGAAGAGACTGCCAAGTCTCCTTCCACTGATGCAGGACCGAGTTCCGCAAGGCGGCCTTCACGTCCTCCATTGGAACCAAGGTGGAGTCGGTCTCGGGTTGTCGAAGGGCATCCTTCGCTGCCTGGTCAGCTTTTTCGTTGCCTCTTATGCCGACGTGACCAGGAGTCCATATAAAGGAGACCCTGTTCCCCTTTCTCTGAAGGGACAACAGGGTATAATGGATCTCCTGGACTATCGGGTGCACAGGTGCAAAGGCCGATAAAGATTTTAGGGCGCTCAACGAGTCGGTGCAGATGAGGAAAGAGCCATTGCTTTCTTTTATTTCTCCTAGGGCCGTCCTTATGGCTGACAGCTCGGCTGTGAAAATGCTGCAAGAAGTGTGCAGTTTTTTCCTCACGACTCCATGGTAGTGGGACACGACCGCATAGGCACATGCAGATTCTGACTTTGACCCGTCGGTGTAGACTGGGACAAAGTCAGAAAGTGAGCTGAGGACGGCACTGAAGAGCTGCTGGTATTCGGAATCGGTCGTTTTGGCTTTGCGGCGTGCACTGGCAATGAGTTTAATATCCGGCATTGGTGTTAACCAAGGCGGATACTTAGCATAGGAGACGGGGCATATTTGAGGAAATGTAAAATTTACCTCATTAATAAAATCATTAAAACGAACGGCAAAGGGCCTAGTTGCCCTTCTCCGCCTGTTAAATAAGTCTAAAAACCGTTGGTTAAAAACTATGTTAAAACAAGGGTGGATTGTATCCGATAAAATTTTACAGGCATAGTTGCCCATTAAAATCATCCTGCGGGTTTCCAACGGAGGCTCCCCTGCGTCTGCAAGTAAGCTTGGGACTGGGCTTGTTCTAAATGCCCCGGTGGCCAACCGTATCCCAGCATTGTGGACACATGTGAGTGGTCTCAAGTACGACTCTCGTGCTGAGGAATACACTATGGAACCATAGTCCAGTTTGGATCGCACCAAGCCTCTGTACAATAAAAGCATGGTGGAGCGGTCTGCTCCCCAAGTGGAGTGAGTTAAAAACTTTAAAACGTTGAGGGTTTGGCGACACCTCTCGCGTAACACGCGGATATGCTCCCGCCAGTTCAGCTTTTGGTCCAGGATCATGCCGAGAAAGCGGACGGACTCCACAAATGGAAGAATCCTACCCAACAGGGTTAGGGTCGGGGTAACGTGGTAACCGCGAAGACGGTGAAAGTGCACGCATTTCGTTTTCTCCATGGAGAAACGAAATCCGTTCTTTCGCGACCACTCTCCCAGTTTGTTTAGAGTCACCTGGGCTTGCCTGGAAGCGTTTGACAGTCGTGTCGACCGGCAAAATATGGCTAAGTCGTCCACATAGAGCGATGCCATCACCGGGGCATTGATGCATTCCACCACGTCGTTGATGGCGATGGCAAATAACGTCACGCTCAGTACTGAACCCTGGGGTACCCCGTTCTCCTGTGTAAAAGATCGGGATAAGTGCTTCCCAGTCCTTACTTTAAAAAGGCGGTTAGTTAAAAAATTTCTGATAAATAGGGCCATGTTGCCTCTAAATCCCCACTTGTGGAGCGTGTTGAGGATTCTCCATCGCCACACACTATCATAGGCCTTCTCCAGGTCGAAAAAGACTGCTATGACGTGTTGACGGTGGAGAAAGGCTTCCTGGATGAAGTTCTCAGTGCGAACCAGATGGTCTGTCGTGGACCTGCCACGCCGAAAGCCGCACTGAGCGTCGGAGAGCAGGTGTCGACTCTCCAAGCACCACATGAGACGTCGGTTTACCATCCGTTCCATCACCTTGCACAGGCAGCTGGTGAGAGATATGGGACGGTAGTTGTTCGGGTCATTTTTGTCCTTGCCCTGTTTTGGGATTGGTATCACGATGGACTCTCGCCAGGCATTTGGAAAACTGCCCTCGTTCCAAAGTTGGTTGAGGGTATTTAGGACCTCCCCAATCGCAGTTTCCGGAATGTTCCGGAGAAATGCGTTGTGGATTTCGTCAGCCCCTGGCGAGGTGTAATGGGAGTCTTCGATGGCGGATTTAAGCTCCCAGGACGTGAAAGGCTCATTGTAATATTCACTTGTAGGACCTGCACCAAAATTGAGAGGGACTCTCTCGCATCGCCTCTTCAGGTTCGCAAAGTCCGCGGCATAGCCCTCGTCACTGCTATTGGCCGCGAACTGACTGGCAAATATGTTGCTTATTTCGGCAGGTGAATTAACCACCCGGCCAGCAACAAGCAATGGCGAGATGACAAATGAGCCCTTGGACCCGGAGATTTTCTTGACTTTGTCCCATACCTGACCAAGCGGCGTGCGATGGTTGATGGTAGAGACGTATTCTATCCAGGAAGCCCTCTTGGCCTCCTTCACGGCCCTTCGAGCTCGCGCTCTCAGGCGGCGGTACGATGCCAGATTAGTTGCCGTGGGATATTTTCTAAAAATATTTAATGCTTTTTTCCTCGCCCGAATCGCCCGGTCGCATTCCCCGTTCCACCAAGGGACAGGAGCTCGATTAATGTTCCCGGACGTACGAGGGATACTTTTGGTAGCTGCCGCCAACAGCGTTGAACTTAGTTTATCGACGTTGTGCAACGCGTCGAAACTTGCGTCGTGTTTATATGTAAACGTACGCTTAAAAAGTGGCCAGTCCGCACGGTTAATACGCCACTTTTCCGGAGGTTTTGAAATGGTGGGCGAAGAGTCTTCTTTAACGAGTAGAAGAGGAAAATGGTCACTCCCACAGAGATCGTTGTGGGTGGACATTTTCAGCTTTGGGGCTAGACTTCTCGAGCATAGACAAAGATCTATTGCTGAGAATTCCCCATTGAAGCTGTTAAAGCGGGTTTTTTCGCCGCTATTTAATAAAAACAGGTTAAAATCCTCAATAAAGTTGGATAAAATTCGACCTCTCCTATTGCTTTGGGTTTCTGGCCCTCCCCAGAGAGGATCATGGGCATTAAAATCTCCCATCAAAATGAACGGCTGAGGAAGCTGGTGGACAAGGGCTTCAAGGTTCAGGCGGGTCACCGGTGCACCCTCTGGCAGATACACGTTGCATAACGTCATCCTCTCAGGGGTGTGCACCGCGACAGCGACGGCCTGGAATGGAGAGTTCAGTTGGACTCGCGAGGTGTAAAGGGCCTCACGGGCCGCAACTGCTACTCCCCCTTGGGCTCGTTGGCCACTTAGGTCATCCGTTCTAAAAACAGTGAATCCCTTCAGAATACCCTTATCTTCAGCCTTAAAATGGGTCTCTTGGAGACAAATACAAGAGGGTTTAAAATCTTGGATTAAAATGGCCAGCTCCTCCTTGTGCCGATAAAAGCCATTGCAGTTCCACTGCAGAATGGAACACATTTAAAGTGTTAAATTAAAATAAATAAATAAATATATAAATAAATAAGATGACTAAAAAGGGAGATGACCAACTCTATTGAGGTTATCGCTTGAAGCGATGTTTCCTCTTCCACTCGTTTGCGAAGACCTCAGTATCAGAGATACTCTGGTCCTCTTCAATTACCTCCGGCCTCTTTGGCTTCACTGGAGGCGGCGGGGAAGGTGTATTCTCACGCCCTTTTGGCGTGTTCCCCTTGGTGGTTTTCTGTGGGCTCTTCTTTGAAGGGCCCACAGGAGTAGGTGGCTCCTTGTCCACCTTGTTCTTTGTGTCCTTTACCCTTTTGGGTTTAGGCACTTGCGTGTTTTCAACTGGGGATTCTTTCGGTATCTCCGTCTGCGTGGCGATGGTACACTTTACACATTGCGTGGTTGCAACGGAAGCAAAGGACCGGGAGAAAGTTGGAGCGATTAGCGCCCTGTATTTTCTCCTCGCTTCCGCATATGGGATTTTTTCAAGGGTTTTTATCTCCATGACTTTCCTCTCTTCTTTCATCTTCGGGCAATCACGAGAGTACACTGGGTGTGTACCCTCGCAATTGACACAAAGAGGTTCCGAAGAGCACTCTTTATCCTCGTGCGCGTCTTTGCCACAGCGCGGGCAGGTGGCCTTACCCTCGCAACGCGACGCGACATGGCCGAACCGTTGGCATTTGAAACAACGCACGGGATTCGGGATGAATGGCCTCACTGGTACCGATTCGTAGCCCACAAACACCTTGTCGGGTAGTCTATCGCGCGCAAACGTCAAGATCACGGAGGTGCTGTTCACGTTTTCTCCGTTGCGCCTCGTGGTGAGTCGACGACAATCAGTCACTCCCTGAGAGAACATTTCTCTCTTGATTTCTTCGATGTCCACGTATAGGAGGTCGTAGTGACTGATGACTCCCCGACAGGTGTTAAGAGTGCGGTGCACCTCCACCTTAATCGGAATGTCATGGAGCATTCCCATAGCTAGCAGTTTTTCGCTCTGTGTGTCGTTCAGGGTCTCTATAAGTAGTGTACCATCCCTGAGCTTCTTCACGCTCTTTGGGTCCCCAGGCACAATCTGTGACAACACTCTGCGAATTAAGAAGGGAGAAACCTTTTTCAAGGTCTCACCTTCCTTTGCACAAGACATAATTAAATAGCGCTTACATGCGCCGATACACTTTTCTCCCCCGCCGGTGTCCGGACGGGATCTTTTTAGTGGTGGAAAGGGTTTTTCCTCCATACTAAGAAATGATTCGTCCCTCGGCCTCCCCACCCACCACGGAGCCACACATTTGGGACGCCACTCCGCCAAACCGGAGTGGTCGCCAGGGCTAACTCGAGGGATATAGCGCTTCTGGAGTGGTTGTCTGTTTCGGGGTGGATCTTCGGTGCGAGGGCCCACCAAAACCCTTACATCTCCGACCTCCCTACGCAGACCCCCACAACCTTGGCACTCGCCACCGGAGCAAAAACGCGACGGAAGCCGATTGACCGGAAGTGGCTAGCTCCCGGCCTCCCGTTTACGCGAAATCCGGGGCCGAAGAGGGATATCACTCTCCGGTCCATGCAGGGCATCCGAAACCCTGCTGGGAACCAGAAAGATCACCCTCCAGGATCCCCTTCTCTCCCTTACGGGTCTCCAGGCACGGCAAACACCTGGGCGGATCGCAGGCCAGATGGTATGGCCGCTCACAGACAGTGGATCCACAGCACTGTCCGGACGCATCCCTTGCTGGCTCTGGGTTTGTTTTCGGGGTTTTCTCCCCGCCCTTTTAGTCGCCTCTTACGACAAGCAGGGATACTGCGGGAGTATTCTCTATCCCCCTACCCGCGGGGGGGATCACTCCCCGGTCCATACAGGGCATCCGACACCCTGCTGGGAACCAGAAAGCTCACCCTCCAGGATCCCCTTCTCTCCCTTACGGGTCTCCAGGCACGGCAAACACCTGGGCGGATCGCAGGCCAGATGGTATGGCCGCTCACAGACAGTGGATCCACAGCACTGTCCGGACGCATCCCTTGCTGGCTTGGGGTTTGTTTTCGGGGTTTTCTCCCCGCGCTTTTAGTCGCCTCTTACGACAAGCAGGGATACTGCGGGAGTATTCTCTATCCCCCTACCCGCGGGGGGGTTGGGCACCCTACAGGAGACTGTAGGGTTCCCGCCAAATTCGCCCACTGCAGTGCAGCTCATCGGGCTTGAGTTCTCCGCAACGGCCTACCGCTGCCCTAACTGCGGCGGCGGTCACCATGCCGGGGAGTGGCACTGTCCCAAACGTCCCGCCGCACCCTCCTCGCTAGCCACAACAGCTCCCATTCTCCCCGATCCCTCTCTTCCAGAAGTAGCCAAGGAGGAAGTTCCGGAAGCCAAGGAGCCAGTTACCAAGGTAGACCTGTGAAGGTCCATCTCCTTGGAATACGCCAACACCGCCCGGGACACCGCCAGACTATGGAGAATATCCTTAATACGGCTGCGCGGTTCGTCTTCTGGTTCAACATACTACATTTATATTCCAGGAACACCCTCTTTCCTGCCATTTCCTCGTACGCTTCTCGTCGCAGATGAATACTGCAAGTATAGGGTTCGTGAACGTCCGCGGGGGCATCCGGCAGAAGAAACGGCTTCTCCTTAATTTTATTACAAATGATTCGATTTGCATTCTAGGTTTGGTAGAGACATTCCTGCACCCGGAATTACAAATTAATATGCCGCAGTTCCAGGAATTCTCAAAACCAAGGGTTGCGCTCAGGTCATGGGGAGTGTCTCTCCTTGTCCGCAAGGAAATCGGAGCCAGGGAGTTGCTCATACCTCCGGAAGTTGTGTTAGGAGGTATGAGCAACTCCGGACGTTGTTTTCCTGGCCAAATCAACGACTCAAGGAAAATATCCATAGGTCAATCCATGACCCTTGTATAATAATTGCAGGTGATTTCTATTTTTTCAATTTTATGGACGATTCCACAGCTAAGTATTTAATGGATTTACTAACGTAATTTAACATGCCAAGAGTGAACCAACTAGAAAGAGTGCTAGTTCTCAAACCGGTTTAGCTAATGTATTAACTAATATCGATCATGAACTCGTGCGAAAAAATACCATTAATGCCCGCCCATCAGATCAATACCCACTTCTTTCTACGATTGCTGTGTCCACATCCAAAAATTCCACATAAGGTATTTCTCTGATCACCTTTTGTGGCTTGTTTAACTCCCATGAGTGGTTTCATTTGTTTTCCTTGAGGTTCTTTAACAAAAACTATGAATATTTCTATTCCGCCTATCTTTATTACTTTGAAATGTTTTCCCTTGTCCTGAAACATACGAAAAACAAAAGCTCATCTGCTAAACACAAAATTCCATGGGTCTCCAATGTAATTTGTTAGCTTTTAAAAAAAAAAAAAAATGGTTGTATTAGAAAAACAAATCAAACCCAACTGACGGTCAGGAATATTCAGTACTCAAGAAAAGTCACCAAATCGCCAAACCTTAGTGTGCTAAAAACTCTTTCAACAACTGTAGACTTACCAATGCAGAAAAATCTAGAGATATCTGGAAAATAATTAACGAAGCGAAAGGTACACATAATTTACAAGATCTTCAACTGCATGACTCCGCTGGAAATTCTCTTCCAGATTACTCCAAAATGGCCTCCATTCTGAATGATTTCCACCTATACCTCCAAAATCCCAGTTTCAGTCAATTCAGCTAATTATTATCATATTCCTAACATATTCATTATAACTATTCCCCTGTTCGGCCATGGAACTGACCAATATTATTCATAAATTCTCAAACAATTGTATTCCTGGATTTGATGGCATTCCAGGCAGGCATAAGGTCATTAAATACAATTAATGATCAGCTGTTCCTCTTCATTAATGAATCCCTTACAATTTGAATTTTCCCAAGGCCTCTTAAATTAGCCAAAATAGTACCGATATAGGAAGGCAAATGTTGCAAAATAGCCATGACTTTTTATAGGCCAATATCCCCATTGAACCAGTTGGGGGAAATATTTGAAATAGTTTTCAATCATTGTCTAGTATCATACCTTGAAACATAACCTATTCACATCTCAAAATGGATTTAGAAAAACAAGGTTCACCACAGCCACATTTAACATGGTGAATCAAATAGTATTTGGATTGGATAATAGATCTGAAACTTTAGTATTATTTTTTGATTTCACTAAAGCTTTTGACTGCGTCAATTGTGTGGGTTTCTCGGAAACCCCCACTAACGGTCATCTCTCCCAAGGAGTACCCCCCAGCATACCAGAAAATTTATGGTGGTGTAGTGCGGGTTTCTCGGAAACCAAGACAAGACCATGTCCGCTACCCAAGGCCCTTGTTGCTACAATGTAGCTACTTTGAAGTAATCCCTCACCCCGAAGGCGTGATGGCCGCGCTATCTCGATGCCTTATAAAGCGAGACGATCCTGGAGCAGGGACCCATTCCCTTACCCATTCCTCACCCGATACCCTGCCCCTCTGAGTCCCCCGGTCGAGCCTACGACCACACCCAAGACGCCCAACATCCGTAAGTTTTCGCTCGTCCTTACTCCCCGGTGCCTTAACCCCATAGCTTGAAAAGAGTGGAATAAAAGACTTATAAACCGAATACCGTCTCACTCTGTACTTCGCTCCCACCAAAGATTTCGCGGCCGCCAACCAAAGGTGTCTCGGGCATGACTGGAATACTCCATTCTGCAGACAACAGATCACTTTGCGGAAGTTTTTCGGGCAATTATTCTGCCACTTCGACTGAATTTTTATTTAGTTTCAATTATACTTTTCTTTCATTACTACTAGTGTTTCCGTTTCTTTCTAAACGAACTGCTCGCCTTTAACCGCATTAAATAGCAAGAGAGGGAAAGCTCCCGTCTTCTTCAACTCATGTTAACATTGTGAGTACCAAAACATTCCCATCTTCCCATTATATCACCACTTCTTTATCTGCCAAATCTTTCTTACTTGTGTCTGCCATGACGCACGAGAGCGGAGGAATCTTTACTTTTCTCTTGATACACACACTACTCTCACTGAGTTCCTCCCCTTGACTCTCTTCCTTACGTACAGGCTCCAAGATCTGGTCCATTCCTTCATTACTCATTTATAGTACACAGGACATCGCCGGGTTCGTCTAGGTTCACGGAGCCATTCAGGTTAAGGGATGCAAGCAATGTTTGCACCAGCGTCTCCGCATCCTCGCTACAAGCTAACCAGGACTCATGGGAAATCCTTAAACCCGTCGCATCGCTATTCTTCCCGAAGTCATTCGGGTTATGAAACAAGTGTCTCACCGTGTTGGCTTCTCGGACTCTTCGCAGTGTCCTGACGGGGGATTCTCAAACGAAATTAAATCTAATTCTTATCTTTTACTGCATACGGATTATAAAGACAACGTATAATCGGGTTAAAATTAAATGGTGTTGTTCTCAAAAGAAATCTTGCTACCATATTTTTTCATAACATCCAAGCCAATTATGCCCTTATGGTGTGTCCCTTAGATTTATTACAAACGCATCATGAGGGTAAACACGATTGCCCATACAGAAAGGTACGCGACTCTGACCATTAGTCACCAATGCAGGACCTGAGGTGCTTCTCACTATGCGGTCGTACAGGGTTATTCCTAATTTATTAAAAGGGAAGGCTACGCAAAGAGTTTCATTCTAATAGCTTAAGCGTCTGGTGATTTTTTAAGTATTCTAAAAATTTCTCGTCCCCATTCCTCACCTGATACCCTGCCTCTTGAGTCCGTCGGTCGCGCCTACAACCACACCCAACGCCAACCACACCAGACGCCCAGCCTTACCCTGCACCTCTCCCGGCGTCCCTTGTAACCCCTGAGACCGTCGGTCGACCTTACGACCACACCAGACGCCCAGCTGGTGTGCTGGGCGTCTGGTGTGGTCGTAGGCTGGACCGTACTTGGCTCAATTTTATTATTAATTTATACTAATACTCTACCAGATAAGCAAAAGTCCATTATGGGAATAGACCCATTACTGTATGCCAATGTTACAAATACGATGCACAAATAGAAAATCCAAGCGAAGGCGCTCGTAGTATCAAACAAATATTTTCCATTAAATAAATATTTTCCATAACACTCCGAACTAGTCAGCTGTATTCGTCATATACAGGTAGTTTCATTTTTCTCGTCGATTTAAGTAAACAACTTAGTTTACAAGCGAGTTTCGAGGAGTCATTACACACTCGTATTTGAAAGGGTTGACGCAGAAAAAAAATCAAAGCTGAGTTGGACGAATTTCATGGCACATCTGCTCCTGCGATTTGGTGAATCAGTTGAAACGTGGTCGCACATCCACCAAAAATGAATGAAGATCTGGACGTCCTGTGGAAGTGTCTGCTCCCGAAATGATTGACAAAACCCACGATATGATATTAAGTGATCGACGACTCAAAGTGCCCGAAATAGTAGAAGCCATAGGCACATCACAAGGTACAGTAGCTTCAATTTTGCACGAAAAATTGGGCGTGAAAAAAATTTCGGCAATACCGGTGCCGCGCTTACTCACAGGGGTGAATAAACGCAATCGTGTGGTCGACTCTGAGGTAGTTTTGGTGCTTTTCCATCACAATCCTGATGAGTTTCTGCGTCGATATATAACTTTTGATGAAACATGGATGCACCACTACACTCCAGGGACAAAGCAACAGTCATAACAGTGGATTTTCGAAGGCGATGACGGTCAAGTCGGCCGGTAAGGTTATGGCCACGGTCATTTGGGATGCTCGCGGAATCATCTGCATTGATTACTTGAAAAGGGGAACGACAATAGCAGGAGAGTGCTATACGTCATTGTTGGAACGGCTGAGCAAAATAATCAAGGAAAAGCGTCCTCATCTGAAAAAGATTCTCTTTCATCAAGACAATGCACGGGTGCACACCTGCGCAGTTGCGATGGCCAAAATTATGGAATTCAAGTTCCAATTATTACAACATCCACCGTTTTTACCAGATTTGGCCTCCAGTGACTATTTCTTATTTCCAGACTTGAAGAAATGGCTTGGCGGACGAAGGTTTACGTCTAACGAGAATATGATCGATCAAAAAAATTCCTATTTTGAGCTTCCAAAATCCTACTTTTTAGACGGCTTAAAAAAATTGGAAAAACGCTTAGACGAATGTATAGAGTTGAAAGGAGATTATATTGAAAAATTAAAAAAAAAGTTTTTTCTACTTTTTTCTAAGGACTTATTGTACCACCCTCGTATCATTTTGCCAGCCTCCTAAGCGGATAGTTTGACAAAAAGAGCAGCTGAAGTAGCTCAGATTTCCAATGAATGGTGTCTTCTTAACTTCCTAATAACTAATTTAAACAAGTCCATCCTGATTTATTTCACTAATAAAAACAAAGTTTCCAGAAACTCCTTTGCAAAAACAAAGACGCAATTGAAAATACAAGGAAGGGTGGCGTACATGCGATAGTTTGAGGGCAAAACGGGTATGAATTTCTAAACCTGACTCATGGCACATGAGAAGTGCACGATCTTAGGCAACACCGCATCAATTATCGCATAACACTTACTCAGGACCAAACATGTCTGTGAATTTAAATAACATTTGCTACATGTGTTAAATAAAATCAAAAATTAGACGCGTGAACAATTGGGAATTGTCCAACAAGTAAAGAACACCCCCTCCTCAATTTTTAACTTCCTCCTCCCCCCTCCTTAGTAGTAGTAGTATTTTTTGTTTATGGGGTGCATCGACGGCTGAGGTCATTTTGCACCACGTCGAAACTTTTAAAAACCACAGTTAGGGTTTAATAAATAAATAAATAGATAAATAAATATATAGTAAAAACAAATGACATCGGCAAGAATAAAAATACCACAGCTAAAGTTTCCTCATTAGGCCAGTTTCCTTTAAAAATAATAAAACCTTGCTTAAAGAGTTGGGGTCGTCTCCTAATATTTGATCCAGATCTCCCCTTACATGAAACTTTTCTCTGGCCCTTTTATATTTTTGGCACTGCGTAAGAATATGTTTCATTGTAAGGGGCAGGTCGCACTCATTGCAGCGCGGTTGCACTTTTCCCTCTGTGAAGAGGTACGAGTGTGTGAGGGCAGAGTGCCCTATCCTCAAACGCGTAATCGTGACCTCTTCCCTCCGATTCTTTCGGATGGAAGAGGGCCATGCCGAAACAACCGGTTTTATCTCCCTAAGTTTATTATTTATTAGGGACCGCCAAGCTTCTTTCCACTGGTTTAGGACATTATGCCGCAAGGCGGCCTTTATGTCCTCCACCGGTACCAAACAATGATCGGACTCATTTTGGTCCAGGGCTTCCTTCGCTGCTTTGTCGGCTTTTTCGTTGCCCCAGGTATTCCCACATGACCAGGAATCCACATAAAGGATACCCTGGTCCCCTTTCTCCGAAGGGATAAGAGACTATGATGGATCTCTTGGACTATCGGGTGCATTGATGAGAACACCGAAATGGATTTTAAGGCGCTAGAAGAGTCCGAACAGATGAGAAAAGAGCCGTTATTTTCATTTAGTTGTTTTAGGGCGGTTCTTATGGCTGACAGTTCGGCTGTGAATATACCGCAAAGCGTGTTCAATTTTTCCCTCACGACTCCATGGTAGCGGGAGACGACTGCATAGGCACATGCGGACGCCGACTTCGACCCATCGGTGTAGACCGGGACGAAGTCCGGGTGCGATCCGAGGAAGGCGTTAAAGAGCCCTTGGTATTCTGACTCGGTCGTGAACGCTTTGCAGTGCGCATGAGGCAACGACTTCATATCCGGCTTTGGTGTTAGCCAAGGAGGATGTTTAGCATAGGCGACAGGGAGAACTTGAGGTAAGGTAATATTGAGTGCCTGGATAAAATCAGTAAAACGAACGGCCAAGGGCCTAGTTGCCCTTCTTCGCCTGTTAAATATATCTAAAAATCTTGGTTTAAAAAGAATGTTAAAACATGGGTGCTTGGTCACGGATAAAACTTTACAGGCATAATTTCCCATCAAAATCAACCTTCGGGTTGCTAACGAGGGTTCACCTGCGTCAGCAAGTAGGCTGGGGACTGGGCTGGTTCTAAATGCCCCAGTGGCCAAACGTATCCCGGCATTGTGGACACACGTCAGGGGTTTCAAATAGGACTCTCGTCCTGACGAGTATATTATGGACCCGTAGTCCAGCTTCGAACGGACCAAGCCTCGATATAATAAAAGCATGGTAGAGCGATCTGCTCCCCATTTGGAGTGGGTCAAAAACCTTAGGATATTTAGGGTCTGGCGACACCTCTCCCGTAATACCCGTATATGCTCCCGCCAATTTAGTTTTTCGTCCAGGATCATGCCGAGAAAGCGAATGGACTCGACAAATGGGAGATTTCTGCCCAGAAGGCATAAGGTCGGTGGTGTGTGCTGTCCGCGAAGACGGTGGAAATGAACACATTTCGTTTTCTCCGTGGAGAAGCGAAACCCGTTCCTTCGCGACCACTCTCCCAGTTTGTTCAAGGTGACCTGGGCTTGCCTGGAGGCGTATGCCAGTCTTGTAGAGCGGCAGAAAATAGCCAGGTCGTCAACAAATAGCGATGCCATCACCGGGGCATTGATGCATTCCGTTACGTCGTTGATTGCGATGGCGAACAACGTCACGCTCAGGACTGATCCCTGAGGTACGCCGTTCTCCTGAGTGTAGGATCGGGATAAATGATTGCCCGTCCTTACTCTAAAAAGGCGGTTTGTTAAAAAATTTTTTATAAATATGGCCATATTGCCCTTAAAACCCCACTTGTGCAACGTGTTTAAAATCTTTCGTCGCCACACACTGTCGTAGGCCTTCTCGAGGTCGAAGAAGACTGCTACGACGTGTTGGCGTAACAGAAAGGCTTCCTGGATGAAATTGTCAGTGCGCACCAGATGATCTGTCGTGGACCTCTCACGCCGGAAGCCGCACTGAGCGTCGGAGAGGAGGTGTTGTCTCTCCAGGCACCAGACGAGACGTCGGTTAACCATTCTTTCCATCACCTTGCACAGGCAACTGGTGAGAGAGATGGGCCGATAGCTGTTCGGGTCGCTCTTGTTCTTACCCTGTTTCGGAACGGGTATCACCAGGGACTCCCGCCAGGAATTCGGAAAACTACCCTCAATCCACAATTGGTTGAGGGTATTGAGGACCTCCCCCAACGCTGACTTCGGAATATTCCGAAGAAAGGCGTTGTGGATCTGATCCATTCCCGGTGAGGTGTTATGGGAGTCCATGATAGAGGACTCTAGTTCCCATGGCGAGAATGGCTCGTTGTATGCTGCAGGATTTCCAGCTTCGCGAAAATTGAGAGGGACTCTCTCACATTGCCTCTTGAAGTTTGCGAAGTTGGCGTTATATAGTTCATCACTGCTGCTGGCCGCGAACTGCTGGGCGAAAGTGTCGCTTATTTCTGGGGGTGAAGTCACCACCCGTCCGGCAACAAGCAGTGGCGAGATGACGAAGGAGCCCTTGGACCCAGAGATTTTTTTGACTTTCTCCCATACCTGCGCAAGGGGGGTTCTCTGGTTAATGGTAGCGACATACTCTATCCAGGATGCCCTCTTGGCCTGCTTCACCGCCTTCCGGGCTCGCGCTCGTAGGTGGCGGTAGGCTGCCAGGTTTGTTGCCGTGGGGTATTTCTTAAAAATATTCAACGCTTTTTTCCTCGTCCGGATCGCCCTGTCGCAGTCCTCGTTCCACCAAGGGACGGGTGCCCGATGAAGGGTGCCGGACGTGCGAGGAACACTTTCGGTAGCTGCGGCTACGAGCGTTGAAGTCAGTGTCTCGACATTTTGCAACGCGTCGAGACTTGCGTCGTGTTTAAAATGAAAAATATTCTTAAAAAGCGACCAGTCGGCACGGCTGATACGCCAGTTTTCTGGAGGTCTGAAGGTGTTTGGCGAACGATCTACTTTCTCGAGTAGAAGAGGAAAGTGGTCACTCCCACAGAGATCGTTGTGGACGTTCATCTTCAGCTTCGGGGCTAGGCTTCTCGAGCATATGGCAAGATCTATTGCTGAAAATTCCCCATTGAAGCTGTTGAAGCGAGTTTTTTCCCCGCTATTTAATAAAAACAAATTAAAATCCTCAATAAAATTCGCCCTCTCCTATTGCTTGGGGTGGATGGGCCTCCCCATAGTGGGTCATGGGCATTAAAATCGCCCATCAAAATAAATGGCCGAGGTAGCTGACGGACAAGGGCTTCCAAGTTAAAACGAGTTACCGGTGCACCCTCCGGCAGATAGACGTTGCATAACGTCATCGTCTCTGGGGTATGCACTGTGACAGCCACTGCCTGGAATGGGGTGTTCAGTTGGACTCGGGAGGTGTAAAGGGCCTCACGAATCGCAACTGCCACTCCTCCTTGGGCGCGTTGACCACTCGTGTCGTCTAGTCTAAAAACAGTGCACCCCTTTAAAACACCCTTGTCTGTCGCCTTAAAATGTGTCTCTTGCAGACAGATGCAAGAGGGATCAAAAGCGTCCATTAAAACGGCCAGCTCCTCCTTGTGCCGATAAAAACCGTTGCAGTTCCACTGCAGTAAAAAGGCCATTAAAATTAATTATAATTAAAATAAATAAATAAAGGATTAAATGTGTTTTAAACTTTGGGAGATGACCAGTTGTTCAGAAATCATCGCTTAAAGCGATGTTTCCTCCTCCACTCGGTTGCCAGGACCTCCGTATCCGAGATACTCTGGTCCTCCAGAACCTCCGGCCTCCCTGGTTTTGCGGGAGGTGTAGGGGAAGGTGTCTTCTCACGCCGTAACGTCGTGTTCCCCTTGCTGGTTTTTGGTGGTGGGCTCTTCTTCGAAGGGCCCACCGGAGTAGGTGGCGCATTGTCCACCTTACTCTTTGTCTCTTTGGTGCTCTTCTGTTTTTTGCTTCGCGTGTCCAAAGCGGTGACTTGAGGGGCGTCAGTTTGCGTGGCGATGGTGCACTTTGGCAATGGGATAGACGCGACGGAAGCAAAGGACCGGGAGAACGTCGGGGCGACGAGTGCCCTGTACTTTCTCCTCGCTTCCAAATACGGTATCTTTTCCAGCGTCTTTATCTCCATGATCTTTCTTTCCTCTTTCATCTTTGGACAACCACGGGAGTACACTGGATGTGTACCCTCGCAATTGACGCAAAGAGCTTCCGAGGAGCACTCTCTATCCTCGTGCGCGTCCTTGCCACAGCGCGGGCAGGTTGCCTTACCCTCGCAGCGCGACGCGACGTGGCCGAAACGTTGGCACTGAAAACAACGCACGGGATTAGGAATGAACGGCCTCACTGGGACCGATTCATATCCAATGAATACCTTGTCGGGCAGCCTATCACGTGCGAACGTCAAAATCACGGACGTGGTGTTAATGTTCTCGCCGTTGCGCCTTGTCGTTAGTCGACGACAATCCGTCACTCCCTGAGAGAACATTTCTCTCTTGATTTCGTCGACGTCGACATAGAGGAGGTCGTAATGGCTGATGACTCCCCGACAAGTGTTGAGAGTGCGGAGCACCTCCACTTTTACCGGAATGTCATGGAGCATTCCCATTGCCAATAATTGTTCGCTTTGTTTTTCATTATTTGTCTCTATAAGCAGAGTACCGTCCCTTAGTTTCTTGACGCTCTTTGGGTCCCCAGGTACTATCTGCGACAACACTCTCCGTATAAGGAAAGGAGAGACCTTTTTCAAGGTCTCACCTTCCTTAGCACATGACATTATGAGGTACCGCTTGCAAGCACCTATGCATTGATCTCCCCCGCCCGAGTCCGGACGGGATCTTTTTGTTGGTGGAAAGGGTTTTTCCTCCATAATAATTAATAATTCGTCCCTCGGCCTCCCCACCCACCACGGAGCCACACATTCGGGACGCCGCTCCGCCAAACCGGAGAGGTCGCCAGGGCTAACGCGAGGGATATAGCGCTTCAGGAGTGGTTGTCTGTTTCGGGGTGGATCTTCGATACAAGGGCCCACCAAAACCCTTACATCTCCGACCTCCCTACGCAGACCCCCACAACCTTGGCACTCGCCACCGGAGCGAAAACGCGACGGAAGCCGATTGACCGGGAGTGGCTAGCTCCCGGCCTCCCGTTTACACGAAATCCGGGGCCGAAGAGGGGTATCACTCCCCGGTCCATACAGGGCATCCGACACCCTGCTGGGAACCAGAAAGCTCACCCTCCAGGATCCCCTTCTCTCCCTTACGGGTCTCCAGGCACGGCAAACACCTGGGCGGATCGCAGGCCAGATGGTATGGCCGCTCACAGACAGTGGATCCACAGCACTGTCCGGACGCATCCCTTGCTGGCTCTGGGTTTGATTTCGGGGTTTTCTCCCCGCCCTTTTAGTCGCCTCTTACGACAAGCAGGGATACTGCGGGAGTATTCTCTATCCCCCTACCCGCGGGGGGGTCCCCCCTCCTTTCCTCCAACTTTCGTTAGTAAAAATTGACCACTTGTGGCACAACCGCCCCCGTCCTTGAGTGCCACTCCAGTGTGGGGTACTCCGCCGCCACCCTTCCAGAAGGGCCTAATCCCCTGGCCTGGGCTCCAACCCTCGGCCCGCCTCTTGGCATCGTCCCGGCTGTTATGGGTTATTGGTGACTGCTGCCATTCACCCAAGTGTCCGTGCTGCCGGGATAAGTGGAAAATTAAGTACGCGTTAAGTGCTTTGCCATTCCAAAGCCAGAAGGGGGCCAACGTAGTAGTAGTTTTAGGGGTTTGTAGGGTGCGTCGACAGCTATGGTCATTTTGCACCACTGTCATCACGTAAAACTTATGTTCCTTTTAAACTAGGAATAAGTAAACAAATAAATACGAATAAAGATATAAATAAATAAAATAAACAAAAAAAAAAGGAAAATGCTAAAATCAAAAGCATTAAAATTATGAGCTCCAAAGCTAAAGCTGCCCCATTAAACCGGTTGACCTTAAAAAACTTAAGACTCGGTTAATAGACCCAGAGTCATCCCCTAAAATATTTTTTAAGTCTCCCCTTATCTTCAACATGTCTCTGGCCCTTTGGTATGTTGTGCATTCCGTCAGGATATGTTTTATCGTCAGGGGTTGGAAACACTCATTGCAACGGGGCTGTTCTTTTACCTCCGCAAAGAGGTAAGAATGAGTGAGGGCAGAGTGTCCTATTCTCAGGCGCGTAATCATGACCTCTTCCCTCCGAATTTTCCGGATGGAAGAGGACCATGGTGAAACGACCGGTTTTATTGCCCTGAGTTTATTATTTTGCAGAGACTGCCAAGTCTCCTTCCACTGATGCAGGACCGAGTTCCGCAAGGCAGCCTTTACGTCCTCCATTGGAACCAAGGTGGAGTCGGTCTCGGGTTTTCGAAGGGCATCCTTCGCTGCCTGGTCAGCTTTTTCGTTACCTCTTATGCCGACGTGACCAGGAGTCCATATAAAGGAGACCCTGTTCCCCTTTCTCTGAAGGGACAACAGGGTATAATGGATCTCCTGGACTATCGGGTGCACAGGTGCAAAGACCGATATAGATTTTAGGGCGCTCAAAGAGTCTGTGCAGATGAGGAAAGAGCCATCGCTTTCTTTTATTTCTCCTAGGGCCGTCCTTATGGCTGACAGCTCGGCTGTGAAAATGCTGCAAGAAGTGTGCAGTTTTTTCCTCACGACTCCATGGTAGTGGGACACGACCGCATAGGCACATGCAGATTCTGACTTTGACCCGTCGGTGTAGACTGGGACAAAGTCAGAAAGTGAGCCGAGGACGGCACTGAAGAGCTGCTGGTATTCGGAATCGGTCGTCTTGGCTTTGCGGCGTGCACTGGCAATGAGTTTAATATCCGGCATTGGCGTTAACCAAGGCGGGTACTTAGCATAGGAGACGGGGCATACTTGAGGAAATGTAAAATTTACCGCGTTAATAAAATCATTAAAACGAACGGCAAAGGGCCTAGTTGCCCTTCTCCGCCTGTTAAATAAGTCTAAAAACCGTTGGTTAAAAACTATGTTAAAACAAGGGTGGATTGTCTCTGATAAAATTTTACAGGCATAGTTGCCCATTAAAATCATCCTGCGGGTTTCCAACGGAGGCTCCCCTGCGTCTGCAAGTAAGCTTGGGACTGGGCTTGTTCTAAATGCCCCGGTGGCCAACCGTATCCCAGGATTGTGGACACATGTCAGTGGTCTCAAGTAAGACTCTCGTCCTGAGGAATACACCATGGAACCATAGTCCAGTTTGGATCGCACCAAGCCTCTGTACAATAAAAGCATGCTGGTGCGGTCTGCTCCCCAAGTGGAGTGAGTTAAAAACTTTAAAACGTTGAGGGTTTGGCGACACCTCTCACGTAACACGCGGATATGCTCCCGCCAGTTCAGCTTTTGGTCCAGGATCATGCCGAGAAAGCGGACGGACTCCACAAATGGAAGAATCCTACCCAACAGGGTTAGGGTCGGGGTAACGTGGTAACCGCGAAGACGGTGAAAGTGCACGCATTTCGTTTTCTCCATGGAGAAACGAAATCCGTTCTTTCGCGACCACTCTCCCAGTTTGTTTAGTCACCTGGGCTTGCCTGGAAGCGTTTGGCAGTCGTGTCGACCGGCAAAATATGGCTAGGTCGTCCACATAGAGCGATGCCATCACCGGGGCATTGACGCATTCCACCACGTCGTTGATGGCGATGGCAAATAACGTCACGCTCAGTACTGAACCCTGGGGTACCCCGTTCTCCTGTGTAAAAGATCGGGAAAAGTGCTTCCCAGTCCTTACTTTAAAAAGGCGGTTGGTTAAAAAATTTCTGATAAATAGGGCCATGTTGCCTCTAAATCCCCACTTGTGGAGCGTGTTGAGGATTCTCCATCGCCACACACTATCATAGGCCTTCTCCAGGTCGAAGAAGACTGCTATGACGTGTTGACGTTGGAGAAAGGCTTCCTGGATGAAGTTCTCAGTGCGAACCAGATGGTCTGTCGTGGACCTGCCACGCCGAAAGCCGCACTGAGCGTCGGAGAGCAGGTGTCGACTCTCCAAGCACCACATGAGACGTCGGTTTACCATCCGTTCCATCACCTTGCACAGGCAGCTGGTGAGAGATATGGGACGGTAGTTGTTCGGGTCATTTTTGTCCTTGCCCTGTTTTGGGATTGGTATCACGATGGACTCTCGCCAGGCATTTGGAAAACTGCCCTCGTTCCAGAGTTGGTTGAGGGTATTTAGGACCTCCCCAATCGCGGTTTCCGGAATGTTCCGGAGAAATGCGTTGTGGATTTCGTCCGCCCCTGGCGAGGTGTAATGGGAGTCTTCGATGGCGGATTTAAGCTCCCAGGACGTGAAAGGCTCATTGTAATAGTCGCTTGTAGGACCTGCACCAAAATTGAGAGGGACTCTCTCGCATCGCCTCTTCCGGTTCGCAAAGTCCGCGGCATAGCCCTCGTCACTGCTATTGGCCGCGAACTGACTGGCAAATATGTTGCTTATTTCGGCAGGTGAATTAACCACCCGGCCAGCAACAAGCAATGGCGAGATGACAAATGAGCCCTTGGACCCGGAGATTTTCTTGACTTTGTCCCATACCTGACCAAGTGGCGTGCGATGGTTGATGGTAGAGACGTATTCTATCCAGGAAGCCCTCTTGGCCTCCTTCACGGCCCTTCGAGCTCGCGCTCTCAGGCGGCGGTACGATGCCAGATTAGTTGCCGTGGGATATTTTCTAAAAATATTCAATGCTTTTTTCCTCGCCCGAATCGCCCGGTCGCATTCCCCGTTCCACCAAGGGACAGGAGCTCGATTTATATTCCCGGACGTACGAGGGATACTTTTGGTAGCTGCCGCCAACAGCGTTGAACTTAGTTTATCGACGTTGTGCAACGCGTCGAAACTTGCGTCGTGTTTATATGTAAACGTACGCTTGAAAAGTGGCCAGTCCGCACGGTTAATACGCCACTTTTCCGGAGGTTTTGAAATGGTGGGCGAAGTCTTCTTTAACGAGTAGAAGAGGAAAATGGTCACTCCCACAGAGATCGTTGTGGGTGGACATTTTCAGCTTTGGGGCTAGACTTCTCGAGCATAGACAAAGATCTATTGCTGAGAATTCCCCATTGAAGCTGTTAAAACGGGTTTTTTCGCCGCTATTTAATAAAAACAGGTTAAAATCCTCAATAAAGTTGGATAAGATTCGACCTCTCCTATTACTTTGGGTTTCTGGCCCTCCCCAGAGAGGATCATGGGCATTAAAATCTCCCATCAAAATGAACGGCTGAGGAAGCTGGTGGACAAGGGCTTCAAGGTTCAGGCGAGTCACCGGTGCACCCTCTGGCAGATACACGTTGCATAACGTCATCCTCTCAGGGGTGTGCACCGTGACAGCGACGGCCTGGAATGGAGAGTTCAGTTGGACTCGCGAGGTGTAAAGGGCCTCACGGGCCGCAACTGCTACTCCCCCTTGGGCTCGTTGGCCACTTAGGTCATCCATTCTAAAAACAGTGAACCCCTTCAGAATACCCTTATCTTCAGCCTTAAAATGGGTCTCTTGGAGACAAATACAAGAGGGTTTAAAATCTTGGATTAAAATGGCCAGCTCCTCCTTGTGCCGATAAAAACCATTGCAGTTCCACTGCAGAATGGAACACATTTAAAATGTTAAATTAAAATAAATAAATAAATAAATATATAAATAAATAAGTTGACTAAAAAGGGAGATGACCAACTCTATTGATGTTATCGCTTGAAGCGATGTTTCCTCTTCCACTCGTTTGCGAAGACCTCTGTATCAGAGATACTCTGGTCCTCTTCAATTACCTCCGGCTTCTTTGGCTTCACTGGAGGCGGCGGGGAAGGTGTATTCTCACGCCCTTTTGGCGTGTTCCCCTTGGTGGTTTTTAGTGGGCTCTTCTTTGAAGGGCCCACAGGAGTAGGTGGCTCCTTGTCCACCTTACTCTTTCCATCCTTCACCCTTTTGGGTTTAGGCACTTGCGTGTTTTCCATTGGGGATTCTTTCGGTATCTCCGTCTGCGTGGCGATGGTACACTTTACATATGGCGTGGTTGCAACGGAAGCAAAGGACCGGGAGAAAGTTGGGGCGATTAGCGCCCTGTATTTTCTCCTCGCTTCCGCATATGGGATTTTTTCCAGTGTTTTTATCTCCATGACTTTCCTCTCTTCTTTCATCTTCGGGCAATCACGAGAGTACACTGGGTGTGTACCCTCGCAATTGACACAGAGAGGTTCCGAAGAGCACTCTTTATCCTCGTGCGCGTCTTTGCCACAGCGCGGGCAGGTGGCCTTGCCCTCGCAGCGCGACGCGACATGGCCGAACCGTTGGCATTTGAAACAACGCACGGGATTTGGGATGAATGGCCTCACTGGTACCAATTCATAGCCCACAAACACCTTGTCGGGTAGTCTATCACGCGCAAACGTCAAGATCACGGAGGTGCTGTTTACGTTTTCTCCGTTGCGCCTTGTGGTGAGTCGACGACAATCAGTCACTCCCTGAGAGAACATTTCTCTCTTGATTTCTTCGATGTCCACGTATAGGAGGTCGTAGTGACTGATGACTCCCCGACAGGTGTTAAGAGTGCGGTGCACCTCCACCTTAATCGGAATGTCATGGAGCATTCCCATAGCAAGCAGTTTTTCACTTTGTGTATCGTTCAGGGTCTCTATAAGAAGTGTACCATCCCGGAGCTTCTTCACGCTCTTTGGGTCCCCAGGCACAATCTGTGACAACACTCTGCGAATTAAGAAAGGAGAAATCTTTTTCAAGGTTTCACCTTCCTTTATGCACGACATAATTAAATAGCGCTTACATGCGCCAATACACTTTTCTCCCCCGCCGGTGTCCGGACGGGATCTTTTTAGTGGTGGAAAGGGTTTTTCCTCCATAATAGTAAATGATTCGTCCCTCGGCCTCCCCACCCACCACGGAGCCACACATTTGGGACGCCACTCCGCCAAACCGGAGCGGTCGCCAGGGCTAACTCGAGGGATATAGCGCTTCTGGAGTGGTTGTCTGTTTCGGGGTGGATCTTCGGTGCAAGGGCCCACCAAAACCCTTACATCTCCGACCTCCCTACGCAGACCCCCACAACCTTGGCACTCGCCACCGGAGCGAAAACGCGACGGAAGCCGATTGACCGGGAATGGCTAGCTCCCGGCCTCCCGTTTACACGAAATCCGGGGCCGAAGAGGGTATCACTCCCCGGTCCATACAGGGCATCCGACACCCTGCTGGGAACCAGAAAGCTCACCCTCCAGGATCCCCTTCTCTCCCTTACGGGTCTCCAGGCACGGCAAACACCTGGGCGGATCGCAGGCCAGATGGTATGGCCGCTCACAGACAGTGGATCCACAGCACTGTCCGGACGCATCCCTTGCTGGCTTGGGGTTTGTTTTCGGGGTTTTCTCCCCGCCCTTGTAGTCGCCTCTTACGACAAGCAGGGATACTGCGGGAGTATTCTCTATCCCCCTACCCGCGGGGGGGAGGGGGCCAACGGTTCATGCAACACCTTAGCCCTTAGTCACCATTCGTAAGGAAGTCAAAATTTTCTGTTGGGACATGCTAAAGCTCTGGCTACCATCCTACGATACTCGCACATGATAAAACTAGATTTAACAACTGCTTTCTACCAGAGCCAGATCGACTTTTGGCACTGGCGATATTATGGCATTAAGTACCGTAACACTAACTACGCTTTCACTAGACTGCCCACTGGACAACCATTAGGGCGAATAATATTAAAACGATGGGCCGAAGACGTCCTCATCCTAGTGAAAACCCAGTTTAATGTCAGTGGCATTGTCTATTTAGATGACTGGCTGTTCCAATCAACGCAGTCTTTCTGCGGATACGAGTTTGCAGGTATCCACAACACAAGTTGGGCATTTCCATCATGCCAAAATCCATGGATGGAATCCAGTAGGGCAGCGCTCGCTTGAGTACCTTTTCTGCCCCCCATGAAGAAGTTGGCTATGGTAGGGGAGAGTGAGGATCCCATTGCCACTCATCCGCTTGCTCGAAGTATTGTCCATCGTACAGTCAGTAGGTGGATGTTAAGACTTGGCACTTCTCTTGACTCTCTCTCTTCTTTACTCTTCTACCCTGAGGATGCTGCACGAGTGGAGCATCGAAACATCGGTCTATATGGAACCCCTGACCCGATGGCAGATCCGAGAAAATTTCATCAAGCAAACACATCGGTAAAGCACCAGACCTTACTTTACCTAACTCTACGGAGGGGAAACGCATCGTAACATCCGTGGTTTTGAGCAGGCAACAGAAAGATAAGGCAAGAGAAAGAAAAGCCAAGACAACCAAGTTATCTCACCTTTCTCTTGATATGCCGGGATGAAGAAGACATTCCTGCTTTTGCCGTTCTTTGGTCCACCGTGAGAATTACGGCAACCGAACGTATCCTGAATAACACCGAAAATGCCCTGGTTCGTGAATGCATACATGAGAAACGACGAGCCCTCGAATAATTCTCTCAGACAAGGCCTCCGTAAGCTTGTCCCGTGTCCCCACCGACACCATCATGAGGAAGACTAACGCGTTCATCAAGACCGGTTCCTGCCGAAACCGCCAACAACTTGAGGCCACAAGCACTAGTATCCCCGAGATAATACGGCTTACCCAAGATACACAAATTCGGCGCACCACTGAGACCAAGTGTGAGAGCCATCATATCCACTACCTACAACTTAGCGAAGCACCTCACAGATATCCTGCCATTCCTAACCCAACTCAAAGCTATAGTTGAAGAATTAAAACACAAACACATTGTATCCATGGACTCAAATGCGAAAAGCGAAACCTGGCTCAACCCAACAACCAATTCCAGAGGAATCCAACTTGAAGACCTCATTTCATCATCAAACTTATTCATATTAAATTAACCTGGCAAACCGCAGACATTTCATAGCTTAAACGGATCCTCTAAGATGAACTTTACTCTCAACAGCGCATCATTACAAGGAAAAGTGAGAGCATGATTGAACATAGGAAACAAAATCACTGGTGACAAGACTAACCACCTTTAATATTATAAACAATTAAAACGCACCACCTATACAGATTAGATTCAATTTTGGAAGCACAAATTGGGAAATTTTCAACGGAAAATTCCAAAATAAATTTGCCATTGTCGATAGAGAATTACTCTGGACCCCAACGACAAAGCACATCGACCTCTGCATAGACGATAGATGGGATCAGGTAAATGGCAATAAGAGGTCGTGTCGTGCCTTATTCCATCCCTCAGATGGAATCGTCTCGTTTCCATTGGATTCTAGCGGGCATCTCGGAGATCACGCGACCAGGTTGCACACCGAGGGAGCGCGGACACTGGACCATTCACCACATCAAGATTACGCCCGGACCCCCGTAACCTGCAAGCCGCGGCGACTAGCACCAGACGAGTGCGTAATCGCCAGGAAGGAGTTCGAAGAAATGTCGCGCAATGGCACTGAACGTGGGTCGGACAGCTGTTGGGGTTCGGCTCTACATCTGATGCCTAAGAAGGATTGACAGTGGTTATAGGAGACGGGAAACGCGTTGCTGTGGCTGCCGCCGAACACCACACCGCCGCAGCCAACCATCATTGTGCACTCGCCGGAACCAGCACGATACCAACAAGCCGCAGAAGCAGAGGGAGGCGGCTTACAACCAACAGACAAACCAGCCCTTTCGGGGGAGATGACGACGCGGGGGCACGCGCTCATCCTCCAACCGATACGCAGAATAAAAACGTACCAGTGCCCACACCGCCAATCCCTCCGGCGGCAGGCGATCCTCACCCGTTGGATGAGGAGCCAGGGGACCTGAGGGAATTCCTCCGGTTCCATGACAGCGGCGAGCCAGAGCACCCTGAGGACTGGGAGACAGACTCCTCAGAGCTCTCGGAGTCCCAAGTCTGATTAATAGTGACCAAGAACCGGAAGAAGAAACGGCGTCCGATCCCGACAGCGGGTGGGAAACGGGCCCGTACGAAGAAGCCAGCGCGTGGCAACTACCGTCACAGCTACCGACAGAACAGCCGGAAGGAAGCGAGGTCATCCCATACGAACCAGAAGAGGAAGCGCCCAGTAACCACTTAACACCGCCGGAATCCATCAACGATACGGCAGAGGTACCGTTCTTCCCAACAGCGGGAAAGTTCCCTAATAAGTTCGAATCTACTAGGGACGCGTTACGATTTGGGGCAAATCTCCCAAGACCAAGGAATGCCCAATTATATTTATACCAGCACGCGCAACTCCAATTATCGACAATCACATCGTAACGCTAGTTAACAGTGGTATACTCACCACGGATAAAGCAACGTGTGCATTCCCTTTGGTGGCCATCCCCAAGGCAGGGGGGGCACAGGATCATAAAGGACCTCTCGGCCCGGACAAAGTATATCAACACCCCTAGATTCATCTTACGATCAGCGGCGCAGGCAATAGAAGCAATCCCTATAAACACTAAATTGACTAAACTGGATCTGAAAGACGCCTTTTGGCAAGTGCCCATTAGTATTCAGCACACACACTTTTTATGGGGTATATTACAAGGGAGTTAGCTATGTGTGGACGAGGTTGCCTATGGGGCACGCGCTGGCGCCCGCCATTATGCAGACGTGGGCTCGCGCAGTGGGACACGAGTTATTCCAGAAGTTCGACATAATGATGATCGCATACCTGGACGACTGGTTGATACTGTTACGCCAGGAACAAGTGCATCTTGTACGGCAAATTGTCCCCCGAGCGTCCCTGCGAGGATTATCGCTCTCCTACGAGTAACTCCCGTACCATCCCTACCCGCCGCCCGGTGCCTCTTATCGCTGATTTTGCGCACAGCCCGGCCAGGAAGACGGTATTTTCTCGCATTGATTTATGCCGAGCACACCATCAGATCCACTTTTGTCCGAACGATAGACCGAAAAAAAATCCCGGCTATCATCACACTATTCGGACTTCCATTCCTTGTACATGCCGTTTGGTCTAAGGAACAGCACCAAGCAAACGTTCCATAAGTTCATAAACGAGGAATTAAGGGTCTTAGACCACTCCTACACATACTAGGACGACATTTTGTTGCCGTGGATGTTCAAGGAAATGGTCACCTAAGTGAACTGTGTTTGTACGGCGTGTTAGTGAATCCTGCTAATTGCGCCTTAGGTGTCTGAAGTGTCCTTGGGATATAACGTCAGTGTGCCCTGGGTCAAGCCAACGATGGCAAAAATATGTCACCCAGGGCTTTTCCTTCCCTAGATTGGTAAAAAAAACTCGCCAATTCTTGAGCATGGTGATTTTATATGGGTGGTTTATACCAGACGTTGTGGTGATTTATTTGCCACTTAACTGATTGTTTAATTCCCTAGTGGACAAGTTTTAACTCAACCTGAGTCCCACTAGTGCAGAGAGAAATTCCCTCAGTTACATAGTATTTTGTTTCCCACAGCCCTATTGCCAGAAACAATTGCAGATTGAAAATCTAAATGTGAGCTTGAAACATGATCCCAGGTAATGCTAAATCTCACTCAGCACTACTGAATGGCTGATGAAGTCCCCTTTACAGAAGACCAATACAAGTTTTAACAAACGGCTACCATCAGCAAGGACTCCATCCCTCTATGGAGGGTAAAACAGAGAAATTCCCACTTTACTGGCAATGGGGCTAACACACACAACACTAATGGCCTGAAGATGATGCCAGAGTTGACCACTGAAACATGTCCGAAAGAAGGATCATCCAGTTGAAGACCAAAGAGGAATGTCTACATCCTCATTCTTTTCTTGTTTTTTAAAACCATTTGAATAATATAAATCCAAATGTAACCTAGTTCTATTTTTATTTGTATGAAAACATGACTACAGCAACATAACTCATATGACACCTTCCCAAACCACTGGAAGGCATCGGCTACCAGAAGTCCTGACATGTTTTTCTAGGCTGGCCCCAATGTCCACTGCACCTGGGCCCCTACCCTTAGGGCACTCAATGCAGTCCTCTCGTAGTGACCCTCATAACATAAGGTAATATCCTGGTAATCAGTGTATGACAATGGTTACCTCTGATGACATAACAGTGAACAGGCGGATGCCGATATGAATTTTGAAAACAATCAGGGTCAGGGAGGTTTTTCCCAACCCTGCGGTTTCTATGGCCGTGGGGGTAGATCTCGTGGTCGAAGACCTTACTACCACTATCAATCAAATTCTCAACAGTATGTAGATTACCAGGAGCCCCAGCAGGCTTCTCCTGCTCCTGAAGCATGCCGTGGGCATGGAGGTGCGCGAGAACAGCAACCCCAAACAAATGTTCAGGGCCCTCGCCGTCAATTAAGGGACGGTGCCAACAGTGGGCCGCCCATGCCTCAGCACCTGTCAAAAGTGCCAAGTGCAGAGAAAAAACGACCTGCTCTACCGTGAGGCGGTGTTCGCGGACGCTGGGGAGGAGCTGGCCCCCCTCACCGATCGCCAGGACTTCTATCCTGGATTGGAAGGTTTGACTCAGATAATTCAGTCAACCTTCGAGGACTTGAGAGCAAGAAACCCTGGCTTCTTTAAGAAAGTCCATTATTCCGGATATGCAGATTGTTTCAGTTGTTGCATATGCCCGAGTTCATTTAATTGAACTTAACGGTTATGAAATCACCTATGATGACCGTAGTTTTGTGAATTCCATGCAAAACGGGAATTATGTAGTCCCATCATCCATACAACCTTTTCTAAATGGTTTAGGAAATGTTACTGTACCCAATGGTCGCCAAATTTTCTTCAATCGTTTGGGAGTTGATTATTTAGACTTGGATCAAGATGAAGAATGTCAACACAATGGATGGTT
This sequence comes from Hetaerina americana, assembly GCF_022747635.1. Taxonomy (NCBI): domain Eukaryota; kingdom Metazoa; phylum Arthropoda; class Insecta; order Odonata; family Calopterygidae; genus Hetaerina; species Hetaerina americana. Next base: position 85,384,975 of record NW_027287095.1, read on the forward strand.
TGGACGAGTGTCTCCGGAAGTGAACTCTATACAGAATGTATCCTTGTTGTCCTTTATTCATGGAGACTATTCGTCAGTGTCTCCTTTATACTGCAGAACCCCACAAAGAACCGAATTGGCTACTTCCCGAAGAAATCCATCCTGAAGAAGGCACAGATGAAGCTCATCCCACATGTTCACTAGCTTCCGGCCTCCTGTTTCACGCAAAATCCGGGGTCGAAGAGGGTCCCCGGTCCATACAGGGCATCCGAAACCCTGCTGGGAACCAGAATGAACACCCTCCAGGCTCCCCTTTCCATGTGGAAGTGATGTTTCACATTCTTGCTTGTGTCCTGGCCCTCGTGTTGTAGGATGGCTTTCATGCTGCACCCTGGGATGCAGTTTTTAGTTGTTTTGCGGCATGTGTTTGCATGAGTGTTGGATGAAGGGATTTTTGCATGAGTGTGTCCGCTGCTGTGGGTGTAATTTTCCATGTTCTTTTGCATGTGGTATTCTTCCTTTTTACGGTTGGTGACCAAACACCCCCCATCACACGCCCTTGCGGCAGCATGCGGGGTATTATGTAGATGTAGAACTATCACATATCTAATTTTTTGTGATTACTACCATTCTACTGATTTTGTCATCATTCTTCGGAAATCATCTTTTTTTTATGAATTAATTGTACCATTTGAAAGATATCATAGTAAGTGTACTCTGTGGGGAAAATGTAAATTAACTGCATTCACTCTTACATGTATGCTTTTAGTTTATCACACCCAACTTTTTATCACAGATCATGCTTTACGTGATCAATAGCATTATACTTTCAGTTTCTAAAAAAAGGTTTCCATGTCATTTCAAACGGATTCACTTCCCTAAATCATCTAACTCCAAATAGGTCTCACATTTAGAACCCTAATCCACCTACATCCCCAGACATGCCACAGGTTCTTTTTCTGCACAAGGAACAGAACCAACCAATCATTCCAAGGTATCATTCTCTTGGTTATTTCTCCACCCTTTTAGTCGCCTCTTACGACAAGCAGGGATGCTGTGGGAGTATTCTCAAATCCCCCTACCCACAGGGGTTAAAATTGCAATACAAGGTCACCATTTATGCATGAAATTCAGCACCTGAATTATCCCTCACCATAAAGCAAGCTGGATCATGCAATCAATCTGGAATGCAAAGAAGTTATGTGGATATATTTAATATAATCTACCTTGAAAATTTTGTTCAAATTTTCTGACCTCTGCGCTATTTATTTTCAGAAATTAGTTGCATGTACTGCAAATAATAGTAATAGCTACTCCCCAAATAAAACATTTTTTCAAATCAACACCTAAATTTCAGGTACACTTGGAGCTAAACTAGCCACCACTAATGCGTATGACTATGATACCACTATTGTGCCGACTACCACGTATGTCAACACCAAAGTATTTAAAGGAGGAGATGATATGAGGAGAAAGAAAGGTTAGTGGAAGAAAAGATCACTTTTCCTACATTTGAATACTTACAGCATATCATTGAAATGGCTTGCTGGCATTTGGAGGAATAAGATACAAACACCCAATGGCCACTAAAAACTGAGATGAAAATTACAGAGGAACACAAAGAATGAAAAACAGCTGGAAATAATGACAGGTGAATTTTAGGTCCAGAAACAATACATGAGGAATTATATTAACTGCGAGTTTTAAATACTTTTTATGCAATATAAGCAATAAAAATTTTACACTTTTGGTGTACTCCCAGGCTTGGTAGGTACACTCAATGCAGGCCTCTGGTATTTACCCTAATGGCTTTCCTCGGCCAACATCCTCTGCTAATAATTAAAAAACATGTTCAAATACTTAAAATAATTCCGTGTAATTTTACATTCAGATTGAACAAGGTGGGCATAAAAAGATTTTTCAATATGATTAGAAAGTTATACTTGTTGTACCTTCAATCACAGTAAAATTCACTTTTGAAATATTTCAATCACTGAATGAGTACGTTATCATACAACAAACAATTCCATTGCCTCTGAGATTTAAATTTATACACAATGCTAAAGCCAATGTTACACATTTTGGTAGTGTCAATTGTCACATTTATAAATCATTTTAATACAATAAATGTTTGAATTGAAATTATCACAACTTTAGAAAAGCCGTTACTCGCAAAACCTGATCAGATTATACTCCAGTTGGCATTATTGTACAAACAAGCATAGTCTTAGTCCGACAAACATTCTTCATTCTTTCAAACAGTTAGTTCTCTTTGGCACAGGGAAAGCATTGGCCAGAAATTCATCTTAAATGAAGGGAAAACCTTGAACACCTCCCAAGGACCTCTTGAATTTTATAGTGCATTTATCAGAGGTTCACACATAACTAACCACTGAATATAAAATCAGTTTAAATCCAGGCAGTGCAACATTATTAGACCAAATTTTATAAAGTAATTTAGACTTCATAGTCCACATACACCACCTCTTGTTTGATTGCAGTCATACCTTGTTTAGCACAATTACCCTTTGGTGCAAATTGGGTTGCCCTTGGTGGTTTACATACATCCAACACACTTAATGTTAAAATTGCTATTTTCAAATCTTGTACAGAGTGTTTGCTACTTGATATGCGATGATAGTTAACTTTATTCATGGTTTTATTCTATACATAGAGAAAGTCATGTAGCAAAAAACAGGCAACAAAACATTACAGTAGATTAAAGACGACAGATATCTGTTCTCCTTTATTTCAAGTCTTCATCACATCCACAAGCTGTAATTTTAGGCAAGGTTGTAGAGAAAGATTTACATAATATGCAAAAGTTTAATTTTGTATGGCAGGGTCACATAAAACTTGACTGATAAAAGGAAGGCAAATTCAGTTCATGAACTAGAAAATATGAGCTTATTAAAAAAATAACAAGTCAAAACACACATCTTGAGAGAGTAGGAGAGGGATTGCACGTAGATTTCCCCTCACAACATCAACAGAGCAAGCTATTATTTGGAACAATGAAAAATTAAGGTCAGTTACATTACCAACACCTATTTCTACAAAAAAAAGTCACTCCTTAGAGTAGCTTTTGCCTTGAAAAAAATGGAAAACTACTGATTTCATGGACTGATTCAATTCAATTGAATGATATGCCTCTTACACAGGAAGTAATTTACACCAGCTTTAACTTTGAGTAACTTAACTTGAAGAAAGACAAATGTTATATCTGTTCTGAATCATTCAAAGTTAGTTCTAGTTGGTTTTCGAATTTTCCACAGTAACCTCATGAAGAAATAGAGAAATCACTGGTTATTTCCATTGAAATTTAATCAATACAAACTTGAGTTTTGACTCCAGTTATGTCCAGGTGAAATAGCAATTCATTTGGCATGCCTATACAAATGGGGAGAATGGGTGGGGTAGGGATCAATAAGCACTGATTTGGTGAGAGTGACTGATGCCGGGGAGGATTAGCACAAGGCTAAATGACTTTCTTTTCCTTCTGTACATTTTATACAAGGGATGTCCAGAAAGTACGAGTACTGAATTTTTGAGTGGTTTCAGGCATGATGTGGTGGAAGTCAAAGATAATGAATAACTGATTGAAGCACTTTTCTACTAGATAAAATTTTATTTTATGGCTGGGTTTTGATGTATACTACCTTGATCAAAAAGTTCCCGGAATAACCACCGTGTGGCGCTCCCATCGTTCCGATTTGAGTTCTGTTTTTTTTGTTAAATTGGTACATCTGTTGTTGATATTCCCTTTAAATCTTAGTGTCATAACTTGACATTTGCAAAAGTTACGGTCAGTTTTCGGTATGTCCATCAGTGCTTCCTGCGATTTTTCCATTACTTCCTCTCGGCTGCTAAAACGCGTTCCCCGTAATGGTTTTTTAACTCGATTGAACAGAAAGAAGTCACAGGGAGCCAAATCAGGTGAATTCGGTGGCTGTTGGATGGTATTTGTTGCATTTTTCGTCAAAAAATTACGAATAATGATAGCACTGTGCGACGGTGCGTTATCATGGTGCAAAATCCACGAGTTTTCTGCCCACATTTCTGGTCTCTTTCGGCGAATTGCTTCACGCAAACGTCTCATAACGCCCAAATAATACTCTTTGTTTACTGTCTGGCCTTCTGGCAAAAATTCATGATGCACTACACCGTTGTAATCCGTGAAAACCGTCAGCATTGCCTTCTTTTTTGACTGAAAACGACGTGGTTTTTTTGGTCTCGGCTCATTTGGTGAACGCCATTCACTTGCCTGATGTCTGGATTGCGTGTCGTACTCATAAACCCGTCTCGTCTCCAGTAATGATCCTTTTGATGAATGTGGGATCGGATTCAGCCTCGCAAATCATGTCTTTTGCGACGTCAACACGGTCTCTTTTTTGCATGAAATTGAGGTCTTTTGGAACCAACTTTGCTGCTACACGACGGAAACCCAAATCATTAACCACAATGTCTTGGGCGGATCCATAGGCAATGTTCAAGTCCTCCGCTATTTCTCTGATGGTTAATTTGCGGTTATTGACCAATATTTCTTTTACTTTATCAATTTTTTCACCGACTTTCGATGTCGATGGTCTGCCACTGCGTTCATCATCTTCGATTGACTCACGACCACTTCTGAACCGCTCGTGCCACTGGTAAACGACCGTTTTTTTTAGAGAATCGTTGTCGAAACACTTTTCCAACATTTCCAACGTCCGTGCGCCACTAAATCCGTTTTTTACGCAAAATTTAATACAAGTTCGTTGTTGCAAATTTAAATCCATTTCTGCAATTGTAAAAAATCGCCAACACACACAGAGATAGATGTACTCTTGGCTACGTAACTTTTGCAAATGTCAAGTTATGACACTAAGATTTAAAGGGAATATCAACAACAGATGTACCAATTTAACAAAAAAAACAGAACTCAAATCGGAACGATGGGAGCGCCACACGGTGGTTATTCCGGGAACTTTTTGTTCAAGGTAGTATCATCATCATCATCAGGTAACAACTGAAGTTGAGTGCCGTCTTATATACATTTAAGATTCTTGAAGGAGGGGAGAGGACATGGTAGGAAATGAGGATGGGGAGGGAGAGAGGGGGGGAGGGATATGGGGAGGGAGGGGGAGAGGGAGATGGGGGAGGGAGCGGGGGGATAGGGGGGAGCGGGGGGAGGGGAGATGGGGAGGGGGAGGGGGAGAAGGGGGAGGGGAGAAGGGGGAGGGGAGGGGGAGGAGGAGAAGGGGGAGGGGAGGGGGAGGAGGAGAAGGGGGAGAAGGGGAGAGGGGGAGGGGAGGAGGGGGAGGGGAGGAGGGGGAGGAGTTGGAGGAGGGGGCGGAGGTGGAGGAGGGGGAGGAGGTGGAGGAGGGGGAGGAGGTGGAGGAGGGGGAGGAGGTGGAGGAGGGGGAAGAGGTGGAGGAGGGGGAAGAGGTGGAGGAGGGGGAAGAGGTGGAGGAGGGGGAAGAGGTGGAGGAGGGGGAGGAGGTGGAGGAGGGGGAGGGGAGAAGGGGGAGGGGGAGAAGGGGGAGGGGGAGAAGGGGGAGGGGGAGGGGGAGAAGGGGTAGGGGAGAAGGGGGAGGGGTGGGAGGGGGAAAGGGGTGGATGAGAAGGGAGATGTTTACAAAGGATAGTGGAAAAACAGCATTTCGACCTTGTTAAAAACAGTACACATAGCCTTCAGGTGTGAAGTGGTCCACTTGGATGAATGGCAACAGTCACCAATTACCCATTGTCAGCTGGGACGACACCAGCAGGCATGCGGAGGGTTGGTGGCCAAGGGGATGAGGCCCTTCTGGAAGGGTGGCGGCGGAATACACCACCCTTAACTCACACAATGAGGGACATGCACACACTCAGGGATGGGGCATTTTTTACCAGCTTTTTGTAATGCTCTAGTGGGGTCTTTCTTCAGAATTTCAAAATTGTTTGAAGAAATGAAGCCTTGGCACTTACTTATGTAATTTTCTTTATCCAGAACAACTATGCTGTTTCCCTTATCTGCTTTGATGATGGTGAGTTTCTTCTATTTGGGTTGATAGGTTCTCGAGTGTGGCTGCGTCCGTCGATGGGTGTTGGAAGTTGCTAGGCATCATCTTCATATCAGCCAAGATGACATCAGCGATGAGTTGTTTCGTGCCCCAACTTCCACCTGTATGGACCACTTTGCAGTCTGCAGCTAAGTTTTTATAGATCTTGGTGGATATTAGGAGTGCAGGAGCATATTTTAGACCTTTGAGGAGTAAATTAAATGCAGGATCCGAGAGATTGCATTTGGACAAATTTACTACTCTCGGGGAGAAGGTGTTCTCAATAGTTGGTAGTTGGTCCCTATTGTTAGACCCTTCCAGAAGGGCCTAATGCCTTTGGCCTCCAACCCGCAGCTCACCTACTGGCGTTGTCGATGGGTAATTGGTGACTGCCGCCATTCACCCAAGTAGACCACTTTGCACTTTAAGACTGTGTGTACTGTTTCCAACAAGGTCAAAACACTGTTTTTCCGCTATCCTTTGTAAACGTCTCCCTTGAAGTTCCTAGCATGAATATTTTTATAATCCACATGCCTTTCACTGCCTCATTGTACAAGGTGTGATCAAAAAAAGACCGGACTGATTTTATAACTTGTTTATATCGATGGATACAGCTTAATCAAACTTGTCGCCCTCAAAGTATATGCCTTGGTTGACGACACACCTTTGCCAACATTTCTTCCAGCTATCGAACTATGCCTGGTAAGCTGCCTCAGGGATCCTATTCAGGTCTGCCATGCAATTAGTTTTAATGTCCACAATAGACTTGAATTGGTGCCCTTTCAAGGTTGATTTTAACTTTGGAAACAAAGAGGTTTTAAAAAACTCTAGGTTGGCATTGGCTCGACCCAGGAGTTCCAGAAAATGTCCACTCGTTTTTGTTTCTATTCATCAGTCAGCACCCACCGGACGAATTTTGATGCGACACGCGTCATGCCCAAAATGTCTGTCAAAATTGTCTGACAGGATCCAAAACTGATATATTCTATTGTTTCAGGCTTCACTTCGTGGAAGTATTTAATATCCATTACTAAAAGAGAAAGAAAGACTCGTACTTTTCCACAGATTTTATTATACGGTACAACGCGTTTCACTGACTTACGGCATCATCAGGTACAAATTTGCAAAACAGACAGAGCAAGCATATATACCCTCAGGACAGAGTGGGGGCGGGGAGGGTTGGAAGGATTTGAGAGGGGTGGGGCCTCGCAGGTGCGTTGATGGATTGTTTTGACCATTTCCAGGCTAATTTCTCGGAGAGGAGTGGGGAGGGGTATGGGAATAATTGCTCATTACAAAGTGTCGTGTTGGGGTTCACCAAGTGCCTTCTAATCTCTAATTGCTCGAGAGCGTCCATTTTTAATCCTTTTCGGAGTGTGTGTAATATCTCTGGGACAAAGTCACTGCTGTGGTTGAATTCTAGTAAATGCTTGGCGAAGAGAGAGTTGTTATTCTGATTTTTGTGACACCTAGCGTGTTCCTTGACTCGTAA